>NW_026585894.1:15492823-15540466 GCF_907164565.1 Psammomys obesus
TGTGTGTGTGTGTGTGTGTGTGTGTGTGTGTGTGTGTGTGTGTGTGTTTGGTTTTTCAAGACAGGGTTTTCTTGTGTAGCCTTCATTGTTCTGGTCTCATTTTGTACACCAGGCTGGTCTCCAACTCTCAGAGATCAACCTGCCCTTCCCTTTCCCGGTTGCTGGGATTAAAAGCACTCACCCCCTCACTGGGCTAATGGTTGTTATACTTTCACTTGTGATTCTGGAGACTGAACCTAAGGCCACACACATGCTAGGGCAAGTGCTCTATCTGTGAACTACACCTTCAGTCTTTTTTTTTCCACTTTTTATGTTGAGACTGGATCTGACTAAGTTGCCTGGTGGCCATCAAGCCCAACGGTACCTGGGATTAGAGGCTTGTGTTATTTCATATTAGTTAAGGAATAATGACAAGGGGGAATGTCAATATATATTCAGTTCAGGTTACATTTTAAAAATATTTTCAATCAGGAATTAGCTGAATTCTGTGGAAATTGAAGCCCTTTATAACCCATATAATGTGAAAAGCACAAACACACAGTATCAGGTGTGTGTTTCAGCCATTTTGGTAGACTAATGTGCATCTCCTGGACACACATGTTTCTCTCTGTCTTGTAGGTTCCTACTTAATGTCTCCATCTTCAGATACGGTGGAAGCTCTTTATCTGTAAACAGCATAGCCATTGGCATGGGGAATATTTGTTCAGTGAATTAGAAGATGTGAAAAATATATATAGCAAAGTATTAACTTGGTCATGTTTAATTGCGTGAATTGAAGGTTGTGCCTGCTTCCAGAACAGGCTGAGAAGTGGGACATAAACTTAGAACTGGTGGGAAAAGACAACTTGTGGGGTTATACACTGGTTGTTGTGTCTATAGACTTTATTATTAGCTAGATACAGTGTCTTACATTGACAATGTAATTTTGGCACTGTAGATGCTGAAGCAAACGGATTATTATTGTAAGTTTGAGGCCTATTTAGGCCACATACTGAGTTCCAGGCCATTATGGACTAGAGTGAGACTTTGTCTCAAAGAAAGAACAAAAAAAGGATTTTGTGTTATTAATACCAGATAATTAGTGAATTGTTCTCATTATTAAAGTCTTCATAGTACTGTCTCCTTTTTTAATTTGAAGTGTTCATAAGAGAAGCCTTTGTTTTTACTGAAAGACCAGTTTTAGCCCCACTTCAGTATGTACTATATGCTATCAGTTTATCTTATCAGAAACAATACACCAACCAAATTCTTGATGTTTTGTGTCATAATTATCCTTGAATTGCCTTACTTTTGAATCTCTGTTTTATACTTTTATTATTCATAAACTGGGAATACTGAGTCTTTATTAGCTAACCTAGCCTTTTCCTTGATCAAATTATTTAAAGCATAAATGTGACCAGCACAATGTAAGTGGCAACTCTCCTCCAGTTGTGGATAATTCATAATAATCATGTGCATGTGAGTTATGTGATACAACTGTTAGATAATTATTAAAATATTTTTCTAGTGTGAAATAGAGTACATTTGCATTTTGGTGTGTGTTACATCTAGCACCATCCTAAGTAAACTGCAACATCTTTTTCCAGGAATTTGACTTAAATATATAAAGCTCTGTTTTGACCTTGGACTTGCTTGATGGTTATGAGACCTTAATTCTTGTTTCTCTACAGGTGTTACAGAACATCTTGGACACTGAAAAAGAATATGCCAAAGAACTCCAGTCTCTTCTTGTTACTTATCTAAGACCCTTGCAGTCTAATAATAAGTAAGACTCTTTAAATCCTTAGTGAAATAAAGCAAGATAATGTCAGCACTGGGAGGTGTTACACTGAATAATTTATTTTGCCCTTTAAAAGAATTTCCACAGATCACAGGTTGCCAAGAACATGGTCAGGCCACAGTGATTATGCAAGATGTTGCCTTTGGAGAGCTTGGCTTTGCTTTCTGTGGAAGGAATATAGCTAATACGAAATTTGGCTGGTGACAATTTGTGTATTGGATATTTTTCCTTTTCCTCTTTTGTACATTATATTAAAAAACTTCAACACTTGCCACTAAACAATTGCACATGCCTAAAGAATGGAATGTGATATTTGAATACACCTCTACAATGTGTAATGATCAGATCAGGGTAATTGGAATAACCGTGAGCTGTTTTGAAATATACAATTACTTTTTGGCACCACTAAAAACCCTACTGTGCTGTAGAATATTTAGATGGTATACACTTCCAGTTGTACTCCTATATTCCTTAGCTGTCCTTTCTCCATCTCACCTTCTTTTTTATCTTCCCAAGCTTTGGTAACCACTCTTGTAGCCTCTGTTTCTATAAAATTTACTTTAAAAATATTTTTAGCTAAAAAGTTTTCATACAAGTATTTTATATTTTATGTATTAAGCATAGTTTCCCACCCCCTTATCCTCATTTTTCTTTTTCTACTCCCTCTTGTTACTTGCCCTCATTCCCCCACACAGTTTTTCTTCTATTTTTACCACACACACAAAACACCTGATATTCGCCTTCCTGAAGCTGGCTTTGTTTAACATGATTTTTTTTTCTAATTATAGTCATTGTCTTGCACATATCTTCATTCTTCTTTATAAATAAACAAATTTTCTTGTACACAGATAGCAAATCCCCTATGCATTCCTCTAGTGTTGGGCACTTGAGTTGATCCCATTGCTTAGCTATTTTGGACATGGCTGCAATATTAACCAAAGGATCCTTTCACGAGCCCTGCTATATAAGTCCATGTTGATTATGGGATCCCTCTTTTAGCTTCAACATTTCCAGTGCACTGTAAAGGAATAGGTCTGTTTGCACCATGCTCCCAAAGGGGAAAGAGTGTGGCATTTTGCAAATGTTTAGAAGGGCAATTCAAGCCAGTATTTCGTTCAGGCATTTGTGAATGATAATGAAATGGAAAAGCACTTCTGAAAGCAAAATGTACAAAAATGTTCTACACCTGAAATGATTTTTTTTAAAGTGTGAGCTAAACACTGAGTTTTTGTGAAAGAAACATATATGTTAACACTACTAATCAAAAAAAAAAATGGGGGAGTAGGTGAGAAGGGGTAAGTTGGAGGGGGGGGAAAGAAGGAGATGATATAATTATATTTGTATTAAATATTTTTAAAAATATTGACCATTTATTTTTTATGCTTATAGAGATAGCATATTTAACAAATAATGACTACCCTTATTTGTTACTTGAATTGATGAAATTTTGCTAGTGATCATGATCTGTAAGTGAAATAGAAACTTTAGCTCATACAGTGGAAGAGAAAAATCCTCTCCTCTTACTTTAGGAAAAGCTGACTTTTGCAAAAGTATGTCTAACCTCTAACTTCAGGCTTAAATAAGTTTAATGTAGTTAACTGTTTTTCTCCCTTTTTTTTCTCAAATTCTGTTGGTTAGGCACAATGACATGCTAAATTTTGACTTAACTGTTCTCATGGCACCATGGGAAGCATTTTTCCTTTGGAAGGGTTTTCTATTCCTTCATTTGGCTTTTATTATGTGAAATGTGAAGTGTTATGTTACTCACAGTTCTTAGAGTGCTATAGGAAATACAGCATATCACCATTTTTAGTTTCCTGGGAGAACTGACAGTCTCTGTTGAGTAGATAAGAAAGCAAAGTCTGGACAAGTTCACTGCTTTGCCTGTCACACAGACAAGTGACCAGACTGGCTCTACCATGTCTCCTGCCACTTACTATCTGAAATGTACCTTCTCTTTTCCGGCTGTGACATGCAAAAAAGAAGACCACTGAGGTGGTCATCCTGGAAAGGAGATTTCACATTCAGAAGATGATGACTTGCAATCCCGAAACAAGGGTAGGAGGTGTAAAGTTGAAGTCAGAGCTGTCCTCATCCTCAGTTTGCTACTCATACTGGAGTTAGGGGATTTCCACTGATTCTGACTGTCCTCTCATAATGATTTGAACAAGCCAGACTGTGTACTGTCTGATAACAAAAAGATTAGATACCTCCCCAGGCAGGATACAGAAAGTTTAGAGACCCTCCTTGTTGTGGCTATGACAGAGAAGCACACAGAGAATCTGGCCAGGGTCCTCTTAGACAACAAGAGATGGGAGTTTCCAGTTTGCAGCTGAAGAGGGGACGATTGGGGAGCTTTCATGCTCTGAGGGTTACTGGGAATGTTTACTGGGATCTTCCCTTTTTGGGTTAGTCGGCAAAACTCCTTTGCAAATATCGCCCCTAGGAATTACATGTGAGATGTATATGTTTTTAAAATGTGTTCTGAGACAGCCTGTCTCATGTAGCTTAGGGCTAGCTTCAAGCTAAAACACTTGATCCTCCTAGATCCACCTCTCAAGTGCTAGGATTACAGGTGTGTCTTACCACACCTGTTTTAGGATTGTATATGCATTTTAAATGTAATTTTTTAATATCTGCAACAGTTTGTTACATGAGTACTGTGTTTTCACTCATTCCTCTCTCCTTTCTGATGCCACCCTGTCCCTTGCACCCATTTATTGTTGCTCATATGTATTTAGGGCTGACAATTAATTTCTTAAAACATATTTATCTTTTTTTAATTCTTAATTATGTATATGTATATTTATCTATGTGAGTGTATGCTACAATGTGCACAGGCGCTTGGAGTAGTCAGAAGAGGGCATCTGATCCCTGGAGCTTGAATTACAGGCAGTTGTAAGCAGCCCCAATGTGGGTAGTAGGAACTGAATGAACATGGGTCCTGAGCAAGAGCAGCTAGAGCTCTTAGCCTCTGAGCTATATCTCCACCTTCCAGGATTATATATTCCAAAGGAAGGAGAATCTACCTCTTAAGTGACTCTTCAGACAAGTGTCTTTCCCAAAGTACTTAAGAGCGTGGTCTCTAGACTTAGAATGCTTTGGATAACCATTCTTTGATCATCATTACATTTTGATGATGGATGATTTGCTTACTACCTTCTCCTGTGCCTATGTTTTGTCACCTGTAAAGTGGAGAGAGCCATGGCACATAGCTCACGGAGTAACGGAAGCCTGTACTTGAAAAGTGTTTGCATGACTGTTCCATGTCTTCATAATTCGCATAAGGGTTGCCTCCCGTTCTTAGTGCTACTTGCTGTTTAGAAGGATAAAATGAAGGGAACATTCCTCAGTAGAGGCCCTGCATAAAACATTCAGTTTGCCTCTATTTGACTCCTTTCCATCCCACAAATAACAATAACAAAATCAAGTTCTATTTTCTCCCTTTTATTCTGTTTTATAAAGAATGTTTTTAGTTGTTATTTGAACATTTTCATGTCAGAGAAAGCTACCTTTTCCCTACCCTTTTTGCTACCCTTTCTCCACTGTACTTGTTGAACATACTTTTGAATCACTTCCCCATTTTTCTGTAGAGGAGATAATGCCACAGATTTTAACTTATTCCCAATCAGGTATTTTCATCTATTTTTATACTTTCATATTAGGCATGTGTTTTTCTTTGTGTCTTAACCAAATGCCTAACTGGCCCTGATGACCAGCAACTTTCTTTAGGATCATTATTATTTTAGAAAAGATGAACCAAGGAAGGAGGCTAAACAAGGGTGCTAGAGACATTAGAGTGGTTTTAAGTTGAAAAAGCAGAAGGTAAAACACCAGCATTTTGCCTTCTCTCACTCTTGCCAGATATCAGCAAGCTATCAGCTAACTGGACTCCAACTAGATACCTGACTCATCTTCCATTCTATTAACTGGAACTTTATGTCCTTTTTTTATTATTAAATCAGCCTGAGTTCTGCGGAGTTTACATGTTTATTGGGAAACTTTGAAGAAGTATGCACATTTCAACAGACACTCTGCCAAGCCCTGGAAGAATGTTCAAAGTAAGTGAGGCAGTGACTTTGCTGTTTCCTTCTACACTTAATGATTAATTGATTTTTGAGACAGTGTATCACATAGACCAGTTTGGCTTTGAACTTGCTCAAGAGGACTTCTTCTCAGAATCCAAGGTCTCCAGGTCATCTCTGTTCTATAGGCTAAGACTGAGTTCATTGTTCCATGGCTTCATCATCCACTAATGCAACAGATTTATTGTTATATAGTAGAAGCTGACCTTGAACTTCTGATGTTCTTGCTTCCACCTCTCACCTATTGGGATTATGAGGTTAGACCAGGCACAAGTGCACTTTATATTTATGTATATGCTATAGTTTCAACACATTGTCCCAGAAAATAAATTAATCCCATTACAGACATCAAAAGATTTACCTGCTTCTGGGCTCAATTACAAATCACTTTACCTTCTGTTATATGCTCTGCCTGATATGTTTTCCTTTCAGGTTTCCAGAAAACCAGCACAAAGTAGGAGGCTGCCTACTGAACCTCATGCCTCATTTTAAATCGATGTACCTGGCTTACTGTGCAAATCATCCTTCAGCTGTCAGTGTGCTCACCCAGCACAGGTAATGTCCTGACTGTACCCCAGCTCAACTGTTCTGCAGTGAAAACCTTACTCAGGAGGACTTCTTCTGGGAATCCAAGGTCTCCAGGTCAACTCTTGATCATCTCTGTCCTATAAGCTAAGACTGAGTTCATTGTTCCATGACTTGATTGTTCCAGCCATTTCCTATATATGCTAGCATTAGTTGTTGTTCTGTATCCCTCCCTCCCTCTTGATTTTTCAAGACAAAGTTTCTCAATGTAGCCCTGCCTTCCCTAGAACTTGCTCTATAGACCAGGCTGGTCTCAAACTCACAGAGACCCTACCTGCCTCTGACTCCTGAGTGCTGTGATTAAAAGCGTGTGCCACCACAGCCCAGCTCAATTATTGCTTTCTTGATGAGAACCATCTGAGTCAGGGTGACATGGAAATCCCAATACAGTTTTGATTTTCACCTCTCTGGTGGCCAAATATTGATTTTTCCCTTTAAATTTTCAATATTGTGCTTCTCCTTTTGGAAAGTGTTTACTTGGATAATGTGTCCATTTATTTATTTTGTTATGTCTTCATTGGTTAAGTTTAATGAGTTTTTATTTTTTGAAGCTTGAAGAAAATCTTCTTAGACTTAAAAAGAAAAATCACAGGGCAGGCAAGCTGTAAATCTCACTGGCTGCAGGGAGGAGGAAGTTGAGAGAGAGAGAGAAGAGAGAGAGAGAGAGAGAGAGAGAGAGAGAGAGAGAGAGGAGAGGATAGACAAAGAGACGAGAAATAACAGAGAGGTTGTCATTTTAGCCAGGCCAGCATGGAGGTCAACTATATGGTAGACAAGCAGACACCAAGCAGCAAGTGGAATACCAGAGAACGATACTGACCCATATCTGAAAGAAAACAACAAAAAAGAAAAGATACGAATGTTACGGTGGCTCCTGAACAACCGCACTTTTAGAGCTTTTAGGAAACATTTATTTGACATTCTGGAGAAGATTTCTCTCCCATTCTGTAGGCGACTCTTTGTTCCGTTTTTTTGTTTTTTTCCTTTTCTTTTGCAGTGTAGAAGGCTGCTTGCTTTAAAAACAAAGAAAAATAAACAACAACAAAAAAATATCTCTGTAATTGCACATGCCACTTCTTGCTTAATTTCCTGGCATATGTGAGTACTTCATAGAAAGTGCTTGCTTATTTTTCAGTGTTTCCTCCTAACAGTTTCAGAGTTTCCAGTCTTACACTGAAGTTTTGGTCAATTTTTAAATTTCTTTTTGTTCCAGGTGAGAGATATGGAAGTAGTCTCATTCTTTGACAGGTTGTTATCAAGTTACCCCCAGTTGTTTTTTCACTTATCCTTTATATTTTCTCCCACTGTCCACTTAATTAATGTTTCCTCCAAACTGTGCTACTGCTTGGGGGCTGGTGGATACAAGTCTCAGAAAGTCAAATAAGTAAGCAACAGACGATGGTAAGGAACCTAACACTTGCTGTGATCTGTGTGGCAGATCATTTAATAATTTGAGTGAATAAGATTTGTTTTATGTTTGTAAAAGAAAAGAAAAAGAAAAAGAACTGAATGGTATCTCCCATCAGAGTAAGTCTTTACAGGGCTGAAAAGGTGGTTTAGTGGGCGAAACGTTTCCCACACAATTATGAATACCTGAGTTGGGATCTCTAAGACCCATGTAAACAAAAGCAGGTCAGGAATGGACGTGCCTGTCTGTAACCCCAGAGCTGGCAGAAACCTGGAGCTCACTCGCTAGCTAGTTCAGGAGAACAGTGAATTATAAGGCAGAGAGTGACCCGGGAAGGCATGTAACACATGGATCTATGGTTCCAACATGTACACTCGCATGTACACCGAAATGCCCATGTGCACACACACACATACCTCAAGGGAAAAAATAGGCCTTTTACAAGGCTAGATGAGTGACAGATCTTTTCAACTTTTCCTTATGTGCTGAATACCCATTTTGGTGCATTCACAAAATAATTACCCTGGGTCAGAAATGGAGTAAAGGCTGGAAGATGAAGTCTGACCACTGGAATCATATGTGAGAAGCTTTGGTAGGACAATAATAGTGTCAGCTCACATTAGCTCTGGTTGCCTTTACTTCACAGATTGGATTCACAAAATACATGGATTCTGGACACAGCTTAAGACAAAAGCTCTTGAAGTGTCCTATATTTGAAATCTCAGAGCCAGGCTAGAAAATTAGTTGATGCCAACCCTCAGATGTGGCAAACATTTGAACTATGGAAATCTGTATGAAAGGTCCTTTAAAAACTAAATTCAAAATGACAGTTTTTGAAAAACATCCCCCTTTGACTCTCTACTCAAAAAAATCAAGGTCAGTATACAATAAAGACACCTGCACAGCAAATGGTGGGATCTAGAAAAGATCATCCTGAGTGAGGTATCTCAGGAGCAGAAAGACACACATAGTATATACTCACATATAAGTGGATACTAGACCTAAAGATAGGATAAACATTCTAAAATCTGTATACGTAAAGAAGATAAATAAAAAAGAGGACCTGGGGTAAGATGATCAATCCTCACTTAGAAAGACAAATGGGATGGACATTGGATGTAGAAGAAAACAAGTAACAGCTTACCATAAAGGACCTCTGAAAGACTCTACCTAGCAGTGTATAAAAGCAGATGCTGAGACTCATAACCAAACCTTCGGCAGAGTGCAGGTAATCACACAAAAGAAGGGAGAGTTAGTATGACCTGGAGAGGACAGGAGCTCCACGAGGACCAAATATATCAGGGCACAAGGGTCTTTTATGAGACTGTTTCTCCAACCAAGGACCATGTATGGATATAACCTAGAACCCCTGCTCGGATGTAGCCCATGGTAGCTCATTATCCAAGTGGGTTCTCTAGTAAGGGGAACAGGGACTATTTCTGACATGAACTCAATGGCTGGCTCTTTGACCTCCTTCCCGCTCCAAAGAAGGAGCAGCCAGTCCTGAACGTACCTGATAAACTAGGGTCAGATGGAAGGGGAGGAGGACCTCCCCTATCAGTAGACTTGGAAAGGGGCAGGGAGGAGATGAGGGAGGGAGGGTGAGATTGGGAGGGAATGAGGGAAGGGGCTATGGCTGGTACACAAAGTATATAACCTGTGATTAATATAAAAAAATAGAAATTATAAAAAGGACCTCCCTCCCAAAAAAAGACACCTGCACACACATGTTTATCTTGGTACTATTCACAAGAGCCAAGATGTGAAGTCAAGCCCATCAGTGTGGATGAATGGGTGACCAAAATGTGGCACTTATACACACAGGAATATTTTTCAGCCATGAAGAAGAATAAAATCATGAGGTTTTAATTTCTTTTTCTAGTACTTCCTCAAAATACACAACGAAAAGCAAACAAACAAAAAGAAAAAAACAAGGATACCATAGACATAAGATTGCACTGACAATATTTTGTTGGGCTGGTGAGATAGCTCAGAAGGCAGTGGTGCATCCTACACAGACCTAACAAACTTCACTCAATCCATGAATCCCAACCCTACAGTGGAAGGGGAGAACAGACTTACTAAAAGTTGTCCTCTGACCGTGTACCCTCACTCATTCATGCATACACATCACATACACACCATCATCATCTTCATCATACATAAGCTCTAAAAAGAAAAAAAATATTTTAAAAAAGAGTGGATATTACTATAGACATTTTAATGCAAGCAGTTCAACTAACTGCTCAAAGGGAATGTACATATACCATTTTTTCTTTATCCATTCATTTGTTAATGAACCTCTAGGTTACCTCCATTTCCTGGCTGTTGCGAATAAGCGTGGATGTGCAAGTATCTCTATGGTCTATGTACTTAGATTGCTTTGGGTAACTCCCCGGGGTTGTATAGCTGAGTCATATTCTATTTTTAGTTTTGCGTCTCCATTGTTGGTTTTTGAGGAACCACCATACTGTTGTCCATAGTGGCTACACTAGTTTCCATTCCCACAAGCAGTATGTAAGGTTTCCTCTTTCTCCACAGCCTAGCCAGCATTTTGTAAGATTTATTTATGTATGTATATGAATACTCTATTTGCATGTACACTTGCATGATGGTTGTGAGCCACCATGTGATTGCTGGGAACTGAACTCAGGACCTTTGGACAGGCAGCCAGTTCTCTTAACTTCTGAACCATCTCTCCAGTCCCTAGCCATACTTTTTTTTTTTTTTTTTAGTTTTTATAAAGTATATATCGCATGTTAGGCATGTCCCTCCGTACCTTCTAACCTCCCTTTTCTCAGTCCTCTCCTCCTGTTAGGCCCCTATATGTCCTTAGATTGTTTCACTTTTACTTTTATGTACATATACACAATTTGATATATCTATATAACATTTGAAAAACCCAATGAGGGAAGAAATGCAATTTGTCTTTCTGAGAATGGCTTAATTCATCAATATGATTATCTCCAGTTGTATCCATTTTCCTGCAAACATCAGCATTTGTTATTTTCTTTGTGGAATTGAATGGAATCTCAATATAGGTTTAATTTTCATTTCTCTAACGTTGGCATGTTTGAAATCTTTCAACATACTATAAAATTATCATCATATCATTTAAAAACCTATACACAGGGAACTGGAGAGACTTTCCAGGGCTTAAAGTGCATTTGTATTGCTGTCGCAGAGGATCTGAATTTGCTTCCCGGCTCCCATATCAGAAGGGTCACATATACCTGTAACTCTAGCTCCAGGGCCCCCAATGCTCTCTTATGTTATTACAGGCTCTGGCATAGGCTCATACAGACGCATAAACATACATATACATAAAAATCAAATATTTCAATAATTCTCTTATGTAGATGCCACATATTAGTCTTCCATTCACAAGTAGATGAATCATGAACAGTGCTGTTTTGAAAATTCAAATTTGGGTACACATGCTTGTACTTGTAGATCTGGATTCTCTTATCTTCACTTCTCAAGTACTGGGATGACAGGGATGCACCACTAGGTTGGCTGGGCTTGAATCTTGCTTTTCATTGAGGTGCTGGGACCTCACAGATATTGTAATACCAGCCAGGCTAATGCCCCAGCTCTCTCTGTTTCACCTTTACAAGAACTATCAGAATATTTTCCAACGTAACTGCGTCAATTTATTCTGAACCAACAGTGCATGAGAACACCCTTTCTACAACCTGATATTTCTATTGTCGGTCTTTGTTCCTTATCTGTGTGTGTGTGTGTGTGTGTTGCATGAATATATGTATGTATTTTTGCATGTGGGGATGTGTGTGTGGAGGCCCAAGATTGGAATCAGGATTCTTTTTATTGATTTCTCTTCTCCATTATATGAAGAAGCTAATTTTTTTTAAACCCAGAGCTCACCAGTCTGGCCAGTCTCACTAGCCAGTTTGGTCTGGAGTTCACTTATGTCCATCGTCTGAGGCTGGACTTACCAGAGGGCCACCATGCCCACCCAGCATTTACATGGCTTCTAAGGAGCTGAGCTGTGGTCATCTTGTTTATCCATCAAGTGCTTTAATTACTAAGCCATCTCTCTCAACCACTCCTTTATTATATATATAGATATATAGATATAGAGATAGAGATAATCTCCACATTAATTGGATATAAAATAATTTTTATTGTGATATTGATTTCATTTTCCTAATTGAGAAATCATGTTAACCACATTTCATTGGTTCACTGGCAATCTTCACTTTTTTCACCATCAGAATTTTTTTCTTATTTTTATCTCTTTGTGAACTTTATTTTTAGCTGAGAAATAAAAACAGAAAAGTTACACATGTTTACAGGGTACCATGTGATGATTTGATACACACATATACTGTCTAATATTTAAATAACACATTGAAGTATTCAGACATTTAGCACTTTTTTATAGTGAGAACTTGCAAAATCATTTCTTCCATTTTTTAAGATGGACTGTATATTATTGTTAACTCTAGTCATGTTTCATGTATACTAGAGCAGCTTGCTCTTCTCTAGGCATAACTTAAAAGCCATGGCTCAAGTTTTCCCCCTCCTGATTCATCACTTTCTCCAGCCATACGAAATAATTCTTCTACTGTCAACTTTCATGAGACCGGCTTTCCAAAATCCCATGTACGAGTGAGATCATGACATTGGTGCCTGGCTTATTTCACTTGGCATACTTATCTCCAGTTCCCTCTGTGTTGAAACAAATGACGGTATTTTGGGTATTCTGTTCTTCTTTTTGATAGCCTGAATAGTGTTCCTTTGTAGACATGTACCACGTTGTATATATCTGTTCGTTAATGGACAACTAGGTTGGTTCCATTTCTGGGCTATTGTGCATGGTGTTGTGGGAAAAAAAGGAACCAGATGAGCTGTTTCTACAACATACTGATCTCATTTCCCTTAGACAGATACCCAGTAGTGTGTTTGCCAGATCATATTTTTATTTTCATTTTTAATTTTTTTTATTAATTACAGTTTATTCACTTTGTAGTCCAGCTGTAGCCCCCTCCCTGATCCCCTCCCAATCCTACTATCCCTTCCTCAGCTCCTCCTATGCCCTCTCCAAGTCCACTGATAGGGAAGGTTCTCCTAGCCTTCCCTCTGAACCTACCCTATCAGGTCCCATCAGGACTGGCTGCAGTGTCCTCCTCTGTGGACTGGTAAGGCTGCTCCCCCCTCAGGGAGAAGTGATCAAAGAGCCAGCCACTGAGTTCATGTCAGAGACAGTCCCTGTTCTCATTACTAGGGAACCCCATTTGGACAGTGAGCTGCCATGGGCTATATCTGTGCTGGGGTTCTAGGTTATCTCCATGCATGGTCCTTGGTTAGACTATCAGTGTCAGAAGCGACTGCTGTGCCCAGATTTTTTGGTTCTTTTGCTCTCTTTGTGGAGCTCCTGTCCCCTCCAGGTCTTACTATTTCCCCCTTTTTTCATAAGATTCCCTACACTCTGCCCAATGTTTGGTTATGAGTCTCAGCATCTGATTTTATACCCTGCAGGGTAGAGTGTTTCAGAGGACCTCTACGGTAGGCTCCTGTCCTGTTCCCTGTTTTCTCCCTCTTCCGATGTTTGTCCCCTTTGTCTTTCTGAGTGAGAAATTATATCTTATCCAGGGTCCTCCTGTGTGGTTTAGGTATCAAGGTTATTGTAGGTTCATAGAATGAGTTTGGTAATGTTCCTTTTGTTTCTATTTTGTGGAATAGTTTAAAGAGAATTGGAGGTAGCTCTTCTTGAAGGCCTGGTAGAATTTTGCGCTGAAACCATCTGGCCCTGGGATTGTTTTTGAAAGGGAGACTTTTGATGACTACTTCTATTTCCTTGGACGATATAGGACTCTTTAATCTATTTACCTAATCTTGATTTAATTTTTGTAAATGGAATCTATCAAGAAAATTGTCCATTTCATTTAGATTTTCAAATTTTGTTGCATGTAGGCTTTTGTAGGCTCAGTGTCTGTTGTTATGTCCCCTTTTCTCTTTGTGATTTTACTGATTTGGATAGTGTCTGTCTGCCTTCTAGTTAGTTTGGCTAAGGTTTTGTCTATCCTCTTGATTTTCTCAAAGAAACAGCTCTTCCTCTCATTGATTCTTTGAATTGTTTTCTTTCTTTCTAATTACTGATTTCAGCTCTGAGTTTGATTATTTCCAATCAACTACCCCTTCGGTGTGTCTGCTTCCTCTTTTTCTTGTGCTGTTGCTTGTGTGAGATGTCTCCAACTTCTTTTTGGAGGCACTTAGTGCTATGAACTTTTCTCTTAACACTGCTTTCATTGTGTCCTGTAAGTTTGGATAAGTTGTGCCTTCATTTTCATTGAAATTGAGGAAGTCTAATTTCTTTCCTGACCAAGTTGTCATTGATTAGAGAGTTGTTTAGTTTCCATGTGTATGTAGGCTGTTTTGTTACTTCTGTTATCGAGGTCTAGTTTTAGACCATGGTGGTTTGATAGGATACAAGGGATTATTACAAGGGAGTATTTCGATCTTCTTGTATTTGTTGAGGCTTGCTTTGTGCCTGATTATATGGTCAATTATTGAGAAGGTTCCATGAGGTGATAAAAAGATGGTATACTCTTGAGTTTGGGTGAAAAGTTCTGTAGACATTTATTAGGTCCATTTGATTTAGGATCTCTGTAAGGGTCATTATTTTCCTATTTAGCTTCTGTCTAAATGAGCTGTCCCTTGGTGAGAGTGGAGTGTTGAAGTCTCCCACTATTAAGGTGTTGGGATCAATGTGTGATTTAAGCTTGTAATAATGTTTCTTTCACAAATGTAGGTGCTCTTGTATTTGGGGCCCAGATGTTCAGGTTTGTGATGTCCTCCTGGTGGGTTTTTCCTTTGATGAGAATAAAGTTCCCTTAGTGATCTTTTTTGATTAATTTTGGATGAAAGGCTATTTTATTAGATATTGGAATAGCTACCTCAGATTGTTTGCTTGAAAAGCATTTTTCCAGCCCTTTACTCTGAGGTAGTGTCTATCATTGTTGCATAGGTGTGTTTCTTGGATGCAGCAAAATGTTGGATCCTGACTCCACAACCATTCTGATAGACGATAGCCTGCGTCTTTTTTTTTTTGAGAGTTGAGTCCATTCATGTGGATAGATAATAGTGACCAATGATTGTTAGTTCCTTTTATTGTGAAGGTGGTGGTGTTACTGTGTTTCTATGCTTGTTTTCTTTTAATTTGTTGTTGTTGTTGTTGTTGTGAAGTTATCTATATCCCATGTTTTCTTGGGTGTATTTGATTTCTGTGAATTGAAGTTTTCTTTCTAGTGTCTTCTGTAGGGCTGGATAGCTGTGTAGATATTGTTTAAGTTTAGTTTTGTCATGGAATATTTTGTTTTCTCCATCTATGTTGATTGAAAGCTTTGCAGGGTAGAGTAGTCTGGGTTGACATCTGTGGTCTCTTAGAGTCTGCATGACATCTGCCCAGGCCCTTCTGGCTTTCATAGTTTCTTTTGAGAAGTCTGGTATGATTCGGATAGTTCTACCATTCTATGTTACTTGGCCTTTTCTGCTTGCTGCTTTTAACATTTTTTTCTTTATTCTGTAGATTCATTATTTTGACTTTATGTGACATGCAGATTTTCTTTCTGGACCATTCTATTTGGTGTTCTGTAGGCCCCTTGTATGTTTATGGACATCTCTTTAAGATGGGAAATTTTTCTACTATGATTTTCTTGAAAAATTTTACTATACCTTAGAGCCTGAAATCTTTTTGTCTATTCCTATTATTCTTATATTTCATTTTTTCTTGGCACCCTAGATTTCTTGGATGTTTTGTGTTTGGAACTTTTCCAATTTCACTTTTTCTTTAAGAGATGTATCAATTTCTGCAGTTGTATCTTCAGCACCTGAGATTCTCTTTCCCATCTCTTGTATTCTGTTGGTGATGCTTTCCTTTGAGGTTTCTGATCTTTTCTCTAAGTTCTTCAGCTCTAGCGTTTTCTCTGTTTGTGTTTTCTTTATTGATTCTAATTCTGTTTTCATGTCTTGCACCATTTCCTTCATCTGTTTGAATGTGGATTCCTGCCTTTCCATGATGGCCTCTATTTTTTGTTATTGTTGTTGTTCGTTTCCTCTCCATATGTCTCTACTTGTGCCTCTACATTTGCCTCTATTTGTTTGGCTGTATTTGCCTGTATTTCTTTGAGAGCTTTTTTTCATTTCCTCTTTATGTGCCTCTAATAACTGGATAAGCAGAGATTTGAGATCATTTTCCTGTGCTTCTGATGAATTAAAATATCCGGTGATTTTTGGGTTGCTTTTGAAGCCATGATGTCCTGATTTTTGTTTGATGTGTTCTTATACAGACCTCTAACCATCTGCTTATCTATAACCTTCACTGTTTGTTCCTAGAGTCTGTACATCAGACTGGGTCCATCTGTCTCTGTTGTCTGGAGTATTCTTCAGGAAGTTGAGAGAGGTCCACCAGTTCACGAGTGGATGTTGGTGTTTCAGCTGTAGCTAAGGGAGGAAGGTCACAGGTAACATGAGTGCAAGCAGGGCCATGTGTGTGGAAGTGTGCCTTTTGAAGGACAGGGTGCTAGAACATATAGATGTCTGAAAGGGTGGAGCTTAAGAGCAGGGGGGCGGTGCTGGCACTGTTTACAGGAGAAATGCACATGCATAGGTGTCCTGAATACCTCAGTGGCCTACAGGCCTGTCGTACTGTCCTCAGAGTATTCAGATCTGTCTGGGCTCCAGGAATTGTTTGCCTGGACTCTACTGTAGACCCATAGAACAGGTGCTTCAATGTTGAGACTGCTGTCTCAAGGATCCCTATGTTGCCCACAGTGGGGGGTGTGGTTGGGAGGGATCCAATGTTTGCCTGTTAGTGTAGAAGGACTGTGGATCTGGAGCTCTGCCTGCACTCACTTGAAGGTGCACTCACTTTCTGGCAGGCCTAATTGGAAAGCACAGGGGTTCCCCCTCTTCTTTGCTCTCTGATTTGAGCCCGCATGGGCAAATGAGAGTGTAGGAGATTGGTCAGTTCAGTAGTGTCCCCTGTTTGGCCGCTGAGCAGGGAGATCCATATTTGGGGCAGCTGCCTCTGTTGTCTCAGTCACTGAGCACAGGGATTCCTGCTTGGGCTAGCTGCTGCCTGCCACAGCTTCAGACCTGGGAGGCCCAAACTGCCTCTTCCCTCTGCTATCTCAGTCACCCAGCAGGGAGGCTCCTCCTTGGGGCAGCCACTGCTGCTTCTGCTGAGTAGGGAGGCCCATGCTCAGGCAAGGGGAAGTGCAGTAGGTCGATTATTCATCACTCTCAGTCCCCAGAGATGTCCACGGGTGACCTGGATCTAAACTATCCCAGCTCACAGGTTGCCCCCTTTCGCCCAGGAAGCCTCAATGTTGGTCTTCTGGCTTCAGCTGCCCCTCCACTCACCAATCTCATTGTTTCAGATCCTGTGCACTCTGACGTGGTGCACTCTGGTCACCCCCATCTTTGACTCCCCGTGAAATTTATTCTATGTTTGCAGATGAGTCCTTTCTTAAAGTCTGGTTTCTGTTATAGTTGTTTGGGAATACAAGCATCTTTATTTAGTGAGATCTTTGGCATGCTTAGTTTGAGCCAGAAGTGTTTAGACCAGTATATACTTTTACAAATTTTGTGGATTATATGCTTTAATATAAATTTACTCCCTAAGATGAATACATCACCTATAACCTTCTTTATCTAAGCCCTTTTGTTTTTCTTTTTTTTTTAAGACTTATTTATTTATTATTTATACACTATTCTGCCTTCATGACAGAAGAGGGCACCATATCTCACTACAGATGTTTATGAGCCACCATGTGGTTGCTGGGAATTGAACTCAGGACTCTTGGAAGAACAGCCAGTGCTCTTAACCTCTGAGCCATCTCTCCAACCCTCAAGCCCTTTTCTATGTGGGGATTCCTGGCAGCTTCTAAAAGACAACATGTTAAGAGTAGCCAAGGGAATAGAGTCATTTTCTTGGCTGGCCTAGCCATTGGTAAGTTGCTCAAACTCCAGTAAATGATCCCTACCCATGCAATGATTCTAATTAAACTTAGGAGGTCACACACAAAAGATATGAAAGTAGAAGGAAAACTAGTTGGGAAGAAGGAGGGGGTCAGTAAAAGTAGGGTAAGGATAAGAGAAGGTAAAGCGGTTGCATATGACACATTATATATATGTAGAAAATTGTCAAAAACAATAATAAACAAAAACATGCAGGGAAAGGGAGGAAAGGGAGAGGAAGAGATTCCCTATGTTTTTAAAAGAAAGCTTTCCAAAAAGTGTTCTTAAAAGATCAAGAGAATGTATTTTTATCCAGTTAGCCTTTTCTGAGTTTTTAACCCTGATCTTATGTGTGTGTGGTGTGCCCACACATACATTTATATATACAATGTTTAATTAATTATTTAATGATTTCACATATGCATACAACGTATTTTGATCACATTCACCCTCCATTCCTTTTCCTAACTCCTTCCAGATCCACCTTTCACAACCACCCTGGAATTCATAGTTTCCTTTATTTTTAATAGCCCTTCTGTGCTGTCCATATCCTCCATTTCCACTGGAGCATGGACAGCCAACCCACCTTTTTAAAGAAACAAAACTGACTCTTTCACGCCCTGAGCTATGCATAACCCCTCATCTGAGGGCAGAAGCTTAATACTGATCTTACAGCTCACTCCTGATTTTTTTCTTTTTTGCACTGAAAGACACTTTCTAATTTTAAAATCTTTTAATTTGTGGGCTGGAGGTACGGCTTAGCACTTATGAGTACTGGTTACTCTTGCAGAGGACCCAGGTTTATTTCCTAGCACCCATATGGTGGTTCAAACCATCTGTAACTCCAGTCCCAGAGTCATTTCATACCTCCTTCTGGCCTCCACAGGTACCAGGCATACATGTAGTACACAAACAAAGCTACAGGAAAGATACCCATACTCAGAACAATAAATGAATTTTTTAAATTATAAATTAATTTCTAGAGAGACTGAGACTATGCAGTCCAGGAAGTCTTACCTCCTTTAGAATGCTTCAAAATTCTTTTTAAAATGGAAAAAGTTCTTATTTAGCATCCACTCTCTGCTTGTATGCTATATAGTTATAAGAAACCAGAATTTATGTCATTTGCCTGGAAGTCTTAGATTCATCAATTAATTCAGCATTTTCCATATTACTATAGGTGACAATTTTGTCAAACCTTCTACCATTGTATAAGATAGGCTCCCCTTTCTCTATCTTCCAAAAAACACATCCAAAAAGTTAAGTTTCTCTAAGTTCCTGTAGATAGTCTCCTTGAGGAGGATAATTTTAGAGGCTTCTGTGGTCACATAGTTTGGCACTCAGAATCAGATGACTCACAGGTTGGACTCAGCCAGGTCTCAAAAACCAACTCTTCATGTGGCTTGGGATCTTAACAGTGTGATGGATGTGTTGAGAGAAGATCTAAGGATAGGTTGACAAGAGAGATAATGTTACAGGAGAAACTGGGAAGATGGAAGATGAGTTGATTTTTCGACTTAGCCTCAAAAGTCACAAAGAATTGCTTATGTGTTGTATTTGTTACTGGAGAGTCAGAAAAGCCAGTCTAGATTCAAAGAAAAAAGAAACCAACTTTATCTCTTGGAGGTGAATGACTGATTGCATTGCAGAAGAACATGTAAAACAGGAAATATATTGTTGGGATGATTTTATTTAAAAAACTACACTACATATTATTATTAGATGATGTGGGGGATTTTCTGAAAAATTTATCAATAGTTTCTGGTGAATAGGTGTTTTAGAAGTAGTGATTTGAGTTATTGCTGTTCAGATTGTTAGTTTCTTAGTGAATACTATCAGCCAAAAATCATCAGGGACTTAACTATGATAAAATGGCAATTTGGCTTGTTTAACTTTGTATAGCAAGAAAGATGTATCTGAGAAGGAATGTTGGGTATTGCAGCAAAAAGAAATTGGAAGGTATAATTACATGGTTTTCATTTCCATTACAAAATAATTGAATTGGGGCAACTTTATAAGGCTCATGGTTGTAGATGGCCCATGGCCATGGCACTGGTATTTTCTTGGCTTTGGTGAGGAAATCAGGGAGGATCACATCACCATGGCAGGAGCATGGCAAGGAGAAATCATGACACCAGATAAGGAGCTAAAGAGGCTGAGACATGACCTTGCTTTGCACTGTATGTGGTATGGTGTGTGTGTGTGTGTGTGTGTGTGTGTGTGTGTGTGTGTGTGTGTGTGATGTATGTATACACATGCAGCTGTGCACACACTTACACATGCACACAGAGCTCAGAAATCAATGTTCAGTGTATTCTTTAGTTACTTTTCACCTTTTTTTTTTTAAATTTGAGACAAGGTTTAAACCAGGAGCTCATTTGTTTTCCATTCGCCAGGGTCCTGGATTTTGGCAGGTTACTGAATTTTGACAGGGGCCTGGTACTGGCTTCCAGATGGAGAATGGTGGTCCTGTTTCTGTCACGGGCAGCTAGAGTGCTTTAGGGTGAGGTCCATGTGCTAAGCTGAAGTGTGGAGAAGGGTTTTCCTGGGTGTTACAATTTAGCTCTTTTAGCCTGAGATCACCAGTGTCAGTGGAAGCTCAGGTGATCCAAAGCCTATGGTGATACCAAAGTGTTACAGCTCTTGGTCAAGCTGCTGTGCAAAGCATGGCAGAGGTGTGGCCAAAAACCCATGACTGGTCAGCTTGCATCTGAGACACAGACCTGGTGAGGCCCAGACTCAGTGGGCTGGAGGGCAGGCCTGGTGAGACAAGGCTCCACAGATGATAAATGGCAAATCTCAAGCAGTCATGGTGGAAGGCTGATGGTATCACACAGCCAGTCAGCAGCACGCATCCCCAGCACGTTTACTTGAAATCAGGGATTTATAAACCTTGGGCAGTAGGAGGGATTTTGAGGGTGAATGTGTTTGATGTGCTGGGGTCAAAGGGGTCAGGGATACTTGGTTTACATGTAGTGATACAGTGCCTCATTTTCAATGCAGTACCATGGTCCTATCACAAGAAGGAGAACACAGTACTTATCCTGTGGGTGGGAGGAAATCTCAAAAGTACAATTGAAGGTCACTGCTTGAGACTAAGATCTCCTTAGCAGGGCAGGGCATTGGTTTCCTTATCAGGAAAGAGTCTGCTCTGGAATCTGCTCTGAGGGCTAAGTGATGCTCCTTCAGGACTTGGGGTCACCCAGATCAGGGGAGGTGTAGTTTTAGGGCTTTACTGAGAAAAAGGAGTCCACCATCATAGACTAAGTGCAAATAAGTGGTAATCCAGAGCTGTCAGACTTTAATGCAATCCATTGTGTGCAAAACCTCACAATCACCCTTTTACTGAGGCCAATGTGGCTTCAAGGATTGACCTGATTCAGGCAATGAGGGAAGTGAAAAAAAAGGACAAACACACACACACACACACACACACACACACACAAAACATGATCAGGTAGACTGTGTGCACCCTAATGTAGTGCAACCAATGATGAAACAATCCAGAACCTCTGCATGTTTACTAAATACAGCAGAGGGGGAGGAGTCATTCTCAGTAGGAGGTCTCTTTGGGGAGGACTTTTAAGTTACAAGTCATCAGAAGAAGGAAATTGAAGTTACTAGTTTTTATTGATAAACGATTTATTCATAAACACTCACACTTGGACACACCATCAACACTTGCACTCAGAAACTCAGAACAGATAAAAACTTTACCACCCGTCTGAACCTCACCTTGAGGGAAGGAAGGCTTTTTTACTCCCATGGGTCTGAGGCACTGGGTTCATGCCATGTTAAACAAAAGACATTCACTTGGGTTTTCTGTTAGCCTAGCTGGCCAGCAGCAACCAGGAACTTCTTGTCTCTGCCTTCCAAGCACTGGAATGGCTGGAGTCTGCTGTATATGGGTGCTGGGATACAAAGTCGGGTCACTATGCTTGTACAGCATACACTTGACTGAGTTGAACCATGTCTTTAACACCCTTTCGTGTTCTTTATTATTATTATTATTTGTATCTTTTTTTTTACTTAAATTATACTTTTACTCATTATTTGATGATTTCATATATTACACAAAATTTTTTACAAGGTCTCATTATGTAGCCTCAGCTGGCCTAGACTTTGCTGTGTAGGCCAGGCTGGCCTTGAGCTCATGGAGACCCACCTGCCTCTGGGTGTTGAGTGCTGGGATTATTAGGCTTTTAGCATAATGCCCAGCTATACAATGTATTTTGGTCATATTTATATGCAATCCCTCTTTTTTTTATTACCCTCTCATTCCCTCTGGAACACCTGTTCTCACCTCCATGTCTTTTATTTTTCACAATCCATTGTGTTGAATTAGGATTGTATGCATGCACAAAGATATAAAGTTGTTTATTGGATCATAGTCAACACCCCCAGTGGCTATGTCCTTGAAGAACTAGGACTGCCTCTCCCCCAGAAGTCATTAACTCAATAGCCATCCAAGTAAAGATAAGGCCCTACCCTTCCCATCCACCCTGGAGTATTGACTGGCTTGATCCTGTGCAGGTTTTGTGCAGGTAACCACTACTGCTGCGAGTTCACGAATAAAATAACCCTGTCATACCCAAATTTGTAAAATCACATTTATTTATTTGTGTGGCAGTGGGGTAGGGAGGAGGCCGAGGACATATGTGCCACAGACTGTACAGAGGTCAGAGGACAACCCGAAGTAGATTTTCTCCTTCACAGTGTAGGTTCTAGGGTTCAAACTTGGATCATCAGGCTTGGTAACAAGTACCTTTACTCACTGAGCCATCTCACTGGCCCAGGGTATTTTGATAAGATCTCATGGAGCTTAGACTGGCCTGGAACTCACTATGATGTAAGAAATACCCTTGGATTCTGATACTCTGCTTTCTGTTTTCTGAGTGACATGATTACAAGTGTGTCCCACAGTACCTCCCTTTTACTAGTCAGTATTTTACTTTCCTATGCTTCTTACTTATTGAAGTGTCTTTCCATTTGTGAAGAATCCCCTTTTGCATTTCTTGCAGATCTGGTGAAGATGTGTTTGTTATGTGCAACTGACTTTATTGTAGTTAGGGGAACACTAATAACAAGGTGCATATATTTTTATATCCTCCATAAGTATTTGAGGTTACAACTACTCTTTGTTTTCATATGTGAATATAAATTTATATCTGGTTTTACCTTCTTTCAGCTTGAAGAACCTTGTTTAGTGTTTTTCATTGTGTAGGTTTTCTAGAAAGGAATTTTTTCAGCTTGTGTGTGAAAATGCTTCAATTTTGAATAGTAGTTTGGAAGGCTATGGAAGTCTGGCTTGGCAATTTTATTTCTTTCAGTGCTTTGAGTATGTCAGGGCACTCTCTTGGCCTTTGTGATTCTAATGTGAAATCAGCTTTTAATTTTACTCAGATTCTCAAGTCCGTGGTGAATTATCAATCTCTTGCTGTTTTCAAGATTTGTATCTGTTTTTTTTTTCCACCATTTCCCCTATAATTTGTGTGAGTGTAGATCTTTTGCTTTTATATTGCTTAGAATTCAATGGGCTTTTTAGATGTGCAGATAAATATTTTCCTAACTATTGAGACATTACCAGTTGTTACTTCTTCAAATGTTTTTTCTGCTCCATTTTTATCTTGACTTTCCTTCTGATGTGTCCATATTTTAAAAAGATGTCTAATATTTTCCCCAAGTCATGTTTATTCTTTTTTCCTGGTTGCATAATTTCTCTTACCGTCTTTGAGCTCTGTTTTGGAGTCTCTATTGCTGGGAAGAGACACCGTGACCACAGCAATTCTTACAGAATAAAATATTTAATTGGACTTGTTTTACAGTTTCAGAGGCTTAATAAATTATCATCATAGAGGATGCATGGAAGCATGCAGGTGAACACGCGACTGGCGAGGTAGCCTAGCTTTCTACATCTGGATTGGCAGGCAACAGAAAGAGTATACTACCCTGGGCCTGCCACATCTGAAACTTCAAAGCCCACCCCCTAGTGACACAATTCCTGCAACAAGGCCACACCTACTCCTCCTAATAGCACCACTATTTATGAACTAATGGAGGCCAAACCAGCACAAGCTCTCTTTTGCCTGTTTAGATCTATTGAGCCTTCCTAATGACTTATTAAATGTCAGTCATTTTACTTCATAGTTCCAAAACTTTGATCTTTTCCATTATTTTATATGTTCAAGCATATTTTCCTTTTGTTCTTTAAATTCAAATAAAGTAGATACTCTGAAGACTTTGTCAAATCTAACATTTTGTTGTTCTCATGGACAATCTGTACCATGTGTTACTAACTCCAGGGCAAACATTCCTGTTTCTTTGCATGTACACATTTTTAATTAAAAAGTGCAAGTTTTAGATTACCTTAGGTTTGACCACCATCTTGATACTGACCACAATGTCTTTTCTGAGAAGCTTGTTTGGCTGTGGTTTGCTGATTTGTTTGTTTAGCATCTTGATCACACTGTTTTATTGAAGTCTGTTTCCACATAACATACAACTGGCATCAGTCTTTAGAGGACATGGTATGTTGTTACCAGTAACTTCAGTGAGACTCATTTTCTTTCCTTAAACATTTCCCTCCTTAATCTCTTTGTTAGGGTCAGTTTGACACTACATCCAGATGTTAGGCTCCATTAATTTTAACCTAACTCTCTGTAACTTGCTTGAAAATTCCCTGGGACATAAATAATTCTACCATCTAAGCCAGTGGTTCTCAGCCTGTGGATTACAAGAGCTTTGGATGGTTGAATGACCCTCTCACAGAGGCCACCTAAGACACAGATAATTACATTACTATTCATAACAGTAGCAAAACTACAGGTATGAAGTATCAACAAAAATAATTTTATGGTTGTGGGTCACCACAACATAAGGAACTGTATTAAAGGGCTGCAACATTAGGAAGGTTGAGATGCACTGATGTAAGGTAATCAAGTTCAAGCAGGGACCATTTTTTGATACCAGATTTAGAGGTTTGCCCTGACTCTCCTTAGCATTGCAGCAGCTTCTTTCCCTGTTTCTCTCTGATGACTTAGCTAGGCTGTGGATATAATAATGTTAATCTTATTGCTTGCTACCAAAGCCCCTATTATTTTTTGGAAGAGAATTTAAACTTGCATTTATCCACAGTTGTCTTCAAACAAGAACAGTTCTTTTTGAGAGAGCTTCTATATTGTCACTTGAGTTTTTTATCTTAGCCATTCTGATGTGTATAAGGTGAAATCTCAGGGTCATTTTGAATTGCATTTCCCTGATGACTAAGGATGTTGAGCATTTCCTTAAGTGTTTCTCTGCCATTCTGTATTCCTCTATTGAGAATTCTCTGTTTAGTTCAGTACTCCATTTATTAATGGGATTACTTGATTTGTTGCTTTTTAACTTCTTGAGATCTTTATATATTCTGGATATTAGCCCTCTGTCAGATATAGTGTTGGTGAAAATCCTTCTTTCCCAATCTGTAGGCTGTCGTTTTGTTTTGATGATAGTGTTCTTTGCTTTACAGAAGCTTTTCAGTTTCATGAGGTCCCATTTATTGATTGTTGCTCTTAGAGCCTGTGCTGTTGGTGTTCTGTTCAGGAAGTTGTCTCCTGTGCCAATGCGTTTAAGGCTTATCCCCACCTTTTCTTCTAACAGGTTTAGTGTGTCTGATTTTATGTTGACGTCTTTGATCCACTTGGACTTAAGTTTTATGCAGGGTAATAAATATGGATCTATTTGCATTTTTCTACATATAGACTGCAAGTTAGAGCAGCACCATTTGTTGAAGATGCTGTCTTTTTTCCATTGTATTGTTTTGGATTCTGTGTCAAAAACCAAGTATCCATAGGTGTATAGGTTTATTTCTGGGTCTTCTATCCGATTCCATTGACCCACCATTCTGTTTCTATGCCAGTACCATGCAGTTTTTATTGCTGTTGCTCTGTAGTACAACTTAAGATCAGGGATGGAGATACCTCCACAAGCTCTGTTGTTGTACAGGATTGTTTTATTTTTTACTTTTTTGTATTAATATTTTTGTATTTTTAAATAATTTTATAGATTCACTTGTATCCCAGCTGTAGCCCACTCCCTCTTTCCCTCCCAATCCTCCTCTCTCTCCCTCACCTCCTCCCTGGCCCTTTCTGAGTCCACTGAGAGGGGGTGTCCTCCTCTCCTTCCGTCTGGCCCTAGCTTATCAGGTATCTTCAGGATGGTTGCAATGTCCTTATCTGTGGCCTAGCAAGGCAGCTCCTCCCTCAGGGAGTTCATGTCAGAAACAGTTCCTGTCCCCCTTACTAAGGAACCCACTTGGATACTGAGCTACCATGGGCTATAGGTTAAATAGCCTGAGCACGGGTTGTAGGTTATATCCATGCATGGTCGTTGGTTGGATAAATAGTCTCATAGAAGTCCCCTGTGCTCAGATATATTTGGACCTTGTGGGGCTCCCTGTCCCCTCTAGGATATACTAATTCCTCCTTCCTTCATATGATTCCCTACACTCTGCCTAAGCCTTGGTTATGGGTCTCAGCAGCTGCTTTGATACACTGCTTGGTAGAGTCTTTCAGGTGCTTTCTGTGGACAGGATTGTTTTAGCAATTCTGTTTTTTGTTTGTTTTTCCATATGAAATTATGAATCGTTCTTTCAAGGTCTGTAAAGAATTGTGTTGTTATTTTGGTGGGAACTGCATTGAATCTATAGATTGCTTTTGGTAGGATGGCCATTTTCACTATGTAGAGACAATACATGCTGGAGAGGATGTGGAGAAAGGTGAGCCCTTCTCCATTGTTGGTAGGAATGTAAACTTGTACAACCACTTTGGAAATCAATCTGGAGCTTTCTCAGACAATTAGGAACAGTGCTTCCTCAAGACAAATATACCATTCCTAGGCATATATCCAAAAGATGCTCAAGTATACAACAAGGATATTTGCTCAACCATGTTCATAGAAGCTTTATTTGTAATAACCAGAATATGGAAACAACCCAGATGCCACTCAGTGGAGGAATAGATACAGAAATTGTGGTACATTTACACAATGGAATACTACTCAGCAATTAAAAAACAAGGAAATCATGAAATTTGCAGGCAAATAGTGGGAACTAGAATAGATCATCCTGAGTGAGGTATCCCAGAAGCAGAAAGACACACAGGGAATATACTCACTCATAAGTGGATATTAGACATGCGATATAGGATAAACATACTAAAATCTGTACATGTAAAGAAACCAAGCAAGGAGGAAGACCCTGGGTAAGATGATCAATCCTCACTCAGAAAGGCAAATGTGATGGACATCAGAAGAGGAAGAAAACAGGGAATAGGACAGGGGCCTACCACAGAGGGCCTCTTGAAAGACTCAACCCTGCAGGGTATCAAAGCAGATGCTGAGACTCAGCCAAACTTTAGGCAGAGTGTAGGGAATCTTATGAAAGAAAGGGGGAGATAGAAAGACCTGGAGTGGACAGAAGCTCCACAAAGAGAGCAACAAAACCAAAAAATCTGGGCACAGGGGTCTTTTCTGAGACTGGTACTCCAACCAAGGACCATGCATGGAGATAACCTAGAATTCCAGCACAGATGTAGCCCATGGCAGCTCAGTTTCCAAGTGGGTTCCCTAGTAATGAGAACAGAGACCATCTCTGACATACTGAATGGCCTGCTCTTTGATCACCTCTCCCTGAGGGGGTGCAACCTTACCAGGCCACAGAGGAAGACAATGCAGCCAGTCCTGATGAGAGCTGATAGGCTAGAGTCAGATGGAAGGGGAGGAGGACTTCCCCTATCAGTGGACTTGGAGAGGCACATGGGAGGAGATGAGAGAGGGAGGGTAGGATTGGGAAGGAATGAGGGGGGGGGGCTACAGTTGGGACACAAAGTGAATAAACTGTAAGTAATATAAAAGTAAATAAATCAAAAGAAAAATTCTTAAAGAGAGAGAGATTCTGACTTCCCTGTCCCTTGACCGAATGTCTGCCTTACTGCTCTGTCCATTTGGAGGCACAGTGTTCTATGATCTTTTCAACTTGCCACTTCTAGCATGAGACCCTTATCTGTCAAACAGTCTTGGATGAAGGTGATAAGGATACAGCATTTTCAGCCTTCTAATCTCAGAGTTTAGCCTAAAATGGGGATTTTAGCAGCAAGCTCTAGAGGAAGGGAGTGTCTACTTCCCAGTCACTTACTTGGAATTCAGTCCCTTTTACTTAGAGTTGAAGAGGATGTGGTATGTTGGTGGCGTGCCCATTTTGGTGAAATGTATCTGTTGACTAGGTTGTAAGAGATTTGGAGATCTGTTTGCTTGATGGTATTTTCATGGAGTATGGTCTCTCTGAAGCTGAGCTGTGGAAAAAAAGTGAGAAGGCTACAGTAGACTGGCTCAGATGCCACTGACTCTCCCTTCCCTCCATCATTTTACTGTGTCTTCGTAAACAAATGTTTCTCGGTTACACGCCATCAGAACAATTTCTAGAGACTCTGAATGGCTCTTGAATTTTTTTGCATTAGTTATGCATGATTTACTGGAGAGTGAGGACAATGAACATCCCTTACCACCACTCAGAAATTGGAACATGCCACCACATTCTTGATTTCATGATTTACTTGTGTCTCTGTGTGTCAGACAGAGGAGGAGGAGAGGGGAGCAAGGGTAAGGGTGTTGGATCACCCCGAGCTTGGCTACAGGAATTTTTGGACACCTGGGTGCTGGGATCTGAACTATAGAACTGATTTTGAACTTTTAGTAAGCAACCTTTGACTCCTGAGCTATCCTTGCAGCACTGCCATTTATTCTTCTCAGTCTATATGTGTCTTTACCTGATCTGATCCTAAGTTTTTAACCACTTTTATACTGTCCCAGTTATATTTTGTGTTACACGGTAGGATTCACTTAACATCTAAACATTAGTTACCTTTTTTGAGGATTAAATGAAGTAGTATATACAAAGTACACATCCTATAGCATGAGGGACTTGACACTGTATAAACTTTACACATATTCTACCTCTGTTAGAAAGGGAATTTTGAAAGTAACATCAGAGAGTCCTTTAATCAGTATGATTTACAGCGTGTTACATGATTACAACAGTCTGTATGACTTTAAGAATTGTAAAATACTGTTCTCTTAGACTGAATTAGTGGTGCTTTTGTGAGAATTTTATGGCATACCTTAAAATGACAGAAGACTTCAAAGAATTAACTTTCTGTTTTCTAACTTACATGAACAAGGTGAGAGTAGATCAGTTGTGCTTAGAATATAATCCATGCTGTTTTGCATGGTTGAAAGAAATGCAGAGAAAATTCAGATAAAAGTTGTGTTTTCATGAAGGCTTCTACTGAAATAGAGCCTTCTCAAGTTGTGATGCTCAGGTGAACTTCTCCCTGTGGGTCTCTAGGTGGCAATATCAAACCAGAAATGCTCACACGCACCTGTTGGCCAGGAGAACACTTTCAGCGTCCAAATTGGATGATTACATACAGGTGCCTTGTGTAAAATGTGGCAAAGTCTTGTTTGAATTTGAATATGTAATCAGACACCAGCTTTGCCTCATCCCCATATTTACATATGTTCGAATGGCCGCTTCTGTCTTCTGTGATTCACAGAGAAAGGTCTTCTGGGATTTCCCCTCTCTCTCCCCTGCTGACTTACTAAGATACCTTTATGGCTCTTCTTGGGAATAACTGCTCCCTTGTAGAAATACCCACTTCTTCCCCGTGCTTTTGTATACCACCTGTCCGCCCTTTCCACAAGGGAGAAGGTTAAAAAAAGAGAGCCAAAAGAGGAGGAGTGTGCATTAACCCAGCTCTGGACCTTATTTCCATTGCTGTTGTAGTGACTGCCACAGATACCCTGTATACTCTTCTCCTTAGTAATTGTCCTCACCTTCTTTTTATCATGGTTGCTAGAAATGATGACTTTGAACACCACCCTGCCCCTGCCAAAGAGCTAGCTAGGAACACAATTAACAATTCTAAGCCTTAATTATGTTTTGTTTGTGTCTTTGGGGAGTCAGGGAAGGCAGTAAGACTAACTAGTCCCATAGAAAAAGTGGTGGGGACAGAAAAGAAGACAAATCAGGTGTGATGATGGTGAATGTACCTGTAATCCCAATATTTGGGATGTGACGGCAGGAGAATAAGGAAATGAAGGCTGGCATGGGCTATAGGAGAATCTGTTTGCAAACAAATAAACAGAAGCAGATAGCCTAATATTGAGGACTAAAAAAGGAGAGAGAAAAATAGGGATCATTCAACTGAGAGTAAGCTGCACCCCTGTGTTTTTCCACTGGCTAGAAGTCAAAGTTTTCCATGCCTAGTGCCAGTGTACCACAATTCCAAAGAAAGGCTGTTGGGAAGGAATAAGGTGGAAAGGAGGAACCTTTGACCCTCTGTTAGGTTAGGGTTGTATTCTTTCAAGTTAAAAGTCTGCACAGAGATTCTACAGAATTTTTGACATTTCTAGTGGGTGCATGTATTCATGTGTGTGCTTGTGTATTGTGGTGTGTGTGTGTTACAAAAGTCCAAGTGTACAGATCAGAAAACAACTCTCAAGAGTTATTTCTTCCTTCCACTGTGAGTCTTAGGGATTGAATTCAGGTCAGTTGTAAGACTCCCACTCCAAGTACTTTTACCACCTCAGCCACCTCAATGTCCCCAGAATCACTGTTATATGAATTAGTTAAGAATTCTCCTGTTATTATGTCATGGAATAGTTTTCTCCAGGCTTTCAGCCCAACCCAGAATAAAACAGAACCCCAACCACCATATTTTCTACAAAACAAACGTATACTGAATTTGAGGCAGCACTTATAAATTCATTATATTAATCACATTAGGCTCCAAATGCAAGCCTTGAGCCTGGTTTGATGGTACACACTTGTAATCCCATCTGAGGCAACAAGATCAGTAGTTCAAAGCCGTCCTTTGATATATGGCAAAGGTCAGCCTGATCTACATGAAACCTGTCTCAAATAGCCAAAGCGGGGGGCAGAGAGTGGAGAGATGTCTCAGCAGTTAAAAGCATTGGCTACTCTTGCAGAGGACCTGAGTTAAATTCTCATCACCCACATATTGGCCCACAGTCTGTACCTCCACTTACAGAGGACCCTGCACCCTCTTCTGGCCTCTGGTACCATACCAAGCATGCATATGGTACCCAAATATACATGCACGCAAGACACCCGTACACATACAATAAGAGTTTCTTCAAAGATATTTTAAAGTATAAAAAACAAAAAACATTTCAAGCCATATTAGTCTTTGGTATAATGATTATACATATGTATATTTTATTTGCATATAATATTTATTTTCTTATTAAACTTATTTGGTTAAAGTATGTCTTTAGGATCAATTTATCATGACAGACGGTGTTTCTATTAGACAATTTGGTTCATTTCATTAGTGACATTTTCTTTTCTCTCAAGTGGTTTGTTTTAACCCAAGACAGGTGTCTCATGTTATTTTGAAAAAACAAAGTTAAACTGCTTTATAATATTTACCAAGCCTAGGAATTAGAATACTTCATCGAAAGTAATAGCTCATTGTCCACGAGCCCATGCTATTAACTGCTGCAACTCTGACAGCATTTAGAGCAGAATATAGAAGACTGACAGTCATTTAGACATAACAAGAAGATAAAAGGCTTATTTACCAAACTGAAAAGAAATTAGGGAAGCTATATTCTTCAATCGCATGTCTGCTCAAATGCACTTTTTAAATTATATTTTATAAGTGATAACTTTTAATGTTTCTTTAATCTTTTGGTTGGAAATTAAACATCAGTTGATTATCCATTAAGTTGTAAATCATGGGTCCTAGGAGATTTTAAAGATGAGATTCTAGTCAAGCATGTGTATCGAAAGGTAATAATGCATCTGCTGGCTAAATCTGACAAAAATCCTTTTCTATAGACAGGCAGGGTGTTGACAGAGACAGACCCAAGGTTTGGCTTCAGACCTGCATAATGAGTCCACCATACCCACTTACCAGCTATTAGCCTTCCTGGGCCCCAGTTTTCTCAACTATAGAATGGGGGCTTAGCATAAAATGGTAGCTTTACAAGTCACATCAATTTAATCTAAACAGTTTTATTGGAAAGTAGGAGTAGATATTATCTGTTTTAATAAAGATTTGTTTTACTTTTTGTCATGTGCATATGTATGTTTCCGTGTGGTGGTATGTACACATGTGAGTGAAGGTGCCCATATGATACAGAAGAGGGTGTCAGATGCCCTGGAACTAGAGTTATAGGCAGCTGTGAGCTGTCTGATGTGGGTTCTAGGGACAGAACTCTGGTCCTGTGAAAGAGCAGTAGTATATGCCTTTAACCACCAAGTCTTCCTCAAGCTCCTGGTGTTATCTATATTTTATGGATGAGTTACTTGAGACTCAGGCTATACCCAGCACTCCCCCTGCACTGCTTCTAGAAGAACATGGTTATGAAAATGGATATAACAGATAACAATGATGATTTGATGTGACTGTCCATTTGTGAGCTAGCTTCCCCTAAGGCAGCTATTGTCAAACCTTTCGCCCCTGACATTCATATGGTACTATTGGGCTGCTGTTGTGCTTGCTGAAACTACATCCTTGACTGAGCCCAGAAATCATGCTAGACAGGATATGATTAAGGCTTGGATTTATATGGTATTGGTGGGAATGGACAGGAATAAAACATCCAAACAAATCTGGAACTGCCTGAATATGTGCAGGTGACCAAGGAGTTTAAGTGGTCAAGGGAGAAAGCAAAGTTTCAAAATAAGTTGTTCTTTCTCTGATTGCATCTTTCTTTCCATTTCCTTCCTCCCTTTTCTTCTTTTTCTTCTTTCCTTATTTCTCTTCCTTCCTTCCTTTCTTCTTTTCTTCCTTTCTTTAATTCCTTTATGCAGCATATTATTTTTTTTTTATCCCAATCTTCCCTAGAAGTTACTATGTAGCTCAGGCTGACCTCAAATTCATGGAGTTTCTCCTGTGTCCTGAGTGTTAGTATTGCAAGTGCTATCACACCTGGTTCTTTCTCTTTTTTAAAGTGCATATCGAGTGACCTTGCCATCCTAACCCTCACTGATGGAGATAATCTGGAAAGGTACCGAAGGCTAAAACAGCATCTGAGATTTATACATTTATAGGGCTAAGTTTAGGAAAATTTACTTTTATTTGCACTAAGATGCTGCCTTATGGGAGTATTCAGGTATCCTGCAAAACTGTGCTCAGGTCTTATGCAAAATGACTTAGTGGTTAGTCATACCAATACTATAGTGCCTTAATACAGCTTTTGGCTGTAGAACAGTACAGTGGAATAAGATGAAGACGTTATTGAGTTGTTAATCTTGGCATCAGACAAGCAAATAAATAGAATGTTTGAAGTGACCAAGAAAACATACTATTTTAATCTGAGATTGAGGTCATCTTATAGACACTTCACTCCATCACTTGGGTACATAAAGGTGAGAACTTTTGTTTTGTTCATGGCTGTAGCACTATCCAAGGATAGAGTCTGCTCCCCAGAAGCTGCTCAATTGGTAAATGCTGAATGAGTATTTAACACGAGGGACCCTGAGTGTGGCCTATCATCATCTGCCCTATCATCATCTGCCCTATGGTGGACATAGAGATGTTGGCATTAGAGAGACAAATAATGGCTGCTTTCATTGTGCAAAACATAACACAGTAAGTTGATACTCAGCATCGGATATTTAGCAATATTGAAAGTATATTGATTATTTTTCTTTAGTGATGATGTAGAACGCTTCATGGAAAATCAAGGTGCGTCCAGCCCAGGTATCCTTATTTTAACAACAAGCCTCAGCAAACCATTTATGCGCCTGGAAAAGTATGTTACTCTCTTGCAAGAACTGGAAAGACATATGGAGGTAAGGAAAGACAAACTTTAGCAAGGTCTGCTACCAGCTGGTGTCCTCTGTGTTCTACAAAGCAGATGGTCTGCCTCCAAACAGCTTTTCTAACAATCCAGAAAACATCTTGGTTTCAAATTCTACTTGATCTGATCTTCACTCTTTCCTGGATGGTATTCTATAATTCCTCTTTATGCAACAAAATAAGATACCCTTTTTTTCCTGATGCAAAGTTATCATTATTCCCCCTTCTTCTCTTCCAGGCCTTGGCCCTGTTGCTGTCCTCAAGACTATGCTCATTTATTGATTTAGGCCAGTCGTTCTCAAACTGTGGTTTGCAACTCCTTTTGGGGGGTTAAACGACCCTTTCACAGGGGTCACACATCAGATATCCTGCATATCAGATATCTACATTACAATTCATAACAGTAGCAAAATTACAGTTATGAAATAGAAACAAGAATAATTTTATGGTTGGTCGTCTCCACAACATGAGGAGCTGTATTAAAGGGTCACAGCATTAGAGAGGTTGAGAACCACTGACTTGGTTTTCTTTTGCTATCTTGTCTGTAGATGATGGTTCATTGGCAATCAGAACTACAAAGCTTTATTGTTCTGGTATATTAACTAACATTATTGTGAGAGAAAATGCAAACCAAAATAGAAAACATGATGACCAACCCCAAAAAAATGTATGTTGCAGATAGAAACACTGTGGACATTTTGTTCTCCAACTCTGGCATTCCTTAAAGATTATAAATGGATCCAATACTACTATATCACTGTCCATCAGTGTGTCTACACCAAAGTCCACTCACATTTTTGTTTTTATAAGCAAATTAAAATTATTTGTAATAATTGCAGTGCAGCTATAATCTTTTTTTAATATTAGGAAATGCAACAAGGTCTGATAAATGAGTATTAAGTACCTAAAACACGTTGTGATTTTAAAAAGCAGTCACATAGCCTTGAGCTGTTCTTTCATGATCTCTCGTGGGGTGTGGAGGCATGGGTGGGAAGGACTGTCTTTATCCTAGTTGCTCTTCCTGTGTCTGGGGCAAGCTTTTGAGGCTTTAAAGGGGTTGATTATCTCTAAAGAAAAAAGGCTACATGTCACTGTTGCTTGTCAGCTTTTGTAAGGGTTGAGAACTCACTCTCTGCATGAAAACACACTCTCAGGATATTTAAACTCAGGATATTTAAAGTTGGAGGCAGTGGAGAGCTGGAAAGGAAATGCTGCCAGGGTGAAGTTTCAATTAGGGCTCTGGAAGGTGTTGAACTCTGGATGCCTTTCCATATGCTAAACCAGTATATCTAGACTGTTTGAGGTTTGCCCCTCCTTCCTTATAAAAACCCAGAAAGCAGTGGCCTCTGCTTGTCGTTTCTCAGGACTGCAGTAGGAACAACACTAAGAGCACACAGCTAAATGAGGGAAAAACTTCCAGGCCTTAGGTGTTCCTCCGGAGTCTGCCTGCCTCACCTGTTTCTAGCCAAGCCTCAGTTTGGTCACATTGGCTTTGGCTTCTTTCTGATTGCCAACATCATATTATACACCCTCCCCCCTTTCTGGGAGAGTACCACTTGGCCATCCACATCCAGATTTCTACTCAATTGTAAGGATAAGGTTTACCATGAAAGAGTACATGCTAACTAACTTTCCATGCACAGAGTTGCCTGTGGCTTGAGTCAGACCTCTAGTCTGCTCTACCCTGTTTACTACTTGAGCCTGGATGAGCAGAATTGGAATTCTTATTTCTTCAGCTGAACCGAGGTACTCAGTACATATACACCCCTAGGTGAGGTATGCCTAACATGTCTATATCCCTCAGCATTAGGATCCCTACAGGATCAGTGATGTCCCTCCAAGTAATTATTTGTAACTATATTTATTATTAAATATTATCTATTATATTTCATTATTTCAAACAATTTTAAATTTTAAATTGATTTTGATCATATTCTTTCCCTCCCCCAAGTCCACCAAGATCTCTCTTCCTCCTTACTCAACGAACTTCAAGTTCTTCCTCAAAAATCAAACCCAACCCCCAAAACCTAGAAAACAAAATACAACACCCAAAAAGAAAAAAAAAAAGAAAGAAAGAAAGAAAAGAAAAGGAAAAAAAAGAAAGAAAAGAAGGAAGAAAATGTAACCAAATAAAAGCACACAAAAATCTGTGGAGCTCATTATTTGTCAGAGAAATACAAAGTCTTACCTCAATTATGATACTTATAAGGTTCTTACTAAATATATGATGTGATATAAACTGTCTTAATATTTAATAGTGCTTTGATAAATACTGCTACCCTACAGTGTGTATATGTGTAAAACATCATATTATACACCATAAATATCTATAAATTTGCCCATCAATTAGAAAGAAAAGATAGTCATAAACTCTAATTTTATGTGCAAAACAGTCAGTTGTATAATATAAACTAAGAATTCAAAAACAGAGCAGAATATAGGTTCCCAGTAATTCCAGTAATTACGTGGTTAAGGAAATTTCTGGGGCTGGACAGACAGCTCAGCAGTTAGAGTGCATACTACTTTTGCAAAGGATCCCAATACAGATCCTAGCACCCAAGTGCTGGCTCACTGCTCACAACTGCCTGTAACTCAGTCAGCTCCAGAGGGATCCAAAGCTTCTGACCTCACATACCTATACTTACGTTCTCTCTCTTTCTCTCTCTCTGACACACACACACTTCTAGGTGGCCACACTTTCATCCCACTCCATCTGTCACAGCATTCATTCTCCTCTAATCCTGTTTTTATTATTTATCTCTTTTTAAAGATTTCTTTTATCTTTAGAGATTATAATTACATCATTTCCTTCTTCCCGCCTTCCTCCATACCTTCTCATGTACCCCTTCTAGCTCTCTTCTAATTGTTGTTATGTACATATATACACATATGCTGATACTGTTTTTTTTTAAATGTCTTCCTTTGATAGGAAACTCATCCAGATCATCAGAATATTATGAAAGCAATCATAGCATTCAAGACACTCATGGTAGGTGACACTCTCAGATTGTCATTCTCTGTTTTGTATACTTTGTGATTTGTGTGTAGCATTTCTTTCCTTAACAAAGGTTCTTGGGATAGAAACAATAAGCTCTCGGGACAGTAGCTCCATGACTATTTAATTTGGTTTTGTTCTCCGCAAATCATGCTTACCTGTGAAGGTTTGCCAGGCTGAGGGCATAAAGCGATCACATTTGAAAGTGTTGGCCACATTAAGCATTGATGTGTAGGTGGGGGTTTTTCTTCCTTTTTCTTTGTCTTTACCCCTTTTGCTCACCCTATGTCTGTATAACTTGTCATTCACTGATTGGCATCAATATTGAATCTCACAATTGTGCCAAACTGTGAATTTGTTCTTTGCATATGAAAAAGAAATCCTTCCTAAAAGGAAAAGTACAACATACTAAAATAAAATCGCTTAATATAGATTGCTACAAGAGGTAGCTATAATCTTGCATCTTGAGCAGCAAGATTAACCTGTCTCCTTGAACCCACTGATGTAAAACCTTTTGATGCCATTTCAGAAGGAAAAAAAACAACAACTTTATTTTGAGTAATGGGTTAAGTTTAGATGTATTTGACATTTCTAAAGCATTCTGTGGGATTTGGACTGATGTTTAGCTTTTGATCCTTGCTGGAAAGTTACTGCATAGCATTCATCATCAGTTCACTTTTATTGCTTTTGAAAGATAAGTAACTGACACGTCAAGGGCTAAAGGGAAAGCTGAAGATCAGGCAAGGTATTATGACAAATTTTCTCCTCCTGTCAGGCAAAAAGGATAAAAATACCAGCAGTTCTACACGGCTCAACTTCGTAGAAGAGCTCACTCAGACCCATGGCATGGCATTTGTTGTAACTTGTATCTCTTTTAGTCAGTCTTATGTAAAAGAATATAGAAGGCCTTTGAAAAAACAGACAAGCAAACAATTCAACAAAATCAAGTGTCTGCCAGGTGTGGTGGGGTATGCCTTTAATACCACCACTTTAGAGACTGAGACAGAATGTCCAGTTTAAAGTCAGCTTCAGTTACAAAGTGAATTTGAGGCATCCTGGGCTGCACAAGACCCTGTCTGAACAACAACAGCAGCAAATAAATTAACCCCTCCAACAACAAAAAGTAAATGTGCTCTTTTTTGTCATGTTGTAAAACTTGCTTTGATAGTGGTAATATATTTACTGCAAATACACATGCTTTTAAAAATCTGTAATAATGTATTTATTTCTTAAAATCTTAGCTGAATGATGCAACAGCTTTTTATAGAAAAAAATACTTTCCAAAAGAATTATACTACATTCATTTGGATGCAGTAACATAATGCAACATTTGCTTAGACTTGTGTTCACATTGCAATGAGTACTGTTAGATTACTACAAAATAACTTTAGTCTTCTGAAAGAGGTTTTATATCTATATATTTTCATACTCACATAGTATTGACAAACTGTTTTTTTATTTGAATTTCCAATTTAATCATCATGAAATCCAGTTGTATCTGTTTTCCCCAATCCTTTTAGGAATAAAAATAAGCTTAGTATTTTACAAAAATGTACTGTTGCTCTCTAAACAAAGAACAGTGCGTGTTTTGTGATAAACTCAGTTTGATTCACTCTGGCATTAAATATTTTTGAAATTCTTTGTTTTCAAATCTCTGGAAGTCCTTTTTGTTCATTTTTTTTTCTTATCATCAAGCTGCTACCTTGTTGGAGAGTGAGTATACATCATGTAAATGAAATTGCTTTGTAATTATAGTCCTATTTCACCATGATAGTAAAGGGCTCGTTGCTGCTCTGGCTCTACTTTATGGGGTTCTGCTCCTTGTCTCTCCAGATTCCTCATGGGGAGGGGAAAATAAGCCCCTTCTTACCACTTTATCTTGATGCTTCAACAAAATGGAAACTATCTCCTCTTCTTATAACTTTGAGAGGCTCAAAGCTAGATAGTGTGCTTGCCTGCCAGGAACATGGATGGGCATATGATTCAGTGTAAAGGATAAAGAGAAGTAGTGCAAAGCAAGGAGTCAAAAGCCATGCCTTATTTTGAATTTGTTTGGGGTCTGAGAATTTTTCCCGTCTGACTTGCACAAATCCCCATTGCATCATGTTTTGTTTGTTTTGCCTCGGTAGGGGCAGTGCCAAGATCTGAGAAAGAGAAAACAACTGGAATTGCAGATCCTTTCAGAACCTATTCAGGCATGGGAAGGAGATGATATTAAGACCTTGGGAACTGTGATCTTTATGTCACAAGTAATGGTGCAGTATGGAACCTCCGATGTAAGTCCTCAACATTGCTTCTTTCACATTTCCCTTCATTTATTAATAATTCTGCCAAGGTCCATATGAGTGGTGGCCAAGAGAGTAGGAAAGAAAGTATAACTTTAAGACACATTTAGATTGTAATCTCAACAGACATGGGTGACTTGTGAGATACAAAAGATGGCAGATATAATTTAGACCTACTAATTTTCAAAGATCCTCGGTATCTGCATGGAGATGTCCTGTAAGCAGCTGTTAATGCACTCTGGAAATGTAGGTGAGAGGTTGTTGTTAAAGAGAGAGATTTAGATGTTTCTGACAGATGTACCTTTCTAAGAAGTACATATCCAAAGAGAAGTACAGAGGTTGAAGATGGATTATTTCTTTTAGGAAGAGACCAGGGTAGGGCACAAAGGTTGATCATGTCACCTGGTATGATTTATTGGGTGTTAGAGTTATCTCCCTTCTCCACAAACACGTTCCTATACCCACTGACATGCTTGTGGCAGAGATTCATTACTTTCGGTTAATAAGCAATCTCATTGAAAATGCAGATACCCTGGGGAAGGCTAATACAGTGAGGGTAACTATTAGTCATTCACATCTTCGGGATGAAGGTAAAGAAGGAGGTACTATTGTGGGGCTGGGTGGAGGACACAAATAGGAGAAAAGAATTGGGAGACTGTGGTGTCATTGAAATTCCGGGAGGAGCACTTGAAAGTGGCCAGCAAGCCAAGTGCTCTGGAAGGTTCAAAGGTCAAGGAGTATGAAGACCCAAAAGAAGCCATTGGAATTTGCTGGAAGGCAGTTATTGATGACTTTGAGAGAGCAGTTGGGGAATGCAGTTAGGGAGGGATCAATGGAGAGAAAAATGAAGGCAGGGAGTAATTTGGCAATAAAATGTCAAGAAATGAGATACTATGAATAAAGAGTCACATGGGATGAACAAGGTCCTTCAGAAAGCAATAAGCATATGTTAAAGGCAAAAGAGGAAAACCTGGTAAAACAGGAAAGGCTGCTAAAGAAGAGCAATGTTTGTGGAAGGAAAACTGGCAAGAGAGCAATCTGAAAGAATAATGGCTGTCCCCACTGTGAACTCTGAGGGTTTACTCTACTCAAGTGGAAAGAAGAGTGAGGAGACAGCGAGAGGATAACTGAGTCAACTGGAATTTTTGCATCTACTTACTGTGACTCTGTTAAAGGGGGTCACAGCATCTCTCAAGCATTGTTTACTTCAGTGCAATCAAAAACATAGTTGACAGTAATGCATTATAATATATGTTAAAGGAGCTAGAAAAGAGGATTTCTTTTCACCTAAAAGCAGTTTATACATTTGACATTTGTCTGTTTGCTTGTTGTTGTTGGTTTTTTTCGTTTGTTTGTTTTTTGCGTATGCACATGTGGAGGTCACAAGACAACTGTTAGGAGTTGGTTCCCTCCTTCTACCATGTGGGTCCTGGGGATCAAATTCGACTCTTCAGATCATCTATCATACTTTTTATCAGACAAGTCTTTACCAACTGAGCCATCTTACTAGCCGCATAATGGATTTTGTGATTGCTTATCATGAAGAAATGATAAAAGTTTAAGATAGTTTAAGATATGCTAATAACTTGGATTTGGTCATTACGCAGTGTATACAAGAAATTCCATATTGATTCTTATAAATGTGTACAAATCTCTTTTTTAAAAAATAATCTACTTTAATCTTTTTAAAAAGATTTTTCTTATTATGTATACAATATTCTGTTTGCATGTGCACCAGAAGATCTCATTATAGATGTTTTATAAGCCACCATGTGTTTGATGGGAATTGAACTCAGACCTTTGGAAGAACAGACAGTGCTCTTAACCTCTGAACCATCACTCCAGCCCCATGTATGAATCTCTTATGCACCAATCCAAACACCTATGAAATTGGACTGGGAGTAAATAGGAAGTGGAAGAATGTGGATTTAGTGTGTACAAGGTCCTGGGTTGGATTTCCAATATCATTCACAGGGACCAAACAATCGACACCACTTTAAAAATTTATTTATTTATTATGTCTGCAGTGTTTTTTAGATGGTTAGGGGCCACCATGTGGTTGCTGGGAATTGAACTCAGGACCTCTGGAAGAGGTCGTTTTTGTTTTTTTTTTTTAAGTATCTTAATTTTTTTTCTTTATTAATTACACTTTATTCACTTTGTATCCCCCCTGTGGTTCTCTCCCTCCTCCCATCCCAATCCCTCCCTTCCTCCACCCTCTGCATGCATGCCCCTCCCCAAGTCCACTGGAGAGCAACAGAACCAAAAAATCTGAGCACAGGGGTCTTTCCTGAGACTGATACTCCAATCAAGGACTATGCAAGGAGATAACCTAAGACCCCTGCACAGATGTAGGACATTTCTTATCTGTTGAAAGTTGTTTCACTTTGCTACTATTCAGAGTAAAGTTACATTTTAGTTTTGTGAACCTTGAAAGATGACTTTATGCCCAGAACTAGTATGTCACACTGGGGCATAATATGTGTGAGTTCTTACCCTCACACACTCGGGGAATAATGAACATACTTATTTGATGCTTCTGACTTGGCTATCTTTTTGCAACTCACTGCCAATGCTCAGGTTGATGATTATGTAAGGTCTGCATGTCAAAGCATTCTAAACAAAAGCAGTCCAATTTATGTTATCCCTTCCCTAATTTTTATTCTACTTCAGGAAAAAGAGGAACGGTATTTGATGCTGTTTTCAGATGTCTTGATATTGTTGTCTGCAAGTCCTCGGATGAGTGGCTTTATCTATCAGGTGAGTAGATCTATATAAAACAAATTATCAAAGGTCAGATGAGAACAGGCTTCTGTTCAGATGTGATATATGCACGATGCCGTTAAAAGTTCAAGCCTGCAAAGGAAGAATGTTTTGGCCTTTCACTATAATGAAACAGCTTGTAAGAACACGTGGTCTTGAGATCAAAGACCTTTGTATTAGTAGAATTCTGCCCTGGAAGTCTGCTGTTCTGCTTGTGAGCTAGGTCTCCAAACGTATAAGTAGAAATCTAAGTCTGCAATTAGATAAATTAGCCTCAACAGTTTACAGACCCATATCATAACTGCTGAGAAATACAAAACTGGTGCTTGATCCCGTGGTTGTCATTTTGCAGCCATGGTTCATGGTTTCAGTTTGCAAGATGTCAGTCCTAAAATGCTTCAGAGAACGAAACCTCCCTTAGGCTGTTCCCAAAATATAGATCATTATGTTGTGGTTCTATGTTATATGTAGTCCTAGACATTACTCTCTTTCATGAGTTGTGAACCTCTGATTTTCAGTTCGTATGAAAGTAAGCTAGAAAGTCAACTGTTTTGTCAATCATGAGCTTAGGGTTTAAGCTGTATTAGCCAAATGCATGCTTCTCCCTTGTTTTCTTAACTGTTTGAAACATAAACTAGGGAAGCATTATCTCTTGTCCAACTAGTGAATATGTCTTGCCATGTGATTCGTGAGAAGATCAAAAGTCTGAGAGAAATATGTACAATCATAGAATTAATAGGAATATTCTTTGTTTGTCTAGGGAAAAATATCAACAGCAGGAATGGTGGTGACTAGATTAGATGAAATTGAAGGGAATGACTGCGCATTTGAAATCACAGGTAGGTAATTTTCTCCTTTTCATGTGGCTAGTTCAAATCCTTTCTGTAATAAAGCGGAGCTTAAACAAATAAATGATATTACTTTCTCCTGTATAGCTCATCAGCACGTTTTATGGGGATATGACAAAGTCTGTTCCATTTCCCAGAATAACTAGAGCAGACTGATAAAACCACAAAGCTTCCTGGTTATTTTCTAGCCTCTGCTTTGCCATTACTCTTCATCTTCTTTTGCCTAAGAGTTATTTGTGAGAGCTAGAGAATGGTGAGATAGACTGACCTTCTCCTCTGTCATGTGGTCCATGGTGGCCAAGAAGCCAAAGGTACGGCCTTCCATCACCATTCTTACTATCAACCTATAAACTAGCAAGGTTTGCTTCTGTTCTATGAAGCTGTGCAACTTTCAGTACAGATTGAGCAAAATGTACAGACGTCCTACTTCTTCCTGACATTGTCCCTTTTGCCAGACCTCTGTGACTTACTTGTAATGGCTGTACTTCTACATGGATGTCTTAGTGGTGAAGACAGGGTTAATATCCCTAGCCTTATCAAAACCTCTACTCACCAATAAGTAGCCTCAGTTTGGGTACTTGCCTACAGATCTTTCTATTAGTTTCAACTACATGCTGTTCCATCTTTGAGACTGGGCAAAAAGAGACAATATTCTTAGATTAAACTATGGACTAGATGGTCAGTCGATACTCTTATGGTTTCAGTTGCTAGTGTGTTTATAGTGAAGTTTTCCACTTATGTCTAAGATTCTGAAAAGTGGTAGGAATCAATTGACAGCTTTAGAAATAAAAATGAATAATCATTTACTATATCATTAAAACTTCCCTGTTCCTAATATTGAAGTTTGAAAGGAGGGTTATTTCATAGAAAGGAAGATGCTGAAAATAGATGTTCAATTGAAGTTTTGTAAGACAGATCCTTACCTTTGGGTCCTAAATGTTGAAAATTGGGTGATGCAGGTAGCATGATAGAGAGAACTGTGGTCTATTGCAACAATAACGAGGACTTCCAGGAATGGTTGGAGCAGCTCAACAGACTGACCAGAGGACCAGCATCTTCTAGTTCGTTGTCTAAGACCTCCTCCTCATCATGTAGTGCTCATTCTGTAAGTAGTCCACTGGGATTGTTGGGATTATTGAAGTATTAAGCTTATTGAAGTTTTTGTCAGACTTTGCACACAAAGACTTTTGAAAATCAGCAGCAAACATGCCATTTGATTTTGGGTGGACTCTATTTGTAGATTTTGAGGTACAGTTAAACCTCACTGATTCTAAGTTGTCATCATTGTGAAGCCCATTGAAATGAATAAAACATTTCAGTTAGGTGTGTGCAATTTTAGTCAGCAGTTTAAAGTACTCCAGCTAACTACCAGATACCCTTCTAAAATGTTTTCATGATAAACAAGACTTACTTGTTTTATAACTGTTATTCTCACTTAATCATGTGCTAAGTCGAAGCAGGGGGTTCACTCCCCTGAGTGCTTACACATTTCCATGTAATCCCACTCATGCTTTCACATCTGCTCAGTAACTTGCATGAAAGGTAAACTATTAGCAATGCTATCCTCTGAGTTCTCAGAGATCTAGAACTTGTGCAATTGGAATTAATGAGATTTTACTCTGCTGGCTGGGTGAAATGGAAGCTTTCCTCTGCTGTCTGGTAATACTCAAACCTGAAATGCCAACATTCCTATTTTGAGTGCTGTGTGTTGTGGTGGCAGAACACAGGCTTTGGGTTCAAATCTTGTCTTTGCCAGTTACTAGCCAGTTTGCTGAGTTTGTTGTAGTTTACTCTGATGAAATAATCCATTTAAGATTCTATTTGAGTGCCAAACACAACACAACACTGAAACCCAAATGCTTCCACTTTTCTTCCTTACAGAGGATACATTTCAGCCTTAAGTGGAATTGCAAAGAAGAGAGGACAGGATCATGGGACAATGAGCACATTTTGTGCAGGTCCTTAGAGATCCCATAAGCTTATGTAGAAACTGTGACTTTTCAACCAGACACTTTCACTATTCCATAGTCCTCCTTTCATGCCTGGGTTTGCTGATGCAATGAAGTTATTTTCATTCTCTCACTGGGTGGTACCATGTTGGGTTCAGATGGCAAATTGCCAGCATCTCATGAAACATTTTCCCAGTCTTTTAGCTCTGCCGGACAGTCTCGAGGACTCTTGGAGCCTCCTCAAATTTTAAAACCATGGAGTTTAAGTTGCCTACGACCTGCACCTCCCCTTAGACCATCAGCAGCACTAGGTTATAAAGAGGTAATTTTTCTACATATGGTATAAAATGCTTATGACAAGCTAATTTTAGAGCTTATTGCAAATAGTTCAGTGACACTATGCTAGAATTTATGAAAGGATATATATATATATATACTGATATATGTGTGTGTATATATATATATATGTATATCAGTCTTGAATTGTTAGACTCAGTGATTTTTTAATTTTACATTTCCCTGTTCGTCATATACAGACATTGATGGAACTGAACAGTTCAAGTGAACTGCCTGTTTCTTCAGTTCTTTCAAGTGCCTCTGTTGTCTCTCTACATAGAGAGAGTAATTCTTTTTTTTCTTTTTGTAATTAAATTTTTATAGTAATTACAGTTTATTAACTTTATATCCCAACTGTAGCTCCCTTCTTCATTCCCTCCCAATCCCACCCTCCTTCCCTCATCTCCTCCCTGACACTCTCTAAGTCCACTGATAGGGGAGGTCCTCCTCCCCTTCCATCTGACCCTAGCTTATTATGACTATTCTTTAGAGTTGTTAACTATGTATACACATCGCAAACAAGAAATACGTAATTTCAAGTTTCATTTCCAATTGAAATATCCAATTCTGTATTTTGTAGCATGTTGATCAATGAACCCCAATCAGTAAAATGTCATAAGACCAAGCCAAGTGTCTCAACTATGAAAGCAATGTTTGCTTTGGTGTGAAGGATCAAAGGATGTAATGAAAGAATTGTCTTTTTTTCAGAGAAGCTTCTCATTAGCAGCCTCCCACACAGGACATTTGATATTTGCCTAGTGTGCTGCCCAGATAGACCATGGTCAGGGTGGCTGAAATTTTGCTCTAGAAGTACAGTGTAAGGCACATCAGTCACCAGCTACCATGACTACACAGTGTTTGTTACTTTTTCCACCCAGCGAGGTTTTCCCTTTTACTTATTTCTAATTATTTTAGATCTCAGAAAAGATGATGCTCATTTATTAATAACTACTGTTCAGGCATTGTGGTATGAAGAGTAAGTTGCTGACGGTTATGAGGTGAGCTTTAGAATTTTGATGGAAAGGCATCCATTGTGTTTTGATCCTGGAGACTTTGCTCAATTTTCAGTGTATTTGCATTTGAGCAACTATGCTTTTGCTCCAGTTAATTGCCACCTTCGTCTCTCAGTGCAGCAAAATATAATAATAAGTAGACACTGGAGGACTTTTTTTTTTAAACCCTTTCAGCTGGTGTAAGAGGAGACATGACTCTTAAGCACACTCTTTTTTTTTTTTTTTAATGTAACTCTATTCAGAGTTTGGGTAGGAAGTGGCCCCACAGATTTGCTTTGAAATTGACCTGCAACCATTCAGCTTTCTTTGATTACTTAAACCAGGAGTGCCACTTCATAGTAACCTAGTCCTGTTTGTAATAATGGACATTTTTGCAACTGTCAGTTACTAAATTCATACCAAGATGAGCTCTGAAGGGTAATGTTGACTTAATCCTTCATATAACTAATCTATTAAAACTAAGGCATGATCACTTTGCTTCTGCTGGGGGAAGAGAGTTATTAATATGTTCTTACTATGTACTGTGCATTTTGGTGATTTTTCGGCATTTGTAATTCTGCACAGAACTAGATTCTTTGGACTTTTGCATGAGGATATTGCTTCTGAAACTAATGTGGGAAAATGTAATTATATTCTCTCCATCTAATTTATGATAAAACTAACATTTCAAATGTTGTTTTAGAATTATTGATAAATGAATTTGGTCATTATAACCATCAACCTCTCACTCTCATCTTCTCTTTCTTTACATATTCATTTTAGAGGATGTCTTATATCTTAAAGGTAAGGGTAGAACAGTGACATCATAATGTTATTGTGCTGTAATCTTTGATGAATGAAGCTTTCCTTTATGCTTGTCTTGTCCCGTGCTATAATTGATGGCTAAAATGTAAAGATGCAATTATGACATGAAAGTACTGTTGGAATAATGTTCTTGTAAAATGTACACAATTTACCCTTGTTCATTGAAATGCTGATTTCTCTACCCCACTATCCGGTTTCAATCCGGACATTGCATTGTGATGTTTATTCTAAGCATCACCTGTCTCAAGTTTGTGTAAACATGCCGCCATTTGTTCTCTGTATTGTCAATAAAACAACCAGCCACAATGCTGAGCAATGGAGAGAATAGGGTGGGACATCCTGGTCGGGAGGGGAGGAGAAGGAAGCAAGTGGGAGGAGAGGAGAGTGGAGATCAGCAGGAGAGGACTTCGAACCATGAGGAGAGATGAACCGGACCTAAGATATGACTAAAAGCAAGTATAATGGGTGAAATGGTAGGAAACTATGCGGGCTTGGAGGTTTAAGATGGAGTAACTATTGCCCAGCATTGTGCTCTAGGTTAATTAAATAAATTCTAGTCTGTGTGTTGATTTGGGTATACAGCTGGTTTAGGAATAACCGCTGCTTTAACTAAAAGATAAATTAATAATAAATATTAATAATCAACAACAAAGTACTTTCTTTAAAACCAGGCTTGTGTTTGATACACATAAAATGTCACTTTATATATCATGCCTTTAAAACGCTAATTTTCCTATTTTTAATGCTAGCTTTTCTTCTTATTTTTCTTAAATCACATGTTTTTCATTTTTGTTTGTTTTTAACTTTAAGTGGACCCACTGTGTCTAAGTGAAGGCAATTAAATTCATTGTTTCATATATTTTAAAGTACTACTCATTACTCATATATCAGATACATACATACATACATACATACATACATACATACATACATACATACATA
>NW_026585894.1:15540476-15612779 GCF_907164565.1 Psammomys obesus
ATACATACATACATACATACATACATACATACATACATACATACATAGATGCTGAAAAGCATGGGATATCAGGATACTATCTTGGGATTCTGAGTGTGAGTCCAATCTGTTTACTTGCATATTAACACTGAACTGTTTTTTTAATATGGCAAAAAGAAAATTTGCTCATTTTCACTTCTGCTGTGTACTAATTTGGCTGTATGCAATCCAAAATTATTTATCAAAGAATGCTTAATGAAATTCCCTCTGAGAAAATAACTTAGTATCTGTACCTTAATTTTCTCATCTTAATGATAGGAATTATAGTTTTCTTTGTGAGGCTACTGCTAAAAAAAAAAAAAAAAAACTTACTCAAGTAGTTTTAAACTCTTAGAAAAGGGATAACTGTTCTTCTGTCATTAGTTACATCACTTACTTCACTTCAAACTATCCACAGGTAACGTAAATCAAGTTAAAAATACTGGCACTCTTTTGGGGTTGAAATCCCATTACTTTTGCTGCAGATGGTACCCTAAATACACTGACCATCCTGCACAATCTTTATCTTTCTCCATTCTTATTCTCATTCCTGTGGCAACTGAGAGTGGAATGTCATTGCCTGTGCTTTGCTGAACCTTTTTGAGTTTACTGGAGCCATTTTTCGTATGTGTAATCTAAAATCTGACACTTTCTTAATGGATGCTATCACAATGAGAGATGCATTCGGATTCATTTTATTTGCTTTATTTTCATTCATATTTGGGAAAGAATGTTAATTCATGGAAAAACCATTATCCTTGCAGGAATCTGGTAAGAGCCCCAAAACGATGAAGAAGTTTCTTCACAAAAGAAAGACAGACAGAAAAACATCTGACGAAGAATATGTGATTAGAAAAAGTATGTGTTCAGTACTTTTTGCAAAGTTATTAATGGATAAATTAACATGAGAATTTGTAAAAAGCAGATAATTAGAGCAGTTTGTTCTTGGCATCATCTGTTGTAAAACTACACAGAAAATTTGGTCACTACTATGACTTTTGAATAAGCTGCCTCCCGCTAAACTTTCTGCCGATTCTGACAGACATCAATCTGTATCATTTTCATGCTGCAGAACACTTCACCCCACCTGGTTTAGATCCCCCAATGGGGCCCATTTGCTTTGGACACTATTTTTTTCCTCTAGATTTCTGATGCCTGAAATATTGTTTTTCTGACCAGATAGGCTAAATGGACCTAAGAACAGACATTCTTCTGGCAGTCTAATGCTCAGGGTTGTTCTCAGTTGACCAAGGAGTCAGCCTGGTGACATCAGGAAACTGCTTTATTTAGGAGCTGACTGAAAAGTCAGTTAGCCAAGTGATATGTCTGTATCCGCCTCTAAAATTGTGAACAAGGTACTTTGGGTGTACATGGAGGAGTCAGTGATGTAGCAGTACTGCATGTATCAGTTACAAGTCTAGTTTACTTAAATCTTTGCTGTGGCTAGGGACATAGCTCAATTCATAGAGTGCTTGCTTAGCAAGCCCAAAGCCCAAAGTTTGATCCCTTAGAACCACCTAAACCAGGCATGGGTGGCATGTGCCTGTAATCCCCACTTCAACTGCAAAACAAGTTAGATATCAGCCTGGACTACATGAGACTCTGTCATGCAATGATATGATATGATATGATATGATATGATATGATATGATATGATATGATATGATATGACATGAAATATATTAAAATTAAATTTCTTTGCTGAACTCCAACTACTGCAACCTCAACTCCACCCTCACCTAAACTTATTAGTGAAAAACTGTCATTTGAGTATTTAAAGACTAAGCTGGGGAGTGGAGGAGGGAGAGTCAGTGATATGCTGGTTCTTTGGGAAGATGAGTGGGGTTAATAGGAAAAAGGCTCTTAAAGAAGGCAAGCCTTGAAATTTAATTAACAGGGAGACTTTGGTGTGCTGGATGAGAGCTGGAGCTAACATCAAGCCCCGGTGCCATAATTTTAACCTTCAAAAGATGATTGATAAAACCCTCACTACTTTAGAGTTCTGAACTTCAAGAGCAGCCCCCCTCCCTGGAATACTGACCCCAGAGCCCGCAGGATCAGTGTTGGTGTCACTCTCGACTCATGGGGCTTGAGCAAATTTTTGCCTGCCTTTCAGAAAAACTGAGAGTCCTTGGCAGTGATAGGCACCGCATCATTTTGAGTGTCCAGAGTCATATATCTAGGAGAAGTCATTATTGATTAAATTTGACAGGTACTGCTGCCCTGGAAGAGGATGCTCAGATTCTCAGGGTGATTGAAGCTTATTGTACCAGTGCCAGTTTTCAACAAGGTAATACACAAGTAAAATTCCCCACACTGCTTTCACTAATGAATGGGTTTTGTTCTTCCCTGCTTACTGCTTCTAGGGAGAAAAGACCATGAGTGCAGATTGTGTTGCTGGTTGTCAAAAGCATGTGACTAGACCGTCAATGCAGATTGGGTTGTAGGGTGTGGAAAGCATGTGACTCAGTGCAGAGCACAGGTGCAGGACTGAATCTTTCAGATAAGGTGCTTTAGCTACTGAGTGGTTTGTTTACAAACTGTTGCTTTTCACCCAGAGAGAAAGATGCAAGAGGGAAAAAGTTGGATGTGATAGAAATGAGAAAAAGTTTTTTTTTTTTTAAAGTCACTTTCTTGATCTACATAGATACCTTCACCAGCACTAGTTAGGAATTAAAGAGCCCAGAGAGTTCCTGTGTCTGCAAACTGATGCTAATCTTGTCTCATAGGCAGAATTGGAAAGGAAGTCAGAATACTATCTCTCATCAGCTATGTGTTGAAGTGAGCAATGCTTTACCAGACTTAGGTTTCAAAGTTGTTCTGAAAGTCTGGAAATGTTGCTACACAGCTGAGGCTCATCAAAATGTATAAAATGTCTCAAGGAGCTGTTAGGTGTTAAACCCTGAAAGTTACACAATGCGTTCTTTTGAATCCTTGTGCTTTTTTTTTTCCAGCCCAGGTTACATAGATTATAAATTTTCTTTTCCATCATCATAAACATGTAGGACACCCTTTAGAAAGTTTCTCATATCTGCATAAAGAATGAATGTCCCAGAGTGCTGTATTTTTCATAGCTGCTGACTAGCTGCTTATTTGGTATGGGGGATTTCTTTTTTTTTTTTTTTTGCATTTTTTATTTTATTAATTACACTTTATTCATTTTGTATCCTCCCATAAGGCCCTCCCTCCTCCCCTCCTGATCCCACCCTCCCTCCCCTTTCTGGATGCATGCCACTCCCCAAGTCCACTGATAGGGGAGGTTCTCCTCTCCTTTCTGATCTTAGTCTATCAGTTCTCATCAAAAGTGGCTGCATTGTCCTCTACCGTGGCCTGGTAAGGCTGCTCCCCCCTCAGGGGGAGGTGATCAAAGAGCAGGCCAATCAGATTATGTCAGAGGCAGTCCCTCTTTCCATTACTATGTAACCCACTTGGACACTGAACTGCCATGGGCTACATCTGTGCAGGGGTTCTAGGTTATCTCCACGAATAGTCCTTGGTTGGAGTATGAGTCTCTGGGAAGTTCCCTGTGTTCAAATTATCTTGTTCTGTTGCTCTCCTTGTGGAGTTCCCGTCCCCTCCAGCTCTTACTATTTCCCACTTCTTACATAAAATTCCATTCACTCTGCCCAACAGTTGGCCATCAGGCTCAGCATCTGCTTTGATAGTCTATACTGCAGAGGCTTTCAGAGGAATTTCTTAAGATGCTGCCTTGACACACTCTTTGAAAGTCACACATCTTACAGGCTGTCACAAGAGGAAAGAATTTGACGTGAAAATCAATACATGGCACTGTGAATAGGAGCAGTGCACCACGGACACAACCAGCCTGTGGCTTTTGGCATGCTTTGTTGTAATAACAAGTTTTGATGTGCTCACCAGGAGAAGAGATGGGGATGAGGACACAACAGAGAAACATCCCTCACAAAATCTGACCATCTATCACCTCTGTTCTCTTCTTTTCCTAGCTGTAGTCTCTCCACACACTCAGAGCAGAAACTCGGGCATGGGATCTGGCCTAGAGAGGCACAGTTTTGTTCCTTGTTTCTACTGTCCTTTGTACATGTGGGAAGTGTCTAGTGTCTTATGTGGCCATCATTTCAGCATTGTAGTGGATCTCGATGTCACTCAGTCAAATGTCTTGTCTCCCTAGAACTGACTGCTCTTGGCTTTCTGAGATATTCATCTATTTTTCCTCTATATCCTAAGCAGACACTTACAAAGAGCTATTCTCTTAACATGGAAACACATATCACTTCTGGGAAGAGGAGAGGGTGATCAGAGAAAAGCAGTGGGTGTGTACACCTCTGAATGATAGTGGTGTAAAACAGACCAGGCCAGAAACCTAAGTAGACCAAAGATTAAGTCCTTGAACTTAGAAAGGAAAGATCTAGAATGAGGTGTGGAAAAGTTGGAATTACCTGTCATCTCTTCTGTCCCACGTGCTAGACAGTGTGGGCAGAGAGCCGTGAAGACGCCTGAGTTTTGTTGCTGATATGATAACCTCCCAGCTCTACTGTAGCCACCATCAAAAATAGCTTTAAGTCACTCTACATTTCTCTAGAGGACTACAAAGGAATGACTGCTGCTTCTGAAGCCCTTTCAGCATGTTGTATTCCACAGTAGTGCTACTCTCAGCCCAATCTTTATGGAAAGTAAAGAATAGCAGAGCAGGGCATGTGGTGTGTGACTCCTAGAAGCATGCAGGGACTGAGTGGTCAGTGATCTGCTCTTTGTTCTGGGCCAGGCAAAACAGAAAAGTATGAGGGTCTTACCACACCCATCCCCCTTCTTGAAGATCAAATAACATCATTTGGCCATTTAGAGTTTTCCCTGTCAGAAGAATGGAAAAGTGGCATGATTGCCCTTTGAGGGCAAGGGTATGAAGAAAGCCAGTGCTATAACAGTGGAAAGGGATGGCCTCTGATAACTTCCTACCCAGCCCTCTCATTCTCTTCACTTACAGGTACTCATAAAGATTCTGCTCCACAAGTACTACTCCTTGATGAAGAGAAAGTCATTACTGAAGAAACCAGAAGTGGCGAGCAGACCATCACTGAAGAGAAGTGAGTAGGGACATGTCTGGGAACTGAAAGTAGTAAGGGCAGAATGTCTTAGGGCTTCTGTTGCTGTGATAAAACACCATAACCACCAAGTTTGGAGAGGAACGTTATTTTAGCTTAAAACTCTCCGGGCAGGTACTCAAGCAGTGTAGGAACCTGGAGGCAGGAGCAGATGAAGAAACCATGGAGGAGCACTACTTACTGGCTTGCTCAGCCTGCTTTCTTATAGAATTCAGTACCACCAGCCCAGGGATGGCACCAACCACTATGAACTGGCTACTTCCCAATCAACTACTAATTAAGAAAAATGTCCTATAGGCTTGCCTACAACCCAGTCTTATGGAGGCATTTTCTTAATTGAAGCTTCTTCCAAAGTGACTCTAGGTGTGCCAGGATGACAGAAAACAAGCCAGCATATAGGTCCTGCCTTCAATGGCCCCTCCTTCTCCTTCCTCTTCCTGCTTCTCTCCATTTTTTTCCTCAACAAAGAGGGCCCTCATTGCTGAGCATACACTTGGGAGCCCCTTGGGGCAGGAGGAAAGGAAAGCAGAAGCAGAGGTCCAGAAACTTCCTCTTTCCCTGTGGAGTCAGCACCTTCTCAGAACCAGAGATCTCCACACGTGTGTCTGGATGTATTCAGGAAGGCCCTACCAATGATTTGCCTGCCCACAGCATTGCTGCTCACATCTTTCTGTCAGGAGCTCACCTTTCCCACAGTTGACCTCTTGTAAAGTCCTAAAGTGATCAGGAGGGAAAATATCACTTCCACAGATGAAGAAATAACGTTCAGGAAAACTGTGCTCATGGCCTACCTTTCATAGTAGTGACTGTAACTTACACAGAGTGGGAGTAAATACCTTCCAGCTTATACAGAAGAACAGAGTAGCCAAGAAACTCCTTTATACTTGAGTCATTTGTAAAGTCAGTCCTGAGTTTGCATAGGGCAGCACCTTTCACAGTGCTTGTCATTGTGGATATATTTTCACACTCACTGTATGCTAAAGCACTTTGGCTCAAGAGTAGAATAGGCTAGTGTAGCCAGCATTTGTTACTTTATGTGTTCCTTACTCTCTTCAACCCTTCTCCAGCCTTCCAACCCCCATCACTAGCTAGGAGAGAAAGGATAGAGGGGGAAAGGGACATCATTATCATTATCTACTTCCTGCTGATTACAGGTGTCAATTTTCTTGGGGCAAGTTTCATCTTCACTGTCAGGATATCTAATTTCTTCTTTGCACACAAGTACTTGACAAACCACAACCAACAGTATTTAACCACCAACCAGCCAACAACAGCTACTCCACCTCTCAGGGCTCTAGCATTTATATATCCTCTGAAAAGTTCCCAGAATTCCAAATGTAATACACTTGCAGAAACTACCTGCAGCTGACAAAGTCATGTCCCTGCTAGAGCATGAGGCAAATTAGAGTAAGCTGCTGTGAAGCAGCCTTATATCCCCTGGGATTAAAACAAAAACATATTCCCATAACATTTCTGTATTTTTAAAGAAACCAAAAATTCTCTCTACAGGTTAGAGTCCCAGTTCTTCTCTGAATTTGCTATGTATTGCCAGGGTCACCCTGGGCTAGTTCTTCTACCTCTTCAGATTTGTCTTCCTCATCTGTAAAATGGGAATGATGTAAATATCTTCTGAGTTGTTGTGTGGTCAAATATAATAATTATAAAGTTTAGCACTAAAAAATTAATGCCATGTATAACAATTATCATTATTAAGAACATTATTATTGATGTAGTAGTAATTATCGTAGCCTTGTGAAGGCTTCAAGAAATGTAATGCTATCCCTATTTCATATATAAAGAAAGCAATAGCAAAGACCAGACGAAAAGGAAATGGGTTACACAAAGTCAGAGTAATATAGTAAGTAGCAGGATTAAAACTAAAACCTAGAGCCTGGAGAAATGGCTCAGCAGTTAAGAGCACTAGCTGATCTTTCAGAACACCTCTGTTAAGTTCACAAACCTGTGTTGAGCACTCACAACTGCTTGTAAATCCAAACTTCAGGGTATCTGGCACCCTCTTCTGGTCTCCTTGAGTACCTTCATTCATGTGCATATACACATACATCAATAATAAAAATTAATCTTAAAAAAATACCTAACTAAAACCCAGATCTGTAAATTCCTTGACTTGAAAGAGTTGGGGAACAAAGAGTGCCACAATTAACCAGGGAATTTTATCTTTTTAAAATTCATTTTTTAAAATGTCCTGACTCTCTGTTACATGAGGTTAGCTAAATGGGATAGATAATTCTGTAACATGGTCATTAGAGCAAACATAGGGTCTTGTGATAGCTCTCATTATATAGTAGTAAAATTTACTCCTATTCTAAAGCTGCAGCAATCAAACCTCAGGATGGTAATCTTAAAAAAACTGAACTCAGAGAGCAGATAGTAGAGTAATAGTTGCCAGAAACTTAGAGGGGGTAGAATAAATAGGTGATCTTGGTAAGAAAAAAAAAACTATGAAGTTAAATTATATAAGATGATAGCTAGGTTTTACACTGTCTAACATGCAGCTTAACGGCTATAGTTAATAATGTCTTTCATATTTGAAATTTACTAAGAGCATAGACCTCCAGAGTTTTCAACAGACTCTCACACACAGGCACATAAATAGTAGCTACAATTACATGTGGTGATGGCTGTGTTAATAACTTCATTTGAAGCATGATTACATAAGATAAACACACAGAAGCATCATATTATGTACTTTAAATATATACAGTTTTTGTTTATCAACTGTGTGCTCAAATTTAAAAAAAAAAGACACATTATATAGCAATTATCTGTTGTTTTCTGGCCACGCAAGCTAGGAGTGGGAAAGGAAATGGACAATATAGAACTGACTCTGTAACATGGCATTGAAATGGGCATATGTGGTGATAGTTTTCTTTCTATGAAGAGAAAGAATGTGGACCATCCAGATCATGAATATTTGCCATCAACTAGACACCCCATTGGCTATTTCCATATGTGTAGTTATACAGATAAGGATATAGATATAGAGATGGCTTACTTATTTATGAGCACATCAGTACCAGACATTCATTTCTAATTATTTTTCTGCATAATTTTAGGAGCCTTGTTGATACTGTGTATGCCTTGAAGGATGAGGTCAAAGAACTGAAGCAGGTAATGCATAATCAAAAATTTTCATCGCAGATGACAGAATTACTCTGTTTTCTTTGTGACTGGGAAAGGGTGTCAGGAAGAGTCCAGGAGCAAGGTACTAAGGGAGAATTTGTATTTTCTTTGTGTTATCAGGCGGGTTTTAATTTTTTATCATGTGGCCTTGAATTTCTGAGGCTTACTATTTAGATATATGCAGCAGAATCCCAAATTTAGATACTACTTTCTTGTCCCCTTACATATTTAAAAAAATGTAAGGAAGCCTAGCTGTGTGGGGGTGGTGCCTGCTACAATCCTAGCCAGTAAGAAGGTTAAGGCAAGGACATCATGGTTTTGCTAGCCTGTTATAGCAAGACCTTGTAGTGAAAAAGTAAAGAAAGGAAGGGAATAATGTAGGAGAGATGGAAAGAAGAAATTTCCAAAGGAAGGGAGGAAGAAGAATTTTTTATGGTGATTTGAGAAATTGTGGGTAGTATGGTCCTATGCTCCAGGATATACACTCTACCAATGTCTTAAGACTGATTATACTTGTGGCAAGGGGAAGGATAGGGATGAGAAGAGTCTAGATCTTGGAAGAGCACTTGTGGAATTCTTAGCAAATTCTGAATGGGGTATGGCAAAGACTTGTACTGAGGCAGACCAGTGAGGCCCTGAGGAGTAGGACAAGTGTAAAGGGACATTGCAGAGTTGGAATTTATTGCATATTATGGCACAGTGCTGGAATTATGAGAGCACAGACATTAGAGAAGCTTCTCCCCTGGTTATCTAATTTGCTATGGCGGCCATTGTTTCAAAGGTCTAGGAGTATTGGAAGAGGTTTGGGGTGTTGGGAGAGGTGATACTTAGTTTCCTTTAGAACATACTAAGTTTAAAGTGCTTACCATCTCTTAAGATCAACCTGCCCCACTGGCATTGTCCTGTGGGTTTGGTACTCAGAAGATGATGTTGGCACCAGAAATATTTGGGAAGCCTCTTGACACACACTTGCACTGAAAGAAAAATGATCCTAAATGAAAAAGGGTAGAGCCAGAAGGGAGCCAGGGCAGGTTTAGCACTTGCAGTTAAGTGAAGATAAGTTAAGTGTAGGAGGCTGCTTACACACAGGCAGAGAAACAAGAGACAACCTGGTTTAAGAATATGTAGTCAGAGTGAAGGATGCCATGAAGAAGAAGAGGAAGAGGAAGAGAAAACCTGAGAAGGTTTGCCTTGACTCAGTGATCAACAACTCTTTTTTCCCTTTTAGGAGAACAAGAAAATGAAGCAATGTCTGGAAGAAGAATTGAAGTCGAGGAAGGACCTAGAAAAACTTGTCTGGAAGCTGTTGAAGCAAACAGATGAGTACATTCGAGCTGAGCCCAGCAGCAAGACAATGATTCTCCCATAACAATTCCTGTACAGCTGAGCACTGTGAAATGGCCGGATGGTCAGCTGAATGATTTAACTGTGCACTTCAGATTTTGCTTTGTGTTGGGATTCTTTCTCTCTTTCTCCCTGTCATTTCCTCCCTCTCTCCCCCCTCCTCTGTTTGCTCCAGTGTTTGCTGCTTGGTTATTAGTTAGTTGATATTTGTTTTAATAAGAGAAATAGCCTGAGGTGGTGGTAAAAATGGCCCCAATACTTTGCTATGCCCAACAGCGTTTTACCACCTACTTCGCTGAAGGCAAAACTTCTCGGGCTATGTCTAGATTAGGTAACGATCAACACCTTTGCCCAATGATCCAGCTACCTTTCCCTTGAATGTCACACAGCCCCCTTCAATACTTTAAAAACTTATTGCCCTGTGTTGTCTGTTAAGATTAAGAACAGTGTAGTCCCAGTGTTCCTTTGTGCTGGTGTGCATTTAAAGTCAGAGTGGTAGGAACTCCAACCATCCACACCAGCACCAAGTCTGTCAGCAAACTGCTTCAGGCAATCCCCCTCAGCAGCAGGGCAGAGCAGCTTGACTAAGCAGCTAGTACTAGTGCACTGTAGCTTTACCGCCCAGCCTTCTGCCTCTGTGTAAATTTTCTACCTCTCCTCACCCCATGCTTTTTAGCTTACCATACCAAGAGGTGTGTAAATTAGTTTGGACAGTGACTTTACCATGAATATTCAAACTACAACCTTTTCACCTTTCTGAACAAAGTGAGTGAGAAGATATTGTACCCCAGTAACACACCTTCCCCCACCATCTTATTAAGCTCTGGTTTCTGCAGTGAGAAGTTAAAATCATCACTGACCTCCTTGGAGCAGGCCTCAAATATGGTGAACCAGTTTGTGTATCTCAAGTTAAAGGGCCTCTCCACTAGCTATGCTGGTTGCTAGTGAAACTGATTGTCTGAAACCAGTTTGCTCAAGTTGTTTAGAATGTCAAACCATTGACTTTGTTAGTAGTCCAGACACCTGAACTGTGAGAAAGCAGGTTCAGAAGAGAGCCCCAGAAGAACACGTTATACCTAAATTCAACATGAGTCAAAATGGGCCAAGGCTACAGGATGGAGCAGCACAGCTCTTGCCTACCTCTTCAGATGGCAGGGCAACTTGACCAGATGGAAAGTTACTGTGAAAAGAGGCAAAAAGCCAATGAAAGTCTTCTACATATATTTGATGGGTGACTGCAAGTGCTCTTTCAAAAAAACTTGAGGCCTAAAAGCTTGTTGAGGAGCCCTTTCTCTTCCTGGTATGAAGGCTCTCAAGTTCCATAATTTCATGGTACATGGAAAACATTATAGCACCCCCAGAAAATGGAGGATTGGAGAAGTCAAACCTCAGACAATCATGCACAGCCATCTTTGTCAACTTAAAGTGTGAAGGGTAAGAACAGCTGTCCTGTTCCTAAGCCCAGAGATTTCTGTGAGACATCTTTTATGTAAAATTTAAGAAAGAAACAGCAGTAGCAACCCAGATGTTCACATGTGTCCTGTCTGTGCTTAGTCAATAGTTGGCAATAAATGTGCAAATTTTGTCTCTAGGAAATATTTTGTGATTATCAAATAATTTTAGCTGATTGCTTAAGACATTGAAAGGTCTCTAAAAGGATGTGTACATATGCATGTTTGGGACTTTGCCCTTCTTAGGAGAGACCCTTGGTACTCTGGATAATGAAACTTGTGCAGCGGGCTGCCCGTGCTTACACACTAAATAATATAAAGGAAATGAAGCCATGTTAACCCAACAGCCGTGTCTCCATAGTTGTGTTGTTTACAATACTATAGAACTGGGTTCCTGTTATTCTGTAATTAAACTGCTGCCCTTAGAGGCCTTTCCGTTTCTTCTCTGCCATGTCCCTTCTTGTAGGAGCTCAAATTTTCTAAACTTGTTGTTATTATAAAGACTTTTATAATGGACATTTTCAATAAATGAGAATAAACAGTGCTTTATAAAGAAGATCCTTGTTTATTTTTTTTTCGTGGATGTTGAGGAATGTTTTCGTTTTTGTTTTAGTGTCATTTTCTTTTCAGATGACAAATACAAATTGCATGTTGGTGACAAACAGCATGAGCTTTCATTCCACACATACATCATGCTATCCATGGTCATAGGCTAATTGAACATATCATTTACCGCCTCAAACATTACTGTCTCTGTCATGAGAACATTTAAAATATTTGCTTTTAATACTTTTAAAATACATCAAGAAATATTATTAGCTATAGTCACTGTATTCTATTCAACTTACTGGTTTTGTTTCTTTTAGAAACAGTGAGGAATAGGTTGATGTTGGCAATGTTAGCTAGTCCACTCGCATCAGCCTTCCCCCAACCTATCTTTTCTACTTAAGGTTCTATTTCATAGTGTGTTCGTACCTGTAATGTAGTGAGCAAACGTCATCTACTGGTGTCATAGAAGTTTCCTTATCTTCTCTCTCTTTCATCTCCCAGCCTCAACTTACAAACGGCTTGAAGTGCATCTTAGGGCTTTCCTTCTAACATTAAGAAAGACACATTCATTTTCCCATCCAAGGGCTCATTCTTATTTGTATTTTACAAGAGTTTGTCAATCTGTGACATTTTTCAATTGTGATCTCTGGTGTCAGCAGTCAGGACGAAAAGTATTTGAGCTGTGGGCTTGGAGAGAGAACTCAGTTGAAGCGCTTGCCACGAATCTGAGCTACATCACCAGAATACATATAAAAGTGGTGGTGTGGTGGCATGCACCCGTAATTCCAGAACTGGAATGTCAAAGACAGTTGGTTGCTGGGGCTTGCTGGTCAGCCAGCCTAGCCTGCTCATCAAGTCAGGCTAGGAAGAGACCCTATCTCAATAACCAAGGTGGGGCTGGTGAGAGGGCTGAGCGAGTAAAGGTGACTGCTGTGCAAGCTTGATGATTTGAGTTAAATCCCTGAAACACCAAGGTGGAAGAAAAGCAACTCCACAAAGTTGTTCTCAAACTACTCCCTACTGGTGAATGCTGCATGGGCATGCCCTACCTATCATAAACCTACACACATTATAATGATAAAATAAAGTTCAAAAATCCAAAGGGTGGATAAGTCCTCTCCAATAACATCTGATGTTGACCTGTGCACTATACATCTCCCCTCTCTCATATGGACACACACAGATACACACACACACACACACACACAGAAAGAGAGAGAGAGAGAGAGAGAGAGAGAGAGAGAGAGAGTCATTATGTGACCTGGATACTGTTTGTTGCTCCACCCTGTCTATTCCTATCCCCACGTTTTCCCTGAAAACATAAGGACTAATATACATTTCCCAAAGTCTTACAGAAAGGGTAATGGCTCACATACACTTCCAGGTATGCCAACATTTGGGTGGTGGGGTTAATTTTCGACAGAACATATCTTCTGGTGGCCTGCAAGATGTTCCCAACATATTGTGGTGTGTGTAGTTCACATTGCAGTGTCTCTGCTCGAGCTTTGTGTGTGACACTGGAGCAGTAATAGTGCCAGGAAGTAGTCATAGTAGCAGCTTCCTAACATTTGGATCACAACTGCCATGAGATGATTTTGACACCGTTAGTTCACCATAATCCCACTGCCTCTCCTATGTTCCCACATTTTTGTAGATACCAAATGAGTTTTCTGCTTGAGCTACCTTACTGGTCCTTTGTTTCCTTGGACAGGTACATCTAACTCTCACCTACTAGCACTGTATTAAATAGCTCACCTATTAGCTTCATATAAACCTTACACGACCCTGTCAGACCTTCTTTGTTGTCTCAATCTTACAGATAAGTGAACTTTCTGAGATGTTGAATTGCATGGTAGTTCATAAGGGAGGTGTGATATGAGCCTATATCCTGGTCTACCTATTAGACCTGTGCTGTATATGCCACATTTCCTCATCTGCCCTTGTTACCTGTTAAACACTGCTTCTGCATCAGCTGTCAACCATTGTGAAGTACCATTTTGTGGGGGATTTTTGTTTTGTTTGGGGACAAGGTTTTGTGTATTTCAAGCTTTCCTCAAATGTACTAATGTAGCCCAGGATGACCTTGGACTTCTAATTCTCCTGCTGCTGTCTCTGATTTATTGGATTACAGGCATGTGTTATCATGCTAGGTTTTATAAGGTACTGCGTATTGAACCCAGGGCCTTATGTATGACATGTATAACACTATGAATTGAACTACATCTCTAGTCTACCAGTGGACACTTGTTAAATCTAGGGAACTGCTTTTCAATACCACAATGTGGCTTCTTTGCTGTAGTCAAACTTTATTCTAAGCAACTAAAATGGGGTTTTTGGTTTTTTTGATGGTATATCACTATGTAGCTCAAACTGGTCTTGAATAACTCAAAAGTAGCTTTAAGATGGTCTTGAACTCGCCAGTTTTTTGCTTCAGCTTCCTTAATGCTAGAATTTCATATTTGCAGATGTGCACTGCTTCACACAGCCCTTTGTGCTCTCTCTCTCTCTCTCTCTCTCTCTCTCTTCTCCCCCTTTCCCTTCAACTCTTCTCCCTCTGTCATAGAGGTCTGTTCCACCGCTGTCTTCTTTTTTGCTTTCACTTCCGTTCTCACTGCGTTCTTTTCCACTTTACAGCTATGGGCTTTTAGTATGTTGGAGTTGCCAAGTAGGGTCCTTGATTATAGAAGTTTCAACAACTTTAAGATTTCCCCTTCCCCTCATCCATTTGGAGTGCTGAATGCAGACTACTGTTCTGGGTTCCACAATGTGCTTCATTTGATGATGAGCCTGAGAAAGCAGGAACTTTCTGCTGACTCTCTTATTGAGTCATCATCAACCCTGCAAAAACGAACATTCTTACTATCCCTACTTGCCAGATGTGGACACTATGACTTGACAGGTTAAATGATTTTTCCATGGTTATGAAATCAATAACTTGTGGCATCTGGACACAATTTTAGTCACAATTCTATCTGAATATCTCCAGAGTTAACCACAATGTTACAAGAAGAACAGAACAACAATCATACTTAGTTCCAGGCTCCCTCTTTAAAAGGAGAACAGCTCTCAGCATGGCGGATCTGGTCCTGAGTGAATCCACCACAATATATGTTCCCACTGGAAGCCAAGGAGTCTATAGCTGTTTCCCTTTAAGTGAGGTGCTCCTGTGCTGAAAGCATGCTATAGCACACATTTGCATTCTGTGGTTACTTGCTTCCTATCAAATAGCAAAGACAGCAATATTTTATACTTTGTTCATTTTCTATTTAAAACAAAACAAAACAAAACAAAAAATGATTGAGTATTTCAACTATTCCTGCCCCACCTTTCCATGTAATGTAGAAGTAACATGCTTCTAAAGCCAGCCCCTACAGGCTAGGGCTGTGGCTCAGCTGGTAAACTGCTTTCCTAGCATGCAAAAGCCTTAGATTTAATCCCCTAGTGCTGAACAAATCAGGCATGGTGGAATAGGCTTATAATCCCAGCACCTGGGAGGTGTAAATGGAAGGATCCTTGCTCAGTCAGGTTTCCGCTTTGTTAAATGAGGTAGAGGAAGATGGCATTCAGTGGAATGAGCAGCACTGAAAAAGACCTCATCCCACAGGCAACATGATCAGAAGTTCTGTCTGCATGCTTTGGCTCTAACACCCTGAGCCTACTGCTGAAAGGTAGGGAAAGTCAAGGGGACAATAAAAACCCAAAATGTTACCTAAGTATAGTGGCTCACTCCTGCCATCCCCAGGGGATGAGAATTGGAGACAGGAGGACTATCATGGATTTGGCCCTGCAAGGAATACATTGGTTGAGGCCAGCCTGAACCTGTCTCAAAAAATAGTCTAAACACAAATAAAACCCTGAACAACCCCTACCCCAAAGTTTTATTTTAACAGTAACTTGGAGGTGGTTATTAAAACCATGAGTCTAGCAGAGATCCTATGGCATATGGACTAGAGGGAGAAGGTGAAGAGCTGCACTTAGAGAATTTGAAAAGAGTAAGGGGACCTTGTGAGAAAACAAGGTGAGAGACCAAATTCTTTACTAGAAGTAGAACTAATTTGGAAAGTAATGACACCCAATGAACAAGAGTGTAGGCTGAAACATGGGGGTGATTTTTAATCAAGAGAACATGAGTATATGAAGATTATTTTTTTAAAAATCTGCCTGGGTGTTCTAGTCTTGTTTGTACAGCCATTTCTAGGAGATACTGTTTACAAAGTGGTCATCCCTGAAACCATACACATGTAAACAAAAAACGCCAGTGGATTATATTTATGTATTTATGCATACTTATACATACATATATATGTAACACTAATAGTAAATGAAAGAGACTGCCATCATTTTGAGAGTAGAGAGGCATGGAAGGAGTTGGAGGGAGGGGACTTGGGCATGCCTTGTAGGTAGGAAAGGGGAAAAGGAAAGTAATGCTATCATATCTTAATTAAAATATATAAAAAAGCAGGTGACAAACTACTAAACTGGTGATGTCTCTTGCCCACCCCATTCCCACTATCTAACTCAGACAAATAACGTGAGGAAAAATATGCCACAACATGGCCGTTCAGCTGCTATAAAGAAGAATTATGGTGTATGTGTTGCTGCCCTCTCTTTTGACTGAGCCATTGCCTACTTTCCAGCTGGCTTAGGATTCTGGCCTTCCCAAGGCCCACACTGAAAGAGCACTGTGGCCCCTGTCTACTCGGCTGCCATAGCTGCTGCCTCACTGCCTTCAAGCCGCTTACATAGAGGTTTGTCAGTTGATGCTTTTTTCCCCCCTTTTGCAATGCTGGACATGGACCCCAGGGCCTTACACTTTTGAGAAAAGAACTCTATAGCTGAGCCACCCTGACCCCCTGTCAGAAGGTAAAATTGTAGAAAGATCTTTGCTCCTGGAGGTCACAAAGTCACAGTGTGCACATTTCTAATGTGTTCCTAAATCCACAAACATCACTCTTGCTCATACCAAAGGTCTCTTGTTGAAGGATGTGTGCAGACACACAAGTGGGTACAGCATGGTTTCAGCTTTCCAGTGGGTCTTCATATTGCAACAGCTCCCATCAAAATGCAGTTGTGCCATCCACACGACTGAAGAGCAAGGGCATGAGGGAAGACACTTTCTCTTTTTTATTTCTAGAGTAGTATTTTTTTTTAATGAATGTATTTCTTTTAAGAAAAGCAATTCTTCAGTTAAACTCTCAGTTTCTCGTATCATCATTTTTACACCACAGTTGGAGGTGGCAAGAAATGACTCTGTTGGTTTCAGCGGTAGGCTCTGGAGCCAAGAATCACCCTCAGGGTGTTCCAGCTATGTTTTCCTCTTGCAGAGCCTCCTTAGAAGGCTGTTAAAAAGATTTGCTACTGCTTCTCATTTAAGGCTCTCTCTCCAGTCTCTGTTAGCCATGATCAAGTTTTAAAATGCCAGTCGCCTGCAACCTTTCCAGAGCAAGTTAGAAATAGAGGCCTAGGCTGCTTTTCACCGACCAGGCTTTTGTGGTCATCTACCAAAGGCTATGACAGACTTCCAGAGAGCATGCAGTCACCAATATAACTTGCTGAATTCTCAGCTTGAGAAATAAGTTTCTGGTAGCAGCAAAAAAAAAAAAAAAGCTGGCAAAATTCCCTACAAATACTTCCTTCTCCCTCCCCCTCCCCCAACCTGGATGAGAGCTATATAACAGCAATGTTAAAAGATCTTTATTATTCAAAAAATAAATAATAACATAATCATTAAGTTCACTATGGAAACAACAGAGACTTCAGGGAGCCACAGCAGATCTCTTTAAATACAGTCATTCCGTTATGAGGAATGGGCAGGCCAGGAGCTGCTATCTACACTGTCCTGTGCTATAGAAAGAGACAGGGTAGATAATGAGAGAACCAGTCAGCAGCATCCTGACTCTGGGGTGGGGGGAGGGAAGGAGAGAAGGAAGATAAAGAGGGATGGGGGAGAGAGAGAGAGAGATTGAAAGCGTGAGTACTGGGGTACTGGGAAGAAGGTGAAGGCAGAGTTTCTTAGTTCTCCCTGGGAGACTTTAGAAACTGGCCTATTGGAGCCAGTCAACCATAACAGATTGTGAGCCAGGACTCACAGTTGCCCTTCTGCATCATTCCTGGTTAGTCAAATACACTGTCCACCGAAAGACACACTCATAAAGCAACAAAACTGAGCTTGGTTAATTATCTGCTGTTTCGTCAAAGCTCTATCAACTGAACATTGTGGCTTTATCATTTCCTAGGGCTTTCTGGTTGTCTGCATCAGTGGGGTTGCTGTTTCAGATTATAAACTCTTAGGGAGCCGGGTCCCTTAGGATTTTGCCTGCCCCTCGATTCTCTTATTCCACCTCTATGTGCCTTAGGGGTACATAATAAATAGTTCTCCATGAGGAGGGTCCTAGGGTTATAAATAGGCAGTTCAAGAGGGGGTGGGTCCTAACTGCTTTGACGTATAGGGAAGACTGCCAGCATCAACCAGCTGCAGCCTAAGACAGCACACTGTTCAGAGTTTGAGTAAGCCAAAAGATGTGAAGCCGATTCTGTGGATCACTTGGCTTGCATCAGTCACATTGACAAACACAGAGGCACCCGCTTGTAATTCAAAGACTCCTCCCAAGTGAACGGACTGTTGCTCGCAAGGCTTGGAGGAACTGTGGGTATTTGCCGCCCTGAGTAAGATTCTCTCAGATCCACCGCTGTGCTTCAGCCAGAGGTTGACTATAAATGGACCTTGACTCGAAGGTTCCCGATTAGAACAGAAGGTCACCTGGGTGTAGACATAATAGGGTCCTTGTCTTTTAACGGTCAGCTGGTTCCCATTTTCAAGCGTTACCAAGTTGCTTTTCATGGTATAATATCCTTTCTTGGCCCACTGTAGAGCTGTAACAAAGAGTGGGAAATCCCTGGTGAGTGTAAGCATAGCATCACGCATATTCGAACAGGAAATCAAGCTTTCGGTTGGATGCCTACTTTGTGTGAGAATGAATTCTCAAGGCACCTTATGGCCCTCACAGGCACAAGGAATTATAGATACCAAGTTTACATGTCCTTCAGAGTTAGTGTCAGTTTCCAGTCTGTGCTTTCTTCAAGTGTGGGCAAGTGTGCCCAAGCCTGTTTCTCAGCAACAAAACAGGGTTAACTTAAAACATGTTTTGGAGACTTGAAATGGTTAAATAAAGTAGCAGGTAACAGTAGAATTTCTCCTTTTTAAAGAGTTCTCCAAGCCAATTTGCCCTTGAATTTAAGAAAGTTTGAGTGGTATGTGCCTAGAGTTCCCAGACAACAATGAGGTGGGAGAATCTCAAATTCAAGGTAAGTGTCATCCTTGGCCACATAGTGACTTTAAGACCCACCTGAGCTAAGTGAGGCCCTGTCTCACAACAATAATAACACAAAAGGGAGCTTAGAGAAGATCACTGAGACATGCTAGTATACAACCTACCTGAGAAAATGTGAGTCCTAAGTTCAAGAAAAGCCCCTATTTCAAAAGGATAAGTGGACAGTGATAAGAAAAGGATACCCTCATCTGATCTTTGTGTACCCCCACTTCTCTTCACATATGTATACAGTCACATAGACGTACATACACAAACATAAATGAATCAAGAAATAAATGATTTTAAAATGAAGTGCAAATGATTTCACCTTTATGCACACCATAAAATTCTTGTTAATATGAGTGGGAACACTGAGCTTTACAAAGCTGGAGTTGTCAGTCTGCCTGGATTAGTGTCATCTCAAAGTCAAGACCCCACTTCTTCCTACCTTATACTGTTAAAAACCTGACCTGCCTTCTACGACCAAGCCTAAAATAGGCAAGGAAGTATGAAAATAAACCGTGTGATCATTTAACTGTGTTTTGATCTCGCATTGTAGTGGGTGCCACCAACTTGAAAGTACCCGTATTCTTGTGGCTGCAGCAGAGTCCCCACCAACAGTGTGCCATCTTCTGTGCTGAGATGTTGAGTGGTTTCAAAGTGTAGGGTGTGTACTAGATTTCAAATCTCAACCTCCACAGTGAGGTTTGAAGGGGGTGAGGAGTGGGAGGTAGAAAGAAGTTAAAAAAAAAAAGGATTGATACATCTACTTTCTTAAGGTTTTCCAAATATGTTACTTGGTGGTCTTACATCTACTAGGCCATAAGATGCTGCTTGTTCAGATTCTTCTTTTTACATAGGAAGACGACTAATTGCCCCTGATTCATTGCACCCCCAAATTCTCTATAAAGGTAATCTTTTTACTTTTGAACCATTTGATTCAGGAAAAAAACAAAGACCAGATTCCCCTCTGTTTAATTAATTGGGTCCCCCTACTCCTTACATTTTTTTTTTTCTTTTCTGAGAACGGGTCTCACTATATATCCTTGCCTGGCCTGCAGCTTGCTATGCAAATCAAGTTAGCCTAGTACTCACAGATATCTTCCTGTCTGTCTTCTGAGTTTTCTCCCCCCTTTGAGGCAACATTTCATATTACCCAGGTTGGCCTAGAATTTGCTTTGTAAGTTACGATGATTTTAAACATATAATCATTTTGCCTCTATCCCTAGCATTGAGAACACAGATGTGTGCCATTAGGAGCTGTTTACTTCATTTTAATTCTTACTAAGTGATCTAGGCCAAGTTTGTCGTATCACATCCAGAAAGGAACTAGAAAACGGGGGCTGTGGCATTCTATACTATTTTCCATACATTGTCTTGTATATATTAACTATATTATAGACTGTGAGTTATTTCACAGGCGGTACCAATTCTAAGCCTTTTGGCAATTTTTAAATTCCATTAAATGTATCTAAGAACCAAAAGTTTTAGGTACAGAATGACAAAGACCAGTAAGTGGTAATTCTAGGAGAATTCTCTGTTGCTATAACCTAATGCAAAAGTGAATGTGTGAATGGCTTCTCAGGCCATAGCATTAATTGTAGTGTTTCCCTATAAACATATTTTGAAGGGAAGAGCATATGACAAAATTAACAAATATTATAAGAACAACTGATAATCAATGAAAGACTTTATGCCACTTTCTTGATACCACAGTGAAATAAACTAAGTATTGGCACCTTGGTCTGATATAGCACAACTTGATAATATAGCTTTCTCCCACATTAGTTGATTTTATATTCACAATTACTCTGTGAAGTGGGTGAAAAAGAAAATCTCCCTCAGGATGAATGGGATTTGCCTAAAGTTACTTAGAAGTAGTTCATAGCTCTTAAACCCTAGTGTTCACAAACTCCCTAACCAGTACTCTTCTGTGCCATGAACCACAATATTATGTGCTTCTGCATTTTACCCACTGAGGAGCTCAAGTCTCTCTCTCTCACACACACACAAGTAATTTTGCACAAATTAAGATTTGTTTCTCCCATATTATATGGCTAATATCCACTTATAAGTGAGTATATATTATAACAAAGGATAAACATACTAAAATCTATAGCTTAAAGAAGCTAAACAACAAGGAGGACCGAAGGGAAGATGCTTAATCCTCATTCAGAAGGGCAAATAGGATAGATATTGGAACTAGAAGAGAAGAAACAGGACAGAAGCCTTCCACAGAGGACCTCTGAAAGACTCTACCCACCAGGGTATCGAAGGAGATACTGAGACTCATAGCCAAACTCTGGGCAGAGTGCCCGAATCCTTATGGAAGAAGAAAGAGAGATAAAGAACTGGAGGGGACAGGAACTCCACAAGGAGGAAAACAGAGCTAAAAAAAAACCTGGGCCTAGGGGGCCTGCAGAGATGGATACCCTAACTATAAGGACCATGCATGGAGAGGAATGGGTTCAAAGGAAACCCATTGGCTGCTCAGTTTCCAAGTGGGTTCCCTAGTAAAGGGTACAGGGGCTGTCTCTGACATGAACTCATGAACTCGGTGGCTGGCTCTTTGATCACCTCTCCCTGGGGAAGGGGGGTGCAGCCTTGCCAGACCACAGAGGAAGATGATGCAGCCAGGCTTGATGAGACCTGATAAGCTAGAGTCAGATAGAAGGGGAAGAGGTCCTCCCCTATCAGGGGACTAGAGAAAGGGCATAAGGGGAGAAGATGGAGGATGGGTCGGACTGGGAGAAGACAAGGGAGGAGGCTGCCACGGGGATACAAAGTGAATAAATTGTAATAAATAAATATAAAAATAAAAATAAATTAAAAAAGATTTCTCTGTTTCTATCTTGAGCATACACACACACACACACACACACACACACACACACACACACACCAGATTTGGAAGTTCACTGTAGAGCACTCTGCTGAAGCTTTCTAAGACTGCTCTGATGCTCAAGCCTTTACTTACATGGGGAATTTTATGCCAGGGTACATGTTTCCATCCATCTACAGATCTAATATATTCTACAGGACCAGCTATCATAGGGTAGAGATTTGGGGAAAAACAAGGGCTAGAAGATAGAATATATATGAAATAAAAGCATTCAGTTTTGAAAAGAGCACTGTATGCCATCTGTTGTTACTTCATTGAAAAAATCTAACATCTCCGTGCCTATTGATCTTTACAAAATTATTTTGCCTTTAATTTCTCTAAGGTCAGCCCTACAGAGACTGGGATTGACATACAAGGATTGACAGATGATAAACAAAACAAAACAAAACAAAACAAAAACATCCCCCGAGGCCCATTTATACACAGTGAAGAGGTCTTAGGAGATGATCAGTGAGGAGGCCACTACCTGCCATCTCTTTTTATGCTTGCAAAATAATGGTTCCTCCACCTAGTCATTCATCATTTAGAATCAGTCACTGAACAAAACCATAATGAAAACAGAGGGACTGTTTCCCAACTCCTTTTGTCCCTCTAAGTCCCATCTGTGCATTTGAGATGACTTTGATAACAAAGGACATTATATGAAGAGTTATATGAGTAGGTTTGTAAATTGGTCCCTGGAGGAAGAAAAGTGCCTAATGATTAGGCTGTGTTGCTTTGGAGTTGCACACCCCTCCTCAAATGCTCCCACATGTACTCTGGGACTTACCAGATGCTGTTTTATTGTTGGCCTCACTTACAACATGTGCTGCAATCTGAGGATCCTCATCACCTGAAAAGAAACCAAAAGCAAACCGTCAGGCCAAAGAAATATACAACAGCTCATGGAATTAATGGGTCCAGTTCTACAACTGCTTAATAGTGACTCTTTTACAGTAGTTTATGTTAAACTAAGGGTAACTAGTCTGGAATCCTTCCCACTGAAAGAACAGGTGGTTTATAATGCCTTAAAAAGTGAATTGGCTTCTTCCATTCAGCTTTTCTCCTGATAGGTATTCAGTACTCAATTCCACTTAACACAGATGGACACAGGTCTTCATTAAATTTGTCTTGAATCTTGCTTTTAAGAACAGCTTCCCTACACTGGAGGGGTAGTGGGCACCAAAGCTGTGCCTGCACACTGAACTAGTGATATGATTGTGGTATCCGATTGATTGTGGTATCTGATTTGGTTAAATGACTGTCCAGACTTTCAAATCTAGCTGTTTCTCATGCAACAGCCTTGCTTCCAAATTAAACGTGCTCATTGCCTATGTGTAGAAACTGTGGGTACTTTCATTCCAGTTATGGGCCTGATGCTGATAGCTACATTATGAAGGATGTTTTGTCATGCATGACCTGAAAGAGCAATTTGGTCAACTTTATGATTTGTCTGAAAACAAACATCCACAGGGGCTTTTTCTTCAAAATCTCCCTGCAAGTAACAGAAAACATGGCACCACTGATCACATCTTGCAGTCGCCGTGAGAATGAATGCGTCAGAGGAATCAGATGAGCCTTTGGCATCTAGATCAGTGGTTAAGATGGGTTTTGAGCACTCTTTTCCCCTAAGAAAAGAGTATCTATAACTTGATGTGTATGCATTTCCTCATGTGCATTAGATTTGTGTAGCCATAGCATTGTGTTCAATAACTTAGTAATGTTATAGTTTCTGCAACAGCATCTCTTTCCATTTTCCACTACTCAAGACACTCCAGATGTCACTGTTTTGGGGGTGAGTGCTATAGTCTAAAAGGAACAGGAGAAACTAGTGTTCAGAAAAGGAAATACCTAGGAAAGGAAAGAGCTTGTAATGGATCGTCAAGAGAACAATGGAAGGGTCTGGGCTTGTTTAGCATAGATAAGAAAAAGTTCAATGGAATCTCAGGGTTGTGATTGTTGTCTTTGGTAACCAGACAAAGCTGTATAGAAAAGTAATTATTCTTTGCTTAGTATATCCCCAAAGAGCAGAAATGTGCCCAGTAAGTAGATATTCCAAGAACAAGATGTTAGGTAAGACTTCTTTGAGGAACACAATTGGGAAGTAAGACTTTTTGAGTAGATATTGACCTTAATATAATTATTAGAGATGACTGGAGATAGGTCAGGTGGTTTTTTTGAGTGTAAGGTATACTATCTCTAGGTACAGCTGAGCAGAGATCAAATGCTCAGTATGCTTTGAAGGACATTCATATTCTCAGAACTGTACCGGAACTGATAGCCATCGAGGTCCTTTCATGACCCTTAGATATTCAGGACACTCTCACTTCAAGAACAGGACAAAGATTAGAATGAAGTCACTGTGTTCATTGATCCCAGAAGACCCACTGGGTACTGTCCTCCCACAAAATATTTATCATTGATAATGACTTTCTTGTCATTTGGTCCTCAGAAGGTAGAGCCACATTGTGTGGTTATTTGGATAAAGGTAGTTGATGTGGGCTTTTTGCTATTATCAACATTACAGGGACCAACATGGACACAAAAAGCCTTTCTGTATTACTGAGGCCGGAGAAAGTATCAATCTGACAAATGTCTTTTGTTTTATTTGCAGGGCTAAATATTCCCTGTTTCATGTGGTTAACCTAAAGCTTCTTTTTACTCTTTAACCATTTATAGAAATTGGTAAATAGCAAATATGCACAAAAAAAACATACCTTTTTGCATTTCAAAGCTGTTTTCTTTTTTCTCTTCTTTGTTTAACATTATACTCTAAAAGAAGAATAGTCAAAAAAGATCAGTTGACAAAAGCTCTGCTTTAGGGGTTTTAGAGGTATCATGTATTTGGCAACTGTCAGTACTGTGTTGTCTGCTTCTGGTGAGGATTATAATATGTACTAAGATGCTGCCATTAATTCCATCATAGCAATTGGGAATCCCTGGTTCTGACAGATGAGCTGACAGCCCAGAAAACCCAGGGGAGACCCTGGAAGCAAAATCCAGGCCTTATTATCTCCATTACAGTGCTGTCCCCAGACCAAAGGTTGTGGTTCTGACCCTTTCTATGACCCTAACCCCCTTGCCTTTGACAGATAGTGATAAATAATGCTGAATGGGGTAATAATTGAACCCTGGAAACTGGCTTATGGAATATTATCAAACATAATGCAGGGCGTGGATCTGTTAGAATGTGATTGGTTTGAAACCTTATAGGAAAAAATTTGAATATGATCATGGAAGAGAAACCCAGACTTTTAACTTTGAATGTGTTTTTGTGGATGGTTATCCTGTATGGCCTATACTTCTTTAAAGTAATCAACATTCAGCAAATATAGGCCATCTTCTAATTCTGGTGATGGTGTTTAAAACACTTAGTTTCTTGTTTTTATTGAAAAACTGTATTGTATTTATTCTTTAAAAATCTCATGTACCTTGCTTTGTGTTTTTAAGATAGGTTCTCGTAGCCTAGGCTAACCTTGAACTTTTTATGAAGCTGGTGATGACTTTGAAGTCCTGATCCTTTTGCCTCCACCTCCCAAATGCTGATGGCAGACATGTACCGCAGCTAAACACAGCACTTAAGGATGTTTTTTTTTTTTTAACTTATAAGGTGAAAGAATGCTGGAAATACTGAAAGAAACTAACATAGACTTCCTTCTATGAAGACTGAGAGACGGTAAAGGATATTACCACCATTTCAAGAAGACTGAATCAAAAGGCCTGGCGAGTATGAGGTCATCCAAGAGCCTGAGGTTTAAATGAATTACAGAAAGTGGGAACACATTCACAGACTTGGCTCGATATGTTACACCACTCTATTCTGAACACGAGGGGAAAGAAAACATCAGTATTTTCACATCTGATAGTTCTATGCCCCTTGCCATTCCTATTACCTGCAGGCCCTTTCCTTCACAATCCTCACCACAAAAAGACATGTGTATTGTCACACTTGACTCTTTCAACCATAAGCTCAGCTTGGTTTCCAGATGCAAGGGCATAAAGCAAGGATCCCCAGAGGGGCTCTGAGCCTTGTAATGCTCACATAGGCTATACAGATCAACTTTCCATTTGAGCTGTAGTGGGACACTATGACAATGCAGCAACAGGAAAATGTTTGAGAGCTAACAAGTAAGCAAATGACTGTTTGGTGTCTTTTCAAATACTAGTGTGTGATGATTGAAGTTGAGATACTTTTAGGCTAGGTGGTTGCAGTGGGGTTGGGACCTGGCCCAAATGAAAATGTGAAGTCAGCAAAGTTTGTCTTTTATGCACCCAGCCTTGCCTTTTTGTGAACTTTCTCCCCCAGTCTCACACTCCCCAGAGCCTTTTTTTTTTTCCAGCTTCATTCTTCACTTCAACTGAAAAGCTTTTTGAAGTCAAATTTTAGAAAAATCTTGGGTTACTGATTTCTCTCTCAATGGAAACTACATGGCAGATAGGGATATGTTGCCCTTTAATCTGAAATGGAAATGATTTGATGCCATCAAATGTACCTCAAATATTGGTAGACAGATAGGCATGAGACTGATCATACTAGATGGGGAGCTAAGTAGATTTTAATATCGTAATTACACTGTTCAAAGTGGTGTCTCCGCTTGCCCTACCACAAGACTCAAATCCCATCTTCTTGCCACGGTGAGAGCTCCATGACGCTGGTCTCAGAAGTTAATGAGCTCTCTGTCATGAGAGGTATTTAAATAAAAATTGGGTGACCATTTTGTAGAGATGGTGGAGAGAAGACTGAAATTCTAAGAACTGAGAATTACACTACTTCTAAGATCCCAGCAGGCCCTGTGACTCCAAAGTTACTCAGGGTCAGCCCACTCATGGTCCATAGCCTGCTATTATTAGCTGAAGAAACACAAATCTAATCTGGAGTTAGTCTATAGTTGACTTGCTAGGCTAAACAGTTGCAAATACTGCTTCTGACTGAGACCTCTAAGGAAATGGTGACTTAAAAGGGGATCAGTCTATAGAAGAGTAGTAACTGACTGGAAAACTTTGCATCTCAGCTTTTTAATATTCTAGGTAAAGATGCCATTGCTTGGGGCTCCATAGCTGCTATGGTAGAGGCAAGAGGCATCTTCAATGGGTAAATAGTACATTACCAAGGCCTTGGCTGATATGCCTAAAATGTTTTACTTTTTTTTCCATGTAAACAGAATCAACTGTTTTCCCTACTCCTATTCAAGGTAGATGATTCTGAAAGCTTTCCACATCTGAACTGAATGAGGACAAAGAGAACTGGCAGATGGCTGAGAAACCTCTCTGTAAGGAGAAAATTAAACAAACAAACAAACAAACAAACAAAAACATAAAAAACACCAAACAACCAAAAAAAAAAAAATAAACCACTTTCACTGCCGTTCAAGAAAATTGAAGACCGACCATCCGAGAGCATGCCTGAGATCGTAGTGTTAGTGTTCTTATAGAGAGTCTCAGACTCCAAGACTCTATAAGCACTGAATAACCTTAAGACATTTCCCTAACTCACTAATCTCAGAAGTAAAGTGTTAGAAATTTTATGTAAATCCTAGATTATAGACTACATGGTTAATACACACAAGGTACATTATACCTTGACATAATAAAAATTAATTTGAAAAGCATCATTATAGAGAATGGAAACAATAAAATCTAAATGCAACTGGACAAAGTTTATTCCTGAGGTTAGAAGTAGGAGGGTCAGTAGAAAAAGTCTTCAGCTACACAGCAAGTTCAAGACCAGGCTACTTGAGACTGTCTCAAAAAAATAAAAAAAACACCTTCTAGATGATAGAAAGAAGTTTAAAAGCAGTGGCACATTTGAACTGTATGCTGAACCCAGTTAAGTGGCCTAGAAATAAGCATAACAGTCTTCTTCACTGTATGAAATTACACCTTTTTGGTGGTATGGGAGGAAATATATTAAGTTTCTAAATAAGATCTGAAGAGGTCAGTGAGGTGACACAGTGGGGCAAAACACCAGCGACCAAGGCCGTGGATCTGAGTTCAGTCCTGAGGACCCACAGAGTAGAAGGAAAAGAAAGTCTCACAAATTGTCCGCCTTCCACATGTGTCACAAATTTACAAATGAAGTAAAATCTTGAGCTCTTTACTCCACTAATCAATTACACGGTATCTGTACATAAAAGTGAATTTCTGTTGGTTTGTTCAGAAGACAGTGCTGCTTCAACGTGGAGTAAGTGCTACCTCCTAGAACAACTCCTAAATTAGCCAATGGATGGCCAAAGGTCAGTGTTCTGAAGGGAAATGGGAAGGGAGAGTTTTCGATGCTGTTTCAAAAAAAGAAAGCACCTTAAGCTCATGTCTGTGATGCACAAATAAATGAAAAAAAAATCTTGAAATGCATGTTTTAGATACTTACTTACTGGGTAACAGCTGGGTTGTTTAGAAGGCTTCAAATCTATAGAGTGAAATGGCTGCACGAGTGAGGAACGTTCTATGGGCTCTAGTAAGAGCAGCCATCATCACCCACACCTTTTTCATATAACAAAAAGAGAAGATGACACTATCACAGTACCTGACATCCTCCCATCACTCAATACGCACTGAAGACTGGGTCAGTCTTCAAAAGTCCTCAGTATTTTCAGGACAGACAATATCTCCCCTTATGGCCTGCAAAGATGGCACGAGCCAACCATTATTACTTTCCATAAGAAATGGAAATCAGACCTTGGTTTCACACCAGGAAGATATCAAATTTGGATGAAAAAATACAGAAATAGAGAACACAGCTGTATTTACTGTATAACTGTTATGTGGCAGCTGCATGTGTGTATGGATGAGCATGTGGAGATGTGCATTGGAGTATGGATTTTCTCCAAAGGAAACCTTTCTAATTGCAGCACAGCGCACAAGTCCAACTTCCCTCTTCATTTTATCCGAAAGCTTTGTCTTCAGTTTTTCTTTTTCAGTATGTACACATGTGCACACCTACCTAAATGTATATGTGTATGTATGTATGAGCACATGTGCGTTTATAGACAACACATTTTGATAATGTCTGACTCTGTAAACCACGCTGGCTGGGAGCTCATGTTCGTCATTCTTCTTGGGCTTCTCAAGCGGTAAGATTGCAGGTGTGACTAACATCCCTGCTTACTGGTTAAAACCTTTCCAGGGTCAGAATTCAGTTTGCAGAACTAGGAAACGTACTAAAACTTCTCAGTGAAATCTGCTGGGAACTGCACACCTTACCTTGAAAAGGTCTTCAAATTGCTTTCTCTTTCCCTCACAGTTCAGCAAGGACAAGGGCCCTTCTCCTTTTTGGCATCTCTGAAGCATCTTTATGAATACAAAATCTTCATGAAGGCTTATTTCCTCTTCGACCTGTTTTGAAATAGCAGGATTGTGACACATGTCATCGGGGAGAAATAGGCAGCTAACGGTGTGCGTCTGCATTCACTTCCATGTCCCTGAAGAGAGCAGGACTTTGAGCACATAAGTGGGGAGCATTATAGGTTATTATGCTGCATTATTACGGTTGGGCACTTGCCATGTTACAACTAAAAAAGCTCGTGATTCAGATGCCATGTTATCTGTGGCTCTGGACAGAAAGCACAGCTATTCTAATGACTTGTCATTCCAAAGCCTCTATGTTTTTCAATGTACTACGGAAGAAATAGCTTGTGTTTGTCATGTTTCCCATCAGCCATAAAGTAGTTTGCTGCTCAACTAGTTTGCCGACTTCATGGCAGTGTATAAAGAAGTTTATTCATGATGTGGATTTATAATTATATCTTTCATTTCTCTAGTACTTGTGGAATGCATTCGCATCTTTAAAGAAATTATCTCTCAGCCCCAAAGTGAATGTTTCCTTTTTAATATTTGAGTAATTAAATGTATATGATTAACTTGTGTTGTCAACTAATTCCATATGACTTTTTAATCTTAATGTAAATTTTTAACTTTCAAAACAAGAACCAGTACAGGAATTGTGAAACATTTCTGTAATCGCTGTACTTGTAGGCTGAGGCAGGAGTGTTGCTGTGAGTTAAAGGCCAGTCTGGTCTATTTAGTGAGTTCCAGAGCATTCTGAGCTCCAGTATGAGACTGTCTCAAAAAGAAAAAAAAATCCAAAATCCAACCAAACAAAGAAAAAATAAGGCATAGTTTGCCAATGGCTTTGCCAATCATTAAGGGCACACTTAAATATTATATAGCTAGCACATTTGATTCTATATGCGTAACAACTTCCCCATTATCTTCAAGGCCTATGTACAGACATTTGACAAAGCCCACCATGCCACACATGAATAAACAAACAATCAGAAACAGAACCTGTCTCTTTGCTCAGCAATGAAATCCAGTTTGAGTAGGCAAACAGATTGTCTTCACTTTTATTACCCGTCACTGCCCATCCTTATATTGATAGAAACTTCATGGCCTTCATTAGGTCCTCATCTTAAGAAAGGGCAGCCAATGAGCTCAGAGAGAACACGGTCACACAGTTGTGGTTGCCTAGCCATTGTCCTCACTTCCAGACCTTAAGGAATATCTGGATACTTGATTGCTTTTCTCCTATTCATCTTTGATTGGCATTTTGTAACACAGCCCATGTGCCCCTCAGTGGAATTGAACCAATACATGGAAACAAAGGAAATCCTGAAGTTACTTTTCATGCCCAATCATTTAAGCTTGCAAAACACCTCCAAGGAGCACAGAGCAGCTTACAATGGCAGTTGATATTGAAGAGTTGTAAGGACAGCAGCATTAGGACTTGAAAAACAAAATGTGCAAATTGAGGGGATTGTATGTGTCTGTACTGATCCAAAACACAATAGAATTTCTGATCAAATCAATGCTCTTTCTCTCAGGCTCAATTTTTTTAGTTGTCTTCGTGGGGGGAAATAGTTTACTGTCTGAAACAAATTTTAAGAAATAACTATAGCTGCATGGTCTAGCATGCACTATGTGTCATATACTATTCTGAGTGCTTTACAGGGTTAGATTCATCTGGTCTGTAACACGGGTACCATGTCCATCTTTATTTCCTTGGCACAGAAAGTAAAATAGAAATATGAAATGACATGTTCAGAATCTCAGAGCAGCTAAGCATCAAGCTAAGATTTGATGTCTGACTTCAGATCTCAAGATCTTAGTCAGAGGCAAAAATATGAGACTCTACTTTCTAGGCAGCAAGCACTATGCCACAAGTATATCAATCAACTTAAAGTTTCTACTGGACTCCATCATTTGGATAGAACTTAAATCAACCAGTCCACATATTTATAAGACCCCCCCCCCCAATTCAGTCAATGAAGACTTGTATGTTACTTTACCTTATCCAATCTTCTATGAAGATACACAGCATAAAGCGCCGACCCAATCATCTGGGTGATAAGAAAAACAGTAAGTAAATACATAAAAATTTTCATGCTGCTGGGAAGTCCGGTAGGCACCGATCGGGGAGAAGTTTGGCTGTATGTTTCTATCATGCTGGGTAAGCGTTGAAATGGTGTCTTCTGACCAGGAAGGTGGCAGAGGCAGCATGAGAAGACTGTCAAAGTGGCCACCTTACTCAGGATTAGTTAAGAGCGCACAATCGTCGCAGCCCACACTTCCTGGAAAATGTGCTTCGTAGTCTTCTGTCCCAGCAAAAAAGTTACGTAAAGGTTTTTTCTTTTCTTTCCTTTCCTTCCCCCCCCCCTTTTTTTTTAAAAAAAGTATACCCATATCATTAACTTCCAGGCTTTCCCTTTTGTTAGTAAAGAAGAAACAAGTTTCTTCTTCCATACATTCATTCTTACCTTGAAATGTCAGACTTCTTAAGAGACAATGGCACTATTTTCCTATCTCTGTCTAAATTTTGGGGTTCACTAGTTTCAAGAAAAGTGACAAATGAGTCCACTAGTAATAAACTTATTTCAGTTTCAGTCTTACTAACATAAATCTGAAACCTGGTATAAAGAAAAAAGAAACAATGTTTGCAAAAATATGTATTGATTTCATGCCCAGGGTTAATTGCTTCTCACCACTTTGTTTCTTTAATCTGTAAGTTCAATAAAATCTTGCTAGAGAGTGCTAGTCAAAACTACATGTCATAAAGCAAAAACGGGTTCCAAATTTGTTAAATAAAATGTAGCTGGAAAGAGAATTTAAGAAAAAAATCTGTGCTGAAAGGCAAAGCTAACTATAGTGTTTGGGGAAATCCAACCAAAATTTGGGGAATGAAGATGAAGGATAATGATTAGCCTGATTTGGCCATACTGCCTGTCTCCACCATTATAGTCCATTCTGCTGATGTGTGGCTAAGGATAAGAAAAATGAGCTTCAGCTGGGAAACCAGGAATCTAGTACTTGCTGTACCAATAAATTCCTACAGAGCCCCAGTAAGCCACATTGCCCCTCTAAGCCTCTCTACACAAAGGGCAGCACTTTCCTTGCCCAGCCCATAGGTTTTGGTGAAGATAGAGTCAAGATGAGGATGAAAATGACTTGTGAAGCATATTACACAATATATAGTTTATTCCTGTTCTTAAAGGATTTCTTAGCCTAAGAAATGAATTTTCCAAATGTTTGCTAACTCTGTATAATGACAATAAAATAACAATGGCCAAATCACCTCAAGTTGTGTCACTGTTTTCAGGATTACACATGTATGCATAGCCATTGCCATATCATATCAGATAGCCTTCAAACTAAACACAGCTGTGGAAATCCCTCTCCCACATACCAAGCTCATGCAGAAACTGATAATGTTGCTCTGGTGGTTCCTAAAAAATTGGTTTAAGACACGAATAGAAAATATAAACACTGCTCTGCTAGGCATGCTGTGTGTGCTGTTAGCACCTGCTGTCTTCCCCTCCCACGCTGCAGCATCCTGTCCTGGGCCCAGACCTGTGCAGTTTTTTTTCACTACATCTGCTAAGGAGGTGTCTTCAAAGCAAATGATAAACTTTGATCAGTCAAGTCAGAGGCTTTGGTTCTTAGACAAGTGATCATACTTGGGCTCAAGGTTGTGTCCCAGGACAACTTTACACAAATACAGAAAGTTCAATTCAGAAAGACCCTATGAAGAACAGCTTGGCCCAGCCAATCTCAAGGGAGAGGTTGCTACACTGACCTCAGACAGTCAATGAGGGCTTGTTTGTGTGACCAGCTTCAAGAAAGAGTAATCCAGCCTTCCCGCTCCCCTTCTTCATCTCCAGCTTCCTGAAGCCTGATTATTGCCCACAACATAACACTGAAACTGCTGCTTCTGCTATTAGCTTAGTTATAGTTTTGGCTGAACGCTTTATAGCATTTATTTTTAGTGCCTTCTCTATTATTCTCCTGACCTATTTTTCTTCCATTCTTCTACATAATCTCAACCCTTGAAGCCTGTACCACCATGGCCCTTTATTCCATTTTATTTTCCAGATTTACAAAGTGTAATTGGCTAATGAAAACTGTATGGATCTCAGGTGTACAACATAATGCTATATGCATTGTAAAATGATGGATCTTGTTTTTAACCAGTCATTTTACAGCCTGTCTGTGACATGTCCTGCTCAGGCATTCCTAGTTTAAGGTTCTCCCTTGTGTCTACCAAATATTCCACTTTTAAGGATTTATACAGCTAAGTTAATATGTATTTCCATTGCTCAAGTCACAGTGCACTCATGGATCTAAAGGTTAGGCCCCACTGAAAAATTTTCAGCTAAGCCTGTGATGGTGAAACGTTCTTGCAATTCTTGGGAGTCTGTGGCAAGAGGATAGTGAGTTTGATGCCATCCTGGTCTATATAGACCCTTTCTAAAAACAAGCAAAAGTGATAATACCTAAATAAAAGTAACCCCTTCAACTTCCTACATTGAGAAGTAACTCTCAAACTTTCTTCCTAGAAAATATGGAGATTTTTGGTATGGGCACAAGTATCTGGAGAATATTGAATGCTGACCACCATTGATTTAGTTTATAGAAAGAGTTAAATCAATGTGAATTGTTTCATTTTGCAGTTTCTGCTGCAGACTTTACTTACGTCTCCTTCATCTTTTTGTGCTACTCTTTTTTTGCAAGCTGCTAACTGATCTCTAACCAACAACTATAAAGGGAAAAATTCTTTCAGTGTTTTGTAATTCAGCAACTTGTTTTGGGTGTGAATTCACTTGTGGTTGTGATTTTATAGAGATAATCTAGAATACAGTCATAATTTCTGCAAGAAAAATTATTTCCAGTGTATATGAAAGAGTTAACTATATTAGTGTTTTGTTTGTTCTATGAAGAGAGTCACAGTCTGGTTTTTCCTAAATATATTGGAAGATTATCCCTTAAATGATACGGGTTTTTTTTTTTTCAGCACAAGATATGAGCAAATCAATACCCACAGTTCTTTACTCATCTTCCACAAACCATTCATGCTCATCCTTGCTCATGATGCATATTAAGCTAGTTCTATTTTCTTTAACATTCTGTGCTTATTCATAGTATTCCCTGAGTATAGGCTGGTTCCCTTGCCCCTTACCACAAATGTTTAAAGTGAAATACCCCCTTGCAGAAGGTGCCCTCACCCATGTTTAATCTCTCATAATATTTGCCACATCACGTCATAATTGATTTGTCTAACATCTCAGTCATTAGCTCCTAGAGCAGAATGTTTGTTTTGGCAATTTCAGAATCCTTGACATTTGAAAAACTCTTAAGAAATTAGTAAATATAAATAAACTGTATTTTAATGGGATAGAAAAAGTGTAAAACATTTTAAGCTAGAAGAATACTGGCTGCCTTTACAGTGAATGTAGGTTTGATTCCCAACGCCCACATGGTAGTCCACAAGCATCTGTAACTCCAGCTTCAGGGAATCCAATTTTCTTTTCTGACCGTCTTCGGCAACAAGCGTATATGTGGTACATATATATGCATGCAGGCAAAACACAAAACACGCAAACACATTTTTAAAAGAAAATCTAAAAGAGAAAAGAGGAGGAGGAGGAGAAAAAAAGAGGAATATTAGTTCTAGCCAGCCTTGCTGGTGATACAAGTCAAAATATGTTTGTTTTGAAACTTATTCTACTCCTTTCATAATTTCTTTCCTCTAGAGTCAGTTTTATTTGTTTATTTTGTCTCTTTTTCATATTGTCAGCTTTCCTGAAGTGTCTGGTGATCTTTAGCTATCTAGGCATATCTTTTATTATAAGGCCAAGTCTCATTATGTAGCTATGGCTGCCCTGAAACTAGCTATAGCTATGGAGACCTGCCCCATAAGTGCTGGGACTTGTAGATGTGTACCACCATTCTCTTCTAGTGTTCTAGTCTTATTTATGGGTGGAAAACTGTTGATTTTTAAGAGTAGATGACATGGGTTTCTAATTGTGTTGATCCTTTCCTCCTACAAGTGTCTCTCTGCAATGGAAGGGTTGCCTATAGCTTCTGCTTTAGTTTGTGTGGCCTGTCAATAAGCAGGTTTTCCTTTAGGTATGTGGGTAGAGAGACAGGAAAACCAAGAACCCTCTCCAACTGATAAGGGAAAGAGAGTTTGTTCCTAAAAGTGGAGTTTTAGAGACTTTCAGTCTTGAGTGGTTGATGCTGGTTTTCCTTAGTTGTATTCTTATCTTCAGAATCCTACCTAGAGCTCTTTCCAAACAACTTTAGCCTGAGGGCAAAGGCTGAAAGCTGCTGCAAACAAAACATCCTTAGGGGACCTACTGTTGAGTTCTAAAGGGTATAATCATGAACAGTGGCAATAGCCTGCAATATTGGGGGAGATGTCTGTGGGACCTCAATGGACAGAAAATCTGAAAGAGGTAACCCATTCCTAACATAGGGTTTTTTGTTTAGTTCTGTGGTGTCTATTTAGTAGGGGGTATTACCTCTCCCTTATAAGGTAACCCAATTAAGCTTTTAAAGTACTGGCTTTTAGCATGATTTTCTTCAGAACATCTTAATTTTATTTATCCCCACACTCCCTTCTCTACTATAACTTCCCATCCTCACACCATCTAACCATTTCTGTTCTAATATTCAGTCTTCCCCCTATATATCACTCTATTACATATTTCCTCTCTCTTAAATGACCGCTTATTAATTTCCTGACCCCTGAGGGTATTCTGGATGAAATGCATATTTAACTAATATCCAAAAAATGAGACAAAAACAAGGAATATTTGTCTTTCTGAGTCTGAGTTTCCTTACCCAGAATGATTGTTTCAAGTTCCATCCATTTACCTGAGAATTTCATAATTTTATTTTTATTAACAGCTTGATAACATTCCACTGTGTACATGTAATACATTTTCTTGATCTTCTAATCAGCTGACATCTCAGCTACTTCCATTTTCTGGCTATTGTGAATAGACCAACAATGAAGATGGGTGAACATGTGCCTCTAAAGTAAAATGTAGAAACCTTTGGGAATATTCCTGAGAATGGTATGGCCAGATTATGTGTTATATCTATTTCTAGTTTTTTTAAAGAACTTCTACACTGATTTCTATATACCTAAATATTTTTATATTTAAATGGAAAATGCATTTAATAGAAAACATTTTCACTCACTCTATAGGGATTGCCTCATACACCAACCAAATATAAGAAAGCCACGTTTCAGAGGCTCCTTGACAGAAATTGTGTTTTCTTTAATAATACTTTTATTTCTAATAATGAGGATGCACCATAACAAATAACCCTGTACTTAAGTAATCATTTAAATACTCTTCAGACATTTTTATAGGCCCTAGAAGGCCAAAATTCATATTAGTCTTAACATTAGGCAATCAAGCTGTAACTTTAAAACACACCATACTCAAAGTCATTATTTTTCACTAGTTAGATCAATTCATAGCAAATAATTTGTTATATATATTCTCTTCAAAGTTATATAACATATTTTAAACCTCCCATGTAAAGTTCCTTATGGCCTTAAGAATTTGGGTTGTGCAATGTGAAATTCCCCATGTGGCTCTGAAGCACAAAGCTAAAGATGATGTTATCATTGGTATCTCCATCCAAGGTCCTGTATTTGCTGGCTACCCTAGCAAGAAGCAATTTCACAAGTGACTCCCTTGAATCAGTTCACTTGGTTAAATCAATGTCCACTGAGTACACACTGTGGTGAAATACTTGAGCTGGACCTAGGGATACAAAAATGAGATGAACTTGAATGTTGAACCATATGTGGCAAATATTAGAATTTAGTGTTAATATGTTTCTCTTGGCTTTTATAATGTAGAACATGTCCCCATTTCTACTCTTCAAAATGTTCTAGTTGGTTCTATTCACTGACATTTCAAAGACCCAGAAGGAGTAAGCTAGGGAAGACCAGGGGATAATCACCTCCAGCATAGATGAAGGAAGTTGGGAGTGTTGGTCTGGTTTCAGGCATTGGCTTCCATAATGAGATCATAATCCTCAATATCAATTCTGACCAGCTGTCTACGTGGTGAACTTTCATTCATTTTGGAAGTAGGATTAAACAGGGTCTCACGATGCATCCTAGGCTAGCCCCTATATCACAATCACCTTGTCTCTTCTTGAGGGCTGATATGACACCCAATTACAAATAACTTTCTTCTTGGTTCTACTGTAATTAAAAAATGTAAAAAACTTTTAGTGTGTGTATGTGTGTGTGTGTCGGGGGTGGATGGGTGGACATGCCATGCCAGGGTGTGGATGTCAAAGGACAATTTTGGGGAATTTTTCCTGTCCTTCTACCATGTAGATTCTAGTGGATAACATTCAGTTCTTCAGGCTTGACGGCTAGCACCTTTACCTCCTGAACTCTCTTGTCAGATCTCTAATGTATATATATTTTTTGTAAGAAAACAGCTTATATGTACTGAGGTGCTTAGACAAGACACAATGGCTACTATTGAGATGTAAAGCTGTAGCACAAAGGGGGAACAAATTTTACTTTTTGCTCTATATTCTTTTGTGGATATAAACATGTTTTTGTTTTAGTCCAAAGTATGGGGTATGAGACTTATTCTGATAGTCCACAGCAGCAAACTATTAGCTCAGTGCAGGCTCTGAGAGTAGCTCTTTGCCAGCTGCAGATAGTTTAAATCTGAGGACTTGGGAGAGAGGATAAATGCCAGAGCCCAAGAGCATTGAGGAGCTCAGGGAAATAACAAGGCTGCTAATGCTTCCCCCTTGAAACTCCTAGTTGTTGTTGCAGTGAGACAAGAAGTTGGAGATCTCCTGAAACAAGGACTGGTCTGGCTCCAAGGAACCCAACAACCCTAACCAGCAGGAAGCAGCTAAGAGAACTGTGCCCCCTTTCCCAATATTCCTTTCTCTCTCCTACCTGGTGTTGGGGTGTTGGTAGGGATTGGGGTGGAATAGGGAGGAAGAGATATAAGAAATGTAAATAAAAGAGTTTTTAAAAAGTATGCCAACAATATCCACTGTGATTTTTCATTATTTTATAGCATGTAATTTTATCCTCATGGTAGACTATTTCTGACAAACTTTATATTGAAGCAAAAGACATGAATCATAAGCCAAATGAATTTTCATAAAGTAGACAAACTCATTGTAGTAATCACCAAGATTTTAGTCCTATTATTATTTCAGAAACATCTTTCTGGCCACCTTCACATCTTACAGTGATCACTATTATGTCTTCCATGACCAAAGACTACTTTTACTGACAGAGGGTTTAATAGCTTCTCCTACTAGCTTTTGGTATCATCTATATCCTTTATCTTTGTCATTCTTACAGCTCTATAGAATTACCTCATTTCAGTTTCCGTTTCTATTTTTTGTTTTATGTCTTCATGGACTTTTTCTGGATATTTTATTTAAATCTTTTAAAAATATTCATATTTTTACCTAAAAATATGTGTGTATCTATGTGTAGTTATGTGCATATGTGGGTGCAGTGCCCACAGAGACCAGAAGAAGAGTTGGAGTTATGGGTGATTGTGAGACACTGTATATAGATACTGGAGTGTAAGTTCAGGTCATTTGGAATAGCAATAAAGCTCTTAACTGCTTAGCTATTTCTCAAGGCTTGTCTTAGTCCTAAATGAGATTACATAAAACTGTGCTGTGTGCAAGGCAAAGTGAATGTTCGTAAGTGTGCTCTCCATGCTCTTTTTGGAAAGCCTGAAATCAGTGTCATTGAGAGAGTGTTTCCTTGGAGTAGTCTGTGACTTATATTTGGGGGAGAATGTAACTTCTCTTTGTCTTTACGGAGGGGGGGGGGACTTCAGAGGTATGTCTTATAGGTAAAATTCTATTTCCTAAACAACTCAAATGTACACTTCTCTCCTATACAAGATGATCTTCCCCCAAGGGAAAACTAGAAGAAATTTATAGCCATAACAGGACTTTTGGAAGTCTATATGAATATAATGTCTACTTCTAGTGTATCCGGCGGAAAGATTCTGCCCCTATAGTATTTTTCTATATGATTCCTAAAGGTTCTCCCATTGGTGTTTTCCATGGAAAGACACCAGGGAACCTAATGGATAATTCTGTTGTCAAATTGTTGGTCAGCATTCACCAAGTACTGGGCTCTCTGATAGGTCTGGAGGTCCAAAGTGAAGAAAGAAAAGATTGCTAACAGTGAAGACAGAACAGCAAAAAAGAACTCAATTGCAGTGCACAGGGTAAGCCCTACCTTAGAAAAATACTGGTGGGATAGTGCTTAGGAACTTGAGAGAGAAATACTGGTGAGGGTGTGTGTGTGCTGAGGAGCACCAAAGAGAAGGAGGAGGAAGAAATGAGAGGGTCAAGAAAGGTTTCCTGGAAGGAGTAACACCAGAGGTCCTAGGGAATTTTCTGGGCTAGGGAAGAATTCAGTGGAAGTATGGGATATGGGTAGGGGTAGCATGTGGAAGGACCCAGAGGCTGGAGGTCAGCAGCTCTAACTCCACTTGCTCTAGTATTCTTGGGACAAAAGCTTTGCCCTGGGGTCTTTGTAGCAAGAACATGGATAATCTGTCCTGAGATTTTTTTTTTTTTTTTTTTTAGTAATTTTTTTTTCTTGTTGTTCCATGGTTAGGTATGTCAGGGACTGAGTATCCTGAAAAAGAGGTACTTTTGCTACCTATTTTTCATAACAAGTAAGCCTGACATGCTAGGATGTTTAAGACTTGCCTGTCTGATTAATTAATTAATTAATTTTTTAAACGCACCATTGCATCAGGCTCAGCCTGCCTTATGTATCTTCCTCTAGGGCTCCAAAACTCCCTTAGGCTATCTTGTAGCTTCTGTATCCAGACATATATCTTTCCACATAGCTTTTCCCTGCCAGCTCTCAGTTTCCACTACCCTAACTCTACTTCTTTATTTAACTTGTTAGAGAACCCCCCTCCTCTCTCTTCTTCTCTCTCTAATCTCTGCTATCATGCATGAGGTTGCCCTCTTCAGCTCTAACCTATCAGACTTCTGCAGTTCCTTCCTGAGATCTACTGCTTGGGAGCATTGCTTCTAAAATGTGTTCTGTTCCCAATTCAGCCTCAAGATGTCCTCAGAGGAGCCTGTCTTCCTAGTGGGATCATATCTTAGGAAACCGTTAGTTCTACTGCCAGTGTCTCCTAGGGCCAGCCCTATGTTTTCTTTATAAATGGGGGAATAACTGAAGTTCAGAGAATGGGAATGACTTACCAAGTCAGGCAGCATGGCTGAGTCTAGCCTGGGTCTCCTGGATGTCATCCACATGCTCTTTTGCAGAAAACAGACTGCCTTTCTCAGGGCTCAGGGCTTCAGGGTTTCAGCACCTCTCACCTACTGCTGCACTGTGCACCCATCTCTCTCAGCACTTCCTGCCTGCACTATTTCATTACTACCGACCAGAGCTGGCCCATCCGTGTTTCTGACTCAGCACTCTAGCAAAGGACATCTAGTTATGTCTTCAGATGATTAAGGAAACATTGGGGACAGGAAACTTTTTTTTTTTTCTACATGGGTGGGAGGTGGTGGTACAAAAGGAGTTGGAGGTATGCAAATAAATACTAAGGTTGGAATAGCAAGTAATCTCTCAGCATAAGATATACCAGGGAAAGGAATATACATGGAAATGCTTTATTATAAGATGTAGCGTTATCCATTAGATGCATTATGTCAAAAAAGTCTTTTTACTAGCTTATAGGGAGTCATGATATTGAAAATAATGGCAAAAATAGGGTTTTCCCATAGGTCCACTTTTGTAAAAACATGGGATTATCTCCGAAGTATCTATAAGTGGTAGTTAGAAATTATCTTAGTTTTCCCTGTATCTTTGCATCCATGCTTCTGTTTTTCACCCACAATCCCAGTGCTTACCACGAGGTCTCAGAGCTTACTATGAGCTCTCAGAGCTGTAGTGTCACAAGTGCTCTCTGCAAATAAATGGAGTTGAGGGCTTCTTTCTGCTGCACTGTCCTACCACCTAGAGTGACACATGAGTAAGTGTCAGTTCTCAAGGTCTCCCACCTCAGTACGCCCACATCCAACCTAATGGACTTGCTTTTGGAGATCATGATATTTTCTCACCCAGCAGAGCAGGAAATCCTGGTGACTTTTATGATTACCAGGTTGCTAGTGCCTGCAGAGGTCTCTGTTTAGGTGGCGTAATCAAACGCATGGAAGCACGATTCAATACGTAGTGGGAGTGACTCTTCTGGGGTTAAATAGTGTGCTCCAACATTCAAACCCATGTGGGACCTGTCTATGTGATCTTATTGAGAAATACGCCTGGCAGATTTTGCTAATTCAATTAAGATAATGTCATACTGGGGGTGGGAGGTTCTATCTAATTCATTGGCTGTTATCTTATTAAAGAGGCAAATTTCCACTTGCTCTTAGCTAAAAGGCCAAGAAGTAATAGAGGAAGCAATATAGACATAACCCCGCCCCACAAACAGAGAGACATGTGAGGAGGTGGATGCAGTTTAGATACAAGTTGCTACAAGTCAAAGATCTTCAGAAACAGGGTGACCCTGCTTACACCTTGGGTTCAGACTTTTGATTCCCCAGGCTAAACAACACTTCTGTTGTTTTAGGATCCCCGGGGTAATAGTAAATTTTTCTGCCAGTCCTTGGAAACAGACACAACACTTCTACCAAATAAATTGGTCTCATCTTCAGAATATGCTCCAGGAAGGGCAGAGGGGGAAGATGCTCAATGGGGCCCTAACCCAACACTCTCTAACCATGTGTTTCCTTAGATGATACTGTGCACTGGTGTACACATGAGCAGGGGAACAAGTTGAAAAGATCCACGAGACTTCATAGTGATAAGTTCTCAGATACCTTTGTTCTTTTTTTAGCTTGCATCACTAAGTTTCCCCTGCATGAATATATATTATTTGCACAACTACATATCTATATTTGTAATATATTTGTAGCTATATCATTTAACCGATCTATATTATCTTTCATGACTCCCATTCTTTTGCATTTGGAGAGCACGTGTAAATGACACAGACCTAGAGCACTTTCTTTTTTGTAGATAGTTACTTTCCAAAAAGGTGAGTGTAGGTTATCAAACCATACCTTTATGTAGTGTGTGGCACTCCTCAAAGAGCTCACCTCTATATGCACTGATCTATTCAAGCTGAAGGCCCTCTCTGAGAGATAAGGAACCTGATGTCTTAAAGATGTTAAGCAATACTTCCAAGGTCTCATAGGTCTTATGCTTGTTCAGGACCAGCTTCTAGACCTGGTTCTCAACCTGCAGATCATGACCCCTTTGGGTCAAACAATCCTTTCACAGGGGTTGCCAACGACCATTAGAAAACACAGATATTTATGATTTATAACAGTAGCAAATTTTAGTTGTGAAGTATCAGTGAAAATAATGTTATGGTTGGGGGTCACCACAACATGAGGAACTATATTAAAGGTGTTGGGTTTCAGGTCTGGGACAAGTGGCTGAGATGCCTATTTAACATAACAAATCTGACCTGGCCTTCAGGTTCTCCCAGCATCCCTCAGTCCCTACCTGTTACAGGCCATAGCAGACATACCCCACGCTCTACCCTGAAGTTTCCAGCCTAGGGGCTGGGCTTCCTCTCCCAGAGGGACTCTTCACTATATAATCCAGACATTTTGGTTCTCTCTATTCTCTGTCTGACTCTGACTTTCCCTCTCTCTCTCTACCCCGACCCCTGCTTTTCTGTCTCCCTCTGAATGTGACTTCATTGACCTCCTCCTAGGAGATGAGTGAACCCACCAGAGAGCTCTCCCCTATAAACCTGTTTTTGTATACTTTAATTCAGCTTGATTTGGCTCATTTTGTCAGCAGAGAATACCTACCAAAGGCAATGCAGCACTTGGGAGGTTGAGAACCACTGCCTTAGGATGTAAGCTATATAAAAGCATCACTTTTTGTCTGTATTGTTCACAGATTTGTCTTTATTACTTAAAGTAGTTCCTGGAATATAGTAAGATCAACACATTTTCTTTTGAATGACTCGGTAATTATAGTGCAATGAAAGCAAACTTCTCCTGGTTCTATTCAAATCAGGCTGTGGTATTCTGCAAAAGATGAGTAGGATTGCTGAAGGGGTCCTACTAGTACTTTTTCCAATATCTGTCTTTCCATGCCCTGACCTTTGCTCCAGATAAGAGATAGTTGGTTCATTCTTCACTCTCCCGTTCCATATAACCTGCAAGGAGGCTTATATTGTTGGCAATGCATGAAATGGGGCGGGGGAGCACCACAAAAGGTTCTTTGTGCAAACACAGGGCCTCTCAGTGTAATATAGGTCTGAAAGAAAGAAAGGCTCTGTGTAGATGTATGAGCTTTGTTGCAGATACAGTGATCTGTTTCTGGATCAAACTATTCAAAGAAACAGATGAAGAAGCAAGGTGCAAGAGTGGGGCTGATTGGAATAGTTGAGAAACAAAAGGAGTGAAAAAACACCTGAAAAAAAAAACAAGTCAGGAAGAAAGACATTGGTGGAATAAATGAGAGGCTTTAAATTGGAAACAGAGAGGAAGAAAAAAAATTAGAGTGCCACAGGCTGAAGAGTCTTATGTCTAGCTGTCCCTTACTGCTGAGCTTGCCCTGCCTTAGTTCTCACCCAGGGGCAATCTTTGTAGAAGGCCATCTCCCTGCCTTTCTCAGGGATTGCCTTTCTAGCTGAGGACTGGCCTCTAGGTCTATTTCAAGTGTAAATCCTCCTGGGAAACTACCTGGTAAGAAAAAAGTTCCAGGAAGTTTATAGCTCTGCCCCCTCTACTGGAAGGCATGGGGCGTGACTACTGTCTGCTCTGACTCTACAGGGTTGAAAGTGAGGGTGGGGCTGAGGGAAGTCCTCAAGGGGAACTAAAGCAGAAGACTTCTGTGGACAGCAGGGAACTCTAGGGACCTCTTGGCATTTCACAGTTGTCCTCTCCCTGCCCTTTTCTACATATGGGCCAGGGAGGGGTCGTTGAAGGAGGATAAAAGGTCAATCAATTTAAAGAAGGTTGCCTTTAAAAAATACACTGTCTTAATTAGGGTCTATTTGTGGATGATAGTCAAAGATTTTGGGAGATCACACATTTCTGAATCCAGGTAAGGCCATATTTGTTTTGGTAAAGGACATCCTCTGGGACCTGGGAGAAGCCTTAAGATAAGGGGAGTCTCCAGGGTGTTTTTCAATTTTTCCAGTATGGCTTAATTTTGCTACCAGACATCTATGCTCCCTGTACTAGTTAATATTTGTCACAGAAATTAAAGTTTCATACTGTGGACGGAATGAGGTGAGCATTCAGGATAGTGAGCATTGAGAAAGATGGGGGAGGGGATTTATTTTTAACCCCAGATCTCATCTAAGGGGCCGAGGATCCTGAAAGGCCTTAACGTGTGTGTGTGTGTGTGTGTGTGTGTGTGTGTGTATTTGTGTAAGAGAGAGAGAAGACTGTAGTGAGGCATCAGTCAGGAAACCCCTGAGCTTAGAGCCTTTCTTTCCAGAGCAAGGCTCCTCCTATCCAAGATATGGACCTAAGTTCCTGAAGCCAACATCTACATTTCTTCTGAGATACTTATAAGGAACGAAGACCTTCTTATAGAGGTCTGTGTGCAGCTTTTAGAGTACTGTATGAAAGGGGCAAATTTCTAGATTTTTGGTTTGGAGCACAAGATCTCACTCTGTAGCCTAGTATGGCTTTGCAGACTAGGTTGGCCAGGAACATGTAATTGTTCTGTACCAATGCTGAGGTTACAGCCATGTACCATCACATGTGGCAAGGAATGAGCTCTGAAAAATGAAGAACAGATCGAGAAAAGGAATTCTATTTAAAACATTTTCCCTAGAAATTTGGTGCTCTTTTATAAAATTATTGTGTACAAAATGCAAGTTAGATGTGATGGTACATACCTGAAACCACAGCACTTGGGAGGCTGAGGCAGGAGAATAGCAAATTTGAGGTCATTCCAAGGTACACAGTGAGAATTTGACTCAATAAAATAAAATACAAACCAACACAAAAGGCCAATTAGAATGCCAGTCATGTGCCTATACCTAAGAATTAATGAAAGTTGTCTTTTAGAGCTCCTATCGTCAGCTACCCCTCCTCTTTCTTCTCCTCCTTTCACTTCATCCTTTTGAGATAGTATCTCACCATGTATTATTCCACGCTAGCCAAGAATTCACAGAAATTCTTTTCCCACAGACTCCAAAATTCTGGGATTACAAGCCTGGGCCACTAGCTTTGTAAGCAAAACACCTATCTCCAGATCTGCTCTCATTTGGAAGCGGAATGCCTAAGTTTGTTCAGCTTAGGCTACGTAAGAATTTTTCCGGTGATGTGGAATTCGGGCACCTCCCTCACAGATGTGGGGAGCAATGCTACTTGCTGCATTTTTAGAGCTAGCGCTTCTGAAACCGGAAATGTGAAGCAAGCTGACTTAGTGCTAATACTTTCTCTTACTCCTGTAAGAAAGAGTGATGTGCGAAACCACAGTAGAGGTTTTGTAAAGATGAGCATTTTTTACTTTTACACAAGTTATTCCTAACCGAGGGCTGAGGACAAAGTAGCTTCTGGATTGGTAGTTCACTCAAATTAACATATTTGAGCAAGACCGGAAAGACGAATTCTATGTTTCATGACCTCTGCAGGAAAGAAATAGTCGCACCGTGGAACATTCTAGAGCAGCAGGCTCAAACCATGTCCCCAGAAGAACAGTAGGCCTTTTTGGGTAGGAGGGGGGCAGACAGGGAAAATCTAATGCCCAATAGGGCTTCTGATAGTTTTCCACTCTCACCCACTACCTGCTCACCCAGTTCTGCAAACCTCAGATACCACATCTAGCCTAGAATGATGGCTAGGAAATCCAGGAAAGGAGAAAATAGAGGAAATGAAGGTGGGGGGGAAGAATGCCAATTTCAATAAGTTTAGAACTTCATGAACATTAAAGTTGCCTTCAAAATTGCTTAATCTCTATCGGGTACCCAGTTGTACTGATAGTGCATCTATGTGTGCCAGGCATGGAGACCTGGTTTTAGAAGAAGTCAATACTGATTTAGAAAAAAAAATCCAGACTAAGGGAAGAAAGAAATAAAAGCTTTGCTACAGACACATATGGACAAGTGGTTCTTTGACACACTAAGTTGATCATTTTGTAGTAAAGATCTTGTAGTAAAGATTTTGTAGTAAAGATCTTGGCCTTTCAGCCAAGATCCCCTGACTTTCCTTCTTTCCCTCACATGCACAGGAAGGAATTTTTCCTTAAAAAAATTTGTAGCCCCTCAAAGGAGGGATCTAATGGAAGGGAACACAATTGCCTTCCAGTCTCCTTTTCACAATTTCATTCACCAGAGCAGATTAAATTCAATGCAGGAATGACTGGAGAAAGTCACCCTCTCTATGAAGACTCCATTTTATCTGGTTTTGGTTCAAATAATTTCCAAAGAGGATTATTTACAAACTATAGTCTGCACATTGATCAAATCCAATCCTCCTATTTCTTTCTCTTCCTATGAAGGCATTTGGGCCTCACCTGCTGTACTCTCTCACTGTTGAGCTTTGTATTTTGTATGACTCCTGAATAATTATGCATATGAATACATCTGTAAGCCCCTTTTCCCCTTTTGGTCTATGTTGTCAGCCTGTTGCAGCAAACCTTCAGTGGGGAAGGAAAAAGTCCCTCGACAACTGCACTTATTACTGGTGAATAAGTAAGTCAATGAGAGGAGCAAAGAATGGAGTTAAGCCATTTGCAGAAAAGTGGATGCAAGTTAAAGTTATCATATTAATCAAATTAAGCCAATCCCAGAAAGAGAACTTTGTGTTTCCCTCACTTGTTCCTGGATCTTACATAGCTGAATAAAATTTTTATATAGATGCACAGCACTGTATACTTATGATATGATAGCAGAAGTAAAGCTGTCTGGGGGACAAAAGGTCCATCATAAGGGGATGAGGGATGGAAAAATGGGAGGATTTGAGGGAGAATATATTCAACATACTGTATGAGCTTGAAAAATACTTTAATGAAAGAGCAAGGAAGCAATAGATGGAGTTGAATACAACACTCTTTATTTCATTTCTTGGACTACTATAGGTTCCATGGACTACATTAGGAACATTCTTCGTAGTAATCAGGTCTCCTAAACAGCATTAGGCTTAAGGGATTTCATGAATAAGTTATTTTCTTTTTGGCCACAAAGACGCAATATACAGAAATTCTCTAATGTGTCTGTATAATTTCTCTGTAAAAATAACTTAGTTTTTAAGAATAAACTCTAATGAACAAGCAAATAAGTTGTCATACCAGGATACCCCTGTGCAAAACAGAAACCTCATAAATAATGTCTCATACAGGATGCTATCATGCCAAAAATAACTAAGCTTGCTGGTACACGCTGGTTTTTCAAACTCATTTATTCTTTCACAATTTCATATATACATAGACATATGATACTCTTGATCAAAGTATGCTCCATTATTTGCTCTTATAACCACCCCATTAATTCATTCATACTCTCAAGGAACAGCTAATGTCACTACTTTTCCAAATGTTCAAGAAGAGACAAAAATAAGAAACTGTCCTAGTTTTTCTCAGTGTCTCTCTGTCATTTTTTTCTTTTTCTTTTTCTTTTTCTTTTTCTCTTTCTTTCTTTCTTTCTTTCTTTCTTTCTTTCTTTCTTTCTTTCTTTCTTTTTTCTTTATTTTTGAGACAGGGTCTGTCTGTGTAACCCTGATTGTCCTGGAACTCACTCTGTAGATCAGGCTGGTCTCAAACTCAGAGATTTGCCAGCCTCTGTCCCCCAACTCTCTTTTGCTTTCTCTCATTCCATTTCTTTCTTTCTCTTTCTCTCCCACGCTCCCTCCTTTCCTTCACTCTCCCTCTCTTAATGCCAGGATAACATGTCAAAAGTATAACAAAGGGCATAAAAATAAAGTTTTCAGTCGGTCCCACACATAAATATATATTGAAAATCATTTTTCAAAATATTGAATCTGGTAGTACAGAATATTCCCACATCTGCAGAAAGACAGAAATATTTGAGTCATTACAGAATGGTTAACATTTAAAAATCTATTAATCTTATTCACTTAACAGAGTAAAGAAAAGGCATTATTGTGATAAATGCTGACAAAGCAAAGCATTCAACACTAATTTTTGATGATGCTTTCAAAACATGCAAATGTTCATCATTCTTAAGCCACGTTAATATGCCAATCTTACCATTTTTACATTTCAGAGCATCTCACTGTTTGTCCCCTTACTTATTTATCTTGTTCTTTCTCCTTTTATCTTTTTGAGACATGGTCTTATGTATCTCTTACTGTCTTCAAACTTATTATATAGCCTAAGATAACCTTGAATTTCTGATCCTCTTGTCTCTGCCTTCCAAGTGCCTGAATTACAGGTATACAGCACCATGCTCAGTTTATAGGGTTCTGGGGAATGGACTTATACATGCTGAGCAGGTAGTCTACCAACTGAGCTATAACAAGCCAAGCCTCTTTATTCATATTTTCAACAGGGATAATATGTACTTTTCAGTATTGTAAGGTGTTCTGTTTGCTTGTGTTTTTGTTGTTGTTGTTGTTGTTGTTGTTTTTTTTAATCAACTTGACACAGACAAGGGTCACCTAGGAAGAGGAAACCGCAACTGGGAAAATACTTCCAACCGACTGTCCTATAGGCAAGTGTAGGGGGGTAGTTCTTTTTTTTTAATTAGTGATTTACATGGAAGGGTACATCTAGGCAGGTGGTCCTGGGTATAAGAAAGCAAGCTGGAAAAAACTATGGGAGCAAACCAGTAAGCAACATTTCTCCATGGCCTCTGCTTTCAGGTTCCTGCTTCCAGATTTCTGCCTTGAGTTCCTGTCCTGGGTTCCCTCAGAGATGGAGTGTGACCTTAGGGGTTGTAAGAAGTAAACTATTCCTCTCCTATCTCCTAAGTAAACTATTTTAGTCAGTGTTTAATCACAGCAATAGAAGATTCAATAATAATCTATGGAAAGTGCTGCCATACAGCATTCACCTCCCCTTCTTCCACTTCATTTTCTCACCCATGTACCATTCATTAACACTGCTGAGCACACTAAGAGGGGTGGTATACTACCATTTCATTGATTTCCTGTTTTCTTTCCATTTCACCAATGGATATAGAGTGATTTTACAGCTGCCCTGGCTTGTTTATTCATCTATGGTCTTATCTATCAAATAACACTCTTCTTGTTGAACAAGACATTGGGTCCCTTTCATGCTAACTCCTGGATTTCCTCAACATGTAATTATACCAATTGGCTTCATTGACTGTAATAACTTAGTGGTTCCTGGCCCTATTCTCACCACACTAGAATCACTTTAGAAGTTTCCTCAGATTATCTTAATGGACAAATGGAATTATAAAGTCATGTGGTAGTCATTTGACTCCAGTCAGAAAAAACTTCTACTGGCTTTTACGGTTTTGATGGTACATAATAACTCCTGTTAACACTATCTTCATTGTGAAGTCTTGAAGATTGAACTTTTGTTTCACTATGGTATTTGGAGGTGGGATATTTGAGGAGTAATTAAAGTTCAGTGAAGCCATAAGGGTGGAGGCATAATTTAATGGAACTGTGGCAATATAAAAAATGGAGAGTCTGGTGTGGTGCTCTGTTCACTCATGTGATATTCTTAAGCACCTCAGAAATCAGCAGAGTCCAGCAAGAAGGCTCGTTCCAGGAGCTATGGATATTGTGAGGCCCAACCAAGGCTCTGAGAACAGCACTGGAAAACAGTATGAAGCACTGATAGCTCTCTTTACTCCATATGCCCCCCCCCAAAAAATCTCCGTGCCACCATGTTTCCTCCTTTAACATTTGTCTCAGTTTTTATTTTACAGATACCTTTTGTGATTTCATTTAACCCAACTATGTTGACTGTCCTTTTAAATAATTTAAGGCTACTTGGGGCTTAATTACATCTGCAACATCTGTTCATATTCATAATAATACTCACAAGAGTATTATCATAGTACTAGATACTCTCCATAGGCAGACAACTATATAGAGCTATATAAGGCATGAACATGGATATGAATGTGTAGGAATTTTGTGGAGCATCATAGAACTGTGATTAGTACAATAGCTATGTGAATAATCTCTTACTCCCTTGAGAGATCATAAGCTTTCCAAGGACAGGGCCACATCTGCTTTATAAAATGAGTAAACGAATAAGTGGGTACAAATAAGAACCTGAACATGCATATACAATATATGTTATATGTAATTCTAGGTAAACATAAAATATGATTCTGTGTGTCATATCAAACATCCTTCAGTGTATTTATTCCTCCTGCTCCTTTCTCTCTCCCCATCCCCTCTACATTTAAAGCCTACTAGTTTTTCTATTTTCCCTTTCATAGTAACCGTGTTGTGCTATTACCCACTTTAGAAGTGCAACCAAGAACTCTCAGGAATATGATAGCCTAAACAAAGGCCACCCTAATGATAACACCAATTGTCATGCCAATGTGGACAAGGGAAATTTCACTTGGTCCCACCCCTAGATGGAGAGCTACAGGTGGTCAAAGACTACTGTGAGAAGGAGATTAAGTTTCCTCCAGGGACAAACTCCCACATGATTTTCCAATCTTAAATGGTCATTGCTGTACATGTGCACCCGAGACAATCTAAATGGACACGGTAAGTTACATATACATGTGCATGCACACACACAGATGCATATTTTGTAACAATGATACTTGAGAAAGACATCATGAATTTTGGAGGAGAACCTATGAGAAGTTAGGCAGTAGCGATATAGATTCAGTGCTCATGTATGAGTTTTAAAAACCTTATTTTATTTTAAAAGAGAGAGACTAAGGAAGAAATCACTTGCATATATCTGGTTAGATTCTCAGAATGTTTACCATTTTGCTAAGAGTAAAAAAAAAAAAAAGCTGAGGAACTTTTAGAATTTCCTGAGAAGACAAAAATCTTATGCTTGGGTGAGAATCCAGGCTGAAAGCCCTCTGTGGTGTTTGTCACATTACCAGGGGCCACTAAGGAGTGGCCTGGCACTTCTGTTGACTTGTGCAGTCTCTCACCACAGGGTCTCCACACACCCATCTCCAGCTCCTGGCAAACACTCAGAACCTAACACCTGGTTACCATGTGATCTCAACTGTTTATGAAGAGATCAAGGGCATCCTGGGTGAGGGAAGTGGGGAGGGGGGGGGTTGAAGCCAAATGTAAAACATAGTTGTACAACCATGGCTAATTCCAGAACATTTTTCATCACCAGCAGAAGAAACCATGTCCTCTTTTATCAGTCTTATCTTAGTTCCTCCACACCCACTACCATTCAGTTTTGATTGCAGTAGGATCTCTCTCCTCAGATTTTTCCCAGCCTAGAGCCACATTTCTAGAGGAGGAGATCTGAAGACTTGTGTGAAGGTCTGTGTGCACTCTTGGCCAACTGTCTTAACGTACAAACTTCTCTTTCTGAGGCTCTATTTATTAGACATAAAATGAAGGAGTTTGAATAATCAGAGGAGACTTTGATATTCCTGGACTCTTACCCACAAACCACTCTGTGAACAAGGTATAAATTTAGTCCAACAGCCCATCAGAGGGTGTGTGTGTGTTTGCGTGTGTATGTGTGTGTGTGTTTGAGCATGCCTGTGTATGTGTGTGTAGAGGCAATAAGTTGATGTTGGATGTTTTCTTTAATTACTTTTCAAGGATGGAGCTTGTTATTGCAGCTAGACTGGCTGTCCAGCAAGCTCCACATAGCTGCCTGGCACCTCCACCCCTTCCCCACCTGCCTGTTCCTCAACATAGGAGCAGATGCATGCCACCTTGTGAGACTACCTAAGTGAGTGACTGGGATCCAAGGGCAGATCCTTAGGCTTTCACAAACTTCACTTTACCTTCTTAGTATTCAGTCCTTCCAGTGCTCAGCTCAAAGCCCAGCCTTCTTACCACTCACGCTATGTCTTGACTCACCTCTTCTGCAATGCCTCCCACCCCTTTAGAACCAATCTCCGTGTTACCTCCTCCAGGAAGCCATGTAGCTCCCTATTTGGTCTAAACTTTTCTGGCAGCTGTGTTGTCTACCACACAACGTGGGCCTTCTTTACATATAGGAAATCTGTGTTTCTTGTGATGTTTTCAGAGCCCACCCTGCAATACTATTCTCTCTGTCTATCCAATGCCTCATTTTACTGCTTTTGTACTCTTTCCTGTTTGACCTCTGGCAAAATACCACAGTACTTCCTAATGTGGATTGGAGTTGGTGAGGAAAGAACATTAGAGGAACACAGTTCCAGTACTTATGCTATTCCCAGTGTAAGCTAAGACCTACGATGCTTTATCTCATTGCAGCTCCAAGCAACAACTTGCAAGCTGGGAAGAGTCGAGTTGCTTGGTCAAGCTCATATGAAACACAAAGAAAAAGTCCACATGTTTCTGTTTGTGTCTTTCACCTTTACACCATGAACGGCGTAAACGGTGTACTTCCTTTTGAAGTAGAAAATACAGAGCAATCATGAGTACAGATTTCTCCTGTAATAGGTGGGTGTTGTGCCCAAGACAGAGCTCCACAGAGACTCTTACAATTTTATCAAACTCCATATCATGAATGTCCGTAAAGCACCAAGCCCTTGCTTATTCCAGCTTTAGGCAATCTGTCTGGAGACTGACAGATAAGAACAAATAAGAACTGGAGGAAAGTGAGGCTGCCTTCCCTCCTCTCAGCCCAAATTTTAGTTAAGAACTCATTTCCAATTAGCCAGAGATTTTTCTCTGAAATAGTTCTTAAGGCTATAAAAGTATTTTCAAAAGAAGCTCTTCATTCGAGAGTTTTTCACCAACCAATGCTTGATGAAGCTCTGCCTTTCTGATGCGAAAAGTGATAAGCATTCATTGTGGGGAGCTTTAAAAGGAAGAAAAACATAGAGAAGGAAGCAAAAGGACCACAACCCAGAGATAAACATCGATAACGTTTTGGAGCATTTCCTTCTGGACTCACCAGTTTGCACGCTCCCTTTCTCTAAATACATAGATAGATAAATAAATAAATAAGCAAATCAGTAAATATGTTCATTATGCATTGCTGAAATCAAAGCCAGAATATGTGTGCCTACTGTATTGTCCTGTTTAACAGGAATGTTTTAGTTTGGCATATAAAACAATGAAGTATAAAATAATAAAACAAGAAGTTGTACTGTGGCATCTTTATAAGTGTGTATCTCTGAACTTCTTTTAATGGTCCTTTATTTACTTCCAAATTGGTCACTATCAGTCACTGATTTTTTTTTTATATAATGGCTAAGTCAACTTTAACACTGGTTTTCAGAAGCACTTTCTAGAACCCTCAGATCTACAGCTTTGTAAATGAAAGAAAAGGACTCCAAAACTGCACAGTGGCAGAGAGAGCTGCAGAAATTGTTCTGGTAGCCAAGAAATTCTCTTGCATTCACACAACACTTAATTATGTAGTGCCAGGTGCTGACACTTTGCTCTCTCTTGTATCCACAAATAGCTCACATATTCCAAAAGCAGAAGGAGGTTCTAGGCTTCTGTGGTGCTCTGTACATGTATTTCTCATTTTTCAACAAAAAGTACCTTTGAGAGTTGTTTTGTTTTGTTTGTCAATGAACTGAGCGGCCCCGTGAAAACAGTTTAGTGAATTTGGCAATGCAGATGGTAGCCTCTGGGGGCTGGAAACATCCAAGCAGAAGATACACATTAACTGCACAGCATTCTTTGCCCAGAAGATACAGGCTCCATCTGATACCCAACAAATTCTTTGCTGAAGGAAGGTATTCTTGTTTCTTGTCCTTGGTGCTCAGCTCTCACACAAACATGGCTTGCACTAGATTCTCCAATGAAAAAGACAGAAGGAATGAGACCAATGGCTCTTGAAAGTGACTCAGAATTTCGCTGGGCATAGTCACTTAGAGGCCATGGCCCAGGTAATCCCTTCTCCTAGGCAACTGACTTAAGATGAAACATTGCTCACTCCACTGAGAATCTCAGTTTCTGGAAGATTGGGTTAGACTAGAGGAAAAATCAATTCAGGCTTTCAGGCTTACTTTTACCATAACTGCACACAGAAACCCTTCTTTTACACAAAATTGTAGACAAATGACCACAAAGATTCTCCAACCAAGGACCATGTATGGATATAACCTCAGACATAGCCCATGGCAGCTCCAGTATCTAAGTGGGTTTCCCTAGTTAGGGGAACAGGGACTGTCTCTGACGTGAACTCAGTGGCTGGCTCTTTGACCTCCCCACCCCAAAGGGAGGAACAACCTTGCTAGGTCACAGAGGAAGACAGTGCAGCCAGTCCTGATGAGACCTGATAAACTAGGTTCAGATGGAAGGGGAGGGGGTCCTCCCCTATCAGTGGACTTGGAAAGGGGCAGGGAAGAGACCAGGGAGGGAGGGTGGGATTGGGAGGGAATGAGACAGGGGTCTACAGCTGGGATACAAAGTAAATAAACTGTAATTAATAAAAAAATAAAAAAAGAAGTTAGTGCCATTGCCAAACAAAGAATGACAAGGGGACTATAATAACCCCCCAAAAATTTAAAACACAGCTATTTGTCTCGTTTACTTTTTGTTTCATGTAAATCTTCATGATTGTGATTTCAGACTTACATAATGTTTGTATCCTGCTCTATTTATATAGAATTTCCAAGTAACTCACTTATTGGAAATGAAAAATATTGCTGCATATTTTGTTTTTTTTTTAATTTTAATTTATTTTATGTGTGTACGATGTGTGTGCATATATATTTAAGTGTGTAGGTACATGGGTGTATGCATTGTATGTATGTGTGTGTATGTGTATACAGACATGCACACACCATGGCACACATGTGGAAGTCATTTGGGGGTCAATTTTCTCTTCCTACCATGGGATTTTAAGGGTTAAATTCAAGTTACCGGGCAATGTCTACTGAACAATATCCCTGGCTCAAGAAATGTCTCTCTTTTAATGATATTGTATTACTGTAAATTTGTGGGGTTTTCCTATTTCTTCATATTAGGAGCAGGGTTAAGACACTTAAGACATGGTTGCTCACTCAAAGGGGATTCACTACTTCTGGAAAAACAGTCAAATCTTGTGGATGATTTCAGAACCACACCCTGCAATACTATCCTCTCTGTCTACCCAATGCCTCCTTTTATTGCTTTTGTACTCTTTCCTGTTTGACCCCTGGCAAGATACCATGGTACTTCCCAAAGTGGATTGGAGTTGGTGAGGAAACAGTATGGGACAAACATGGTTCCAGTATTTACGCTATCCCCAGTCCAGGCTATGACTGGGGATATATATATAAATATTATATAATATATTATATTATACTATATTATATTATATTATATTATATTATATTATATTATATTATATTATTATATATATTTTTTTTCTATGTTTTATCTCATTGCAGCGCCAAGCAACAACTTGTAAGCTGGGAAGAGTCAAGTTGCTTGGTAAAGCTTGTATGTAACACAAAGAAAAATCCGAATGTGTCTGATTCCTTTCCTTGTGCCTTTAACATTCACACTATTAAGGCTCTTTCTACAGTAGGAGATACAGAGCTGTCATGAGCCCAGATTTCTCCTGTAACAGATGTGTCCAAGACAGAGCTCCACAAAGACCCCTATAATCCTCAAGTTAGATCATAATCCATGATCAGCATCAAACTGAAGTCAGTCTGAAAAAATCTGTAAGCAATCAAGTACATATTGGTGCAACTGAGTGAGCATTCAGTGATTTGAATCTATCCCCTTCAAACTCAGATTTTGTATTGGAACCTATGAACTACTGCTAACTAAAGTGCTATCTCAGTGGCCTTGATGTGGGGGTAGTATTGTGGAACCCTCTCTCACACCCCTTTAATCTTGTTGGTTAGTTTTCTGGAGAGTGTGTTCTGGTGGGTTAACACCTCACCCCCAGGTAACCAAATGAGAAGACTCTAGCATCTTGGAGGGCACCAAATATTAAGGTGAAAAACATAATCTTACAACATGAAAGATTATCACATAGTCGATTTAGGATGTCAGAATAAGATACAAGTCCTAGAGACCACTAAATGCTTAAGAACTTCTGAAACCTAGAATACCCATTGGTTAGTTTACCTGAGAATGATCCCTCCATGTCACCCCCTGACACTATTAATGATGCTCTGTTATGCTTACAGACAGGAGTCTAACTTGACTGTCCTCTGAGGCTCCACCTAGCAACTGATCCAGACAGATGCTGGGACTTGTAGCCAGGTATGGGGTGGAACTCCGGGTCCTGTGGAAATGTTGGGGGGTGGTGGAAGGATGTGAAAAGGACAGGAACCCTACAACAATACCACCAGAAACAACTAACCCAGGCCCATGGGGGCTTACAGAGACTGAAACAACTAAGGAACATGCCTCGTCTGGACCTAGGCCAGAAAAGGGGGGCTCCCTCATGGGGATAAAGGGAGATGGAAACAGGAAAGGAGGGGGAGGCGGCACTGGGAGGAAGTGAGGGATTATACCCTTGTGATATAAAGTCAATAAACTTAAATAAAATAAAAATTAAAAAAAAAGAACCACCTCTCCAAATCATTTACATAGTGGCTGTCTTTTATTTCTCAAGATCCTCTTTAATGTTCCACACTCTAGAAAATAGCTGTGTCCTTGTACAAGGAAATCTTCAAAACTGGTAAAGCTCATGAAAGAAATCTACCAACACTGATATGATATATTCTCAAATGTAAAGATCCATTTAGGTCTGCTAATTTCTGTCCTGACTTCCAATCAGGATATCAACTCTTAAAATAAACACTTACCTTTAGAGATTTTGTTTGTTTAAAAATATTTTACATGTTTATGTGTGTGGTGGTATGTATGTGTGTATGTGGTGTATAGTGTGTGAGTTCAGATGTGTGAGAGTGCACATGTGTGTTAGCATGGGGAGACCCAAGGTTGACCTTGGAAGTCATTCTCAATGGCTCTCTACCTTATTCATTGAGGCAGGGTTCCTCAATTGAACTCCAAGCATGCTAGCCAGCTTGTTGCAGGGATCTTCTGCTTTTGTTTCTTGAGTCCTTGCATTACAAATGGCCACTACACCCACACAGTGTTTAGGTGCATTCCAAGGATCTGAACTCGGATCCTCAGGATTGCGAGGTTTCAAAACAGGTGGAATACTAAAAACATCTGTAGAAGGAAAGAGGTTCATAATGCAAATAAGTTAATGGTGATTCTTGATATCAATAAGTAATCTCTAAGTCCCACAAAAAATGACTCTTTTTTTCTTTTATCCTGGCTTTTTTAACTAACACTGCAGTACATTTTTATACTGAGGCCAATAACACATGGTTGTGCATGTATTATTACTCATTTTGTTCAAAGGTATTTGGATTGTTTGAAATGAGCACCTTACACTGAGGTATCAACTCAGGTACTAGAATGTGGATATTGGCATATCCTCTGAAAATAAAATTTTACATTTTGAATCGTAGAAAAAATGTGAAAAACATGGTAAAGAAGAGATGAGTAAAGTCTCCTTTGGTGCCATTCCGTACCATTTGTGAGAGAGGATTTTGCACACTCCTACAGACTCCTGTAAGAATGTTTCCTCAGCATTTCCCTACTAAATGATGCAAAAAGACGTGTTCCCATTTTATTGGTGTACCTTGCAACCTCAGTAAGCTATCTCAGTACCTTTGTCCACACAGTCATTAGACTTCCTCTAATTGCTCTGACTCAAATGGAGAGACAATGTTTGTGGTTGGAAATGTGACATTACCAAGAAAGTTCAGTTAGTACTAGGACTCTTCTCAGACTCCTATTTGCAAACCCAAGGAAATAACTTTAGCAGGAAAGGCCATACACTGATACACAAAAAGCTATTATGTGATTCTTGATAGGGCTCAAAGAGCCAAAAGCTTATGCCCTTCCCCCTTTCATCAAAGGAACCAGTTCAAGGAAATTGTTAGTGAGGCTACCTACTGATCATTTATGTTCAGGAAGGACAAACAAGTTCTGGAAAATCCAAAGCCAGGCAATATTGAGAATTTGCTAAGCTAGCAGTTTCAAAATTATTCCCCATCTAACCTTTGTCTTTTTGGGTTTTTTGTTTTGTTTTGCTTTTTATTTCCTCCTTGCTCTGGATCACCTTTTGCTGGAAGTAGAAGTATGGCTTTAGGTAACTAGAAATCACTAGAGGACATCAACAACTGTACTAGGAATTAAACTAGAAGCTAAGAATGGTGAGAAGTCAGGCACGAAAGTGATACCATGTGTGAAGAGATGGCGAGAGTATGGTCAACAGGACAGGAGAACAGATTCATGACCTGTTATCCCTATGGTAGGCTCACAGCAATAGATATTTGATCACCCTATGCAATAAAAATGAACATTAATTGGCAATATAGTGTACTAGTTTGTTAACCACAAACATACTGCTCAAACAATAGAAATGTGTTGTGACATGACTGTAAGAGTTGAAAAGTCAAACCTTACAATACCAGCATGATTTATTTCTTTTAGAGAAGCTGGTGATAGGCTTCCTATCTGTCTTCCTTGGCTCTGTCTTAACTTCTGCTGGTTTGTTGGTGATTGTTGGTATTCCTTGTTTATTTACATATGCTCGCAATTCCCAGCCATTGTGCTAACATGGCATTCTCTACTTGTGTGTTTCTGCCAATTTCCCACTTTCACAAAAATAATAGACATATTGGATTGAGGGTCTGTGACATCTCAGTACAATCTAATTAGGTAACTAATTAGTTACCTATGCAGCAGCCATATTCTCAAACAGTGCTGTATTCTGAATTGAACACATGAGTTTCTGCAAGACACAATTCAGCCCATCACACAACAGTCGTTATTTCTGTGATGTATAGGGATGAGAAACTGAAGGAAGAAGGCTGTGGAAGGAGGGGCAGAAAAGTAGGAACAAACTTAAACGTATACTGTCCTAGTGAAGAGAGAAGTGTATAAGAGAATTCAGATGCTAGCAGTAAAATCTACAAATTCCATAGTAAAACATGGACCATATATTTTTGTTTGGATCGTATCTGACATTTCATAAGCATAGATGAAGTTGTGAAAATTATCCACCTGCATGAATTAACATTACATTTTACTTATAAGTATATTCTTCTGAATCAAGAAGAAAAGACAATCATAACTTTTTTTACTTTCTGAGACTTTCCAATATAAAGTTTCCCACAGTTCTTAACTCTGAAGGGAAAAATAGCAATAACTTTCCTTGGAGAGAATAAAAAGGTGTTCATCATCAAACCTTTCCTCACGGAGAGTATAAAGACAAGACATCACAGGCTTCTTGCTCTGGTACTCCTGAAGTGAAATGTAGTTTGCTGAGGCTTGTTGGCAAAAACGGAGGGCCTAGCTACAAAGTAGTCTGCTGAAAAGAGTAAAGACTGGGGAGGGGAATGGAAAAAGCCTAAAGTGGTGGTGACATTTTCTTGAATGGGTTCGACCTTTCCCTTGCAGAGATTAGGAAAGCTATTTTAAGTCAGGGCTGATTTGGTTTCGAATGTGAGCTTTGTTTGTTCGAACAGCCTTTGCTCAATCAGAGACTCAGTGGCCATATGTTAACAATCTGCACAATGCCTCTTCACAAGATAGGCTACACATTGAGTGTCAGGGCAAAGGCTCATGTACTTTGGGAAAATTAAAGAGGGGCACGCAGAGGGAAGAAGTGGGAGGGTCCGCACAATAGGCAAGACACCTGCTGTGATGCAGGCTGGTCTCACTTCAGAGTACTTGGGGTGAATTAGGAAATGGGTGCTGAGTCATTTACCCTAACCTTTCTAGAAGCCAAAGGTGGGCATTTCTAGGTTTTGGTGGTCACAGAATGTGGCTTCTGGTGGACCACAGTCTAGTTACTCTGGGGCTCAAAAGAGAGAGAGAGAAGAAAGAGGGAGGAGAAATACTCACTGCACGGAAGTTTGAGTCTGTAAGGTTCGCCCTCACTATTCAGCTTTTACTTAGTGTAGCTGATGGTCTAACCATGGGAGAAGCTTCTAAGACAGGATCATTCCTTACATGAAGCAGCTCAATGCCTTAGGTGGTGTATGTTGTGTTTATTGTCTGCCAAGATCTGTGGTGTTATTCAAGAGTCCTATTCAGTCTATACACTAGATGAAAAAATTGCAGTTAACCTTATGTGAGTCAGTTTGCCCACTTTTCTACTGCTAGCAGGTTATAGAGCTGGAGTCCCACCCTGACATATGTACACTGTCACTATCATTGAATACTTCCCGGTCAGGTCACATGAAGGAAGGACAGTGGAGATGAGCAAAGCCACTGTCGGGAGCCATTAGGGGAACAGCTTTTCTTGAGAAGCTTAGTTCCAAAGGTTAGCCTGAGCACGTGAACCTTTACAAAAGCTAGCAGCCATTGTTGGAAAGACATCCTCCTGCAATGTTACTTCACAACAGAAGATTCCAAGCTTGTGGTCACATTTTCTTGAAGATTCCGTTGCTTCCATATGTACTTCGCTCATGAACTTGCCACATGTGTATTGCAGATGTGGACTATTAAAGTTCCTGTCTACACCAACAAGGATGTAGCTGAATAAGCATCACACTTTGTATAGCACAGCAGCATCCCAACACCTCACTGACTGCTGCAGCATCCCAGGTGGCCAGGTTGCACCTGGAAACACAGAATCAGACAGATGTTGGTAATTCATGTTCACGTGGCTTCATGGGCAGGAAGAAGTCAGTGGACTTTAGTGTCTTCATATGTTGATGAGGTTTTAAGGTATTTGCTACTTCAAGGACAGTAGAGAACCAGTAAGTAAATGCAGAAAAAGCACAGCACTTGGTCCTCAGAGAGTGTTGTGATCATAAACCATCAGGGGATTTCTTTTATTTTATACAGGGAATGCACTCTTAAGCATTGGAACATCTCAAGGACTCTGGTCTTCTTGCCTTTGCTAGTTTGCAGTTGCATAAGCAAGTATCAGAGCTCTTGTGCAAAGTACACACTGAACGAGACACCTGACTACAGTATAGACTAAGGCTGATTGTTTATTCACTTCATGCCTCCTTGGCTGTGCCTCACTTTCTCCACCTGCACATGGGCCTAATAAGGGTCGCCACCTACATGTCTTACAGCTCTAGTGAGGCTACTTGTAGACAAAGGCAAGGGGAGAGGGAGATGCTCATTAACAAAGTGGAAACCTTTGAACTTTCAGAGCTGTGGGGTTGTTGTGTTATCTTCATCTTCTAAACTCCATTTCAGCATTTGAATGATGTTAGGCATGAGTTGTTCTCTTCCACTATCAAGCACAAGTGTATGTGGACCTTTTAGTGCCTTGTTGTCCAACTTAATTCTCACTGGAAGTCTCACTGAGTGACTGACCAAATAACTCACAGTCCCTGTCACCTCAGCATCTTCATCCTACTTTGCATGCACAAATGGTAGTCTTGTTTGACCTGTGCAACAGGAGTGATGTCTGAATTGTCAAAGGCCATGGCTAGGGAGTGAACGATATGGGGTTGGTGATTTGTTGTTGTTGTTGTTTTGTCTTTTTTTTTTTTTTTAGGAGAATTTGCTTAAAAGTCAGCTTTTCATTCATCCCACATATACTCTGTGAGCACCTATTATGTACCAGACACTGCTCTAGTAAACAAACCAAAGTCTCTGGCCTAGCACAGATTTCTAATCATTCATTGTACTTTTGAGAGAATATAGAACTGGTGATTAAATGGATAAATTCAAGAGAAAACTATGAAAAATAAGGGTTCTGAAGAAAATGAAATGGGGTAATTGGTATGAAAAATGACCAGGGTTGGAAAATGGTTTAGCTGAGACAATTAAGAAAGATCTCATTCAAAATACTCATCTCATCTTGGGACTTGAGGGCTAGAGGTCACCATGCTTGGGCTCCACCTCTAGAAATGCCTTAACTTATCTGAGATTCCCTTTATATTTAAAATCTGAGCAAAAGGGGTCATTCTACACTGTCCATCCCTGAGTGTGTCAAATCCTGCTCACCCTATCCAAAAGGAGAAGCACAACGTAGGCCAACAGCCTTAGTGGGGAGTGACAATGAGAAGCAGATATGGATCTCTTGGCCACCTCTCTGTCATCATTTCCGTCTTCTCCTCAAGGTGTTTTACCCTCTCAGGGACAATCTTGAGATGATGAGTGACTAGAAATCTGTTTGAGAGGTTTCCAAAGCCATAGATCTTGTGATCACAGTTGCCATACCTGCATTCTTCGCTTCCTATCAACAAACACTGGAAAAGCTCTGATTCACGGCCTCGGAGCTCTTCCACATCGTGAGTGCCTCTTGTTCTGAGTCAGAGTGGAAGAGCTCAGAGCCTTTGGTTGGCAGAGCTTAGTAATGCGGAAGGAAACGGTTACTAGGAAATGAAGAGATACACGCATCAAAGTGATCAGTAACCAAAGAATGGTGACTTGGTTCTTTCTTACATGGTGGAATAGAAAAGAGTAGGTGTGTGACAGACCAGGATCCAGATGACCCCCACACCACTCAACAGGGCCAAAGCCAGCTTCCTATGAAGCTACTTAGGAAGTAGGTGGGGACCTTCCCTCTTTTGCCTCCATGTTGTTTATTTGTGCTTTCCCGAAATAAGCAATCTCAATCTTTAATTTCCATGTGGAAACATGCGCTACTCTCCCCTGCCCTCAAAATGTGGGTGTGTTGAAGAACAAGAACATATAATCACTCAACAAAAGAGTTTGTAGATAGTAGTCAATGACCTGAACTGGGAAATTTTACTCACAGAAGGTCCTCTCTTATCTACCTTTCCTTTGTTTTGTCACTAAGCTGTGATCACAGTCAAGGTCAATCAAACATTGTGGAAACATTTAGACTCTAATAACAATAATATATAGCATTTTTGTGCACTTTAACTCTGTTTTAATCACTTTTAAAGAACACATTCAATCTTATAATAGCTCTTTAAGGTAACTATCAGATCATTATTATCATTATTTATTATTATTGCATTATTAGTCCCATCTCATAGATTAGGAAACTGAGGCCCAAGGACATTTTTGTTAATTGCCTTACTCTAGCTTGTGAGGACAGGATTTAGGCAGAATGTTTTCCAAGTGTATGCACGCACACACGTTTTAAATTAATACTTTAAGAATTGTGAAAATATCTATACTATATTTTTAGTCATATTTGCCCTTACCTTCTCCTCCATATATTTCTGGATACTCACATGCTCATATCCCCCTACCAAATTTACATTCTTTAAAAAAAAAATAAACTCTCTACAAACATGTAACAGATGGACAGTTTAGGCTTTAAGAGAGTCCTCTAGTAAGGGAATTGGGGACAGCATGGGACATAAGACTCACTTGCCAGTTTTTTGATCACTTTCGCCTGGTGGCACTGCCTTACTAGGCCACAGGGGAAGAAGGCATGTTCAGCCTTGATGCAACTTGATGAGCTGGGGTGGATGGGAAAGGGAGCTCCCCTTTTCTGAGGAAAAGAGGAGGGAGAGTGGGAAGAAGAGGGATGGGAATAGGAAGGGAGGATGGAAGGGGCTACAAAGATGTAAAGTGAATAAAAATTGAGAAAAAAAATAACCTATTGTGTCTATTTAGTGCTTGTTATGTAATCACTGGACTTTAGTTAGCCGACCTGGAGCCAAACCCTTAAAGAAAGCGAGACTCCTTTCCCCAGAGCAGTGATCAACTGTCAATAGCTTATCAATAGCTGCATGTTAGAATGATGCCTGGCTTGGTTTTGTGCAGGCAACTACAATTGCTGTGCATTCACATGCACAAAGGTCCAGAAAACCCTGTTTTGCGGTTACTCTTACAGTTTCCCAGCCCCATCTTCTGTGACGTTAACCAGCCTTGCAAGGGGGAAGGGTGTGGCACCTCCTCCTTGACCCATTTATGGCTGTGCACTCCACTGTCACTTACTCTCTTCACTTCAACAGGTTGTGAGTCTATTAACCACCACCATCAAAGACATAGACACCTCTCTCTGATGAGGACTCAGAGCTACGTTTAATGTATGGGTAGAGTCCAAGCCTCTGAATCATCATCTTAGCCTGCTCTTCCCTGCTCCCTATGGCAGTGCTACTGAATCTTTCATTCTTCCTTCTGCTTTGGTATGTCTGTTTAAACTCTGCCTCTGCCATTCACATCATGTACGATTTAATGCACCATTTATCATCTTCCCAACCACTTCCAGAAAAGATTGGAGGCGGTGAGTTATAATTCACTAAACACCTACCAGCTGGCTTATAATTATTTGTTACACTCCCACACATTTCCCCCAAGTGTTTTTTTCATATGTGCTCTTTCCTCAGAGAATCAGGACTGTGAACATATGAAGCTCAAATTAGAACCATAGTATTTTCTGGAAAGTATGAGTGGGGTAGGCACAATGCCCAGAGATAGGCCCGATTTTTTTTTTAAAGAAATGACTGCATTTATTTTTAGAAAGTTGGAGCCAAAGCAAAAATAAAACTAAATAGTTACACAAGAAACCAGAGTTTGGTTATTACATAGAACAAGAACTCCTGCCTGAGGTTTGCAGAAAAGAAATGAACTGGCTGGCTGGCACCTGCTAGCCACACAGAGCGCCGTGCCTCCAATAACATGGCATAGGTTTTTATGCCTGGCATTGGATGAGGACTATCTGTGTGCTTTGCGTTTTACTCTAAAGACTTGTGACTGGGTGAAAGGGGTCTGAAATCTTCTGAGCAGTGACCTATACACATTCCTGGAGAAACATGTCGAAGTGGGAACAGAAGCTAACATTTGTAGCATAATGGGATGAAAAAGACTCCCAGGAATCTAGTTGCTAAACTTGTATTTGAGCCACAATCTGAACGTAAATTTCAAGATGTCAGCCAATAGAACAGTGATTCTCACAACCTGTAGGTTGCAACCCCTTTAGGGGTGTCAAACAACTCTTTCACAGGTATCATATATAAGATATACTGAATATCAGATATTTACATTATGATTCATAATAGTAGTAAAATTATAGTTATTAAGTAACAATGAAAATAATTTTGGTGTTAGGGGTCACCACAACATGAGAGACTGTATTAAACTGTCACAGCATTAGGAAGGTTGAGAACCACTGCAATAGAAGAAAAGCCACTAACACTGCAGATTCATTTTTTTTTCATGCTCCTCCAAAGATACCTTTTTTTTTTTTTTTCATTTCAATCATCTGGCAGCATTTTTTTTTTCTCTCTTTATGCCAACATTCTGTTAAAACTCTCTTCTCTCTTTTAAAACTCATTTCTATGACCTTATGACCTTAATATATCAAAAGTTTTTTTTTTTTTTAATTAGGGCCTTATAGACTCCAAGCTGGACTCTAACCCTATCCCTGTGTAGCTGAAGATGACTTTGAACTTCTGATGGTCCTGCCTGCACATCCTGTGTGCTAGGATTACAGGCATGTGCCACCATACCTAGTTTTAATTTGGTCCCAGGGATGGAACTTGGGGCTTAATGCATGCTAGCAAGTGCTCTACCAACTGAACTGCATCTCCAGCTTTCACCAAAAAGGAAGCACTGAAAGACTGTCTTCATTTCTATAGAGGGAGACATTTGACTCAAAGGGATTTGCCTGATGGCTCACTCTAACTCTCAAATCTCTTGCCTGCTTTAACCAGGGGTCCCTTCATCACTTTTTAATTTATTCGGTTTTTTTTTTTTTTTTTTTTTTTTTTTTTTTTTTTTTTTTTTTTTTTTGCTTGAGTAAATGCTGCTTTTTACAAACCCAACCTAGGCTAGGCTTGCAATGCTCAGAACCTAGATGGATTTTTTCCTGAGTATAGGTCAGGCAATATCAGCATATTCCCAATGAGGGAGAGTAGTATTATCCATAACAGTGACAGTCGCTCATTGATGATCTTGTGCTCCTATGTACATGCTAAGACATATAGAAGTCTGTAAAATATGTGATGACTTGTGGCTGCCATGTTAACACCACCACTCTTTATGTCAGATTGCCTCTTTTGCTGTACACTAAGAGGAAAGGCCTTTCATTTGAGCACTCCAGGAAGTTGACTGGATGAAAGATGAAAACATTTTCCATTTTCTGAGCATGTGCTGTTGTTCAAGGAACTTCTCAAGAAGTTCCTTGTCTTGTTCCAAGTTAAGTTCCTTAACTTGTCTTGTCTTCCACCATGCCCAGCTGCCTTGATTTCTTTGAATGTAAAATAAGAGGATTTTACCTAACACATATATTTATAGAAGAGTTAATTCAGACAAACTACTTATTATAGCCTAGGACTGGAGGCATGACACAATTGGTAAGGTGCTTGCCATTTAAGCAAGAGAACCTCAGTTTGCATGCCGACTTACCCACATAAAAATCCAGGTGCAGTGGAACACCTGTAATTATAGCACTGGCGAGGACATGCATAACTTTTAATTGTGTGTATTTATGGGGTGGGAGGGTATTATGTGCACATGAGTACAGGTGCCCTCAGAGGCCAGAAGAGGGTGTCAGATCCCCTAGACCTTGAGTTATGAGAGTTTCACATGAGTGCTAGAAGCCAAATTCAAGTCCCCTGCAAGAGCAGTATTGCTCTTTTTTTTCTCAAGACAGGGTCTCACTGTGTAGTTCTGACTGTCCTGAAACTCACTGTGTAAACCAGGCTGTATTCACAGAGATCTGCCTGCCTCTGCCTCCTGAGTGCTGGCATTAAAGGCATGCATCACTATACCAAGGTAGCACCTGGAACATATTAAATTATGTGCATTTCATCAGAACTTTTTGTTGCTGTGACAACAAAGAAACATGACACAGAGGACTGGAGAAATGCTTCTGCAGATGATCCTGAATCAATTCCCAGCACCCACATGGTAGCTTATGCCATCTTCAACCTCAATCCCAGGTGCCCTCTTTTGATCTCAAGAATACAAGGCATGCATTTGGTGTACATACATATTTGTAAGCAAAACAGAAAATAAGATATGTAAATCAAAATAAAAAATGTTAGGCATGATTGCCTGACTCTATTGCTTGTATGTTATTGAGATGAAACAAAACATCATGGCTTCAGAAACATATAATGGAGTAGAGTGGCTCACCTCATGGCCAAACAGGAGGCAAAGAGAGCTAGGATGAGCTGTCCACAAGTTCTATCTTTCCAGGGCATAGCCTCAGGTTTTTACTTCCTCCTACTCGACTCCATGTTCTAGTTTTCCATCACCTCTATAGTAATTAATTTTGAATCACTGAGAGAAATCTGTCTTAGGGAGGAAGGATTTTTGTTAATTCGTTTCTGTTTTGTTTGGCTCACAGTGTAAAGGAATGGCAGAGAAGGCATGCCAAGCAGAAGTAGCTTGTTCTATATTGTGACCCGGAAGTAGAAAAGGGGTACTTGCCAGTGTTCAGATGGCATTCTCCTTTCCCCTTTTGAAATGAAGCCTGAGAAGGGGCTCCACCCGCATCTGTGACAGCCCTTTTCTCCTGTATTTTCTGTGGAAGTGCCTTCAGAGAGTGTCTAAAGGAGTTGGCTATAAAGTTCCCTTTTCAACAATTTTTATTTTGTTTATGTCTTTATGTGTGTGGGCACATGCATGCCATGGTGCAGTTGTGGAGGTCAGAAAACCATTTTCGGGAGAAGGTGGGGTTCTGTGGTTTGAATTCAGATTTTTAGGCTTGGTGACAAGTACCTTTGGTTACCTGCTCAGCCAACTTGCCTACCTAGCTTTACACATTTCTTAAGTGAATAAAGTTGGCAATCAAAATTAAGCATCACAACCTCCACAAAATGCCATAATGCTTGAGTAGGGTTGACCCTTACGATTAGATCACTTCTCAAAGCCCTACGGCTGAGTGTTACAGTAGAGACCACGCCTTCAACATCTGAGCCTTTTGCTGGAATACTTCATACCCAAACTATCCCAGCTGAATATGTGTTATCTGACACTGTTATTGATATTATCATCATTGGATTGATGTGGGAAAAAATGAGGCCTCCTCTTGGGGTTCTTAGTCTCATGAAAATTATTAACATTTAAAAAAAACAGGGCTGGCAAACTATAGATTTTGAAGTTGCCTGGAAAAGGGATATGGAGGAGAAAAGAGGAAAAAAAGCCATTTTAAGTTGTCATGGAGGTCAGACACATGGCTGACGAACAGCCACATGATGGCGAGGGAGGCTTCAGACAGAGTAAGGAAGCCTCAGACTTGTGACAGTTTATGACAGTACATGACTGTGGCTCAGTGAGCTTCTGCACTAGAGGCAAGAATTCTGGGAAGGAAAAATACTGTATCCCAATAAAAGACTAATTATTCTGCTCACCTCTTTAGCATGGTTTCAGATGAGCCTGCCTTCCTAGGTGTTGTCCCTTCACCAAGTAAATGACCAAGCTAAGCTAGAATTTCAGGACCTCAGCCAGGCTAGAGATTCTATTTTCTTGAACAGGAGAGTTTGTTTGTGTGTTTCTAAAATACCCGGGAAAGAGGTTTTGCTTCTCTTTGTTTCTCAGTCAGATGTGCATTGCACAGCTGTGTCTCTGGCCACTGTTTGTCTCGGAGCTCCTCACTACAAGGAGCCAAAGTATTCCAGAATAGGGACAGTCAATTCCAGCCCCATTTCTAAACAGTAAAGAGAAATAACCATGGTATACAACATCACAGTTAAAGAAACATTAGGTAGGACTACCATGGCTTTGTAGGCAAGATAGAGTCCTTTAGCATAAGGTTTTTGTTGTTAATGTTTTCCTCAAATTCACTTTTTTTTCCCTGTGGTAATTTCATAATATATTAAATGTACTTAAATCCACCTCTTCCAAGAAATCCTTCTATATCCACCATCCAACTTTTTTTCCCTTTAAAAGAAAACTACTGAGGACAATTTGTGCTACCCATATACTCATGGGTATCAGGCTATCCACTGAAGTTTGGCCAACTTACCTGGAGGCAACCCTCCCTCCAAACATCACTGTCTTTCCTCCAGTATCCATCAATTGCCAGCAGCTCCTCATCTAAAGGTGGAGCTTCTTGAACCCCTCCCCTATTCATGCTGGAATATCTACTGGCTTAATCTTGTCTTGTATAAACAACCACGACTAATGGAGATTCACGTGTGCAAGTATCGTGTCATGTCTAGAAGACACTGTTGTGAAGTAGCCCTATCCAAACTCTAGCTCATACAATCTTTCTGTATCCTCTTCTGTAATGTTCCCTGAGCCTTGACAGGGAAGAGCTCTGATATACTTGTTCCATTTAGAGTTGAACACTCTGATAAGTTATCTGTGCTTTGACCAGTTATGAATCTCTCTATTAACCACTGTCCACTGCAAACAGAAGCTTCTCAGATAAGAGGCAAGAGTTTTTACCAGACCAGTTTTCAGACTTGGTGTACTGGAGATGTTGATCATTTGCCTGCCTATTGCCCGTGGGCTCTAAATGTCTCCAAGATATCAACTCCTTCTCTGTATTTTCTGATGACTGCAGAATTGGCAAGCATTGGATGCAATCATGCCCCTTTTCTTAAACAAATTAGTACCCTATTTAGAATTCTTGGAGCCAGGTTTTAAAATAAATGAGAGTATGGCATTAGAAATCTCAGAGTCTGAACCCCAAATTCACCAGATCTGGCTGAAATGTTATAAGGCGTACTTGCAGGAGGTCGTGTGAGACACCATACAAATAAGAGCAAAAGTTCTGAGGCATCTAGTAAGCAGAAAAGGAAGAATATGGTAGACACACAGAAATAAGTTGAGATGGAAGGCAAGATCTGGGCATCTAGAGGGAAGGCCAGTATAATGATAACTGTCTCATTCTGGGTGCTAGCTATTTTAGAAATGCCACAGGATGAGATCGCCATCTCCATATAGTTACTGTGTCTTCCTGAGGCTCCAACCCACTTATCCAAACCAGTCTTAATGCTGTTGCTTACATTGCCAGAGACCCTGATGGAAGAATGCTCATAATAGATACTAAGTTGAGTGCTTGGAGTAGAGTGGAGGAGGAGAGCTGGAGTATTGGATTTTTGATAGGATGTTGAGCATTGGCTTTTCAGCATGTGGTGGTAGAAGGAGACTGTGTTTGGTATCTGAAAGGGTAAAGTACAAAGAGGCCAATGCTTTATGACCCTGCCCTGAGACAGATGTGTGTTCACACTTGTGTGGGTACATGTGTACATGTCTCTGTGTGGTATATGCACGTGGCAGGAATGGGGTGGCAAGAGAGAGAATCTGGAAAAAAATCCCAGGCAGGATATATAGTAGATTCTGAAGACAGAGTGGTATATGGAATATGGAGACTTGACTGTCAACAAGCTACTTAGATCTGCATCTTTCCAAACCATCACAGGACAAAAGCACTCTGCTTTAATATGTCTCTCATGACAACAGCTTTAATGAAGCTACAATAAAAGCTTGGAGGAGGGAAAAGGGTTTCATAAGAATTTATTTCTACATTTTTTTCTTTAAGTGTATATACATAGAGATGTGCAGACTGGAGTTATGAAACTAGCAAGCATCAAACACATTGCTTCCAAACATCTCAGTAAATATCTGGAAAATGGTTAGTGTCCTAAAGTAAGGTATCCCAACACCTCACTAACTTGGGGAATGAGAATATGTAACACTGGCCACATCTTGAACAAGAAATGCAGTATAAATTCTATAATCTAGCCTATGGGTGGGCTCCTACCTGAGGGATCTACACTTGACACCCATTAAGATGTGGTGTGATATCATGTGTGTTTACGTCTGTCCAAACTTACATATGAAATCAATACAATTTTTGTGTATCTGATATACTTCACTAAAGCTATACAAAAGCTTTATTAAATCATACTTGTTTGGTTTGTTTTGGATTTTAGGACAGGGTCTTACAAGATTGCACTGGTTAAACTTAAATTCACTTATAGCCCAGTTTGGCATTGATTACTTAATCGTTGAGATCACATATGTACTTTTGTTTTTCTTGTAGCTCATCAATTCTATGTGGTTACTATGGAGAAAATAAACACATACAGGCACACACACACACATTACCTTTAAAAACCCATGGTAACCCTACACCCAGAGACCCACAGATAGCCACTGGTCACACAGCACTGTTAATTAGAGCCTTTTATATTTAATACACTTATGTCAGTCTTCCTGGCCTTCTATCCATGCCAGGTTTGCATGCTTGTGGGCTCTAGATGTACACTAATCTGGCAGAGAGAAACAGACCATTGAAACAATCCTGCCACCTGCTGCCCAACACGCTTTCCTAATCTTTTTGTCTTTTAAAAGCTCTTTTGTTTCAAAATGTTTCTGCTGTTTGTTTGTTTGTTTATAATTATAAAGGAAACACGTCTTACTACAAAAGTGCAAACAATATAGAAAGCATTGTGGGACATGTCTGTAATTCCAGAACTTGGAAGGTGGAGGCTTAAGGGTCAGGAGCTCAAGGCCAGTCTCAGCTACATGGAGAGTTTGAGGCCTGCTTGAGCTACATGAGATTCTGTCTCAGATAAACAGTAAAGTAAAATAAATAAAATAAAAATGCATAGGCAGAAGAGAGGGCTCAGTTGATAAAGCGATTGCCTTATAGAATGAGGATGTGAGTTAAATCCCTGGAAACCACATAACAAAATCAGGGGTGCTGGTACATGCCTGTTTTCCAAGTACCAGGGAGGTAGAGATCAGTCCTTGGGGTTAGCAGGCATGCTGGTCAGTCAGCCTTAACATTAGTGAAAAAATGAGAGACCCTATCTCAAAGGATATAGATAATATTCCTTAGAATGATACCTGAGATTGTCCTCTGACTTCCATATATCTGTTCACTGGCACCTATATGCACACAGACACGTATGCTTATGTGCACACACCACATATGCATAGAATTATTTTAATGAAGGAAATAGGAAAGCCAAAATATTTGGAGAGGACCTCTAGGTGCTGAGATAGATCATGGGGCTATAGGCAGGAACAAAATACCATTCCTTCCCTTTCCAAGTTTACATCATACTGTAAGTAGAGGACTTAAGCCCTTTAAGAGGACTTGGGGCTAGAGTGATAGATGGCTCAGAAGTTAAGAGCACTGGCTGCTCTTCTAAATGGTACTGAGTTCAATTCCCAGCAACCATCTATAATGAGATCTGGTGCCCTCTTCTGGCATACAGGCAGGATACTATAGATAATAAATAAGACCTTTTAAAAAAGAAAGAAAAGAAGGAAGGAAGGAAGAAAGGAAGGAAGGAAGGAAGGAAGGAAGGAAGGAAGGAAGGAAG
>NW_026585894.1:15612789-15643789 GCF_907164565.1 Psammomys obesus
AAGGAAGGAAGGAAGGAAGGAAGGAAGGAAGGAAGGAAGGAAGGAAGAGAGGACTCCAAAATATACAGATGATGATTATGATAATGATGATAATTGATGATGCTGGTGAGACAATAAGACATGTTAAGGGAAGATCTGGGTAGTGCTGGAAAGGTAGAAGCTTTTTGTAGAATAAAAGATAGAGGTATGAATAAAAGAAGGACTCACAGAGAAGTTGATATTTTAGTAGACCCCTAGAGAGTCACAATAATCATTCTCTCACTTTTTGGGAATAGTTTATGTGACTCTCTAAGGCAAGTCACAATAATCATTCTCTCACTTTTTGGGAATAGTTAATGTGACTCTCTAAGGCAAGTCCAAAGGTCTGTGTCCTTCTCCCCCACACCCAAAGATATACACACTATTTTACTTGACACTACAACGTTACCTGGTGGATGATTCTGAAAGCTGTTTGCATGTTAATATGTGCCTTGGCAGGGAGACAAGGAAGAAGGATAATAGAAAGACATCTTAAAAGTAGTTGACTCCAGAAAGAAACTGGGGCCAGACTTTCAATGTACTACTAGAAAGCGGTCAGCAATCTCAAACTTGGGTATCTCCCAAGAAATGAAATGCTTAGAAATGTCAATCAGAAATGCAACATTTGGATTCTGATATGGCACACAAGCTTCTTAAGAGAAGAATTTTGAACAGTAAAAGAGAGTATAAGCATCATATCAAACACCTGCTTTGTACAGTGCTATAATTATTCTCAATCTTAATTTAAGGTGCATGTACTCCCAAGACCCCAGAACATAATCGTATTTGGGAATGGAGTATTTGTAAATTAAATAAAGATAAAGTCATATTATGTTTGAGTATACTTTAAATCCAATCCAATGATAGCTATAAAAACTGTACACACACACACACACACACACACACACACACATATACATATGCATTTTTTGTCAATGCATCCAAATAGATCAACCTTACTGAAACCTCAATTTCAGAGTTCAAATCTCCAAATCCACGAAAGAACTAATTTCTAGATTCATATGATACAGTTTGTGGTAGTTTGACAAAGGCAGACTTCATTGGAGCTAATGCATAAGATGAAACCTGGTTGGATACTAATGCCTAAGGAATGAAGCACCTCTACAGTACCTTGATGCCATTCTTGCATTTATCCTGTTAGCCATTTCATGATACTTCTATATCAAACATTCGTTCTCTATTGAGGACCACTATTAAGCCATTATTTTAATGAAGACTGTTGATTTCATGGAAACTCTGACTTCAAGGCATTCAAGTGGACGATGATAGTCTCATGATAACCTGATCATAACATGTGCACAATACAAACAAGAGCAATGTTAATATTTTTCTGGTATGTATGTCAGAATAAATGGAAACCTCTATGTAGCTGGGCCCTCAGTGTCCTATTGCAGTCATTCCATTGGTACTGACTAAGCTCTCACACAATTTGCAATGTGCCTTTTCCAAAAGTAAAGCAGAATTGTAGGCTTCCAGGGAAGGGCTATTCAACTGCTGCTGCATTTGTCTTCTCTATTACATTTTAGAAAAAGCATATAAGAACTATAGCCCAAAACTGCCTCAAAAAATGATGATGAAGACCAAACATTAAAGAAATGAATTGCATTTATGAGATAAACCTGGGGGCAATACTGTCAGGATTATATGTTTAGTGAATATTGTCAAATGATGAAGAACAAAAACATTCAGACCTTGAGTCTCTTTAGCTAAGTTGCTAGTGACTGTAGTGGTAATATCATCCATGTTGTATAGTAACTTCCTCTGCAGTTAAGACTGTCCATCTTAGAGGAAAGATACAGGATGTTCTACAGGGAGATGAAACACTCCATCTTTCAGGGAAGTACTTTAAGGCAAGAAGACAACAACTCAAAATAGCTTCAGTAAGTCCCTGAAACTGAGCAGATTTACTAGAACCCTCCCTCTGAAGAAGTATATCAATAAAGACTGCCAAGTTACCCTCAGACAAGGTATGCTTCAAAGAAGTCCTTAAATAATTCCAGCTACCTGGAAGAAGCAGAGAACAGTTGAACCACCCAGAAAAACAAAGACCAGCAGAGCTGCCTGGAAGAGGCTCAGACCTGAAAGGAACTCTTCAACCACACTGAGCTACATGCAGCTGTGAGGTATACTACCAGTTTCCAGCTAATCCTGAGTTATCACCTGTGCTGGGGTTGGGCTTTGATGATGCAGTTGTCTTTGAGCCATTTCTGTTCTGTAAGTAACCTCTCCCCTCAATTCCTAAAAGCAACTCCAATAATACTCATTGATTCACTGAGTTGAACTTTGGTGGTATTTGTCCTTTGGTGGTCTAGTGTCAATTCCTTATATGGTGTATATAGACATTTGTTCACATCTCCACGGGAATAGTATCTCACAAGAGTACAAAGGGAGGAACAAGTTTCTGAGAAGGACTAGTAATAAAATATCTTCTTTTAGATTAAGCACATGCTTTAAAAATAGTCTTTTTGTTCTCATTTTTATTTCAAAGATGAAGATGACACTATTCTAAAAGAGATTTTTGAAATCTATAAAGACATTTCACATGACTTATTTTGACACTTCAGATCGAGGATGTATAATGAATCTTCATCTAATCTATTTCATGAGAACTACAAAGTTTGTGAAATCAAGATGTCCACTTTTAAATGTACGCAGGATTGACTGTATGATTCCTGTTGGAAGAAACAGAATAGTAGAAAATAATCACCATAGGCTTATAAAGCAGCATCACAGAAGCTAAAGGCTCTGGTCACAGCATCAAACCAACTGAAGTACCAAACCCAGCTGTGTGAAATAAACTGAGTCTCCTTCCCCCAATAGCCAACAACTGTCAACAACTGTTTAGCTAGGGGTGAGGCATAAACCATGCTGGAATGTTGATTGACTTATCTTGTGCTGGTGGCCACTACTGCAGTGAGTTCATAAGTACAACATCTAAGCCATATCTAGAAGACACTATTTCACAGTGCTCCTCCGATCCTTCAGTTCTTCCATTCTTTCTGCACGCCCCCTTCCCAGATGTTCCTTGAGCTGTGTGTGAGGGATAGTTTTGATATAGGCTGTCTCATTTTGAGTTGAGCAGTCATGGTCACTTATTCTCATAAATTTGACCAGTTATTATTCATCACTCACTGTAAAAAAAAAAAAACAAAAAAACAATCATCTGACTAAACAATCAGCAGCAGCCCACATCATCTTTGGGTATAATCACGAATATTTAGAAGGCTGTTTGACAACATGAATATATAACAAAACAATAATAGACTTCCACTAGGGCTTAAGTCATTTCGGATTTTGTAATAATTGTTGAAGTCAGTACCTATCACATAGAAAGGACCTAATTTGTTTATGATAGTATAAACTTAATGAAGTAAAAATCAAGGCCAGAGAGGAAGCAATTAGTCTGAATAATTTGGGTACCTCTGTCTTTCCTTTCCCTGACTCTGCGAAGATCACATTAAGATGAAATGTTCTAGACTGGCTGACAATAGTATTGACTGGCTTTACAAGATTAGCACTCCTTCTTGGCCTCGTGTTTCTTGAGGAAGCTAATGTGCACTGTTATTTTCATAGAAGAATCAGGTGGTCAAGATTTTCCTTCTTAAAAGAAGTCCTCCCCTATCAGTGGACTTGGGAGGGGCATGCATGCAGAGGGTGGAGGAAGGGAGGGATTGGGATGGGAGGAGGGAGAGAACCACAGGGGGGATACAAAGTGAATAAAGGGTAATTAATACAGAAAAAAATAAAAAAATAAGAAATAAAATAAAATAAAATATTTTCTTTCTTGATTCAGAAAGCATTTAAAGGGAAGGAGGAAAAGGTTTGAAATAATCAAATCACTGATTGGCAGTAAAGATAGTCTCTACCTTTTGGAAAAATCTGTGGAAAAATTTTCTTATAAATATAGAACAAAAAAACCTTCTTGTCTTAGTTTCTGTTTTTGTTGTTGTGATAAAACATCCCGGCAGAAGCAGCTTAAGGGTAAAAGGTTTATTTTGGCTTACAGTCTAGAGGAATACTGTCTATCCTAGAGGGGAAGGCATGGTAGCAGGCAGGGAAGGTGTGGTGTCAGGAGCAGGAAGCTGGCTGCTCACATTCCATTCACACGCTGGTGGCTAAGTGTGAACAAGGAGTGGGCCCAGGCTAAAAATCCTCAAGGCCTACCCAAAACAACCCACTTCCTTCAGTGAAACTACCTCCTAAAGGTTTTACACCCTTCCCAAACAGTGGCACCAGCTGAAGATAAGGTGTTGAAATCCATTAGCCTTCATGGGACATTTTTCAGTTAAACTACAAAGTTTGTGTGTGTGGTAAAGATAGTACTATTAAGAATTCAAGTTACATTTTAAAAACACTCAAATTCTGGTTTCATAGCACTCCATTTTTAGGAAGGTTATGAAATATTTTGACAAGCATTCAGATTTAACATTTCCTTAGGTGTAAGAGGCTGATGGAAAAATGCTGGATCCAAAAAAAAAAAAAATCAAATGAGATTTCTTGCTACAGCACAGATCCTTAAACCATTATTTGATGCTTTAAGTCACTGAACTATTACAAGATGTGATATGACAACTTTGTAAAACACACACACTGCTGAATTTTTATCACAATAAAAACATGGCAGGAAATTTTCTGATAGTTATATATTTGAGAGCAAATATTTTAGAAATCAAACAGAAAAATCACTTCTGTATTATCCTACAACAGATGATAATTATTTTTTATTGTACCTCATTTCTTTTTATGCATAACATGGGACAACACCACTTTATAGGTCCATGTTAATTCAGATCAAGTGGTGTAACCATGTTTGGGGGTGGGGAAAGTTTACAAGGATACTTATTTATCCCCCACCATATGTAATATATAAGCTCTAAAAAATGAGGACTAATAGCCACTCTTATCTAGAAAAGGTGGCTCATACACAAAGGCTGTATTTATTTTAATTCATTTTATATTGACACATACCCCTTGTAACTATTTGTAAGTCATGGTATTTAATTCTATGCATGTATATAATGTGTAATGATTAAATAGGGTAATTAGCAGTCTTCACTCCCCAGATATATTCATTTCTATATGTCAAAAGTCTTATAGTATTTCCCTTAGTTATTTTGATATGTGCAATTATTTATTTAGATAATAGTTACCCTATTATGCTTTAGAACATTAGAACTTCTTTCTCAAACTATTGTTTGGTATTCAATATCTACCATTTATTAAACCCTTCCTCTAGGCATATAGTGACCTCTTTTGGATAAGCTGTACCAATAACTAGCTGAATGAAAACAAATTAAAAGGCAATCTCATTTACAATATCTACAAAAATGTCTCATAATAAAATAGTAAAGGAAGTAAAAATATCTGCATTGAAAATTATAAAACACGCATGAAAGAATCACAACCCAGAATTAGAAAGTATCCTATGCTTATGAACTGGAATAATTAATATTATTTACATGTTCATTCACTGAGGTAAGCTGAGACATGGGAATCAATGATGCTTGATGGCTGCCAGCTTCATGGTGGAAGACAGACCTGAAAGTCCAAGTTCAGCAAGAGACCCTGACTCAAAGTAAAAAGGCGAGAGAAACAGTGCAAGACACCCACTTCTTTCGTCCTCCATGTATGACAAGTGTATTCACACACACAAACACCATACTCACACATACATGCTCATATACAGAAGAAAAAGAAAAATTTGCATATAAAGCAATGTATTGCATTGTGCATTTCATAGTGCCAGATGGTGTTTTACTATGTTAATCTTTCTCCTCTATGCCCTTCCCCAGTCTCCCTTTCTTCATCTCATTTGCCTTCCTTCTACTTTTGTGTCACAAGTATTCAAATGCCCACCCTATTTTCTACTCTCTATCTCTTCCTTAATACCTATTATCCATTCTCTATCATGCTCTCTTTTGTAGTCATAAACTTGGTTTTAAAGTATGCTAACTCAGTACAAAAATTGACTTAACTTTAATTTTTAAATAAATTATTTGAATCATTATAACATTTTGACCCTGCCTTTCCTTTCACTCAGAAATACATCAGCAGTTAGCTTTCAGTGAGAAAGTATTAGTTGTATCCAGTCTCAATGTCCCTGGACCTAATGATTTCACTGGAAACTTTTTTTTTACATATTTGCAAAGCGGTTTTTCTCTGAAAGTCCCTCCTAATATTAGTAAGTCAAGGAGTAACTCCTAAAGATCACCCATCCTCTTTCTCTGAAAACCACTAAATAGCTGGGATTGGTAGTGCATATCTATAATCTCAGCACTCAGGATGTAAAAGCAAGAAAATCGGTGGTTCTAAACTAGAGGCAGCTATGTAGTGACCTCAAGCACTGCCTGAGCCCCACAAGATCCAGTCTCAAAAGCAAAACAGTTCAAGGAACCTCCCCCACGCATCCAAGCAGTAAGGAGGCTTCCTGAATTGCAAAGAAAATCCTGCAGTTCTTTTCAAATGTAATTTTTTGGTTTTGTTTGTTTTGTTTTTTAAGGCAGAGTTTCTCTGTGTAGCCTCAGCTGTTTGGCTGTCCTGGCCTCACTTTGTAGACAAAGCTAGCCACCATGCCCGGCTAAAAGTGATTTTTTTAATTTAATTTTTTTATTTATTACAATTTATTTTCTTTGTATCGCAGCTGTAGCACCCTCCCTCATCCAGTCCCAATCCTGACCTCCCTCCTTCTTCTCTTCACACTTCCCTCTCCAAGTCCACTGATAGGGGGTGCACTCCTCCCCTTGCATCTGATCCTAGCCTATCAGGTCTCATCAGGACTGGCTGCATTGTCCTCTTCTGTGGCCTGGTAAAGCTGCTCCCCCCCTCAGGGGGAGGTGATTAAAGAGCCAGCCACTGAGTTCACGTCAGAGACAGTCCCTGTTCCCATTACTAGGGAAGTCTGAGCTGCCGTGGGCTACATCAAGGATGAGGACAATTGCAACAAAATACAAAAACAAGAGCAGGATTTTATCTCATGTTCACTCTCATAACCTCCCCTCTCTCCTTCCTTACCCCTCCCAGTCCTGACCCCCATCTTGTCCGTTCTTCATTCTCCTGGATATCTTACACATGAAGACATTTCTGTATTGTTGCTACCAGGAGATTTTTCAACAGAGAACTTTCTAATTCTTTCTAAAATAAATTATCAAATGTCCCTGGAAGGATTTTGATCAACTCAGCTTGGATCAGGTGCCCAAGTATCTACCAATCATGGTATCCAAGGAAACAGAGTTCTGTAAAGACATAGCAATCACTGTTTAAAGACATGCTTGGAGCAGAGAAACAATCATTTCCCAGGAGAGTGTTTTTCTCTGTAGACAGAACATTAGATGAAAGCCACTGAAATGAGGTTTCATCATTTTTGATAGAAGACAGCTGAGCACAACCCTCAGTAACAACAAAAGAGTCTGTTGACTCTGAAGGACTGAAAAACCAAATATACTTTATACTCTTGTCTCTAATGCAGATATGCCTGTGGTTTGGCAAGAAGGCTTCATTTTCTATAAGTTATTCAAGGACTAAGCAACAAAAGCTCATCCCGTTATTCATACCAATACTTGATAATTACATGCTATGGCATTTTCATCAAAGGATCTCAGAGTATACAATTAACAAGTATTAGTCAGTGTTCAGAGGGCAGGCCAGAGGTGCTGAGAAGACAAAGACTGCCTGGGATGGTAAACTGCTGGAAAGTACCTTTTCTAACCATGGCCTAGTCAGAAAGGGGTTCAAAGGTAGAGCATCCTCCAACCTAAATGCCTAAATCCAGTAAGAAGCAAAGAGGAAGTCTAGGTTGCTATGGTATCACAGATCCTTACATGTGGTAGAAGATTTGGGGTTGAATGCAGTTGAGCGTTTTTCCATCTGCATCTTATTTGTAGTTCTTTAGCCACAATGCGTGGCCTTGTACTGTGTAGAGGCCTGCCTCCATTTAGCTGACTAAGAAACTCTTTCACTGTTGGAATCAGAAGATGAACCTTGACAACTTGAGATTTTTGTTGTTTTGGGACAGAGTCCCACTGTGTAGGCCAGAATGGCTTCAAACTCATAGCAATCCTCCTGTCTCCATCTCTCAAAAGCCACTGAAAGCCTCTGTTTCAGTGGAAGTAGGTGGCTAGTATTCCTGAGGCAGTTTTCTGGTCTCCACATGCATACATTAGCACACATGTGTATCCACACACTCATATGCACAAATATGCCTAAAATATGTTTTAAGAAAGAAATTTTAGGTGAAAAGAGCACAGATAGAAAGTGTATCCCTTGTAAACATGAAGGTATGATTCCTAGTTATATATACATCTACAAGTCAACACCTCTCCCCAAACTGCCAGGAAACTACTAGAGGTAAGAAAGATTGATGGAACTGATATACTGCTGGCACTTGGAACAGGAACCAATTGGACTTCTGGACTCCAGAACTGTAAGACAATATATTATTATTTTAACCATCCAACCTCTAGTTCATGGTTATGGCAGCCATAGTCAATGGATACAAGTAATGAAGGTAGAAACTTGGAATTTGCCCACACAGCACTTGGACTTCAGTGAAGGAGAGGGGAAATTGAACAGACACAAAAACGCATGGTCCATGTCTGTGAAAACAAAACCCCAAGGGTTTACAGAAATACTAGAGGTGACCTAATTTAATATAAGGAACCCAAAATAGACACCCAGAAAACAACTCTAAAAGATGAGGAGCTTATCTTATGGGTGATGGATAGGAAATGAGTTATAAGATGAGAGACTATCATATGCAAAAGTTCAGAAGTGGGAAAAAGCATGATGCATATCAGGAACAGAAAGAAGTGTGCTATGACCAAGCCTGATGTGTTAAGAGTAGAAAGGTCAGCAGTGAGGATACAGGTTTGCTGTCAAATGTTGGAGAGTCTGAACACATTGTAGACTTTGAACTCTATTGTAAGAGCAACTGGTGAATTCAGTACTTGTCGCTGTACAAAAATATCTGACAAAAGATACATAAGAAAGGAAGGATGAGGGAGGGAGGGAGGGACTGGGAGGGAATGAGGGATCGGGACACGGCTGGGATACAGAGTTAATAAAATGTAACTGATAAGAAAAAAATAAAATTCAAAAAAAAAAGAAAGGAAGGGTTTATTAAATTGTTCATAAATAATTTGATTATACATTAGATTGTGGTGGGAAAATCATTGGAGTGTGAATCAGTGAGTAATATTGCATACAGAGCCAGGAATCAGAGAAAGATGAATTCTGGTACTTAAATCACTTTCTCTTGTCTTCCGTTTTTATTCTACCCCATAGGATAGTATCACCCACATTCAGGGTAGGTCTTCCTTTCATAGTTAAATCACTCTGGAAACACCTTCAGAGATTCTATAAGATGTGTGCCTCCAAATGATGTTAAAGTCAGTTAAGTTGACAATAATAATTAATTGTGAAGGCAAACACGAGGATATTCATTCATATTTTTGAAAGATAATTGTGGTTTGAGAGTAGAGAATGGATTTGAAATCAGGAAGAGGAGATAGATAAATTTATGAGACTGTCATGATAATTTACTAATAAAATAATGACATGCCAGTGTGGGCATTCTACAGATAGAAAGAAATAAGTGGGTTTTAGTATGGAGGTTTGAGTTATAGCTTATTGGATGAGAGGGAGAAGAGACTGAAGATGAACAACTAGATGGTACATGATGAAATGATCAAGACTGAAGTAGGTTTGGAGGAGTCCTCTTTGGGATGTGGGAATTGGAGGCTCATAAACATGATATTTAGGCAATGGAGAAAAAGAACATTAAGAAATCCAGCAGACTGGATGAGACGAATTATTCATTTTTGAAAGATTACTCAAAAACAAAGTAGAAGGAGGATTAGAAGTAGGGAATTAGAAATCATTAACCAAGTTCAGGAAGCAGTTACAATATGACAATTAAAAATACTGATTTCTAAGCCAACTGTGATGGTGCATAGTTGTAGTCTCAGTATTTGGGAGATGGAAGCAGGATGATCCAGTGTTCAAGGTCAGCCACAACTACATAGTGACTTCAAGGCCAACTTGTCTACAAAAGACTCTGTCTTAACTCCCTCTCCCACAAAAGTAGTGGCTTCTGTAGGATTTAGTGCCACATTTCCAGTACTCGGAGAGTGAAGGTATAAGGATTAGAGTTTGAGGCCAGCCTTGCTACATAGTGAGTTGAGGCCAGCATGAGCTTAATTAAAAACAAACAAACAAAAACACACAAAAAAAATCCATACAAAAGGAGCCACCATGAAAATTGGCTTCTGAAATAGGGTAGTGTCAGTAGGTGTGTAGAGACAGAAGTCATACTTAAAACCTCTTAAAGAAGTAAAAATTGCATAGTTCAGTGACAGCTTGAAAGGGAAATGAGTGGGAAAGGAGTGCAGGATGACTCTGGCATTTTTTTCCTTAGGTGGACAGATAGAAACTATTGAACATAAAATTCAGGAGGAGAAGCAGATGTTCGTCATGGGAAGATGATAAATTCTGTTTGAGCTATGGTATAAAATGGGGCACCACGCATATCTCCTTCCTTATTTCATTGAGGCCATCAATGCACCCTCACTTTAATGAATCTTGCCTTGTGCACTGTGTTTACCATGATGCATGTGGAAGTCTGAGAACAACTTTTGGGAGTTGATTCTCTCCTTCCACCTGCTGAAGTGGTGTCTCTCTTGTTTCTACTTCTGGATAGCACAGTCCAGGCTAGCTGATTTATAAGTTTCTGGGTAGCTGCATCCAGTTTTCTATGTGGGTTCTGGGGATTGAATTCAGGCCCTCAAGCTTCCACAACAAATTTTGGTATAGCTATATTCTCATTGCATAACCACATTCTCATTGTATCTCTATAGTATCTACATTTTCATCTCAACTCAAATGTCACATTCCTTTGAGATGGCATTCTCCAATTACTCCACCCTAACATGTACTCCTCATGTTGTTATATTTCTAAGAAGAATAATTTTATTAAAATGAGAAATAAAAAGCCATATAGCATTATTAATAAGTACATAAAAAAGACTATGCTCTACAAGTCTTTTTTAGTTAATGTTTTTATTGATGTCATGAAATACCATGACCAAGGAGACTTATAAAATAGTTTGGCTGTCTCTGACATGAACTCAGAGGCTGCCTCTTTGATCATCTCTCCCTGAATGGGGGTGAGGGGCAGCCTTACCAGGCCACAGAGGAAGACAATACAGCCAGTCCTGATGAGACCTAATAGACTAGGGTCAGATGGAAGGGGAGTAGGACCTCCCTTGTCAGCGCACTGAGGGAGGGGCATGGGAGGAGAAGAGGGAGGGAGAGTGGGATTGGAAAGGGATGAGAGAGGGGGCTACAGCTGGGATACAAAGTAAATAAATTGTAATAAATAAAACATAAATTAAAAAAATAAAAAAGAGTTTAACAGAGTATACAGTTCCAAAAGGTTAAAGTCTATGGTTGTAGAATGGAAGGGCAAGTGGCTCGAGGAGCAGCTGAGAGCTTACATCTCAATCCACAAGCAGGCAACAGAGAGGGCTAAATAGAAATAGCAGGTGTCTTATGAAATTTCAATACCCACCCCTAATTACATACTATCTCCAGAAAGGCCACACCCCCCACCCCCGCTCCAATTCTTCCCAAATAACCACCAATTAAAGACCAAGTATTCAAATGACCAAGACTTATTTGGAACATTTCATTCATGTCACCACAAAATTTTACTTAGAGTTAAATATATGTAATTAAACAAATATTCCAGATGAGCATTGTATCATAATATTGGTAGATTTTTTTTAAATTTTGTTTTGAGAACCAACTCTGCAGAAAATCTATAAGTAAAGAATGATGTGTACATGCTATTTGATAATGCTTAATTTGCATCATAGAACAATTGTAAGAAGGAAAGTTTTTTAATGTCAGTTTTCATCTTAGAAGGATATCTTCTTACTAAAATGCTAGAATGATTTTTTAAGTTACATTTCACTGCTTTGGAAATTTTGCATTCAATAGAAATATCTGGCTTGGAAGCCTTCAATAAAGTTTCTCCAGGAGATGCAACATTCTTCAAGAATGAGGTAAATCTAGAGCAGATGCCAATAGGAAGATTATTTCCAATGGTTAAGAAAACTAACTTTCTGGTTGTACTATACTCATAGAAGACATAGATGGTTAAATAAATACCTCGTCACCAGGTGTGGGCTTCTCCTGTGAAAGTAATTTGTCAGGGAGACTCCAGTTCTCCCCAAAACAACACAAACAATTGCCACTGGCCTTGGTTTCTCAGGATAGCTAGACAGTAACTCTGGTTGCTAAAGACACAACACACTTTGGTTGCAATATATACAGAGAATTCAAGCTCGAACTGACATAGAAATTTCCTACCTGGTGGCTAACTTTCACAATTTGTGAAAGTACTTTATGCAGGTTGCTGGGCAAGAAAAGTCATCAATTAGCTTAGCGTACAATGAGCCTTGAATGCTTCAGTACTAACATGACAAGTGAGATGTAGTGAATGGTGCAGTAGTTGCATGACTGTTATGGGGATAACCTATTGCTTTCTGAATAAAATTTTATGCTTGCTCCATAGGAGAAATTCATGCCTAGTACTGTAAATTTGGTAAAATATTGGGATTAACTACAGTGGTAGAATGATCTTACAGGGATTTAAAAAAAGATATATAATCCAAGTGTTTCAATAATTTATTACAATTTTTTTTATTTTATTAATAACACTTTATTCACTTTGTGTCCCCGCATAAGCCCCTCCCTCCTCCCCTCCCGATCCCACCCTCCCTCCCCTTTCTGCATGCAATGCCCCTCCCCAAGTCCACTGATAGGGGAGGTCTTCTTTTCTTTCCTTCTGATCTTAGACAATTAGGTCTCATCAGGAGTGCCAGGCAAGCATTGCATGTTGTGGAGGAGACCTTAAATTCAATCAAAAAGTGATTGGTTATTCCCACAGTACTCATGCCACTACTCCACCAGTGGGTTTACATTGCCAAGCTAGTCATTATTGTAACTTACAGGGGTCAGAGATGGGTAAGACTATTATTTACTTTTCTTCCCCAGTAGCATGCACAAAACTTTCTAATACAAAATCAGTCTAGCCAGTAGGGATGAAATGTCCAGGTTGGTACTAGTTTAGTTTCTCTGCATCCTTGTGACTCAAGTATATGGTGCTTTCATCAATAAATTCATATCATCAAGTTCTGGAGTGTAACCAAGAAAAAAAAATTGCAAGATCCTCTAATATTTAGGGGAGGTATATGGGACCCCACTGACTAATAACTCAAAAAGAGATAATCAATCCCTGGTGCTGAGATTTTTATTTGATAGGCCATGGTGTCTGAGAGGGAAGCATTGTCCTTATTTTGTAAGATATCTATGTTTAAACTCCCCTTTATAATCATCAGTTAGTGCCACCCACATCAAAGAAGCTTCTTTTTGCAATAAGTGACAATACAGAAAGCCACAATTGGTTGATTGCAGAGAATAAGTGACTGTAGAATGCTCAGCCTTAAATGGGGCAGCAGCTATATCACACTTATCCTACTAAGGCTCAGAGGTTATTGGAGAAGAGGGGTCAGAAGGATTGTAGAAGCTAGTGGTAGTGTTCATCTGCAGTGAAACAATTTTTGCTAGGTATGACAAGGCCATTGCACTCGTGAACTCACAGCATCTGTGACTGCATGTACAAAACTTGCACAAGATCAAGCCAGAAAAATAAATTTTGGCTCAGAGCAGCAACTCTGAGAAGTTCTACCTCTAGTTGAGAAGCTATGGGCAAATGTTGGGAGAGGGATAGTCAATTTCTTTCAGGTGTATATCCCCTGAGAAGTTACCCATATTTCACTAGATGATCCAACACCCATGGATACACTTGCAGTATTAAGTGGAGTCAGTGTGTTGGTTTTTTTGTTTGTTTGTTTGTTTGTTTTTTGTTGTTGTTGTTGTTGTTTTGTTTTGTTTTTGACCATATGTTTGTGTTTATTACTGGATTCAAGTCTATTTCTTCTATTTGTTTTTTTTTTCTTTTTTTCTTATCAGTTACATTTTATTAACTCTGAATCCTAGCCATGTCCCGCTCCCTCATTCCCTCCCAATCCCACCCTCCCTCCCTCATCTCCACCGTGCCCCTTTCCAAGTCCACTGATTCATCCAATCCTCTTTTATCAGGTATCTACAGGACTAGCTGCAAAGCCCTCCTCTGTGGCCTAACAGGACTGTTCCTCCCTTAGGGGGTGGGGAGGCCAAAGAGCCAGTCATTGAGTTCCTATTAGAAATAGTCCTTGTTCCCCTCACTATGGGAAACCAATTGGTTACTGAGCTACCACGGCTACATTTGAGCAGAGGTTCTAGGTTATATCCATACATGGTCCTTGGTTGAATGACAGTCTCTGAGAAGACCTTGTGCCCAGATATATTTGGTCCTTGTGGAGCTCCTATCCTTTCCCCATCATACTAACTCCCCTTCTTTCATATGATTCCCTGTACTCTGCCGAAGGTTTAGTTACGAGTCTTTGTATCTGCTTTGATACACTGCTAGTTAGAGTCTTTCAGATGCGCTCAGTAGACTCCTGTCATATGTTCAATGCACATCCCATCTGTCTTTCTATACGAGGATTGATCATCTTACCCCATGTCCGCTCTCTTGATAATCTTTTTTAGGTTTATAAATTTCATTATGTTTCTCATATCTTATAGGTCTATATAAGTGAGTATATACCGTGTTTGTCTTTCTCCTTCTGTGAGGGGGGGGCTGCTCCTCCCCAGGGGGAGGTGATTAAAGAGCAGACCAATCAGTTCATGTCAGAGACAGTCCCTGTTCCTATTACTATGGAACCCACTTGGACACTGAACTGCCAAAGATAACCATACCACAATCCACAGACCCAAAGAAGCTAACAAATAAGGAGAGCCCATGGGAGTGGTACTAGAATGTTACTCAGAAGGAGAAATAGAATAGACAGCAGAAGTGGATGAAGAGAGGGGATTGGGAAGGAGATGGAATGGGGAGGGAAACAAGGATGGGAATCACATGTGGGAGCATGGGGGTGGGAGGTAAGAGGGCTGGGAACAAGAAGGGAAACTGAGGGGTGGGCATCTCTTTGTCAAGTTGGAAGCCTGAGACAGGGAAGGCTCCTGGGAGGACATGGGGGTGACTCTAGCTGAGACTCCTTATGGGGGGTGGGACATGAAGACTGAAGTGACCACCTCCTAGCCAGGCAGGTCTAGTGGAAGGAAGAGAACAACAACCCACCCACAAAATCTTTGATCCAAAAATTACCCTGCCCACATGAAGTGCAGGGATAAAGAAGGAAAAAAAGATTGAGGGAATGTCCAACTAATAATTACCCTAACCTGAGACCCATCCCACAGTAGAGAGCCAGCAGCTGGCACTATTAATGATGCTCTGCTATGCTTGAAGACAGGAGCCTAACTTGACTGTAATCTGGGAGGCTCTACCCAGCAATGGATCAGTACAGGTGCTGGGACTTTCAGCCAAGCATGGGGCAATGCTCTGAGGATCTTTTAGAACTGTTGGGGGAAAGATGAAGGATCTGGAGGGGACAGGAACATCACAAGAAGACCAACAGAGACAACTAACCCAGATCCATGGGCACTTCTAGAGACTGAGACATCAACTAAGGAGCATGAATGGTCTGGATATAGGCCCCTGCACAGATGCGGACAATGGGCGGCTTGGTCTTCACATGGGTCACCTGGCGAGTGGACAAACAGTGGCTGTTTCTAACATGGACTCTATTGCCTGCTTTTGCATCACTTCCCAGTAAGGCTGTTTTGCCTGGCCTCAGAGGATGAGGATATGTTCAGTCCTGATGCGACTTGATGTGCTGGGGAGTAGCATATCACTTGATGTAATATCGGGGTAGGGGAGCTCCCCTTTTCTTGGGGAAAGGGAGAAGAGAAGGGAAAAGTAGGAAAGGAGGGATTGGGATGAGAAGAGGAAGGGGCACCTTGGGATGTAAAATAAATAAACTAAAATTGTTAAAAAAGAAAAAAGGACCATCAGAAATTTAATTATATGGATGGTAAAGTGAACAAAAGAAATTGAGAGTTATCCTTTACTCAGAGTGATAAAATGTCAATATTAATAGTTAATACTGTGATGATTTATGTGTGTTATTATTATTTATTCTATTTATTATTATCACAACACCCACAAGAATACTATAGAAAGTAATTTCATCAGAATCACTATACATAAGTAAAATAATATTTGAAAATTAACTCAGGTATCCTATAGAAGTAAATGAAAAAAGAAACAACAAAAATATGGAATAAACATAAAATGAATATTAAAATGGAAGGCTTAAACCCTGAAGCCATATTAGCAAAGTGTGGTGCAGCCATAAGCTGTAATTCAAACTCACAGGATAGTTTGAAAGTAAATGTATTGGTAAATACATAGTGCAAATTGAACCAAAAGAAAACAGAAGTGACACTATTAAGGACAAGTAAAATAGGCCTCAGAGATGAAACTACGAGAGATGAATGCTACATAACCATAAAACAGTTAGGTCAACCTACTGAACAAATTCCAATAATGTCTCAAATATGCAAGCATAGTCTACAGTTGGGTCTTTTCATCACTCCACTCTTAGCAATTGAGAGAATTGACAGAAAAATCAGTAAGTTAAAAACATAATACTAAGACGAAGATATCAGCACATTCAGCCAGCAGGATCTAATCAATATACTAAAACACAGAAGAATCCACATTTTTTTTTCAAGTGACAATGGGCCATCCACCAAAGTATGTCTATCCTGGGTCCTAAAAGAAGCCTTAATGAATGAAAAATTATGAACATCATGAAGGGTATGTTATCTGACCAAGAAGGAGCAAAAGTTGGAATCAACAACAGTATGACAACAAAGAAGTCTCCAAACAGTTGGAAATTAAGCAGCACAATTAACAATTTATAAATCAAAGAGGTAGCTTTCCAAAGAAAATTTAAAGTATGTAGGACTGAATGAAAATGGAAACAGGGCAATAGAGAAATATATGAGAGCAACTGAAAGCAGTGCTGAGACAGAAAATTATAGTAGTAATTGCTTACAGCAGAGAAAAGAGAAAACTGTAGATCAACAATCTAAACTCACAAGTTAGGAGACTGGAAAGAAAGCTGGAGAGATGGCTCAGTGGTTAAGACTGCTCTTCCAGAGGTCCTGAGTTCAATTCCCAGCAACCACATGGTGGCTCACAACCATCTATAATGTTACCTGTGCCTCCTTCTGGTATGTGGGTATACATGCAGATAGAGTACTCATATACACAAAATAAATAAATAAATCTTTAAAAAAGACTGGAGAGAAAATAACAAGTTAAACCAAAGGAGACAAAGAAGACCTGGTGCTGTGGTGTACATCTCTAATTCCAGCACTCAGAGGCAGGAGGATCAGGGATTTGAAGAACACTCTAGGACAGGATAGTCCCTGTTTCAAAGAAATAAATAAATTAAAGCAGAAGGGAGGAAATAATAACAGAGCGTAAGTTAATGACATCAAAAAGGGGGAATCGACAAAAATATATAAAACAAAAAACTGGCTCTAGAAACTGTTGATACAATTAGCAAGTCTTTAGCAAATATTGTAAAGGTAAAAGGAAAAAAAACAGACACAAATTACTAATAATAACAGTGAAATAAAAATGGTACAGTGGATTCTTACCCCACTAAACCAATAATGAAGTCACATTCCAAAACTTATGCTTATAATTTTGCATGTAGGAATGTGTACACAGATGTTAAAGATATTTTCAATTTTTACAGCACCTAATTGGAAAATATTTGTGGTCTTTAGAGGATAGATGGTCAAACAGAGTTTCAGCCATACCATAGGAGAATCCAAACAAATATAAAGAAATGAACTATTGATATTTACAGCAGTGCAGGGGTATCTCAAGGGAACTATATTGAGAAGAAAAAGGCAATCTCAAGAGGAAGTATTCAATATGAATATATTGACATAAGATTCAGAGAAGGGCAAATTATAGATGATAGGGAGGAAAATGGTGGTTGCCAAGGTTAAGGGAGTTGGGCTGTAAAAGGGACACAGCACATAGAGTTTTGTAGTGATGTTACAGCTAACCTTCTTGACTGTGGAAGTGGTCAGTGCCACAAATAGTCACATGTAACAAAATTACGTAGAGTTAATAAACAGATTACATAGAGTTAATACATAGACAGTCCATCTGTGAGCATACTCTGTATTGACAATTTGAAAAAGCCCCGTTTTTTCATTTGTAAAGCAGGTTTGTATAGCACCTACACTCCCAGGCTGCTATGGTGGGCCAATGAGTTAAAAGAAATGCTTAGGAGGCTATTCCCTGGCATGTAGTAATTCTGTTGATGTAAGTGATAACAGTTCTAGTATTAAGAATATCACTGTGCTCACACAGTTCTAATGGTAACCAATGTCTAGACTAGCACATGACTGTAGATCACACTCATTATAAATGCAAGTGATGATAGCCGTTTCTATCTGCACCATTATCAAAACCTTTTGAGAGACTCCTCAAGTTTCAAATAAATCTCCACTTATTTGGGGTCCACACTGTGGTTTTCACTTTCAGCCCAAGGTAGAGTTCAGAGTGAAATTTAAAGGGGGAAGGAAGGATGGTGTTCTGCAACTACAACAGAAGTAGGTTTGTAAAATAGAAATTGCTGAGTTTTGCCCAAATCTTTGGTCAGTTTGCTTCCTGAGGCCAGACAACAGTGCTCACAAAGATGGAGCCTGAAGCTCAGAGGAGAGAACTAGATGTGGAAAGGGAAGGTGCCCCTGTGTCCAGTGGCTACCCTGAGAGCAAAGAGGAGCTTGTGGTAAGTGAGAAAAAAATATATCAGGTCCTGCCAAACTGCTGTGTCTACTGATTGTAGGGAGGCACCTTCAGGAGCTTTCTCTCTTTTCCAGAGAAGCATTCTCTGATCTTTCCGTATAACCAGGACAAGGCCTTTCAATATTCAAAGCTCAATGCTCAAAGAATCAAGCAAATTGCATGGTTCATAGATCACTAATTTGATTTTTTTTTTTCTGTTGGATGGTATAAACCATGAGAACAGGAACTGTGCCTCTTCATTTTTTATTTTTTTTTACTTATTATAATTTATTCACTTTGTATCCCAGCTTTAGCCCAGTCACTTGTCCCCTCCCAATCGCACTCCCCCTTCCTCTTCTCCCTGCCTCTTCCCCAATCCACTGATAGGGGAGGTCCTCCTCCCCTTCCATCTGACCCTAGCCTATCAGGTCTCATCAGGACTGGCTGTATTGTCTTCCTCTGTGGCCTGGTAAGGCTGCCCCCTCAGGGGGAGGTGAACAAAGAGCCAGCCACTGAGTTCATGTCAGAGACAACCCCTGCTCCTCTTACTAGGGAACCCACTTGGAGAATGAACTGCCACGGGCTACATCTGTGCTGGGATTCTAGGTTATATCCATGAATGGTCCTTGGTTGGAGTATCAGTCTCAAAAAAGACCCCTAAGACCCAGATTTTTTGGTTCTGTTGCTCTCATTGTGGCACTCCAGTCCCCTCCAGGTCTTTCTGTCTCCCCCTTCTTTCATAAGATTTCCAAAGTTTGGCTATGAGTCTCAGCATCTGCTTTAATACCCTGTTAGGTAGAGTCTTTCAGAGGCCCTGTGTGGTAGGTTCCTGTCTTGCCCTGTTTTCTTCTTCTTTCAAGGTCTATTCTGTTTGCCTTTCTGAATGAGGACTGAGCATCTTACCCAGGGTCCTCCTTCTTATTTAACTTCTTAAGGTGTACAGATTTTTTTTTTAATTTATTTATTTATTTATTTTTAAAAATTCTTTTTTTTTTTAGTTTTTGTTACAGTTTTTTTTAATTTTAATTTTATTTTTTTAACTTTTATTAATTACACTTTATTCATTTTGTATCTCCCCATAAGCCCCTCCCTCCTCCCCTCCCGGTCCCACCCTCCCCCTATTTCTGCATGCATGCCCCTCCCCAAGTCCACTGATAGGGGAGGTCCTCCTCTCCTTCTTTCTGATCTTAGTCTATCAGTTCTCATCAGAAGTGGCTGCATTGTCAGGGTTCTAGGTTATCTCCATGGATAGTCCTTGGTTGGAGTATGAGTCTCTGGGAAGTTCCCTGTGTTCAAATTTTCTTGTTCTGTTGCTCTCCTTGTGGAGTTCCTGTCCTCTCCAGCTCTTACTATTCCCCACTTCTTACATAAAATTCCATTCACTCTGCAGATTTTAGTATGATTATCCTATGTTATATGTCTAATATCCATTTATAAGTGAGTATATGCCATGTGTGTCTTTCTGCTTCTGGGATACCTCACTCAATATGCTCTTTTCTAGTTCTTACCATTTGCCTGCAAATTTCATGATTTGCTTGTTTGTAATAGCTGAGTAGTATTCCATTGTGTAAATGTACCACAATTTCTGTATCCATTCCTCCATTGAGGGGCATCTGGTTTATTTCCATATTCTGGCTCTTATGAATAAAGCTGGTATGAACATGATTGAGCAAATATCCTTGTCGTGTACTTGAGCATCTTTTGGACATATGCATAGGAGTGGTATAGCTGGATCTTGAGGAAGCAAGATTGTATAATATGGGTGGAAGGGAATTTTTGTCTGTGTCTGAGTTAATACCTATTGGGTTGTTGGATCCAGTCTCGTGGAGAAATAAAAGGTGAACTAGGACTAGGGCTGTAATAATAACTTGTAGAATGAAGTGAAATGCGGAGAAACGTGTAAGGGTAGCTTTGCCTACTGAGAATCTGCCTCACATTCATTCTACAATTGTTGTGCCAACATATGTAATAACTGAAAGTAAATTTGGAATTACTGTTAGCTCCTCAAAAGGATATTTGACCTCATGGTAGTATGTAACCTATGAATGTGGTAGCTATAACAGCAAATAGTAGAATTACTCCAATATTTCATGTTTCGGTGAAGATATATGATCCGTTATAGATTCCTCGTCCATCGTGAATAAATAGACCGATGAAAAATATTGAAGCTCCATTTGTGCGTATATAACGAATTACTCAGCCATAATTTACATCTCAGCGAATATGGGATACTGACGAAAATGCTGTTGTTGTGTTGGCTGTGTAGTGTACAGATAAAAATAAGCCTGTGATGATTTGAATAATTGCAAACTCCTAGTAATGACCAGAAATTTCATCAAGCTGAAATATTATGTGACGTAGGAAGGTCAATAATTGAATGGTTAATCATTTTAAAGAGTGGTGGGTTTTTCGGAAGTTTGTCATTACTGTTCTTATAGTTGAATAACAACAATGATTTTTCATGTCATTAGTCATAGTTTAATGCTATGTAAGAATAATGACTAATTATATTTTTATTTTGAGTTTATTGTTTTTGACTGGTTGTATTGGGTTGGCTTTAAACCCATCTCTATTTATAGGTGTTTGGTTTTGGTTATTAGTAGATGTTTGGGTTGTATAATCGTTTTGAGTTATGGGGGTTCTTTTTCGGGATTAGCTGGGTATTTTTTTGTTTATTTAGGGGGATGACAGGTGTGCTCCACTTTTATATATAATTTATTTTATTTAATGTTTATTGGTGCATGTATGCCTGTGCGAGGGTGTCAGAAGTCCCCAAACTTGAGTTACAGACAGGTGTGTGCTGCCATGTGCATGCTGGGAATTAAATCCAGGTCCGCTGGAGGAACAGCCAGTGCTCTTATCCAGGGAACCATCTCTCCAGCACCACACACACCCTATAGGGGTTTGTTGTTTGTTTGTCTTTCCAGAAAAGATTTTTCGGTTTCTCTGTGTTGCCCTGTCTGTTCTGGACACTATGTAGATCATGCAGCCTGGACTAGTATTACCTCACAAAGATCGGCCTGCCTCTGCCTCCACAGTCCTAGGATGAAAGGTATATACCACCACCTCCCTGTTAACAGGGACTGTTCTTAGCCACTGCCCACCAGACTCTTAGCCCAGAACCAACATGCATGTAGTGGATATTAAGTGAATATGTTTGAATAAGGTCAGCTTCTTCATTCATGCTTTGTCTGAATTCACTCAGTGGCTTCCTGTTCTTTGCAAACATGAATATAAACAAATCAATATAAACAAATCAGAAAGGCTCAAACCAGATTCCTTTCCTCTTTTCTTTTCTTTTTTCTCTTCCTTGGTTTCATTGTTTCTTTCTCCTTTGTTTCTTGCTTGTATATTCCACATTATTGTCATATTACCTTCTCTTATTCTGCTCCAACACCTACTGAACTTTTATTCCTGACTAGTCACCCTCCCTCCCTCCCTCAAGTATCTAATTTTGAGTGAAGGTCTTGTGCAGCTAACAACAACTGTATGATATTCATGATTGCAGCAGTGATGTCATATCCCAGAAGACAGTATCTGATATGAGTCTTCCCCATCTTATGGCTATAACAGTCTTTCCACTTCCTCTGACATGATACCTCCCTTAGAAAGGGTAAAATACATGTCTTACTCAGGCTGAGCACTAAGTAATCCATTATTCTCATCACTTTGATGAGTTAGGTGTGTCTCTGCTTTGGCTGTAACTCATTGTAAAGGAGGCTTCTCTGACTAAGGCTCAAGAGTTGCATTAGTCTGTGTGTATAAGCATAATTACTTAGAGAGCGACTCAACATCTCCATTTGACAAAACATAGGGAGTAGATTCTCCCACAGGGACTGTGACCTCCTCAGCTGCAGAGTTTTGACAAGGTTCCCATACCAGCCATTCATTTCCTGTCAAGGGGCAGGCCTCAGATCCAACAAATAGCCTCCCAAACAGTCATTCTAGTATTGCACTCACAGGTCTATCTGGGCTGACAAGTTGGCACTATAGTATGAAAGGCCAAAAGCTGGATTAGATCACTGATGCCATTTCTCCCCTAAAAGCTTGCAATAGAACTTCTGGCACTATGAACGGCAGTGCAAGAAAGAAACTTCCATTTCAATTCCAGCTTGATTTCTCTTTGTCCTGTATCCAAAACAAAGGATCTTGCAATGTAGTTCTGGTGGAAATCAGACCAGGGAATTTTTTTTTTCCCTCAAGAGGTTACTTGCAAATGGATTGCTTCTCTTTGTAACACTAAAGGCCTAAACTTCTGCCTTGGAAGCTTACAGGATGAACTGCTGTTTCTCCTCAGACTTGAGGTAAAAGAAAAAAAAATGGCATACTTTTCCTTCTTCCCTTACCTCCATTCTAGTTTCATTTTTAGGTTGCTAATCTGACCTTTAAGTTTTTTTTTTTCCAAAAAGGTGTTAAATGCAAAGAAAATGTAGGTATTTCCCCCAAGTGTTATTCTTGGCACACAGGACCTATAAGCTCTTGAAGGTCCCAGTTCCTCACCCAAACACCAGAATGGATTCCATCCTTATTCCAGGGCCAACTGTTCTTAGAAAATTCAAGTGGTGTTTCTTTAGTGAGAAGAGATCTATTGTGTTTTTGCCTGGTCGTTAAACCAAATGACTTAGCAAGTGCCAGGGTTTTGAATAGAAGATTTATTAATTATACTCTAAATGAAATCCTTGTCTCATTTAGTACAGAATTGAATAAATGCCCTCAAAAATCCTTCAAAGTTTATATAAACTCACAAAATGATGCATATCTTGAGTATATTTTTACTATTTGTTTGTTTGCTTGCTTGCTTGCTGGCTTGCTTACTTTTGAGACAAAAATCTCAACCTATATCTGAGGCCATTCTGGATCTCGCTATATATTTTCAGCTTGCCTCTAACTCTTGGTAATCTTGCTTCCGATTTCTGAGTGCTGAATTACAGACATGAGCTACCACATGAACAAAAAGAACATTGACCATACTGATTACTCTTTTATGTAGAATCAGTGGGTGATGTGCTGTGATACAAAGAAGATACTGCTTTTCTACTAGTCTCCATGAAGGACTCTTGTCTGTTCTTCTTCCTCCTCCTCTTCTCTCCACCCCTCTTCATAAGGTTTATTTCCTTTCCCATATTTCAAACAGGTCTTAAACTCACTAGGTAGTTGGAGATGACTTTTGATCCTCGTGACTCCTCACATCCCAAATGCTGGTATGTCAGGTGTGTGCCACCAGACCTGGGTTATGCGTTGTTGGAGAATGACCTCAAGGCTTTATGCATACTAGGCAAACACTATAGAAGACTAATTTGTATCGCATTCCTCCAGTTATTTTTAAATTGGCCTATGATGCCGTATCACCTTCTCTGAGAAACCTTCCTCTACTGCCATCAGCACAGTGCACAGTTTTCTCCTACAGCAGACCCAAGAGTTTCCTTGGAGGCTTTCACTCTGTACATCCTTATACATATTTAGCACCATATTTAATGCCCCTGGACATAATTTCTAATGGTACTTCTGGGTTTTTTTCAAGTACCTAGAACCAGAATCCTATGTAAGCTTTGCAGTTGTATGTGTGTGTGTGTGTGTGTGTGTGTGTGTGTGTGCATATATGCATACATGTGCACGAACATGTGGAAACCAGAGGTTGACAATAGCCTCTTCATCTATTTTTTGAGATGATGTTTGTCAATAAACTTGATGTTCACTGATGTAGCTAGACAGGCTGGCCATTGAGCTTCAGGACCATGCTTATATCAACCCCCACAGCATTTCACTCTGTCCCAGCACTGGGAGACACATGTCTGTGTACTTGGATGTTATATGGCTTCTGGGGATCTGAACTCATGTTATCATGCTTTCACAGCAAACATTTTAGTAATAACTGAGCCATCTCTGCAGCTCCCAGGTGAAGTTAAAAAAAATACTTTTATATGCTCCTCTACCATGGACTGAAATCCTAAAGTCATATAATCTACTAAATTTCCTTCAGTCATCTATTTGTTAGAATGTTTCCAGTGGTGTACTAATATATGCTCAGTAACTCCTTTTCTGAAGGGAAAAAATTAAATTCTTAGTTGGTTAGGATTATAGATTTCCATAGCACCTCCTCAGCTAATCTCGGTTTCCTCACATGAGGTAACACAACACCCAAGTTGGAGACAAACGCCCAAGAAAACTCATCTTGATCTCGTGCACAAATTTCATGATCCTGCTGCAATAGACACAGCCAACTTCCAAAGACTAGATGACAAAAGGTGGGTAAAGTAAGTAGTCAGTGCATGTGTTTTGACTCTTTATGACCCCTGTTTTGAGTATGTAGTGTTGAGTTTTAATTTATATAGTCATCCCTCAGCATCCAGGTGGGTTTCGTCCCAACTATTTTCCTCAATGTCAAAATATAAAGATCCTCAAATTCCTTATATAATGTAGTATCATATTTGCATATGATATATGCAAATATCCTCTGTATTTTAATTCTTCAAATGTTGGGAAAGTGATCTACTCACCTTGGCCCCAGATTACTTGTAATGCCTAACATAATATAAACGTTATGTGGATAGCTGTTATACTGCAGTATTTAGGGAGCAATGCAAAGCAAAATGCATGGAGATGTTCAATATGGGTATATTTTGGAGGACATTTTTCATTCACAGTTTTTGAATCCATACATGTAGAACCCACAGATATGGGGCTGGCTATTTAACTCATTGTTTTTAATTGTGTGTTTTCACAACTGGTCTGTAATATTTTTTGCTCTTCTATAAATCTCTCACAAGTCAGGAGGAGCTTCTGCACATTGCTGTCTGTCTCCCTGACTACGCTGGGAACTTGAAAACTGAGTCAGGATTAGCTTGTTTCTCACTGCATTTCCAGCAGATGAGGCATGACTAACATTCAGGGGAGGCAGTCAGGCATAGCCATTCTTTTGTCTTTATTCTGAAGAGTTGAGGGAGAGGGGTTAGGGAGAGAGAAGAGTGAAAGAAGGAGCAGAGAGAGGAGAGAGAGAAAGAGAGCGGAAGAAGAGAGGAGAGAAGATGGACAGAGGGAGAGAGGAAAGAGAGAGAGAGAAAGGGAAAGAGAGAGGGAGGGGGGAGAGAGAGGAAGAGAGGGGAGAGAAAGAGAATAGGGAGAGAGGAAGATGGAGAGAGAAGGGGAAGCTTAGCATACTGTTTAACTACAAAATGACTTGGCAAATACTCTAGAGGAGGCTCTATCATCCTCACTCAAAACAATTTCAAATCATCATTTTATGTATATAGCACTTTGCCATCAACTTCTTCCATGTTGAACTAATGTGCAATGCCCCTCTGAGGAACAGAATGGGGTTCTGTAAATGTGATCTTTCTGTTGAGGAACTATCACCAGCTTTCTTCCTGAAAAAAAAAAGATGCAAAGTATTATAGATCTGTATATTTATTTATTGTAGTGTTGAGTATAGAGCTCAGAGCTTTGTGCATGCTAAACGAGCATTCTCCATTGACCTATACCACCCTACCTTATTTTTAAACATTTTTTTAAAGGCAGGATCTTACTAAGTTCCTTTCAACTCACTCTTCAGCCTAGGCAGAACTTAAACCTGAAGTCTCTTGCCTCTGCCTCTTGCGTAGCTGAGATTACAGATACCAGAAGGCTGGGCCAGATCTGCTACTGATGCCACCTAATGTTATGCAGCAAGAGAACACTTCTAAGCTTCAGAAATTGACCATTCCAATACTCTGCATACCAGTCAAGGAGGATTTAAACACCCCACCACCACCACCACCACACACACACACACACACACACACACACACACACACACACACACACCAGTGTTTCTTGTAATGAGACTGAAGCAACAGGCCAGCTGTCAGCAAGAGAGAATACCAAGAATAATCCCAGTGTATTTGAGGCCAAATCCAAGGGCTGCTCATAGAAGTCTCTAGATGCGAACTTTCAGTAATCATAGCTGTAGCTAAAGATGCAATGAGTACTTGTACCTCTGTGCCCAGCATAGTATGAACCTATCCTTAGAATCTAACGAAATCATTGAAATCATTGCCAATCTAGTGAGAGCACCATGTGGTTGGCATCAAAAAGTTTTTACTTCATAAAGCATTAAAAATAAGTGCCAAGACTCTCTAAGAAATCACAGTTGATGCATAGTCTCTCCCTAGTGACTCCTTTTGTTACAAGATAGTGTCATTTAAACTGGCAGAAGCTGTGGCATTCTCTGGAGCATGTCCAGGTCTTGTTGAGTTACTCCACTGAGCAGCACGGCAGGAAGGGATCCTACAGGCTCAGCTTTTCCCTTCTCTGGTATCCGTTCAGAGAACTGAAATCCGTTAGCTTTTCAGTGCAGTGGGTGACACTACCCACAGTCCCCTACAATCTTCAATAGCTTGACATTTCAAATCATTTGAATAAATCAAAGTGACAGAGGCACCCTAAGTTGCTGAGTTGGGGAGATGCTTATAGAGAGCGAAAAAGACATTTTCATTTTGTTGCTGATGAGCAAGATGAGTAAAGTTTGTAAAGGAAGTGGGACACTTTGTGGCAAGAACGTTTTCAGAGAGGATTGCAGTGGTGCCTCTGTCTCAGGCAGTAAAATCCTTGTGCAGAACTGTTTCAAAACTAAACAAAATGGAAACTTTAAAAACCTAGTATGACGGTCTGGGGATGTAGCTCAGTTGGTGGAGTACTTTCATAGACTGTGTGAGAGCCAGAGCCTGGATTCAAGTCTCAGTACTGTATAAAATTGTTGTGCGGCGAATGCTTATAATTTTAGCACTTGGTGAAAGGAAGAGAGGAGATCAGAAGTTCAAGGTCATCCATGGCTATATAGCAAGTACAAGGCTAGCCTGGGTTACATGAGACCCTGTCTAAACAAACAGAGGACTGGAGTGCTCTTAACTGGAGCACTTGCTACTCTTACAGAGGACTGAGTTTCTGTTCCCAGCACCCACATTAAGTGGTTCATAACTACCTGTAACTCCAGTTCTAGGAGATTTGACACCCTCTTCTCACTTCTACAGGCCTGCACACATGTCATGCGCATACATAAACTCAGGCTCATAAACATACACATAAAAATAAAAATATAAATCCATAAAAAACAGAACAAATGAAAGCCACAAAAGCAATAAAACAACAAAACAAAACCCCCACCTGATATGTAGAATTCACTCTCTCCATGAAAACTAGAAAGCTTTGATCCAGTACATTGTAACCTGCAATGCAAATTCTTCGATTCACGTAAAGAAGTGCATCCAGGGCCTGCAAGATATCTCAATGAGTAAAGGTACTTGCCAGCAAACCTAAATATCTGAGTGTGATCCCCATGGATCCACATGATGGGAAGAGAGAACCAACTCTGGTAAGTTGCCGTCTAACTCATACATGTGTGCTAATGGCACACACCCTCCCATTAAATAAATAAATAACTGTTATAAAATAACATTCAAAAAGGTTGTTTTTCGGGACGGACATTGGAAGGAGAAAACAGGAAACAGGACAGGAGCCTACCACAGAGGGCCTCTGAAAGACTCTACCTAGCAGTGTATCAAAGCAGATGCTGAGACTCATAACCAAACCTTGGGCAGAGGGCAGGGAATCCTATGAAAGAAGGGGGAGTTAGTAAGACCTGGAAAGGACGGGAGTGCCACAGGACCAAATATATCTGGGCACAGTGGCCTTTGCTGAGACTGATACTCCAATCAAGGACCATGCATGGATATAACCTAGAAACCCTGCTCAGATGTAGCCCATAGCAGCTCAGTATCCAAGTGGGTACCCTAATAAGGGGACTGTCTCTGATATGAACTTAGTGGCTAGCTCTTTGACTGCCTACCCCTGATGGGGGAGCAGCCTTGCCAGGCCACAGAGGAAGACAATGCAGCCAGTTCTGATGATAAGCTAAGGTGAGATGGAAGGGGAGGAGGACCTCCCCTATCAGTGGACTTGAGGGGCATAGGAGGAGATGAGGGAGGGAAGGTGGGATTGGGAGGGGAAGAGGGAGGGGGTTACAGCTGGGATACAAAGTGAATAATCTGTAATTAATATAAAAAATAATTTTACCCCTGCACAGAAGTGGTATTTCAGTGCCCAAGTGAGTTACATAGTAATGGGAAGAGGGACTGTCTCTGACATAATCTGATTGGCCTGCTCTTTGATCACCTCCCCCTGAAGGGGGAGCAGCCTTACCAGGCCACAGAAGATGACAATGCAGCCACTCCTGATGTGATCTGATAGACTAAGATCAGAAGGAAAGAGAAGAGGACCTCCCCTATCAGTGAACTTGGGGAAGGACAAGTGTGAAGAAGGGGGAGGGAGGGTGGGGTTGGGAGAGGAGGAGGGAGGGGCTTATGGAAGGGATACAAAATGAATAAAGTGTAATTAATAAAAAAATAAAATAAATAATTTTAAAAAGTTTTTTTTGTTTGTTTTTAATTATGAGAAGGATGTGTGCATATGATATCAGGTGGTCTTGAAAGCCAAAGGGGGAAGTCTGATAACCTGGAGCTGGAGTTACAGAGTAGTTATGAGCCAGCCACCCAGTGAGGGTGCTGGGAAAAGAACTCAAGTAATCTACAAGAGCAATATATGCTTTTAACTGCTGATCCATCTCTCCAATCCCAAAGAAACATCCCTCTATTTTTAAAGGAGTGTATCCTAATTTCTTTTAAGTGTAACTTGTACCTAGGTTGCCCATACCTATTGGCTGTAGTCTTTTCCTACAGAAGACCATTGTTTAAAAACAAGCTCAGGTGTTCTATTTGTGTTCAGGAACCTCCTAAATCTGCTTACAGACTACTATGCTTAAAGCAGAGGAAAAGGGGAAGCAAAAATAAAACAAAACAACAACAAAACCACCCAAGCATTTTACATCCAAAGTTGAAAAATACAACCTTTGAGCCCAGTTCAGCAAGGAAGATCATTTTCATGAAAATCAACTAGTATTTATAAATAAATGATAGTGGTCATTATAAAGAAACTAATAAAGGGGAATGGAACAGGGTTACTTCATAGCTGAATCACTATAATTAGCAAGTTGGTATTGTAAGCTTTACCAAGACTCGCTGTGGAGTATGGGTTTCTTTGTCTTTTGGCCTTCAATTTAGACACAGAAAGAAGCCAAAAATGAAAGGTAGAAATAATTATCTAAACAGGTGAAGCTGAAAGTTAGAAGGACTTCTAGGCTCCTTTGCACATGGAGACTGAATGAAGACAACCAACTCTGAAAGCCCAAGAAGAAAATACAGCTATATGGTCAGCTATTGGTCACGAGTGATGTCCCCTTAGTTGTTGAACTACTAATGCCACCTTAAGATCAAACCATGACTTTGCCAGCACCAACACTTTATAACTAAGTAAGGGCAAGTATGTTGCCTCTAGTAACTTCATTTATACCAACACGTTGGAATCACCCAGGAATTCTAACGTCTCTATCATATCGGGGACACTGGAACTATACATGTAGACTACTATGCCTGGCTTTATATGGATCCTAGGAATTTGAAATCAGAACCTCATATTTTCTCGGCAAGCACCTAACCCACTCAGCCATCTCCCCAGCCTTACCCTAAAGTTTTTAAAACTCCTTGAAATCTGAGCAATTCCTCAATCAAAGGAAATCAGAATCTGTGATGGGGGAATAACATCCAGAAATCAGGAGTTTTGTTCTTGATTGATTAATTTAACTTCTAGGTATCACTATTTCAACCCACCCCTAGGTGATTTCAATGTGTGTCAGAGGTCAAGAACCACAAACTAAAAAAGAATGACACATAGATGAAATTATAAAGGAGTCTAACATGTATACAGGCATATGCTATTTCAGACAATACTTTCTCTAGCAGCTGGCATGCAATATGGGTAATCAGTATTTTGTCCTAGTCCATTAAGTTGGATAAAAAGTATTAATATATACTAGTTACCTAGTTCATAGGCAGTCACTCTTTTTTTCCTTATGGCCTTCTCTGATAGAAGGGTCAAGAAGCTCTCTAGGGACTTTGTTTGTTTGTTTGTTTTTTGTTTTTCAAGATAGGGTTTTTCTGTGTAGCCTTTGCTGTACTGGATGTGCTTTGTAGACCAGGCTGGTGTCAAACTCACAGAGATCTACCTGCCTCTGCCTCTGCCTCTGCCTCTGCCTCTGCCTCTGCCTCTGCC
>NW_026585894.1:15643799-15698135 GCF_907164565.1 Psammomys obesus
GCCTCTGCCTCTGCCTCTGCCTCTGCCTCTGCCTCTGCCTCTGCCTCGAGTGCTGGGATTATAGGCCTGAACCACTGCACCTGGCTTCTTGTGTCTCTTGCAAGGACATAAATCCTGTTTAAAGGACTCTGCTTTCATGGCCCAATTATCTTCCAATTGCCTTACAGCTGTCTTAATATATTACCATGAAGAATTGACTTCAACATGCAAATATGGGAGACACAAATATTCAGCCTATATCAGTGTTGGTGGGTCATTTTAACATTGACATATATGCAGTGAGAACACTAACCAACAAGTCAAGTCTGTGCTCTGACATTGGCCAAGCAGTAAGCTGGCTAACCTGATGCCCATTGCACAGAGTTGAGATCCTGAATGTCCTTGGACTTGGCACTTGGTATGGTTGCCATTAGGAGTTGCCATTAGGAGATCAAGCTGGAGTTTGGGTATAAAAGTCAGGCAGGTAGGTAGAGTACTCAGGTCTGAGGACTTAGTATATCTGGAATTCAAAGTTGAGGTAAAAATGGAAAGATATTTACATGGAAAGCATGAAGGATGGTTTGACAACTGGCATCATTTCATAAGAGGGAGCATGTATCAATCAACTCCACACTAGAAACTTTATTTAACTGCAAGTAATGTCCCCTTCCCTTTGTCAGGCATTTAGAAGTTTAGGAGAATCTACTAAAACACCTACATAAGTCATATTAGGCTCTAGCTATTGGAGTCAAGAGCTGCTTTCTCTAGTTGAGGTCAAAGTCTGATCGATCCTTTAGATTTTCTTGGCTAGGGAACTGCATGCTGGTATGGTGTTGCTACATACATTATGCCATTCTACAGTTGAAGGCCTTGTGTACTCTGGCAGTTGCCTCCACGGACTGACTTTTAGAATAGCAAACAAAGAAGTACTGCAATATGTCTTTTTTTTTTTTTTTTTGGAGTTCATACAGTATGATGGTGGTTTAAAAAATATGAACACTTTCAACAAACTGGAGGATTGTCTCAAGGTTTTGTTTTTGTTTTTTTGTTTGTTTTGAGAAAAGCACTTCTAATACAGCTGAGCACAAGCCACATGTAAAAGGAAGGGTTTAGAATTGCTGAATCTTCAAAAAAGAAAAGGAGATTTCTAGGTGAAGAGACCTGGAGGGAACTTCCCAGGCAGAGGGAACTGGGAAGAAAAAGATGTTTCTGTTGGACAAATGTACAGATCGGAGTGGCAGGGACACTAGTGTAAGTGAGGCAGGGAGAGGTCCAAAGTGCACAAGAAGAGGAAAGTAAGCAAGGGCCAACCGACAACCAGCGCGTCATTCTACAGAGCTGGAACTTCACCCTGTTGGCGAAGTCATGTTAGAACTGCTTGAAGAACTGTTAGAATACTAATTTCTAGACACCGCCCTCTGAGATTCCCAGTACTTCAGCGTACAGGACTTGTAGTGGCGTTATCTGGGGATCTAAAACCTTCCCAGTGTGTTTAGTGTGCAGCTACAGCTGAGAAGCACTGCATGGAGACATTTCAAGCAGGCCAGTGCTACTGCTTTCCTGTTTTAGGAAGCTCACATATAAACCTTTGGGGAAAGCCGGGCAGTTGTGGCACAGGCCTTTAATCCCAGCGCTCAGGTGACAGAGGCAGGTGGATCTTTGTGAATTTGAGGTCAGCCTGGTGTACAGAGTGAGTTTCAGGACAACCAAGACTACACAGAGAAACTCTGTCTGGAAAAAACAACAACAACAAAACAAAACAAACAGAAACAGAAGCCTTGAATGACTGAATAACTATATGGACTGAGGGAGAGGGAGAATCAACAGTGAGTCTCATGGAAATTTGCACCACTGAACATCACCTGTAGTTGTAAAATGGTAATGTAGCAGTTAACTTTCAGAGGTAATATAGCAGTTCTTCAAAATTTGAAAATTAAATCATCCAGCAATTTCTTTTAAATTTATCTATCTATCTATCTATCTATCTATCTATCTATCTATCTATCTATCTATCTACTTATCTACAAACCTATCTATTTACTTGTCAGTGTGTACATGAATGTAACAGTCAGAGGAGAATTTATGGAAGTTAATTTTTCCTTCCACCCATGTGTATCTCTAGGATTAAAGTTAGATCTCTAGGCTTGGCAAAAATTGCCATCACAACATCCCCCATGACCCAGAAATTTCAACTCAAAATATGTACTCAAGAGGGCTATGACCATGTCTATATAAGCATTTATAGCAGCATTATTCATGATCTCTCCAAATCATAATGAACTGAAATTCTCTTCAAATGATAACTAGATGATGAATATGTGCATGGATGCACTGGATGCTAAGCCATAAAGGAAAGGAATGAGGGACTGGCACATGTGGATGGGTCTTGTACATATTAATGCTAGGTGAATGTATGAGTTTATACAACAAGGAGATCACGCAATTTGCAGGCAAATGGATGGAACGAGAAAAGATCATCCTGGGTGAGGTGACCCAGATCCAGAAAGGCACACATAGTATATACTCACTTATAAGTGGATATTAGTCATATACTAGGATAACCATACTAAAATCCACACACCCAAAGAAGCCAAGGAGGACCCAAGGGAGGGATGCTTGAATCTCACACACAAAGGAAATAAAATGGAAATTAGAGGGGGATGAAGGGAGGGAACTGGGTGGAGAGAGGGTACGGAATGGAGAACTGGGAGAGAAAAATGGAATCGTTTGGGGGGGCATCTCTGGAACAAGGGAGACTTCTAGGAGTATATGGGGTGACTCTAGCTGAGACTTCTAGCAGCAGGAGTTAAAGAAACTGAAGTCCTCACCTCCTGTAACCAGGTGGAACTTCCAGCAGAGGGAGGGCGACACCAACCCACCAATAAAACCTTGGACCCCAAATTTGTCTTTCCTACAAGTATCGTAGGGATAAGGATGGAGTAGAGATTGAAGGAAAAGTTAGCCAATGACTGGCCCTACTTGTTACCTAACCCACGGGGGAGAGCCAACCTCTAACACTATTACTGATCCTCTGCTATTCTTGCAGACAGTAACTTAGCATAACTGTCTTCTGAGTGGCTTCATTCAGTAGCTGATGGAAACAGATGTAGAGACCCATAGCCAAACAATAAGCTGAACACGGGGAATCTCATGGAAGAGTAGGAGAAGGATAGAGGGAGCTACAGGGATCACATATACCACAAGAAGGCCTACAGAGTAAACTATCCTAGGCCCATGGGGACTCACAGAGGTTGAATCACAGACTGAAGAGCATGGACGGTCTAGACTTAGGCCCCCTACACATATGTAGCACATATGCAGGGTTGTCAACAGGTGGGTCCCCTAACAATGGGAGTAGGGGCTGTCTCTGACTCTGTTTCTTGCCTTTGGATCCCTTTCACCCAGCTTGTTGCCTTGTTTGGCCCCAATGAGAGAGGATGCTCTTAGTCCTGCTGTGACTTGTTGTGCCAGGTACTTATGGGGGGTTCCCCTTCTCTGGGAAGAAAGGGGGCAATAGGAACATGAGAGCATGAAGATGGGACTGGGAGAAGAGGGAAGGGGTTGGGATCAGGCCATAAAAAGATTGAATAAGTACATAAATGAAAAGGACTTTTAAAATATGAAAGCCTATACCTTCTCACAAGCATGTCTCCCTCCTCCATCTCTCTGCCCACTCTCTTCATGTCTGCGCTTAAACCTATGTGAACCTCCCCTTCTTTCCAAAATGCTTTTCTTTTTTCAATTAACAGTTTTACTAATTTTATTTATTTATTTATTTATTTTGTGGATGGGTGGGATGTTAGTAGTATATAAGGAAGTCAGAGCACAATTTGTGAGCAATGATCTTCTCCTTCCACCATGGTCCCTGGGTATCAAGCACAGGTCATCAGGCTTGGTAGTGGGTACTTTAACCTGCCGAGCCATTTTGCCTATCCTAAACCTTTTTCTTAAGAAACACCAGTTCTGCTTCCTACCAACTCCTCCTGAAATAGTAATTATTAATAATAATTAATAATATTTCATTATTAATTATTAATTAAATTAATTATTATTATTATCCTCAGAAAAGGGGAGCTCCCTTTCCCATTTACACCAGCTCTTCAAGTTGTATCAGGACTGAGCATGTCCTCTTCCCCTATGGCCTGGCAAGACAGTCCAGCCAAGGGAGAGTAATCAACAAGCTAGTAAGTGAGTCCATGTCCTATGCAGACCCACTTCTCTTACTAGAGGACCCACATGAAGCCTAAGCTGCCTATCTGCTACATCTGTGTAGGGGGGCTAGGTCCAGTTCCTGCATGGTCCTTGGTTGATGCTTCTGTCTCAACAAGCCTCTCTTGGCCCTGGTTAGTTGGCTCTGTTGGTTTTCTTATGGAGCTCCTGTCACCTCCAGGTCCTTTTCTTTTTCCTCCCACTTTTCCACAAGACTTCCTAAGCATCGCCCAGTATTTTGAGGCAGGCGCTCTTGGGTAGAGCCTTTCTCTAGTCCACCTTCCTTTGTGTACAAAACTCAGACAGCAGGTGGCAGCATAGAGTTTCTCCCGCTATTCTTCGTGGTTCAATGTGGGAAGGCTGAAGTGTTTTCTTTTACTGCTGCTTAGTTGTGCAACTATATCTCTTCAGTCTGCATCCTTCCTTCGTTTCTTTGTTGTTATTGTTGAGTTTTGTTTTTCTTTTGACCAGAGATACATCTAGCTTTTAATAAACACCACTGCAACTGAAGTTCGGAATCCCCTGTCGAGCCATCCCTAGCTCATTTCTAGGTCAGATGGAAAAATCGTGCTGTTACTGGTGTTACTAAATATCAGAGCCTGGACCCTGAAAACCCTAGAAAACCAGGCTATGCCACTCACCTTTCGTAAGCCAACTCAACAAGCAAGTACTATTGAAAAGCAGAAAAATTACATTTCTTCAGTGTGGTTAAGTTGGGAAGAGGGACAAAGATCCGTTGACCTCCCTCCTGTGCTGTTGTTGCCTCCACATCTATCTCCCGGGATCGTAACATGAGATTTGGTTTAAGCAGAGGGACAGAGGTATACATAACTTACAGTCCTGGTCAAGGTGTGGTCTTGTCTCAGCTCCGGTCACTTCTGTAAGGTGATGTGACAAGTTAACAGAAATGTGAGAAATTCCTTTCAGGGAGGCAGATTCTTCCTGGCTGGCACCGGGCTTCATCCAGCCTTTTCCTTCTCCCAGCGCACAATATCTGGAGGAAATTACAATTTCTTGGGATACCTTTTTTCAATAGTGTGATAGTTAAAAGTGTCTGTTTCCAGAAGATTGGAATAACTATCAGGACAGTAACCACTGAAACTGTCTTGGGGAGACATCACTATGCAACACCCTAAACCAATCTCTTAGCTGAAAAAGACATACCTGAGAGTTTGTTAATGTGAGATAATTTCGGAGTGTTACCTGGAGAAGTGAACCTCGTCGAACAGGACATGCTATATTTAGAACACATTAGAAATGGCTGCTTCTAAGCACAGCCATCTCAAGCCCCTCTTCTCTTGGTCCTGAAATTTTCTTATCAACACTCCTTGCCTTAACTTCTGTGACGCTCCTGCTTCAAGGCATGAGGAGGCCTGCTAACCATTTACGCTGACACTGTCGTCACTTTGCTTTTACAGCCTCAAGCTTTCTCCTGTGGAGACTGATGTTTATCTTTATCTTTGGAGCCTCACAAAATGACGGTTCAAGGAAGGGCCTTTTAAAACTTCTCATGTCAAAAATATACGCGTTTAGTCTTTGGGGGCTTTTGTTTCGAGAGAAGTTAAAAACCAGGCTATTATGCATACATAATAATATATTTTAAAATGATTGTACGATGAGATACAGTATGATTTGTATTCTCAGAAAGCCCACTCAGGGAAGCTTGCAAGCAACATGGGCCAGCCCAGTAATGTCTAATCCTGAAGGGAAAGTCAGTTACCCTGAGGTGTCTGTCTGTCTGTCTGTCTGTCTGTCTCTCACTCTCTCTCCCTTCTCCCAACAAGGGAACACAGGGGAGGGTGCCTCATTGTTAATTAGAGAGTAGAGAAACTCCATGTGGAACATCACTGCAAGGAAAGTTTGCATGTTTAAGGGTGACTCCCTTTCTGCTGGTTAGCTCTTGAAACACAGAAAGCTAGCCCCTTACATCTGATCAATAACAAGGCTCATCTTTGGACAATTTCACTTTTCACCAAGGCTTATCAATGATGTTTCAGTTCCATGCTGTGGCTTTGAGGTAGACATTTTTTAAACCAGTTTTCACTAAGAGTCATCCCTTTGGAATTCTAGATTTAGGATTAAGGATTCCATGGTGTTATGGTAAAAAGTAAACATATCAATAATTGATTTTTTTATTGACAATGATAAATCTAAATGAACGCTGAAGTGTCTGGGGGGTTGGTTTTTTTAATGCATAGTTTTATGTAGACATTGCCTACATGTGTACTACATTTGCTTTTTGTTTGTACTGTACCAAATTGGCTTGTGAGTAAATGCTCAGGTAAAGTGACATTAACCCCAAATTCATTTTAGTTCATAGTATAACTGGAGTTCAGGGCAAAAGCCCTCGCTCTGACAGCCAGAACATGCTAGACTAAATCACCAAGACAAGGCATTAACTAAAGAGGAGATTTCTTCACTGTGAATTGAGAAAGGGAATAGAGAAGGGTTTAGTGGCTTCTCGGAAGTTAAAACTTAGGATAGTAAATGGAACTTTAGATTTAAATAAAGGAAAAAAATGGGCCAGGGGATGAGTTATACATAATTAAGCAGTTTTGGTCAAGCTGTGGTCGTGCTAATCATTGTCTCAATCACTGTCCTGCAAAATGGTCCCATCAGAGGTGGTTATTATTCTCATAACCTGAGGGGACCAATCTGGTTCCTTCAAGATGCTTATTTCTCCTTTACCTTTGCCTTCAAGCATCACAGCTGCCCTCATCCTGGAGGGACATTTGTCCTGCTAGCCTGCTGTTCCTGTTATCTAAGATGGCTGAAGATGTGGGACAAAAATTCTTTGTGCCTTCAGGCTTTAAGGGAAAAGAAATAGAGCAGGTGTTACTGGGCTTCCAGATGACATTCCCTAGCTATTACCATGCCTATGTAGAGTCAAAAGGGAAGTAGACCCAAAGTAAAGTGAACAGACAAAAATGACAGCAAGAACTCAAGGCTTTCATCCAAATATTGAGTGAGGAGTCAATCCTGTATAGCCAACCAAAGCAAGTCTAAGTGATTGTTATAATATGACTTACATCTTTAACAAATTATCTGGCATAAAATTGCTGATAAGGGAAAAGAACTAAAAACATATGTTTGGGCTGTATTTATAATAGCTCTTAGATATTCAAGATGCTATGGCCATGTTTTCTATTTCAGATATGACTCCTTGAGTGTTTGTTAACATATCATTATTTTTTTGTCCTGAAGAATATTTTTTTTACATTTAAGACTTTCATACAAAAAAAAAATAAGGCAGAAAGGAACCTTAAAGTATAAAAAATAAGACATTAAAAACTGATATAGAAATTCTGTAGAGAGATGAGGGAGGGAGGGTGGGATTGGGAGGGAATGAGGGGGCGGGTTACAGCTGGGATACAAAGTTAATAAACTGTAATTAATATTAAAAAATTTTAAAAATTAAAAGAAAAAAAATTGTGTAGAAAAGAAGTATTCTCAGCAGGATTCTAAAAAACAGCTTTGCTGGCTCATGTAAGGGAAGATATCTTACTCTCCAAAGGGGAAGCCAGGCCTTGAGTTCTATCTAATGCCAGCTGCTTTTGAAGACTGAAGCTGCTCCAGGGTTTCCCACTGGCGAAACTGCAGACCATCACCCAGGCACCTTAGGGAATTTCTAATGTGGCAGGGCATTTTAAAATCGGATCTCTGAGATTAAAGCTCTGACCAGTGCCTTAATCAATAACCCAGACTCCTTTCTAAATGAACTTGTGCAGTAACTGGTGTTGATGGGGACTCCAAAACTAAGAGACACATAAAACATTTACTAACAAGTTTTCCCAACACTAAAGGGGCTGTTGCTATCAGTCCCAGCCATAGGAATTCCGGATGGGTTCTTTTGTGTTACATGTGGCAGAGAAACAAGGTGTTCAAGTCTTCATCCACAAGTCATGGGACATTTCCATACCCAGATAATTCTTCTCCTTCCATCATATGGGTTCCAGGGATTGAACTTGGATCACCAGGCTTGGCAGCAAGCTATCTCAGTGTCCTCTGCCTTTAGTGTTTAACCATTTTCTACCACCATGGTTCCTGAGCACCTTATGCTGAAGAAAAGGTGCTACTAGTTTGAGGAAGGAGGGCAAAATTTAACATTAGATATTCAACTTTTAAGTGTGCTTTATTGATTTTTTTAGTTCAGTGTCTTGTGTAATAACATTTCTTTTTCTAGGGTCCTATTAAATAATGGGCCTCCAATCTTTGAGTTCAGATCTTCTTATGCCCTGTGTCTGTATTTAGAATGTTGAGGCTTTTGGTCCCTGGTTAGGCAAAGCCCCAGTCCCGACTAGCCTGCTGAGACATCAGAAAACAGATCTTTGACAATGAACCCTTAAAAATTAAGGTATTGAAGTCTCAAAGGGGAATGTTGAAGCAGTGTAGAAAGATAAAGTATTTAAGGGTACATGGGAAGGGAAATAAGCTTCCCATTCCTTTTGTCTAAGAATGAGGAGTATCTTACAAACGTGATTAAAACTATGCTTATAGTCAAATCATCTCTCTCTGAGAACAGGGTCTTATTATACATGTCTGTCTAGCCTTTAACTCACTATGTAGATAAAGCTGGCACTGAATTCACACATATATGCCTTCCTCCAAATTGCTAGGATTAAAGTCATGTGCCATCACACCTAGCCTTGTCTTGTATTCTTTGTGACTTACATATAGCAAAGGTTTTTTTTTTTCACATTTGTGATTTTTTTATCTTTTTCATCTTGTAAATGTATTTAATACACCTCAAGCCACCTTCTAATCTCATTTACTAATGAAAAGTTCTTTAGATAAAAACTTGTATACCCAAACATTTTTATTTATTTTTAAGCCATTGGAAAAATGTAACTTCAAAAACAACCAAAATAATATACGACTATTGCCAAGATGTGACTCACTCCTAAAAAGCCAGTGCCTCCTCTAAGCAGTTACTACTGTCCTTTATTAACATCTCTCTCCCCCACTCTTATTGCTCATGCTTAGATCTATGTTAAAAGCCTTTTCTTAATAAGTTTCGATTTCTCTTAAATAAATAAATGGTAATACAACTTAGTGGTGGTGACAGAGGAGTCGCAATAATGGAAGCCCCAGGCGGCAGCAGTTTGAGCAACTTTAATTTATTTATTAAACATTTCTTTCATACAATATATTTTGAGGAGAATTCCCCTCACCAACTCCTCCGAGATCTACCCACCTCCTTATCCACATAAGTTTTTTGCCTCTCTCAAAATAAACAAACAAAAGCAAAAAGCAAGAAACAAAACCCCAACAAAAATACAAAAAAATTGAAACAAACAAAAAATGCCAAAACAAAACAACAACAACATAAACAGAACAAAAGGCCCACAAAAATGCCCTTGACTTTGTTTAATGTTGGCCAAGTACTTCTGAGTGTGGGGCCTTCCCTGGAGTGTGGTTGACATACCCAGTGACACTCCACTGGAGAAAACTGATTTCCCCCTTATCAGAAGGTATCAATTGCAGTTAGCTTCTTGGTTAGGGCCAGGAGCCTCTGTCCACTTCCCCTTCTCAATGCTGTGCCTCCTTCTGCCTTGAATATTCACAGGTCTTGTATGTCCTGTTGTTTATGGAAGTCATTATTTATTTGGAGTCATCCACCACCTCTGCCTCTTACAATCCTTCCACCTCCTCTTTTCCATAGATCCCTGCACCTTGAGGAAGGTATTTGAAAAAGACATCCCATGTAGGACTGAGTACTTCAAAGTCTGAGTCACTTTCTTGACAGGTACAGCAAAGGTTTATGGCCAGCAGAGAGCAGCAGAGGTCTCTGAAGCATAAACTGGTGTCCTGGCCTGCTAGCACATAGGACCTCATCTCCTCTCACAAATAACACTTCACTTGTTTCTGAAGGAATGAAGATTATGTTTGACTTGACAAAAGTGTGTTTCCACCTAAGCAATTCTCAAACTTAGGAATGAAACTAGGAGAACAGATATATTTGAGTCACCAAGAGCATCCCCAATGAGCAATGAGATCTGTGAAGCCAGAAACTGAGAAAGACTATGCAGAAGATGACTACCACTTCCTGTATCCAGACCTAAAGTCATTCAAAGGGATAACTGAATTCTGAAAGAATTCCTAGCTTCATATTGAGAGATGGTAATTCCAGCTTTAAAAGCCAAACCAAAACAATTAAACAGTGTTGTATAAGTGTTGCAATAGGTCCCCTAAGGACAGCTATCCGTTGTTATTTTGCTGATCTACATCTAAAGAACTAAATCAAAGTTCCATAGTTATAAGTCAGGAATCATTAAAGTGGTTGAATGCATGGCCATAATTTTAGCTTCCAATGGGGAAAAGGTCCCAAAATGCTGATAAAATGCTCTTTTTGCTTCTACTAACTGATGGCCCAATCCTATTATTTTTCCAATTTGACAACAAAATGCAGCTGGAACTTACATCCTTTGAAGAGAAGACCAAAGATTTTTTTTTAAAAAAATTTGGTTGCTATATCCTTTGACTCTCACAGGATTCAATAAATAGCTCTTAATTACACCACCACAGTTGAGTCAGGGATAGGGGGTTGGGAGTAAAAGTCTGGGCTTTGGATTCAAACAAAACCAGGCTTGATTCCTGGCTTTAAAACTTATTGGTTACATGGGCTGGACCACTTACCAAACCACTCTAATTTGCCATTTTCTTAACTAGAAAGCAGCACACTGATTCTTGCTTCAAAAGGTTATTGTTAGGATTCAATGAGATGATGCATCTGAAGCACTTATCCCGGAGCCTGGTCCAGATGAAGTGCTCAATAAATCAGAGCCTTCATTACTCGAACATTGTAAACATTGTAGCCACACAGTTATGAGTTCACCTTGAGAATAGTTAATGGTAATAATAAAAGGCTCATCAAAAGCCCCCACGAAGAAATAAGGCTTGGAGATATGAAGTAATTGCTCAAGGTCTGTGAAAAGTGTATTGGAGATGTGCCTTATCACCTCACCTGTTTCAAGTTCAAGGTTCTGTACTACCACAAGAAAACTCAGCCTCTACCTCTCATCTTTGTTCTGAAGCAGCAATCATCTCCTCCCTGTGGCCTTCAGGTTAGCTTGGAGCCCTGATATGAAGGACTGATTGTCCTGTGTCCTCAGCTCACCACTCTAATGGAGGCTGGCTTCCAGGAAGCTGAACTATTTACCTATAATCACATAGTTAGTTGATCAAGGAGACCTGGAGGAAGACTTCTCATCTGTTTTGCTTTAGCCTCAAACTCAAACTTCTGGAACTAGACTATAAATAATAATTTATGCAGAGAGGCAATGATGCCTGACATTAGGGATGTAGCAAGGTCAAGAGATACCCAACTCACAATATAATAGGGAAGACAGACCAAGAAACAGTCAGCGAGGATGGATGATTATGATATGGTTGGCACTAGGACCCAGATTAGGAGGATACAGGGGAAACCTGAATGCTTTCAGAGCTTAGGGAATGACAACAAATACAGCTTTGATGGCAGGAGTGTGGTAGAGTCCTAGAAGGATCTGTAAAGTTTACTTGTTTTCTTTGTTGACAAAGCATATTACCAAGTGGTCAGTGACAAGAGTCTATGTTTATTCATTCATGTATTGAAGGAAAATGACTGAACTATGTTGCTGAGCTAGTTGCTGAGCTGTGATAAAAAGGCAGAGACTGTTTAGCAAGTAGATGAATAGTGCTCAGTTTATTCAGAAATAGCAAATCCCATAACTTAGGTAACAGAAAACAATAAGATTGAATAACTGAGCCAATGAGTGTCTGTCTGGTTAACATGCCATTGAAGGCCTTTGTTATTTCTGTGTCACAAGTTGTGTTGGTTTGCATCAGTACATTGTTCCTGAATTTAACCTCCTACATGGTTATTTACTATAAAATTCACTAGTGGAATCTTAAAGACTGACTGTTCTTCAGCTTCCCAAGGGAAAATCAAACTTTAATTTTTAATTTGCATTGACAAATATGCTCATAGAGATATTTTTCTCAACCTGCCACGGTGTGGAGCATTTAAGACATGCTAAATCATTGTTCCAGAACTTTGAGATATTCTTGTTTGTGTTTCTTGAGAAATAATGAGGAAGTGTATCTATGTGTGAGGTGTTTATTATTCATGGTAGAATGTTCCATCATAACACCACTTGGACACAGTTTCTCACACTCTTTCGTTGGTTAGTGCAGAAATTGATCCTTCTCTCTTTACGACCTTCTTTCACTTTTTCTCACCTTCATCTTTCACCTGGTATTTCCTGAATTTCTATCCTCCCAAGTCTTTGGACCAATGATAGAAATCTGAGCTTCTAAATCTTTAAGATCAGATTCATATTGTCCAGTGAACTAAAAGCATACTCCCTGGTAGATATTTGTGGGTGAGTTGGAATAAACAACAATATTTAGCTCACATTATGACTGTGATTCTGAATTTCCACTCTGGTTGGAGACTGACCCTCCTTGCTTGGTAGATTGTTTACAAAGTGTTTAGAGGAAACTCTCCAAGTCTTCTAGAAATTTAGCCCTTTGCTAATGAGCTTAGTAGACCATAAGGGTTTGCTCCACCTCCTGGGGAGATGTCTGAGAACTCACACATATTTGATGGTGTGTTTCCTTTCTATCATTCACTCACACAAAATGCCTAAGGACCAATTATTGTTGCTCAGTGCCAAAAGTTTTAGTTCATGGCCAGTCGGTTCTCTTGCTCTGGGGCCTGTCGTGAGACAGAACAGCATGAATTGGAGGGAAGCTGCATAGCTTCATGGTAGGAGAGCTTGGAGACAGGGATTGAGTGCCAACATCTTCTTTACGAGCTTTACCTACTGAATTAACTTCTTCCTGTTGGCCAACCTGCTATGGTTCTACCACCTCCCAATAGAAGTACTACAGGTTGGAAACTAATTCTTCAGCATATAGGGCTTGGCAGTGGGTTGGGGTAATACATTGAAGATATGATTATAGGAAGAAGCTTTGAGAAAAACCTTACTGGGGACTCGCCTTTAATCCCACCACTCCAGAGGCAGAGGCAGGAGAATTTCTGTGAGTTCAAGGCCAGCTTGGTCAATAGAGCCAGTTCCAAGAGAGCTGCACTAAATCATAGCTTTTAGTTTTAGGCCAAGGGAACAATCTCAGTTTGACTTCTCCCAATTGTCTTGAATTTTGACAGCATCTCAGTCTCCTGTAACTAAGGAGATAATCTCTCTATTTTGTTCTCTTCAGCTGTGTGAGTGGAAAGAATGTTGGCTTATAGTTAGTCCAACCAAGGGTAGAGGTAAGATGCCACCTACTTTTTCTGGCTTTGTGACCTTACACTTGTGATTTAACCTCCATGAGCTGTCATCTTATCTGCAGTAAAAATACAAACAGTAAGCAGAACTCCTTGATACTTATTGGGAAAGCTAATGAGGGAGTGTAACATGATACAGGTTGATTTATTATGCTGATTGACTTGGAAATGAAGGGATTCCTCAGATAAAAGACTTTCAATGCTAAGACCAGGGAAGTCCTGAGCAATCCTGGGTAGTTGCTCACCACTGGTGAGTGTAAGATATTTTGCTCATTGTTATCACTCGAATACCTAATGTTCCCAGGTAAGAAAACCCTCCTTATGCACTTTTGATCTTCAAAGCATTGCTTGGCCCAGGTGACATGTTCCATATACCTGAAAATCTGTGACTCTCAGAGCTTCAAATTATAAAGTACAGTACATGTTTAAATCATTACTGTGACTTTTATCACATATATCCTCCTAATAATGCTAGGTTCAATGGTAAAATATATGGTACCCTTGAAAGAGAATCAATATTTCCTGAGTACCTATTTTGTGAGACATTGTCAAATGTCAACAGTATAATTTAGGGAAATATATTTTTTGAATGCTAGTTTATTGAAGCCAGGGTGTCATATATACTAGGCAAGTGCTCTATCACTCTGCTACATCTCTAGCCCTTTGGAAAATATCTTAATGGAATTTTACAAAATACAGAAAAGGACATAATGCCAAATGCCTGCCTCAGTCAATTGCTAGAAAGGGAAGACAGATGTGATCAGTATCCAAATTAGTACACAGACATTACAGCTATCCCCTAGGGACCTCTCACACAGGTCCTCTTTTAGCCACTACTCAACACCCCATCCTGCCTCAGTCTTTGTTTGTAAATCTTTGTGACGCCTTCCCCCATGCTCTCTTTTGTTTACTTAGTGCTTTTTCTAGTTTGATTTGAGAATTTACTTTTTTATGTTTATTGTATATAATTAGGGTTATGTGTTGCCCTCTAGCCATAGCTTTAACTGTATCTAAAACATTCTATAGTATTTTCATTGTATTTGTTTTCAGGAAATCTATGATTTTTGATGTTTTTTTTTTTTTTATTGGCAAAGATTGGTTTAGTAGAAATTTATTGTTACTTTTTTAAGATTTACAGATAAAAGTGTTTAATTCTAATTTAAATCCATTTAGGACCTTGACATTTAAAATTTCAGGTACAATTTGTGATTTTGAATTCTACACATTTTCTTAGAACTATAAAACACTATTCTTTTTAAAAATGACAATATACTCTCCCAAGAGCAAACTCTTTCCACCTCAAATGCAGATTTTTCTACTTTAATTTCAACAACTCAAGAAGTTACTGAGGTTAAACCATTTATAGTGGACATAGCACCATTGTGGCTAGATTCAGGGACACAAAAGTTCTGCCAACCAAGGACTATGAATGGAGATAACCTAGAACCCCTGCGCAGATGTAGCCCATGGCAGTTCAGTGTCCAAGTGGGTTCCATTGTAATAGGAACAGGGACTGTCTCTGACATGAACTGATTGCCCTGCTCTTTAATTACCTCCCCTTGAGGGGGAAGCAGCCTTACCAGGCCACAGAAGAAGACACTGCAGCCACCCCTGATGATTGATTAGGTCAGAAGGAAGAAAAAAAAGAAGACCTCCCCTATCAGTGGACTTGGGAAGGGGCATGCATGCAGAGGGTGGAGGAAGGCAAGGATTGGGATGGGATGAGGGAGAGAAGGAACCAAAGGGGGGATACAAAGTGAATAAAGTGTAATTAATAAAGAATAAAAAAAAAGAAAATAAAAAAAGAAAGAACTAATTTGTTTAACCAATGCCCAACTATTGGGTATTTGTGTTGTGCTTCATTTTTTCTCTGTAATCAGTAATGGAATTGAATACCTGTCTATTTAAATCTTTGTTCTCTGGTCAAATTTATTTTTGTTTTTATTGTTAAGAATAAAAGGAAGTAACAAACTATTCATTTTGTCTTCATGTTTGTTGAATAAACACTCTCAAATACGATAAGCTGGGATGACTTAAATAAAGAGCTACCTTGAGTCCAGGGTAATCACAAGAATCCTTAAAACTGGAAAGGAAGGCAAAAGAGAGACAGAAGAGATATGATAAAGGAAGAGTTGTCAAACAGATGCAATGATGCTGGCTTTGAAGATGGAGGCAAGTGTCCAGGAGACAGCGAATGTATAAAACCCTCTAGAACATTGGTTCTCAATATTGACACATTAGGGGTCACACAAGAGATATCCCGCATATCATATATTTACATTATAATTCATAACAGTAGCAGAATTGTAGTTATGAAGTAGAAATGAAAATAATTTTATGGTTGGGGTCACCGCAACCATGAGGAACTGCATTAAAAAGTCGCAGCATTATGAAGGTTGAGAAGCACTGTTCTAGAAAGTGGAAACAACAGCCTACAGACTGGGAAAAGATCTTCACCAAGCCCACATCTGACACAGAACTAATATCCAGAATATATAAGAAACTCAAGAAGTTAGACACCAACACACCAAATAATCCAATTAAAAAATGGGGTACAGAACTAAACAGAGACTTCTCAACAGAGGAATATGGAATAACAGAGAAACACTCAAAGAAATGCTCAACATCTTTAGTATTCAGGGAAAACCAAATCAAAACAACTGTGAGATTACATCTTACACCTATCAGAATGGCTAAGATCCTCAAGTGTCAACACATGCTGGAGAGGATGTGGAAAAAGGGTAACCCACCTCCATTGCTGGTGGGAGTGCAAACTTGTACAGCCACTTTGGAAATCAACCTGGCACTTTCTCAGAAAATTGGGAATAGCACTATCTCAAGCCCCAGCTATACGACTCTTGGGCATATACTCAAAAGATGGCACATCATTCAATAAGGACATTCACTCAGCTATGTTTATAGTAGCTTTATTTTTAATAGCCAGAATCTGGAAAAAATCTTGATGTCCCTTAACTCCGGAATGGATACAGAAATTGTGGTTCACCTACACAATGGAATACTATTCAGCTATTAAAAACAAGGAAATCATGAAATTTGCAGGCAAATGGATGAAACTAGAAGAGATCATTCTGAGTGAGGTAACCCAGAAACAGAAAGAAACACATGGTATACACTTACTAATAAATGGATATTAGCCATATAATATAGGCAAGCCATCTACAGACCTAAAGAAACTAAACACTAAGGAAGACCCCAGGGAGGATACCTAAATCTTATTCAGAATGGCAAACAGGATAGAACCCAGAAGTAGTGGAAAAGAGAAAATAGGATAGGAGTCTCTGAAAGGATTCACTCAACAGAGGATCAAAGCAGACGCTGAGACTCAAGGGCAAACTTTGGGCAGAGCACAGGGAGTCTTATGGAGGAAGAGGGGGTGGAATTAGACGGCAGAAGTAGACAGATTTCTGAGGCCAGCCTGATCTATATTGTGTGTTCCAGGCCACCCAGGACTACATAGTGAGACTCTATCTCAAAAAGGAGGGTGGTGGTGCTTCTGGAGGCTGACACAAGAGGATCACATGAGTTTGTTGCTGTCCTGGGCTACATAGTGAATTAACTCCAGGCCAGTCTAGGCTATAAGATGCCATCTTAAAAATAAAACAAAAAATGTGCAGCGAATCTTATGAAAGAAGGGGTGATAGAAAGACCTGGAGGAGACAGGAGCTTCAAAAGAAGAGCAACAGAACCAAAAAAATCTGGTCAATGGGGTCTTTTCTGAGACTGATACTCCAAACAATGACCATGCATTGAGATAACCTAGAACCCCTGCACAGATGTAGTCCATGGCAGTTCAGTGTCCAAGTGGGTACCCTAGTAATGGGAACAGGGACTGTCTCAGTGGCTGGCTCTTTGATCACCTCCCCCTGAGGAGGGAGCAACCTTCCCAGGCCACATAAGAATACAATGCAGTCAGTCCTGATGAGACCTGATAGACTAGGGTCAGAGGGATGGGGAGCAGGACCTCCCCTATCAGTGAACTTGGGGAGGAGCATGGGAGGAGATGAGGGAGGGAGGGAGGGAGGGTTGGAGTGGGAAGGGATGAGGGAGGGCACTATAGCTGGGATACAAAGTGAATAAACTGTAATTAATAAAAAATAAACAATTCTTTAAAAAAGAAAAAAAATGTAGATGTGTGTGTGTGTGTGTGTGTGTGTGTGTGTGTGTTTTAATTTAAAAACAAAACTTTCCACTCAGTTGCAGAGATGGTAGTCATTTTTGGTCATCCATGTCTTAGATCCTTAAGACTTCTACACTTCTTGATTGAGGGCATGCCTTGCCAAGGACTGTAGAACTACTACAACTGGAGCTTCTCCAATGAGCAGCATTTGTTCCAAAATTCCCGTTGAGGTGGTCAAGATTCTGTCAGCTATGCATCAAGGTCAAAGTCCCTTTTCAATCCTCTTCTTTCAGCTGTTTTTTTTTTTCCTATAGGAGTTAACCTGCCAAACTCTCATAAACCTCTCACACTACTGTATTCTGAAGCCTCCATCTAATAAAATACTTTAAGAAATAACACAGCTAGAAATCTCAAGATTCATTGATGGTCATTGTGCTTACACTTTTTAATTTTTTTTGAACAAAGTTGAAGTTTATCAAGAATAAACATTAAAGTTGGGTGTCATGTCTCATACATGTAATTTCACCACTTAGGAAGTGGAGGCAAGAGGATCAAACATTCAAGGCCATACTTAGCTATATAGTGAGTTTGATTCTGCTTGGGATACAAGAGACTTTGTCGCAAAAACAGAAAAGATTAAGTTATTTGATTTTGTTTATTGATTTATTTGTGGATTGATGCTGTCTGTTTGATATAGCTCTGGCCACCTTCCTCTGCCTTCTGAGTTCTGGGATTAAAAATACATGCTACCATACCTAACAAGATTAAGTTTTTATGTAAATTTCAGTATAGAAAGAAGAAAGAGAGAGAGAGAGAGAATGGAAAGAGGGAAAGGAGAGAGCCACAAAGAGACTGACTTAAAGAATCAAGTGTACATACACAAGAGTGGGTTTTGATTTCTTCAGAGAATCATCAAAGCTTTCAATTATGAAAAATTAATGGAGCAAGGCAGTGGTGGCACATGCCTGTAATAGCAGCACACAAGAGGCAGAGATGGGCTGATCTCTGAGTTTAGGCCAGTCTGATTTAAAGAGCCAGTTCCAGAACATCCAGGGACTACACAGAGAAACCCTGTCTTGAAAAAAACAAAATAAAGCAACCAAACAACAACAACAAAAACAGATAAGAAAGATTACTGGACTAACACATGCAAACTGGTTAAAACAATTTACCTTTGAGAAGATTCTTATTTTTTTAATTCTACTCATTCTTTTCTCATACATTACACCCTGAGCCCCTCCTGCCACTCCTCCCAGTCCCCACCCACCCACCTCTAAGCTCCCCTTGTTCCTAGATCCACTTGTCCTTTGTTTCCATTCAGCAAAGAACAGACCTCCCAGGGATACCAACCAAACATGACATAACAAGTTACAATAAGACTAGGCTCAAACTCTCATATCAAGGCTGGATGAGGCAACCCAGTAGTAGGGAAAGGGTCTCAAGAGCAGACGAAAGACTCACAGACAGCCCCTGATCCCACTGTTAGGAGTCCCACAGAAACACCAAACTACACAATTGTAATATATGTGTAGAATATCTAGGTCTGCTCAGTCTCTTTGAGCCTCCGTGAGCCCTGACTAATTGATTCTGTAAACCTCCTTGTGGTATCCTCTACACCTCTCGCTAATACAATCCTTTCTCCGAGACTATCTTCCACAGGATTCCCTGAGCTCTGCCTTATGTTTTGCTGTGGGTCTCTGTTTCTGCTCCCATAAGTTTCTGGATGACACCCCTCTGATAACCCTTGAGCTAGGTACAAGTTTATTAGTATAGCACAACATCAATAAGAATCACTTCATTGAAATTTTCTTTTGTCAGTTGTTTTTGGTTCTATACTAGGTGTCCAGGCTATCCAGCTTCTGGTTCCTGGTCATCCAGGCAATGTCATATGTGTCCTCCCTCTTGTGGTGCAGGCCTCAATTTGGACCAGTCATTGGTTAACCACACCCACAATTTCTGTCAACTTTACCCCAGTATGTCTTGTAAGACACATTGTAGGGCAAAGGTTTTGTGGCTGGGTTCATATCCCAGTCCCACTACTAGAAGCCTTGCCTAGTTAGAGAAGATGGCTGGCTCAGGCTCCATATCCCCCATTACTTGGGAGTCTTTGATAGGGTCACATTCATAGATTCCAGGGAGTTTCTACTGAGAAGATTCTTGAGATTTCATTTATGCATATATGAAAAAATAATGCTTATGAAAATGACATCTTTGTTCATTTCCATAATCACCTCTGATCAGTTAAACAAAACCACATTGAAATGCTGTATCAGTATATTACCATTAAAGTGGGGTTGGATAAAATTCTTGCCATCCAAGCATGAGGACCTGAACATTCAGATCCTCCAGTACTCGGGCAAAGAACAGAAATAGTAGCACAGGCTGGGAGGAGTCAGACCAAGACAGATAACAGACTATACAACTATTTTCAATAAAGTGTTAACCTGGTGACATTTTTGTTAGAAAAAAATATCATTTATGGTTTACATGGAAGATAAAAGTGATATATTGTAATTAGTTTGTGGAGGACTAATGTCATTTTCACTGTTACTCATAAAACTGTGTTTTAGAGCATATATTTACATGTTTAAAATATAAGATTTAGTTGCATCTGCCAGTGGCTTTCCCACTTGGAACTTTTCTTTTTAAATTTATTTATTTTTACTTTATGCAAATGAGTGTTTCTCTTGCATGTGTACCTCTGCACCATGTGTGTACAGTGTCCATGGAAGCCAGAAGGTATCAGATGCCACCTCCAGAACTGGTGCTGAGAACTGAACCTAACATCTTTGAAAGATCACTCAGTGTTCTTAATTGCTCCTTACTTGTAACTTTTATTTATTTTCTTGACATGTTTACACACACAGTGAATTTTATTTCTCATCTCCCTTTCATCCCTCTCCCCCTTCTGCTGAAACCCTTATTTCCAAGTAGTCCCCTCCTGGTTTTTCAAGACAGGGTTTCTCTTTGTAACCTTGGCTGTCTTGGACCTCACTTTGCAGCCCAGGCTGGCCTGGAACTTACAGAGATCTGCTAGCCTCTGCCTCTCCAGTACTGGGATTAAAGGTGTGCACCACCACCACCCAGCCCAAGCAGTTCCCTCCTACTTTTATGTCTTTTGTGTGTATTTGAACCACTGAATTTCATAAATACTGTCTATAAACATTTCATCTTGGATGTGGAAGGGAACTCATGATGTCTTCTATTTGGAAGGTTTAAGATAATCTTTGTTACTTTTTATTTTGTTTTTGCTTTTGTAGAGATAGACATCACTCAAACAGGTGGGTATTTCCAGCCCCCTTGAAACAGCTTCAGTTCTTTTAGTTTGTAAAAGCCAGAACTGGGTGTGTATTATGGAGTGAGGGCCAACATAGCTTATCAGTCAGGCCCCACCAGAATGCTATCAAATGATCCCAACTGGAGAGAGATGTGAATGGGTTTTTTGAGCTCCAGCCCTACAAGAGTTCCCACCACATCAAGACTGATCAAGCTGATGGGAAAGTGCCATTTCCTACCCCCTGCCATGAGCATATCACCAGATTATCAGCCAGAGCCTAAGTGAGGCTACATACAGTACAAAGGAGCCCAGCTACCCTTCCTGTGTGTGTAAAGAATGGTATATATTTTGTGAGGGAGTAGAGTGGAATATATTAAAACTGGCAGAGTGAATGAAAAAAGGCTTTTGAAGCAAACTTTTTGGGAGTCAGGTTGGAAAAACAGGACAGATGTAGAAGTCTAAATCAAATACTAAATAACAGTTGATCTGGACAACAAGATTTGCCTGTGTGTGTCAGAAGAACGTGGGGTCTCCTGGTAAATGGAGTTTTTCAGTCCCCCTTAATTGAAGTAAGAAAATTGGCATCTGCTTGTGTTTTTATTCAAGGGAAAGTTTCAGGGATTTGCAGCTGAATGATAACACTGATCTCAGGGTTGTTAGGAAGATTAAATGAAATAGTGGATGTCCCAAATCAACCCAAGACAAAAAGGAAATCTTTAGAACACAGACTATCAGCATCTTAAAAAAAAACATAGTTTTTATTATTCTTCACTCTCTGGGAAGTTACATAAGAGCAGGTATGGCATGGATGGAGAACATTGATGGCAGGGGCTTCCAGGGTTGTCATGTGGCAAGTACCCAGATCGTACAGACTCGATGCTGTCTACAAGACTCGAGAAATGAAGCAAACCTCACCTTGTTCCTCCAACTTAACAAAAGGTACTGTGGGTATCTACATGGATTACTCCAACAGTTTAGTGCTTAAAAGAAAGTGACTGTCTCCCAGGTATTGCTGGCTCTGAGCTACAAGATGCATGCTTTGTGGATGGTAGTTAGGCTCCTTGAGGAGGTTGTAAGTGCTCCCTCTAAAGTCCAGTTTTGCATCCATTGAATGTCAGATTCCATGATCCTCCTCATCAGATCAAAGGGTGACAGAAACTCAAGGAAGTGCAATCAAGAAATGCCCTGAATCTTCTAGAATAAGTTCTGCTCTAGCAGCAGGCCCATGCTGGAACAAGGGACTTTGTTTTGTTTCCATCTCAGATTTCTCAACAATGCCCCTTTGAATTAGTTACCTAGACCTGGAGAACTAAAATTTCTAAGCAAAATATTTCATTGGACAGGTCCAGATGTAGACTTTCCAGATTCTCTCTAGAGTATAGAGTCTAGACATTGTAGATGGAGGTTGTCAGCAGCCTCAACCAGTTCTTTTTGGAAGAGGGGAGCCTTTTGCACACCATTTTTATTTGGCTTTTCTCTGAGACAGGAGTGGGGTTGACTCAGTCCAGTTTAGGCTGGAACAGTTTGGGCTGAGCTTGGTCCCACAATTCATTCAGGAATAGCCTTATGAAATTCCATGGGCTCCATCTTTGTTCAAAGGACACTGCTTGGGAACCTGAGGGCCCACAGATTCTAAGGAAAAGGGAAGTAGACACAATGAGGCAGAACGATGAACAGCAGGTAAGTTTCTGTGCATTCTACCCACAGCAGCTACTTTCTGCATTTTATAAGCTGGGAATTTGCTTATGTTTGAAAACCCCTGCCATGGGGCACAGTTGCTAAGGCAAAGCAAAGCAGAATTTAAAAGAGAGCAGGGACTTGTGCCAGATTGGCTATTTCTTAGCATCGGGGACAGAAAGGGATGGGGATGCTTTGGGGACTTCTGGATCCACAGTAGAAAAACAGGATCACATTGCGCAAAAGGAATTGTCTTCTTCCGATGGAGGCTAATAAAAGTAGAGATCTCGTCTATTCTCTGGAGACAGGCTTCCTAAAAACAGGGTAAACATGATGGTGAAGAGGCTAGTTTTAGAATCAAATTATCCTAGGTTGGAGTCCTAGCTCACCAGTGCCTAGCTATGTGGCGTTGGGCCACTTCCTTAGCCTGTCTGAGCTTTACTTTCCCATGTTGAATGGATATATTAAAAATGAGTACTTCCCAAGGTTCTAGTATAGGATCATATTACTGGCAGATAATGTCAATTGTATTTATCATACTTTCTTCACATTTCTTTCCTCTGACTAAATTCAATATGTGGAACCTCAGAAAATAAACAAAAAACAAACAAACAAAAGCCCACTATTCTTACCTAAAGCCAGATTATCTGTGGTGTTGATATTAACTACATCAGTATCTCTTTCTCATCCTTAAATCTAAATGATGCACTTCATGAACCACCGTGAAATATTATTTGCAAAAGAAAATTCTTTTTAAGATAAAGGAAATGAGTCCACAAATTTTATGCTTTCTATTTAATTTTAAACTTGACTTAATTTTGACCTTTGCTTAATCTTCAAATCTTGCTGCAAATTTTATCCTTTGATCAATGTAATTTAAAAAGACTCTCTCCATCCTTCTCTTTTTGTGTTCTTACACAAATCCAAAGCATGTATTTTCCTTAGTTCTACTAAGTAGAACTTGCTAACTTCAATTTATTGTGACTGATCCTGCAATTCTTTTCTGGAATGTGGTCAAGGATCCTGCTTTACTAGTCTAGAAGTCTCTAAATCAGTCTGGCTACTGACTGCAGCATGGGCCATGTCTCTTTGCTGCTAGAGTGACCACTATGCAACATCTAAGCTCAAGGGCCATGCTGGTCATTCTTATTTTTTGTGCTTTGAGTAAGTTTTGGGCATAAGATGCCTTCTAATGAGCTGCATGTTTTTTGCTTTTGGTTCTGTTCTGTTTTAGAGATAAAGCCCAGGGCCTTCCTCTATCTGCTAGGTAAGTACTCTGGGCCTGCAATCTACCATTGAGTTGTACTCCCATTCTACTTTATACTGTTTAAATGGCTAACTATAGCTAAATATTCTTCTAAGCATTTGCACACATTATTTCATTAAATTCCCAGAGAACACCTATGTGGTAGTCACTGTTTTCATGTGCGTCTTATAAATGAAGCAACTAATGCACAGGGAAGTTCAAAAACTGTGAGCAAGTTCCTGAGACTAGTAAGTATCAAATCTGGAATTAGAACCTTCAACTTAGGTGTGATGCTCTCTTTTCTTTCTGCCCAACCTGTCCTTATTTTGAAGCTCCTAATTTCAAATTCAGCATAGAGCCCAGAGAACTGCCCTTGGCCCTCAATTACGTTCTTCTTGACTATAGAATCAGTCCTGGGGTGGCTGACAACTGAATGCCTGAAACAGCTAATCCTCATGGATTCATTCATCTTCCTGAGTCACCTTGACTGAGTAGGGCTCAGATGAAAGAATTCAGTGGAATTGCTTCTCTGGCAAAATGAGAGCATGCTCAAGAAACTTTGCAAAATATACAGTGCATATGCAGACTCCTTGAGATGGATATGAAATCAATGGTCTCTATGAAAAGCTAATCGTGGAAATAAGGCTTTTGTAAGCTGCTGGAGATTCTGGCTGCTACAGTACACACTCTTTATGTTTGTTTCCAAGGCACAGAGCTACACTGTGAAAGTCTAAACCCCATACTTACTTTCATTATCAAGACTGGCAGTGGCAGGTGCAAGACCATAGATTTTATTATCTAGAAAAGAAGAAGAAAACATAAATGGAAATGAAACCTTAGGTTGGGATAGAAGCCTGTAGTATTCCAGGGATCCCAGATTACCCATCCCTTATTTTCTAAATACAAAACATAATTTATTTTATCAAATTCTGAAAAATAGAAGATTCTGCCCATCAAACCGTTGGAACTTCTTCCCATCTCCCAGGTAGAGCTAATGAAGGATCTTTAACTTGCTCAGTGACTTCTGAACTATGAGACACCAGTGAATGCAAGTGATGTCAACACTGGTAGGGGACTTTGAAGTACTTCTCCAGATAAGACTTAGATAATAAACATTTGTGTGTGAATGTGTGTCACAGTTTTGTCAATAGACAATGCCTGCATCATCCTTTGACTTTGATGTGCCTCACTTACAGTAGATGCTCACTAAAGGTTTGCTGAATTGGATTGGAACTGCAGAGAGCCATTATGTTTGGAAAATGCTGATCTGAGCCATCTGTTTTCTACCCAACTGTTGAAACAGAGTTCTGCTGTTTGTATGCATAGATATACATAGAAACACAGTTGGTCTCATTTTCCTCCCAAATCCGGGAGAAGATTTTTGAAAAAGAAGATAATAGTATAAATTTTAAGAAGTCTCCTAAGCGGGCCATTTGCATGATTTAATCTATCTATATATTGCTAATCAAACTTTGGAAATAGTGGAGTTCTATTTTAATTAGAAGTTTGTTTGCTTCATGCATTAAACCACAGATATGTATGGATTATGTTGTGAAAGTAAATAATTCACCCAGAGTACAAAATACTTGAGGATGCAGACTTGGCTTTATGTGTGTGTGTGTGTGTGTGTGTGTGTGTATGTGTGTGTGTGTGTGTGTGTATGTGTGTGTGTGTGTGTAAGAGAGAGAGAGAGAGAGAGAGAGAGAGAGAGAGAGAGAATACACACATATATAATAAGTATATCACAAGAAAAGCAAATCTTGTGACAGAGTGCATCACTATTTTGGTGAAAGTATAATACATTCAATTCTTCCCTATCTTTTCTTTAAAAGAAACATACAAACAACATCAGAACAACCAAAAAAACTCTTGCTTTATGATGAGTATTTTGAATCTACCAGCCATTAATTGACTATATAATGGGTGAGTGAGTGAAGAAAATGTGAGCAAGCCTGGAGGATGTTTTTGTGCAGGGGAAGAGGAAGTGATCAGGGTGATGAAACCCAAAGGAAAGTGAGCATGAGGAGACCAATATGCAGGAGGGAGTCACAGCCAGCCAGACACTGGTGTCTCTGTAGTCAGCTACAGGGCTGCCTCTCCAGCCACTTTGAATTTTAATGTGTGGAGCAGATGGTTGGTATAGATTGCCCTTGCTTTTGCCCAGGAGTCTGGCATCATTGCAAGTTGTCAACCTGTTTGGAGAACAGAGTTTGAGCCTGTAGGTACGTCATAGAGCTCTGTTTTGCAAATGGATTATTTAGTGGAGTGGAGGTAAATATGAGATTCTATGATTTTAGGCATAAGCCCATCATTTTGTCTAGGACAAAGCCAAGTCAACAGACTGGGGAGATTATTTCAGGCCAACTCTGCCTGTCTGGCTGTCTGCACGTACTACTTTAGCCATTAAACTGTGTATGCCAGTGTGACCTAGTTAAAATATATGGAAGTTATAAATAATATAATGCCCCTTGGCAGCAGACTTATCTATGTCCAGAGTGGCAGTAATTAGTCTTAGTCCCTCAACTCACTGTCAACCGCAGTAACCTTGCAAGTATCTGTAAACAGTTTCTTACAGTAGTCTGTGCTGGGAGGCAGGTTCAGGAGCAATCCCGTGCTTCCGACAATCCTGGCAAGGTTGTAGTTCTCCCTGACAGCAGGTTGCAGAGGATGGTTTAGGTATCTATCCCGGTGGAGTAAATATAGACGAGACTCATGATACCCATCAAAGTAGACTTCTGGAGCCAGATGCCTGTCAGGAAAGACAGGGAAGGTAGGCTCTAGGAATTCTGGCCTCACTAGGGAAGAGACTTGCCACAACTCCTGCATATGTGCAGAGGGAGCACTGGGCATGGACAGTGGGTGCAGAGCCATAGCCGTAGGACTATATTCATCTGAGCTGCTGCTGCTGCTGAAGTCATTTGCTGGAGATGCTTCTGGCCGTGGATTTGTCCAAGAAGAGAGATGCCACTGATTTGGGGCCATGCTGCTATCTGGAAAAGATTTAGACATTAAGTATTTTCTCCAAATGGCCAAAATAGAAGTTTATTATTTCTGATTAATGTATATCATACATACATGAATATATATAATTTTTATTATTTGTGTGAGAGAGAGAGGTGTGTATAAGTGCAGGAGAATGGCCATAGCAAAGGTCAGAAAATAACCTTTGGGAGTCAGAGTCAGTTATTTCCTTCCCGGGATTGAGCTGATGTCATCAGTCTTGTCTGGCAAACGGTTTTGCCCACTGAGCAATCCCACCAGCCCCATGGTATATTTTTTTTGACTTGAAGAAAATAAAAAATGTTTTTAAGACCCATACTAACCACAGTGTCCATAATCAACTGCTTTCCCTCTAAATATGTTTATATTATTTTCCAGGATTTTTGCTTCATTAAAATATCATGAATATCACTGAGCATAGTGCTACATGCTTATAATTTCATGCTCATGAGACAGACGCAGAAGGAGTGGCCTGAGTTCAAGGCCGGCCTGAGATGCACAGTAAATCTAAGAGCACTGTCTCAAGAAATAAAACCAACAACCTCACACAGCAATGGATAGAGACAAATACAAGTTTATTCCAAGTTACTAATTTTAATGTCATCACTTCCTTTCCAAAGGACTTGCACCCAAGCTTAAATCAAGAAAAATATTCAAATAAAAATGTAAACATTTGTTATTTTGACTGACTCCAGAATGGCTGCAGAAAGTTATGATATGATTTAGAACAAGACTAAATGGAAGGGCATCCCATTTTAGAGTAAAATACAAAAGGCACAACATCTTTTTTTTTTTTTTTAAATAGGGATCATTCTCTTTTCTTTAAGCAATAATTTGGATTTTAGCTCTATTTACTAAAGAAGTATTTAATGGTATCAAGTTATTTGAGAGGTAACCAGCACATAGCTAATATAAACACTAGTTTTCAAATGGTTATATATTGTTCTATCACACAGCAGTAATGGAGTAACATGTGTCCCATTTGTGGGCAGCTCAGTTGTTTACATTTTCCAGTTATATTATGGATATCTCAGTGAATAGCTCCACACATGCATTTTTGCAGCCACATGAACATTGGCTCCTTAAGAAGTCTTTTGTAATTAAATGTTTGGTTTATGTTCAGTTGCTGCTATTGCTTAGCTCTATTTTATAGTTGATACTTTAATTACAGCAAATGGCAGGACTCCACAGAACTGAATAAAGAAATTACTGCGTACCTTTAATGGTCCTTCACACAACTCTAGCAAACTTAATCTTAGACATGAAAATGGTAAGAGACTGGACAGCAGTAGTTACATATGTTGGGCTGGTAGGAAACTGAGCAGGAGTAATGAATGCTGGAGAGGAAAGTAGTTGTTTGGTCCTCACTCTGCAACAGCAGAATGGTTGGAGTCAACATCTAACACTGCTTCTACCTTTCAAGTTCATGTGGACTGACTAATAGTAATGGAATCTCCTTGAGTCCCTATTCTAATAGTACCTAGGATAAGAGCCTACTGAGATCTCAAATGTCTACCATAGCTCAGAACATGAATGGGTGTTTTTCCCACTTTTAGCATCCACTCAGGCAGGAGATGGGGAAGGAAAGAGTTCTGCCAGATGCTGCTAAAAGCCTGAAGCCTCTCATCTATCTAAGATAATGGAGAGGTAGGCAGGGAGGGGGAACATGACTGCGATGGCAAGGAAGAATTGGCTAGCAGAAGAGTCTGTCTGAGATACTGGTTCCCTTTACCTTCATGGGCACCTCTTTGAGCTCTCCTGAATGTTCTATTTGACTGGACCTTTTATAAAATGAAAAACCATCTCAGAGGCCAATGCAGTGTTGCTAGAGTGTCCCTATCCACCACTGTAGCTTTTCCTGTAATGCGGATGAAAAACATAAAGGAGGCCAGATCACATACGGCACAGGTATTCTGTTCTACTTCATGTTACCTTTGAAAGTTGGCATTTCTAGCTATTAGCAACTCAGGGCACTGTGTGCCTTGGAACAGAATGATTAAGCTGATTTCATATAATCAGTGTCCGTGTTTCATATTTAATGGGAGTACTGCATGTCCTAAGCACAAATTATCAACGTAGCCTCGCCTCTGACAACGGGGCCGTTTCCGTCTGGACTGGCTTTACAGATCTCATACATATGCCTCAGGTGCTCACTGAATGTCTGAGCTGTGGAAAACAGGGCCACAGAGGGTTTGGAATATTTATCTCAACTGTTTCTGTCCCGGTTAATGGGAGTTAGGTGGTGTGCCATTGTCCACAGTCCTGTGGAATAACTGGATGCACCACAATAAAGTTTGGATAGGAGAATGTGGGAGTGAACATGAGGTTTCAACCCCAAAGTCATAGCACCCCAACGGTTCTAGAGTAGCCTGAGAGACCCACTTTTCTAGACAAGACATGGATGCTTATGGCCCCTAGAATGGAGACCCTACCTTGGGTGGGCTTCTTGATCAACTAACTGCACCTTCAGCAATGTCAATCTGTGGGTACAGGGTGGTACCCCAAACCATAGGTTGGGCTGCCTCAAGGTTGCTGCTGTAGTGACAGTCTTACCCAAGTGCTTTCTCTTCATTCCCTCTGGGTACATGTGCAAGAGAGCTCAAATGTTGCTTTCTCAAATCCAGAGCAGGAATGAGTGGAGAGCATTTGAGCACTTGGTTAGATTCAGGGATTCTGAGTCCTTCCACTCTTTCCACTTCAACTGTAAGCATCTAGACCCCGCTTCTTAGTCTCACCCATCACTCTAGAATTCCTAAGATCAGGAGTGCCCAGAAAGTCAGAAAATGTTATTCTCCACTTCTCACTATTTAAATTAAAGTGGTAGCCACCCTTCTCCACTCCCAAGAACTACCCAAAAGACACTGCCATTCCCACTCACGTACACTTTTGGAAACCCCAGAACCTTCTAGAAGGCCTTTCTTGTACTGTAAAGTTTGCATGCACACCAGGGAATGATCCTGCATCTGTGGTTGGATGGAAGGCCAGACCTCCTAGTCTGGACTAGTTTCTAGACTCACAAACTATATAATCACTCTCTCAGCAAATAGGAGTTTACTGTTACTCTCTATAGCTGTAACCTGCCTGTTTCCTGCAGCGCAGTAGTTAATACTTGAGTCATTCATACACTCATTCACTCACTACTATCCTTTCCCACTACTCAGTATGCATAGTTATAGCTTCTTTTTCCTCCCCACCATGATATTCCTGGGAATTCTCACCATGCCTGGCTCACAGCAGGCCCTGGCTATATATTCCAATGAATGCACACAAATCTATTCAGTCGCAAACATTACAGTGCATGAATACACACAAACATATGTGTGTGGTTGTGTGTGTATATTTGCAAAATGTATAAACACTTACAAATATATGTATGCACACACATACACACAAACACATACACAAACACACACACACCTCCTTATTGAATCTTTCTATTTTAAGTTGAGCAGGGAACATAGCACTTCCACACATTATTGAAGTTGGGGGAATGACAAACTGGCATAACATCCCTGGTGGGCTATTTATTACACACACACAAACACACGCGCACACACACATACACACACACCCTCTATAATTTGTGTAGCCTCCTGACATGACATTTTACTCTGTTTGCTGTAACAAGATACCTGAGGCTGGGTAATCTGCAAAGGAACAAGTTTATTTAGCTATTTAGCTAATAGTTGGGGGGGGGTAGATAGATGAGACCTGATAAGCTAGGGTCAGATGGAAAGGGAGGAGGACCTACCCTATCAGTGGACATAGAGAGGGCCAGAAAGGAGATGAAGGAGAGAGTGTGGGATAGGGAGGGAAGGGGGGAGGAGGCTATAGCTGGGATACAAAGTTAATAAATTGTAATTAATATAAAAATATAAATTTAATAAAAAAAAAACAGCCGTCCTATCTCAGGTTCCTGAGTAGCTTGAACTACAGGCAAACATCACTAAATCCAGCTAAGTTTTTGGATTTTTAAATTCAAAAACATAAAAAGACTTGATTTATAGATATTTAAAATATGAGTCACAATTGTAAAGATAAATATAGAATTAATTGATTGCCTTTCTTCTGATTCTTTTCTCTCTCTTCCTTAGTCGATCCCTTTTTCTTCCTCTCCTCCTTCCTTCTTTTTCCTCTTTCACACCACACGCACACACACACACACATATACATACTGTGCAGTAGGAAAATCTAACTTTTGGCCAGCACAGCCTGCACGTATTGGCTTTGTGCTTTTTGTCAGTGTGACTGGTGTTCCTCCATTATTTTATTTCCTCTAAGAACAAAAATGCATGCTCTTTGACACTAACTAATGACAAAACCACACCACAACTGGAGGATCAGTTTAGACAGACAATTCTATTCTGGAACACTGAGGAGGCCTGCTCAGTCTTATCCTCTCTTTCCTACTCACTGCCCCAGGGCACCTACTCTCTGTTTGCTAGATGTCCATGTTCCTTTTCATAACAAAAAGAGTTCAGATGCAAAATGTGGCCTGGTATCTTCAGGTTGAATGGCTGACAGCACTGCAGAGGCCATCCTACCTTTGTGGTAAGATTCTGTACAGGTGACTAGACTATGTACCTCAGTTTCCTCATCAGAAATATGGGGACCATAATCAATAGGATTAGTGTGAAGATACAATACTATAAACCATATGACAGATTCCAGCCGAAGGCCTTCACATGAATATATATATACATATGTGTGTATGTGCAAATACATACACAAACACATCCCCTCAGGTGCTCTTTTAGTCACTGACCTCACTCTTAAAGGTAAGCACCATAGATTTCGTTTGCTTGCCTTAAAAAAAATACTCTAGCACATAGCCTACACTGACCTCAAACTCACAGTCATCTTCTCACAGTCTCCCATTTCCTGGGGTTGCAGGTGTGTACCATACTCAGCCCGCTCATCTTTGAAGACTGTCTAAACTGTGGTCGATTTTGAGGAATACAGTAAATGCAGTTGTTTTGGTGTGGTATTGGGTACCTCTGGAGGTTAGAGACACACATGGGCACAATTCCTTTCTCTTACTAGAAATGAAGGCACCATGTCATCAGTACTTAAGGGACCATAAGCAAGTAGCAGGACTGTATCTTACATAGATATTCTCCACAAGATGGGAACCATTGTGTTTCTTTTTTTTTTCCCCCCCATTAACAAGAGCAGATAGGAAGCCCTTAAAAATTAGTATGAAGGACCTGTGCTGGTTCAGGTCACCACCCATCACCTTCTCCTAGCAGCCCTTGGGCATGCTCCCAGGTCTAAGCACCTGGGACTTGTGCTAGGAGGAGGAGGAGAACAGGAAAAAATGCCAGTTAAGACAAGCCCCATAAGCACCAGGACCATACCATGGCTCAAGACATCACATCTATTAAAACTTCCCCAGATACTGACTCTGAAGTCTCCAATATCCTTTAAAAGAGGAGATAACTCAAAGATCTCTTCAGTTATTTTCTTTTAAAAGTATAGCCACTGTGTATTATATACATATAATTAAAAAAAAAAAAAACCTCTGACTTGGGGAAAGAAGCCAGGAGATTTGGGGGCATTGCCATATAAGTTTCTGTGTTTGGGTCTTGCATATTTGGCTTGACAAAGTGCCACTAGAATGTGGGTAAATCTCCTATGGGTGCCTATGAATGGCAGCCTGTTCTCCTCTGCCTGGCTGAGCTGGTGCTGGGATGCTTGGGGTTGGTCTGAAGGAGTTAAGAGAATACCAAGCAGCAGTCAGTAATGAAAAGCTGCTGCATAGATTCTCATCATGTCTGAGGCAGGCTGTGTGTCCTGTAACACCACCGATGAGAAAATCTACTGTCCTGAACTTCTTTCACTGAGCCCTTCCTTGAGACAGCCAGGCTTAGGAGAAAGCTGACTCCTAGCTATGGTAAGAAAGGCCTTGAGAGAAACAGTCTTTCCTTCAGTTGTTCAGTCAGCTGAGGAAATACTTGCTTAGCCCAAAACCTCATGAGACAACGTGTAGGGGGTCTGTGAGATTGTCACAAGGAAAATGCAATAGCCATGGAGGTAAGTGAAAAAGGGAAAGCCCCCTACCTCTCTTTGCACCATGGAAGTTAGTTTGCCTAAGAAATAAGTCTATGCCCAAATTCCCCAGACTCATATAAGGTGAGGTCACAACACACAGAAAACACCAGAACAGCCACACAGCAAAACCCTCACAGAACATAAAAGCTCATAGGAAGGGTGTGATGCTCTCTGACCCTAATGTTTTGAATGCAGGCTATCATATCCATAACAGTCATCCAAAACAGCGTGCTAGACTTTGGCACCATCCCCACAAATGCAGCCCTTACAACTTGCCGCTTGGTATCCATTATCCCACTGACTTCTCAAAAATGTCCCCTTCCAGTTCAGTAATTGTCAGTTCTAGCAGAGGAAACATGCCCTAAGGTCACACTCACAGGGAGTAGGCACCAGGCTGACTGCTTTGAAGGCTGTGCATCACAGAGTCACCCTTCTCTGTGGTGACCTTATCTATGGACTCAAGGTGATGTGTCTCCACTGAATCCCATTGGATCTTAACCTCTCTTGTGGGGTATTAAGAAAGCCAAAGTGTAGTGAGTTTATTGTGATTACAGGAGGGCTCTTTGGGTGATGATTAAGAATAATGACATCAAATATGGTATCACATCATTAAAGTGCAAGAGGCTTTCTGACAAGAAGGAGAAAGCCAGATAATATACATTTTATTATCATTTATTATGTGATGCACTGCATTGCGCTGCCTTGGGACTCTCAACAAGAAGACAACAGCATAAAGAGGCCCCTTGGATCAGAACCCTGTGCTAAAATAAATATTTCTTCTTTCTTTTCTTTCTTTATTTTTTTTTTTTTAATGACAAGGTCTTATGTACTTCTAGGGTGGCCTTGAACTGCCCACATAACTAAAGATGACTTTGAACTTCTGTTCTTCCTGCCCCCATCTCCCACATGCTAAGATTATAAGCATGTGCTACCACACCCAGTTTTTGTGGCGCTTAAACTCAAATCCAAGGCTCTGAGCATGCAAGACAGGTACTCTACCAACTAAGCCACATCCCCAGCACAAATCCTTTTTCTTTGCAACATACCCAGTCTGTGTCATTATGCTGTGCTCCAAATCACAGTTCCATTCATCCAAGCAATATTCACTGAGCGACTTCCATGAGTCAGGCATTGTGGCAAGTAGTTGGAAAACAGCACTTACAGGATTGAGTATCCACTGCCATATGTTCTTCCACATCACTTTAACCCACAAGATTCTCTGAGCAAACCATATCGCTTACTCAGAAAATTCACTTCTAGGAAAGAGGTAAATTCTGCTAAGATCAGCACATCAGATGCCTTGTCTACTCTGAAGAATAAAGGCAGGATGATGGAGTCTGCTTATAGATGTCCTTGCCCACAGATAGGGGCTTCACATTTCTATTTCTACTTTGTATAAACTGCCCCACTTAGAGGCCCATATATCCTTTTGTGAACTAAAGTGTGTGTGTGTGTGTGTGTCCACAGAAGTAGTGAGCTTCTGAAAACATTTAAGCCCCAGTCTACTCGCACATGTCAAAAAGGTAAAAGGGAACCACTCTGTCTTATTCCATCAGGCACAAGGGCCACAGTGTCTAGAGTCCAAGAATACTTTTACAGGTCCAGGCATTTTTATTTTAAAAACAAAAGATTATGAAACGGATACTCCACATATGAAGAAAAAAAAGGAATCCAATCTGGGTCAAATTCATTTTTATACAAATGCATTTATAAATTGCACTTTTTATTGAGAAAGGGACCCATGAAGGTAAAGGTGCTTAAAGTTTAAAAGGCATATATACCATGGACCCTGCTCCAGGTCCATGGCTTCCCCTGAAACTTGAGTATTTGAATCACACACACATCATGACATAGCTCTTCAACAACAGACATCTTTAACCTTGTGAAGGGTGAGAGAGGGATGTGGCAAGACTCTTCATGGGCCTCCCTCTGGCCCTGTCCTCACTTGCCAGATATCCACTCCTTGCTGGTAGGAGTCTGGGATGTCCTTTATCTTATTGTGAATCCTTTAGTGCTCTAGCCCTCAGGCCAATAGTAATAATAATAGCCCTGATAAGCTGCTCCTAGTGGACAAGGGTAGAGCTCTTACTGTGTGCAGAGCAGCAAACTCAGCCTTTAACAGAATCAAGGAATCAATGAGTATGTGAGCTCATTTAACTAAGCACTGTCCGTTTTACCTTAATTGTCTCAGAAGTGTAGTTTCTCAATAGGCAGGGTGACTTGCCTGTACCAGACACATACATATCTAAGAACCTAGAGTAAGTAAAAAAAAAACTGGTCTTTCACTGAAAGTCTCCTCCCTCCCAATATGCTCACCATTCCTGAGGATCAGATTTTCACTGTGGCTTGAGAAACTCCATCCCGGGGGCTTTTTGAGGTTTCTCAGAGCCCTGGTGAAGTGCTCATCCACCATGCTGTTGATGTCTCCTTGGAAGTAGGTGAAAAGGACACACCGGGAATTCCATTCAGTCCTTCTTGGTTTTTGCCTACGTTTCGGAATCCGGACACCAAACTTCTTCGTTTCTTCCATTGTCAGTGAGTGACACAAGTGATAGCTGTCAACCAAATTAAAAAAAGAAAATGTACCCAGAACTATTTTACCAAGTGGCCCAGTTATGGTTTGGGTGAATGGCATTCTTTTCTGTCTTTTTTTAAATTAACATTTATAAATGATTTTAAGAAAGACATTTTCATATAGGTGCATAATGTGCTTTGACTATATTGCCCCCAACCTTACGGATATACAGTTTGCTCCAACAAATACAGGTCCTCACTGGATCCCACAGGGTTCTTGAAATACAGCAAGCCTAATATAATCAGGGTTCAGGAAACAGCATTTCAAAGCTAAGCAATGCAGTGATAGTGGCCATCTCTTTAAAAAAAAAAAGGGAATTATCAAGCAGCCAAAATAGAAAAGCACCAAGAGAGAGAAGGTGGTAGATCATTGAGGCCAAATAACAGAGTGATTTGCCTTCTATAGAAATATTTCCTTCCCAGATGCATGAAGCAGAGTTGGCCCAGAGCTTCCTCAGGCAGATTCCCTTAGAGAGCTTGGCCAAGCAATCCAGGGTGGGCTAGCTTACTGTCCACCAGAATTGCTTTCCAGCCTGACCATTTCCAGGCAAGAGAGTATAGACCACATTAGAGCTCCCAGGCATCCTGGTGTTCTAATATGCACGAGACTGTCCTGCAAAGAAGCCACTCCATCTTAGAAACTATAGCAGCACCAACTCAGAGACACACATATTCAGACACACATATTTGTAACCAAAAAGAGATCTCCAAAACCCACTTTTATGATAGCATATTATGGCCACATTAGTAGAAAGCCTAAGACCATGTTCTGTTCACAACTGCTTATCAGCTGTTGGCTAAATTGCCTTGTAATTGGACTGCATTATTTACAGCAGCACGCTCAACCTTCAAGTGTGAGGCTCTATTTGCACCCGGGCCAGGGCCTGGCTCCCTTTACTGGGGAGGTAGTTTGCCTGGGATTGCTTCTTTACCTTTAAAGTCAACTAGACTTGCTGTGTACTCTGAATAACAATCTATTCAATCTTGTGAATATAACAAAAAAATGATTAAGGTTTACTAGATTTCCTCTCTGTCTATTCTATGAGATACTATATATCCTGGAGTCTTCCTTTCAAATTTCTTGATGTCTGAACAGAAATAGGTGCTCAAAAAAGAATGGCTGAATGCCGTTTCATGTACTGGAAGTACAATGCAAGGAAATCACAGCTTAGGAGTCACAAGGCCTGAGATTTTATCCAGTGCGTAACCTTAAGGTGTAGGATAACAAATTCCTCTAGACTTTATATTATTCTTAGTAGGATGTGAATAGTGTGAATTCTCTAACCTAGTCTTACAAGGTTCTTTTATGGTTAGGTTATGCTGGGGACATTAGGAAGGAATCTGGCAACAAGCAGGGGAACTTTCTAATTTGCTTTCTTTTGTCTTTCTTTTTGATCTGTGTAGCCCCGGCTGTCCTGGAACTCACTTTGTAATCAGGCTGGCTAGAATTCAGGATTCACCAGTCTCTGCCTGAGTGCTGGGATTAAAGGAGTATGCTATCACGTCAGGCTTCAGGGGTTCTTTCTAAAGGGCTCTCTTTTCAGAATCATTCTACCCCAGCCATGTATACACAGATACTTCTACATAAGCTCTTATGATAGCTGTGTCTATCATGTTCCCCAATGAAACTGCTTAAATGAGTCTATTACCAGGAAAATACATTTTCTGTGATGTAATCATGCCATGGAATATTACTCAGCAATAAAGTAGAACAAACTACCACTACACACAACACAGGTCAATCCCTATATACTGAGTGAAAAGGCCAAATATAAAAAAATAATGTGTCATATGTTTTTACTCATATAAAACAAGCACAAATAATCTATGGTGCTACAAGTTAGAATAGTGGATGCTTATGACATGGAGACTGAAGAGGAAGGGCAAGAAGAAACCTTCACCAGTGTTGGTAATGTCCCATATATTTCCCCCCAGTGCATGAAGGTCTTTCTATGTAGCCAAGGCTGGTCTCCAATGCATCATCATCTTTATGAGACTCCTGGGAGCTAGGCTTACAGGCACTGACACACCATATGCTTGGCCTTTGATTTGGGGGTGGTACTTACTACATTTGTCAGAACTCATCAAATTGTAGAGTCAAAATCTATTTCACAGTGGGTGAATTATTCCTCGATAAAAATGCAATGTATATTCAGATTCTTGGAGTTATCAATGCAAAGAAAAGGTGTTGGGAATGACAAAGGAATGAGTATATGGAGAGAGTAGCATTTTAAAGCTATGGACTATAAGAACACCTTTTCAGGGCTGGAAGCTGCCCATACATCTTCTCCAGTTTGGAGGGTTTGTTTGTTTGTTTGTTTTACCTTCAAAGTAGGCATGACCACCCCCATTTCAAAATAAGCAAAGTAGATGTTAGAGAAGGTGAAAGAAAACTATCTAGTGGCAAACTGACATTCAGATTTTGGTCTCTTGGGCTCCAGCCTCTATCTGCTTCCAACTTTTCCTTAACCTATCTGATGAGTGGGAAAGTCTCTCCCCTGCTTTTGGCCCCAGTCTCCCCATCTATGAACTGTGGGGTGGGACTGACCTCTAATCTTAAAAGAGCCATGAGTCAGGACATTGAGCCAGCCAGATGCATTCCCTCAGGGAATATAAGCAAAGCTTCAAGTCGGTCTCCTTCGGGGCTTCCTTTGTAGGCTACACCTGTCTGGTGCGGCAGGTGCTGTTGGTGTTTTGCAGGACGGTCCTCTCTGGCTCCACGTCGCCAGCAGCCACCAAGCTTGGCTCAGGCTTGACACAACGTGTAATTTCTTTCTAATTTCCCCTGAAGCTACACGGAAAGCACTAGCTGGATTCTTGGGATAGCATGGCCATAACCACATTTCTAGTCTTACTGGGTAGAGACTAAGAGCACATGGCAAATGACCATACCAGGGAAAAGCTCCAGATCATCCCATTGGCAGTGTTTTAGCCCCGCTCAACTTGGAGGGCTCATACTATAGGCAATTTGAAACCTTGATTAGACCACAAATTATACCAATGCCCCTTTTTCCCTCTCCACACACAAAAACACATACTCAGCAAGTGTTACTTCTCTGGAGCCAACCTACAAGGAATTCTCTGGGCTGTACTTAGCTCAACTGGAGAGAAACTGCAGTTCATGATATTTAAATTCAGAGAGTTAAGTTGGGTATTGTGACATATCCATGTAGTTCCAGCTTGGGGAGGAAGTTGGAGCAAGAGGATCAATTGAGCCTAGGAGTTCAAGACAAGCCTGGGAAACACAGCGAAATCCTAACTAAGAAACAAAACAAAACAAAAACAAAAAAAAAATGAGGAAATTGATTCTAAAAGGACACACATTCTGAGAACTGGTTTAATCCCTATGAAGAACTAAATCTCACTACATCCTTATGTAAAATTTAAGTGCCTCATCTTCCAATGAGTTTTGCGTAAGTTACTCATGAGTGAAGAGAGGGCGGACTGCCTGGGTGAAAAGGATACTGCAAAGCTGACTCTAAGGAAATGTCAGGAACAGAAATAAAGACCCAGAGTGTTTGAAGAAGAACCTGAAATATCATCCAAACTACTGTAGAACATCTCAGAAGAAGGAATCCAAAGGCAGAAAGAAGTCTAGCCTACAGTCTGTCACACGGACTCTGGGTGGACACTTTTACCACACTCCTGCAAAATGTATCAGGTATTTCTAAGACGGGACACAGTGTCAGATGACGATGGTTATCAAAATGACCAGTTGGAGCAAAAGCCCCTCCAAAGGCCAGATTAAATCTCAATTAGCATAGTAGTAAATCATGACCTCCAATTCACACCCATGTGAATTTCTATCCCATTTTACACTCCCAAGTTCCCAGCTTCTCCTACCTTAATTGTCGGCAGTCACCTGAGAAGGCAAAATCCTCCAATTCTGGTGCGGCTCAGCAACTGTGGAAGTGGGAGCTGTAGATGTTGTGCCCTCCCTTTTAAATGTTCCGCCCCTCTAGCCAAGGCTGTGCAAGGCGTTTCCTGCTAGCTATCTATTAAGAATGCAGAAAATGCACTCCAGCGAGTCAACCTGGTTGGGCACCTGCAGGAATGAGGAAAAGAGATAGCTGTTTTTTATTTCTTTATTTTTGTCATTAAAAAGCACGTTGTGGTGTTGTCTCCTCAACTGAAGCTGATTGTTTAAAACCTCTGTGCTCAGAATCACATGCATCTAAGACATTGTTTCGTGGGAGTTCCACCAAACTGCTATCACATCAAATGTCAGGAACTGAGAGTCCATGTGCTTTATCTCTAGTTTCTCCCTTTCTCTCCCTGAGAAGAAACAGAAGCCTGGCCCCTCAGATTCTCCTCTTGTCACAACCTTCCTTGGGCTACAGAAAGAGTGGAGACATCTGAAAACACCCCAAGAGATGACAGCAAGGGGCTCCTATCTTCATTTGAAAAACCTTTAGTATTAATTATCTCAGTATGTGGTATGTCTTTGGCCTCAAATCTCAGATCTGTTCTTTGATCTTGTGTTAATCAGCTTTTTATGAGTATGACAAAACACCTCAACATGTCATCTTAGAGCAGCAGTCTCAACCTTTGAGTTGCAACCCTTTTGGGGCTTGAAAGACCCTTTTGTGGCTGGAGAGATGGCTCAGAGGTTAAGAGCACTGGTTGCTCTTCCGAAGGTCCTGAGTTCAATTTCCAGCAACCACATGGTGGCTCACAACCGTCTGTAGTGAGATCTGGTGCCCTCTGCTGGCACACAGGCATACAAGCAGACATAATAAATAAATAAATCTTAAAAAAAATAGAAAAAAAATTAAAAGGCCCTTTCATGGGAGTTGCATATCAGATATCTTGCATATCAGACATTTACATTGTAATTCACAAAAGTATCAAAATTACAGTTAGGAAGTAACAACAAAAACAGTTTTATGGTTGGGGGCCACCACAACATGAGGAACTGTATTAAAGGGTCACAGCATTTGGAAGGTTGAGAACCGCTGGCTTAGAAGAATGGGTTATTTTGACTTAAAAGTTCCTGAGGTTTCAGTCAGCTGGAACAAAACATGGGTAAGGAACACAAGTGAAAAAAAGCTTCTCACCCATGGTGACCAAGAAGTAAATAGAAAGCAAATAATAGATCTCAATGTCTTTTTCAGAGCATACCTCCAATGATGGAACCTTTTTCCACTAGGCCCCATTGGCTAAAGTTTCTGCTACATCTCAGTATGTTTCATGCATACGCATACATATGTATATATATATATATATATATGTATATATATGTACAAAACCATTACACACACATGTATATATACATATATGTGTACACACACATATATATAATCAACTGTGATAATTACTGTAAAGACAAGTCATTAAGTAAGGGGAATTAGAAATGTGGGAATCGGGTACTCATTCATAAAGAGTTGTGATAAAAAAAAAAAAACTTTGCAATAATGTAACCTTTCAGCAGAACCCCGAGAGAAGAAAAAAATGTGAAACATTGCTTTCCTGATTGCTAATGGAACATTATTTCCAAGAAGGAAGATCATCTGCTCATAATACATTGAAGAAGCCATGTGTCTGGGAGGAGGGGAGGGGGAAAGTCATAAGCCCTCATCAACCAAGGCCTTTGAGTTTTCCTGTACGTAAACAAGTTCTAAAGGTTCTGCCCTCCCAAATGCTTTCCAAGTGATGCTTTCTCATCATCACCAGGCAGCATCATTTCTTCCCAGGACCATGACCACAGCCTCTTAAATAGATTCCTGCTTCTATCTTTTCCTGTTCTAACCCATTCATGATGATCATTTCAGAACATACACAGAATCCAAGAATTCCTGTGTAAAAGTTTATACCAGTTTCTCTTGCAACACCAAAATTTGTGTTTTCACTTTTTAAAAATTAATCTTTGGTTAGTATAAAAAGTAGCAGATTTTATTATCATATGGTCATACATGTCATTATATTTTGTTACCATTTGTCTCCCTCCCCAACTGTCCTTCCTCAGACCTGGTGTCCCCTTCTAGCTGGTTTCTTTCTTTCCCCGAGATAGTAACTCCTCTGCTTTCATATAACATATATTCCATGACCTTCTCTATTTGCCTTAAGATCAGTTCCTTCCCTCTGAGTCCCTTTCACACAGACACCATAGAAAAACATATTTATACACAAAAACATAAACAAACACACCATAGAATGAATCACACACTTTTTATACACACACTACAGAAATAAACACACATATTTAAACACACACATTCACATACATATATAATTTTAAATCAAGGTTCTGTATATAAGAGAAAACACACAGTATCTGTCTTTATTTTCATTAATTTATTTATTTAATCACTTTACATCCTGATCACAGCCCCTGTCCCATCTCTCCTCCCAGTCCTACCCTCACAACCCTCTCTCCCCACTTCCACCTCTATTACTACTCAGAGAAGGGGAGGCCCCTAAGGCCTACCCTGGCACACCAAGTCATAGCAGGATTAAGTGCATCCTCTTCCACTGAGGCCAGAGAACAGCCAGCTAAGGAAAAGGATCCAAAAGCAGGCAACAGAGTCAGAGACAGCCCCCACTTCCATTGTTAGGGGACTCACATGTTCACCAAGCTGCACATCTGCTACATATGAGTAGGGGGTCTAGGTCCAGCCCATGCATGTTCTTTGATTGGTGCTTCAGTCTCTGTGTGCCCCATGGGCCCAGGTTAGTTGACTCTGTAGGTCTTCTTGTGGTGTCCTTGACTCCTCTGGCTTCTTCTATTCCCTCTATCCTTTTCCCACTCTTTCACAAGACTCCCTATGTTTCTTATTGTTTGGCTTTGGGTTTCGGTTTCTGTATCTGTTTCTATCAGTTGTTGGCATAACTATCTCAGAAGATATAGTTATCTTCTGAGATATGCTAGGCTCCTGTCTATGAGCATAGCAGAGTATCATTAATAATGTCAGGGAGCATGGGCAGGGTCTCAAGTTGGGCCAGTCATTGGTTGGCCATTCCATCTATTTCTGATCCATCTTCTTGTAGGCAGGACAAATTTTGAGATTAAGGTTTTGTGAGTGGGTTGTTGTCTCCTTCCCTCCACTGGAAGTTTCACCTGGTTACAGGAGGTGGCCTTATCAGGCTCTATATCCCCAACTATATGAGTCTCATCTAGGAGCACTCCTATAGACTCACAGGAGCCTTAACCATCCCAAAGATTTCTGTTCTTTCTCCCAGTCCTCCCCCTTTCCAGCTCTCCCAACAACTGATCCCCACCCTAGTTCCCCTCACCACCCCTTCTCTTCAACCATTTCTCCTGTCTATTTTATTTCCCTTTCAGAGTGAGATTCAAGCAACCTCCCTTGGACCCTCCTTGTTACTTAGCTTCTTTGGGTTTTGTTGATTGTATTATGGTTATCCTGTACTTTACACTTATAAATAAGTACATACTTTCTGTGTCTGGGTTATCTCACATAGGATGATATTTTTTTTTCTCATTCCATACATTTGCCTAGAAATTGCATGATTTCTTTGTTTTTAATAACTTAGAAGTATTCCATAGCATTAATGTACCACATTTTTTAAAATTTATTCTTCGGTTAATGAATATCAAGGTTGTTTCCAGTTTATAGCTATTATGAATAAAGCTGCCATGAACATAGTCGAATGTGTCCTTGTGGTATGGTGGAGCATCTTTCAGGTATATGCCCAAGAGTAATATAGCTGGGCTTTGAGGTAGAGCTATTTCCTGTTTTCTGGGAAGCCTCCATATTAATTTCCACAGTGATTGTACAAGTTTATGCTCCCACCAGCAATGTAGGATGGTTCCCCTTTCTCTACATCCTCTACCTGCATGTGCTGTCACTTGAATTTCTGATCTTAGCCATTCTGATGGGTGTAAGATGGAATATTAGAGTCATTTTAATTTTCTTTTTCCTGATGACTAAGGACAGTGAACATTTCTTTAAGTGCTTCTTGGCCATTGGAAATTGCTCTGTTGAGAATTCTCAGTGTAGCTCTGTACCCCATTTTAAATTGGATTTTTTTGTTTGTTGATGTTTAATTTTTTCAGTTCTTAATATATTTTAGATATTAGCCTTCTGTCAGATGTAGGGTTAGTGAAGACCTTTTCTTATTATGTAGGCTGCCATTTTGTCCTATCAGCAGTGTCCTTTGCCTTGCTTTTCAGTTTCATGAGGTCCCATTTCTTAATTGTTAATCATAGACCTTGGTTGTTGGTGATCTGTTCAGGAAGTTGCCTCCTAGATCAATGCATTCAATTTCTCTTCTATTAGACTTAGTGTATTTGATTTTATGTTGAGGTCTTTGGTCCACTTAGACTTGAGTTTTGTTCAGGGTGATAAATATGGATTTATTTGCATTCTTCTACATGCAGACATCCAGGTATACCAGTACCATTTGTTGAAGATGCTTTCTTTTTTCCATTATGTGGGTTTGGCTCCTTTGTCAAAAACCAACTATTCATACGTGTGTGGGTTATTGCTAGTTCTTCTATTTGATTTTATTGATCAACCTATCTGTTTTTATGCCAATACCATGCAGGTTTTTTTCATTTATTATATAGGATTGTTTTAGCTTTTTCATATGAAGTTGGGAACTTCTCTTTTGAGGTCTGTAATAATAGTGTTGCAATTTTGATGGGGATTGCATTAATTTTGTAAATTGTTCTTGGTAATATGGCTGTTTACACTATGTTAATCCTACCTATCCATGAGCATGGGGGAATCTTTCCATCTTCTGATATAGTCTTCAATTTCTTTCTTAAGAGACTTGAAGTTCTTGTCATACTGGTCTTTCAGTTGCTTGGTTAGAGTTACACCAAAATACTTTATATTATTTGTTATAATTGTGAAGGGTATTGTTTCCCTAATATCTTCCTCAGCCCATTTATAGTTTGTATATGGATGTGCTACTGAATTTTTGAGTTAATTTTGTATCCAGCCTCTTTGCTGATGGTGTTTATAAGCTGTAGGAGTTCTCTCATGGAATTTTTAGGATTGCTTATATGCTATCACATCACCTTCGAATAGTAATACTTTGACTTCTTCCTTTCCAATTTGTATCCCCTAGCTCTCCTTTAGTTATCTTATTGCTTTAGCTAAGACGTCAAGTATATTGAAGAGATGAGGAAAGAGTGGCAAGCCTTGTCTTGTCCCAGATTTTAATGAAATTGCCTTAAATTTCTCTCCTTTTAATTTGATGTTGGATACAAGTGGACCTGAATGTTCCTGGGGTCCTGCAGGCCTCCTCAAGAATAGAGGCAGATCATGGGCCTGGCAATGGAGCTCAAGGTATACAGAGCAGCTTATCTCTGCTGGCTATGCCCCAGGAGCACAGTATTTGTCTTTTTGAATCTGGCTTATTTCACTGAACACATGATCTCTAAGAATTTATTATCTTTCAAAGGTGTTTGTTTTTACTTTATTGTATTTATTATTTTATTTTTTATGTCTATGTAAAATCCCATTGTGTATGTACACCATATTTTCTTTATCCAGTCACCCATTGATAACACTTGAACTGATTCTATATCTTGGCTATTGTAATGGATGTATAATTGTCTCTGCCATATGTTGACTTAGGATTCTTCAGATATAGATACAGAAGTGGTTTACTTGAGCCATATGGTAGTTCTATATCCTGTGGTTTTTAGAAACTTTCATACCTCTATCATCACCTCTTATTCCTCTCACTCCTTTGTACTCCGACGTATTGATATCTTGGATATTTTGAACAGGTAAGACAATTGCTAGTTTTTACCCTTACCCTTGCTACTGCTTTCAATAATGCTCACACTCCAGGCATCAACCTGCTTTGCTCCCTCACTTCATTCAGACCATTGCCAGTTACTTCTCTCTAACTCTCCTACCCAGAGAAACAGTCTTTTTTAATGCTCTTTTCTGTTAATTCACATTTTATTTCATTGTGGCACTTTCTTTGGCCATGTTGCATATTTGTTTAGAGTTTCTTACACCTTATAAAATTATGCTGAATAGTTAGTGGGGACTTGGTAAATACTTCTTGCGTGGACGTGTGAGATATGAGAAGATAGATGAGTTATTAAAGAGTTTACATAAGTAAGTGTACAACTGCAAAGGTGATGAATCAATGGGTGTACTAATAGGTGAAAAAGGAGACTTTCCAAGTAGAAGGAATGCTGAAACGTAGGTATGTTAGTGAGGTCCAGAACACTGAAAAGGGATTGGCAAACAGAGAGGAGAGGGGAGTACTATAAGCTAAAGGAACAGCTTGTACCAAAACCCAAAGGTGGGAGAGGCCTGGCAGATCTGAATATCAAGATAAAGGGTATATATAAAGATATATATCTATATATCTATATATCTATATATCTATATATCTATATATCTATATACCTATATATCTATATCTATATCTATCTATATATATATATCTGAGGGGCATAAACTTGAAAGAAAGCAAGAAGATACATGGGCATTTGGAAAGAGAAAAGGAAAGAGGGAAAAGATGTAACTATATTATAATCTCAAAAATATAAGAAATAATAATAAGAGATACACGCACATACACAAATAACAAAAGGGCCATGAATTAGAAAGCAAAGGAGGATTGTAGAGAAAATGTAATCTAGCATCATGGCTACTCTGGCTGGAATACAGACACATCTTCAATCCCAGGAGACATTGGCAAGCAGATCTCTGAGTTCAAAACCAGCCTGGTATAGAGCAAGTTTCAGGTAAAGAAAAGCTTAGGTCCTGGTATAGTGGTACATGCCTTTAATCCCCACACTCCAGAGACAGAGGTATGCAGATCTGAATTCTAGTCAGTGCTATTCAGGGAGTTCAGTTGAGTCAGCTATTTCAGAGGCAGTGAGTGCATTGGAGTTGAGTTCACGGCAGTTCAGTTTGTGGAATTCAAGAGTACTTTTTAACTGGGGAAGTTTTAGAGAGAGGTTGTAGAGAGAACAAACTAGACACAGGTGAAGACAGATGAGCCAGAGAATGAGAAGGAGCCAAGATATTAGAACAGACTGCTACTGTGAGTTTGAGTCCAAGTAGAGCAATTCAGTGAGAAGCTAGATTAATTCAGTCACTTTGGAGAGAGTTTGATCCAGAACAGGTGAGTTGAACCAACCAGCCAGAGTTCAGAAAGAGCTTGAAAGGGTGGGCTTATTCAGCAGTAAGTCTTGGAGTCTGAAAACATTTTAAGCCTAGAATAGATTGTACAGAGGCTAGAAGCTTCCAAGACTGGTCTGGGTTAACAGACAGATGCAGTAAGTATCAGAGATGACAATTACATCACGCAAATAAAAGCAACTTCTACAGAAGATACATAGGAAAGCCTGGAGGAAAGAATATAATTATATTATAATCCCCAAAGTAAAATATTTTTAAAATAATGAGCTTGGAAGGCAGACACAACCCAAAGTGAACAGAGTTTTAAAGCCACATTGAAAGACTATTAAGAAGCTCTTGATAGGTTGTGGAGAAATATGTGGTAAAAAAAAAAAAAGTGTTGCATAGGAAAGGGAACATCATAAGATGTGCAATTTTTGAGACAAGGTATCTCTATGTGACCCTGACAGGCCTGGCACTTGCACTGTAGGCCAGGCTGGCTTCTGGGATTAAAGATGTGTGTTACCACACCCAGATAGATGTGCATTTAAAAAACATCAGTCTGGTCACAGTGAGCAAAACGATTGAGGTAGTCAGTAACTAGAAATAAGCAGAGGGCTGTTCTCATGACTTAAGGAAGAAACAATGTTAGCTCTGTGTGGACATGAGATAAGAACATAGGAACAAAGAGAAGTCAGTGGCTTTCAGAGATATCTTTCCATAATAAAATCAACAGTCTTTATACTTAGTTGCTTATAAAGAAGAAAGAATGACAAGGCTAACACCTAAATTCCGGGATTGCATGAATCAGTGGGTGACTGTGCCTTTTTCCCTGAGCCATGGTACGCTGCAAGAGTGTTGTTATTTGGAAAGAAATGATAATGCTCCACTTAGAGAATATTCTTTTGAAGAAGTGACAATAATTAAGTCAGGACAGATGTCTGAGTCAGAGACGTCACTGTGGGATTTTATACACACACACACAGAGACTATGTATTTTATATGTGTTAATATAATAATATATAATATATATTATTGAGAAGGATGGACAAGGAGGTGAAGAAGAAGGATGCCAATATCATAGAGCCAGACAGCCAAATAGTGCTAAGACACAGAAGGTTCCGATGACTGGAACGGTTTTGCCAGATTCAGAAGGCTAGGGGGTCAGACATGAAATTAGTGAGAGGTGTATACTAGAGTGATAAAACCAAAGGAAGAGCTAAGAGAAATGGGAAAAGAAGAGGGGAAGAGCAGATACTGGTGACAGAGAAAGAGCTCTGCCTGAGTTTGAAGGTGAGGAGTAGATAAATAGACCAGAATGTGGGAATAGGATAAGGAGGTTCCACCCCTGCTTCTTTTAATTAAAGCAATAGATTTTATTGTGATTGAAGGCCAATAAAAAGGGCTCAACTAAGAGCAAGAGGTTGAACACACTAGAAAAATTATGTTGCTTGCAGAAAATTAATCAAGTGAAGATAATCAGAATAAACAAATTAATCCAGTCTCAGACAAACGCCATATGTTTTTTTCTCATCTGTGGTTCTCAGGCTTTGTATCATCCGATAAAATCATGCACATATACATAAAATGAAAACAGAAGTAAAATTGTCCAGAGACACAAAGGAGACATCTAGGAGTGAAAAGAAAGTGTATGGGAAAGGAGAGATGTGCAATATACAATATAGACCTGTACAAAAAAATTTAAAGAAAAAAATAAATTTAAAAAACTGAAGGTAGACTTCTTTTCCTTCCTTTTGATCCCAGTCAATTAGGTCTCATCAGGAGTGAGTGTGTTGTCTTCTATGAGAAGTCCTCCCCTATCAGTGGACTTGGGGAGGGGCATGCATGCAGAGGGTGGAGGAGGGAGGGATTGGGACGGGAGGAGGGAGAGAACCACAGGGGGGATACAAAGTGAATAAAGTGTAATTAATAAAGAAAAAAATTAAGATACTAAAAAAAAAACGACAAAAAACTGAAGGTGTCATTAACAATAAAAATTATCAGAGAGAGAGAAAGAGAGAGAGAGAGGATGACTTTGAAGGGCAGATGGAAGGATTAGATTTCAGTAGAAAAATACACAGTATTCTTTTAAGAAGAAAGGAGTTAGAAAGCACATAGACAAAACAAAGATTAAGACCTGGATACATAGGCTAGGAAGCAGTCATTTCCATAGTTTTAGACATCATGGGGTTTAACTAGGAAACAAGAGACCTTTACTTGATTCAACCTTACTCTGGGACATTCTTCTGCCTACAGATATTTGGTCCTCAGGGAGTTCTATTTCTTTACCTACTTTGAAAGAAAGGATGTTCTTTTAGATGAATGCTGAGGCTTTTTTTCTTATGTTTTGTGTGAGACAGATTTTCAGTTTCTCAGGTTCATCTCACACTTTCTGACTTGGATCTCTTCTCTCTATCCCTCTCATTTTCTCAATATCTCAACTTTTGGGACTACAGGCATGGAGCAGCACAACTGCATTCTTTCACTTGTGCTATTCTACTCTAGCTAAATAAAGAGAAGATGCAGTTCCAAGCACTAGTAGATTAAGAACTTACAATGTAACTGAGGAATCACTAATGACCAAGAAGCACTTATAGAAATGCTCAGTGTTCTTAGTCATCAGGGAAATGAAAAACAAAAGGACTCTGAGATTCCAGCTTACACACATCAGAATGGTTAAAATCAAAATCTCAAGTGACAGCACATGCTAGAGAAGATGTGTAGAAAGTGGAACACCCCTCCATTGCTGATGGGAGTGCAAACTTGTACAACCTCTCTGGAAATCAATTGGGAGCTTTCTCAAAAAATGAGAATAGTTCTACCCCACGACCCAGCTATACCACTCCTGGCCATATACTCAAAAGATGCTCACCATATTACAAGGACATTTGATCAACAATGTTCATAGCAGCTTTATTCATTTGCCAGAAACTGGAAACAACCTAGATGTCCCTCAACCAAAGAATGAATAAAGATATTGAGGTACGTTTATACAATGGAATACTACTCAGCTATTAAAAACAAAGAAATCATGAAATTTGCAGGTAAATAGATGGAACTAGAAAAGATCATCTGGCGGGGGGGGGGGGCTGTAGAGATGGCTCAGAGGTTAAGAGCACCGTTGGCTGGATGTCTACATGTAGAAAAATGAAAATAGATCCATACTTATCACCCTGCACAAAACTGAAGTCCAAGTGGATCAAAGAACTCAACATAAAACCAGACACATTAAATCAGCTAGAAAAAAAAGTGGGGAATACCCTAGAACTCATTGGTACAGGAGAAAACTTCCTGAACAGAACATCAACAGCACAGGCTCTAAGAGCAACAATCAATAAATGGGACCTCATGAAATTGAAAAGCTTCTGTAAAGCAAAGGACACCATCATCAAAACAAAGCGACTGCCTACAGATTGAGAAAGAATCATCACCAACCCTTTATCTGACAGAGGACTCATATCCAGTATATATAAAGAACTAAACAAGCTGAAAAGCAACAAACCAAGTAATCCACTTAAAAAATGGGGAACAGAGCTAAAGAGAGAATTCTCTGTAGAGGAATATCGAACGGCAGAGAAGCACTTAAAGAAATGCTCAACCTCATTAGCCATTAGGGAAATGCAAATCAAAATGACCCTGAGATTTCACCTTACACCCATCAGAATGGCCAAGATGAAAAACTCAAGGGACAACACATGCTGGAGAGGTTGTGGAGAAAGGGGAACCCTTCTCCACTGCTGGTGGGAATGTAAACTTGTACAACCACTCTGGAAATCAATCTGGCGCTTTCTCAGACAACTAAGATAGCGCTTCCTCAAGATCCAGCCATACCACTCCTAGGCATATACCCAAAAGAGGCTCAAGTACACAAAAAGGACATTTGCTCAACCATGTTTGTAGCAGCTTTATTTGTAATAGCCAGAAGCTGGAAACAGCCCAGATGCCCCTCAACTGAAGAATGGATGCAGAAACTGTGGTACATCTATACACTGGAGTATTACTCAGCAATGAAACATAAGGAAATCATGAAATTTGCAGGTAAATGGTGGGACCTGGAAAGGATCATCCTGAGTGAGTTGTCCCAGAAGCAAAAAGACACGCATGGTATATACTCACTCATATAAACATACAATATAGAATAAACCCACTAAAAGCTGTACATCTAAACAAACTATGCAAAAGAGAGGACCCTAACTAAAATGTTCAATCCCCATCCTGAAAGGCAAAGAGGATGGACATCAGAAGAAAAAGAAAATAGGAAACAACCTTGGAACCTGCCACAGAGGGCCTCTGAAAGCCTCTGCAGTATAGACTGTCAAAGCAGATGCTGAGTCTGATGGCCAACTGACTTGCAGAGTGAATGGCATTTTATGTAAGAAGTGGGAAATAGTAAGAGCTGGAGGGGACGGGAACTCCACAAGCAGAGCAACAGAACAAGATAATTTGAACACAGGGAACTTCCCAGAGACTCATACTCCAACCAAGGACTATTCGTAGAGATAACCCAGAACCCCTGCACAGATGTAGCCCATGGCAGTTCAGTGTCCAAGTGGGTTACATAGTAATGGGAAGAGGGACTGCCTCTGACATAATCTGATTGGCCTGCTTGTTGATCACCTCCCCCTGAGGGGGAACAGCCTTACTAGGCCACAGTAGAGGACAATGCAGCCAGTTTTGATGAGAACTGATAGACTAAGATCAGAAAGGAGAGGAGAACCTCCCCTATCAGTGGACTTGGGGAGTGGCATGCATGCAGAAAGGGGAGGGAGGGTGGGATCGGGAGGGGAGGAGAGAGGGTCTTATGGGGGTATACAAAATGAATAAAGTGTAATTAATAAAAAATTAAAAAAAGAGCACTGTTGGCTCTTCCAGGGATCTTGAATTCAATTCCCAGCAACCACAGGTGGCTCACAACCATCTATAATGAGATCTGGTGCCCTCTCCTGGTGTGAAAGCGTACTTTTAGACAGAATCTTATATACATAATAAATAAACAAATCTTTAAAAGAAAAAAGAAAGATCATCCTGATGGAGGTAATGCAGACCCAGAAAGTCACATATGTTATGTACTCACTTATAAGTGGATTTTTGTCATATAGTACAGGATAGCCATGCTACAATCCACAGACCCAAAGAAGCTAAGTGACAAGGAGTACCCAAAGGGGGATGCTTGAATCACACTCAGAAGGGGAAATAAAATAGACATCTGAACTAGATGTAAAAAGAGGATGGGTGAGACAGAGGGTAATGAGGGGAACTGGGGGAATCAGGAGTGGGGAGAAGTAGGGTGAGAAGACTAAGAGAGAGAACAGAAATCAGTGGGGAGACACCTCTGGGATGGCGTGGGGGGGGCTCCCAGGATTCTATGGAGGTGCTCCTAGCAGAGACTCCTAAAAGAAGAAAATATGGAGCCTAATGAGGGCACCTCCTATAGCCAGATGCTATTTCCAGTGGAGGGAGAGCACACACACACACACACACACACACAATGAACTTAGAATGTTCATTGTTTTAATGTTTTTCAAAGACAAGTGTTCATTCATATTTTAAATGAATGGCCTGAGAGAGACATGGCATTACAGTTTTATCTTCTTCCAAAATCCTAAGAAAATGTCAAAAGAAATATAAAAAGAAAACAATTCATAGAGTACTAGAAAGAATCTCACTAGGAGAATAGAAAAACATAGCCAGCCAGTTTACATGTATTAATCCATTTAAATAATTCTGCAACACAGCTACTATGATTACCCAAGTATTTAAAAGGAGTAAACAGAGTCAAAATGAGTGCAGGCAGTTTGCCTGAGCCAGGTAGCCTTACTTTTTTAGTCTATATATCAGATCACTGTGCTAGTGACTTCCGAGAAGCAGTACTAAAGTTCTGGGACTCACATTCTGCTAACCCAGAAACAGGAGAAGGATTTTGAAGAAAAGATTATGAATCTTCTAAATGGCGCCCCAGAAAAGTTTCAAAGTTAGCAGCAGACTGGAGCTCGAGTGAGTCATGATGCAAAAAGTGGCAAATTGAGCTGAAGGTCTGCCAAAGCAGACTGGCCACTCTCCAGCTTTGTGCAGAGTCTGCCTATATACTGTTTACCTCTGGCTATACCCCGCAAGAGCAAGTTTCTAAATAAAGCTTCTCCCACACACAGAAAGGGGGCCTACAGTGGTCTGGCTGGCTAGAAAGAGAAAATGTGAGTGCCCAGGTGATTTGGCGGTCAATATAGAATATGGTGCGAAAAGGCATGTTAGTGTTACTATTACATCCTCTGATACATCCAGGAAGATGAGTTCCCAAATTCTGAACTACCTGGCATCCACTCTTCGATCAACCTCCTGTCTGTACTTGATACAACAGGGACTATTGTGTAGATACTCACCCATTCACTTGAATAAATTCAGAGAGGAGGTCTGTATGATGAACTGTGACTTTCAGATGTACTGGGGATGCCACACCACTTAACAAAGTGTAGCATCAAATGACAACAGTATTATGGACACACTAAGATGATGAGCCAGAGCTACCAACATCTAAGGAGAGAGCTAACATGAGAAGTAAAAGATACAATTTAAAATTCGAATTAGTGCCTTAAGAGATGCACAGGAGACTTTTGCACCCATAGAACAAAAATAGTCTGGTAGGCAAAAGAAATAAATGATGAGAGAAAAAAGATATAGTTCTTACAGAATTAAAACACAGTTTCTAAAGTAAAATTACCCAATAAAACAAATAAGGGGCCATGGAAGTCACTTGAAAATTGTCTTAGATTGTATTCAAATCAGAGGAAAATCTAGATAAATCAAGTGATAAATTTGAGAAAATTGTTTATCCTTTGAGAAAAGAATCAAGCTTAAGGTTTGGAGAGGGTGAATCCGTTCTCCCCTTTCTTTCCTGCTTCAACATCTCTATCTCCACTCCACTGTTCCTATCATTCAACACCTCATCCTCAACCTCCATTTCCAATCTTTGATCCTCTCTGCAGCACAGCTTCTTGAATTTGTCAATGGTAAGTCACGAGCAATCTTGATTTTTCACCTTTAGATTCACTTTGAATCCACTGCAGAGGGTTTCCACTTAGACTTCCCTCTGTAATTTCTCTTTTCAAGGTTACTAATAACCTCAATGCTTCTAAATACAATGACAGGGTTCTGTCCTTCTAGAGTCACAAAGCAGAAGTGGCCGCTTCATTTTACTCTTCAAACATTATCCCCTTTGCCTCCATGGTAGCACCCCTTCTTGTTTTCCTATGACTTTCCTAGTTCTTTCTTCTCAGTCATCTTTGCTCAATCTTTAACTCTCCATATTGCTTCAGGATCTCAGTGGTTCTGTGATCTCCTTTGATCCCATAATCTCTTTCTTCCATGATCCTAGCTCAGAGCTCAGTGCTTTAACACAATCTTTTATATAACTTCAGCTCACATCTCCCAGACAGACATCTCTTCTCTAACAGATATGCTAATTTGTCTAAAATTTCCCATTTCCCCACACTAATATGTTTGTCATACTTTATGTAAAAGGAAATATCATAATGCTAAAGATGTAATCATAAAATATGCTCTTACACTAATAAGAGAATGTATAGAGATCCATATATGGGAAATATATTTCAATAAATATATTGAGATGGAAATAGTCTCTAGTCTCTCTAGGACTGACATGATGCTCAGAAGTAATAAAGAAAATATTTTCTCAAGTGAAACACAGCGAATATGTGTGCCCCAAACCACAATTTGCAAGATCAATGGCCAGCTGAACGAAAATCAGTACTAACTGAAAGGAGGTATCTGATCACCTGCTCATAATGTGTTTGTTTGTGTGTGTGTGTGTGTGTGTGTGTGTGTGTGTGTGTGTGTGTGTGT
>NW_026585894.1:15698145-15746679 GCF_907164565.1 Psammomys obesus
TGTGTGTGTGTGTGTGTGTGTGTGTGTGTGTGTGTGTGTGTGTGTGTAAAAAGAGCTACAAATCATGAACTGGCAAACAGACCAATGGAAAACTCAGCATGCAACGAGAACAGGCAAATTGGAGGAAGAAACGTTGAGTCAACAAAATACCTAATTTAACCTAAGTTTGCTAGTTGTTAGTGCAGTGCAAATTAAAATATGTTTGAAATTCAGCTTGCCCTAAGATTGAAAGAACAAAAACAGCTAGTATTAACAAAAAGATAGGACTTGATTATTCTTATGATAGTGGATCAGCTCAGAATGTTCCATGGTAACTTGGCAAAATCTAGCAAAGTTTAAAATGTATGATACAGGATGTAGCAAAGCACTCTGAAGTCTAGACTTTCTACATCTCTAAATATATTAGAGGTATTTAAAAATGAATATGCTCTTAGCCAAAACACATTTCCAATTTATAACAAGATAAGTCCAACCAACTACAAAGTATCAGCATGAACACTGTTTATCTGTGCAAACCTCCAGGAAGACTAATACCAGTGCTGGGCCTGGCTCAATCTGAAAATTAAACCCAAGAATGTCAGCCATCTGGGAGGCCCAGTAAAAAGCCTCTTCATCAGATGGGTAGAGCCTAATGCTATTAACTCAGTGATGGTTCCCCCGAGGATAAAGAGTAGCTATCTTTCTGGATTGTTGATAGAAAATGGGAACCACCTGCGCTCCTTTTTTCTCTTTTGTAAGTGATGTAGGAGTCACAGAATCTAAATTCATAGTACAAAAGTAACCAACTGTCATTCAAACTTTCCTCATCATGTTTATTTGGCAAAACTCAGGCATTAGTTAGAATGGCACTACTAAAAAAATTGACATTTCTTTGGTAACAAAATGGATGTGTTCCTTGTTGTTTTGCTACCAATTGATGTAGATCATCATACGATCAAATTACCTTCAGATGCCACCCAAAGAAATAAAGAAGGGCTCTTTCATTCTTCCTACTGATGGTCAGTATTCAAATACATTTCCTAAGAGCTTTTCTTGGTTTCAATCATCATGAAGGGATTGGTTCCTTCTTTCTGTCAGGGTTTCACAAAGTGTGGTCTCTGGCCCAGTATCTTCAATAACCCCTAAGAAAGTACGAGAAATGGGGGATCTCAGACTTCACCTCCGCCATCTAAAGTCACAATCTGTAAAGGTAGGCAACTTTTGAGGTGTGGATGCTACAGTGCAAGAATCATTGACTTAAGGGAAATTTGGCCAAGCTTCATCAAATTATGGGTACCAATAAGGTCATCATTACATCTGTGACTAGATACACTAACTCCTTTGATCACCTATATTTTCAGGACTCCAAATTCTTTCAATGCAGTATTCTTCTTGCCCCAAAATGTTTCCAGAAGTCCCTATGGCCCAGAATTGAGGAGGCAAAGTTTCCATTTCTTCTCTACTGGATGTCTACTATTAAACAGTTGACTTTGAGTGGACAACTGAAAAAGGAATCCAGTTCTTCCAGCTGAACAAAAGAACAATATGTGATGATGTGGGAGAGATGTTGAAAACACAAGGCGTAGTGCAAGGCTACATGATGTTAGCTGTCTGGCAAGATAAATTTAATTTCTCAGCCAAAGGCTAATTGGTTACATCTCTCCAATTGAAATAGCTTACTTCAAGGGTTCCACCAAATGTGTAGAGTGTGTGTGTGTGTGTGTGTGTGTGTGTGTGTGTGTGTGATATGTGGAGGCCAGAGACTGGCATTGAATGTCTTTTGTATTTGCTCTCCACTGTATCTTTTCATCTTCACCATGTCTCACTCAACTTTGGGCTCTGCAGTTAGCTAGGCTTGCCAGTCTCCATGCTCAAGTGCTGGGACTGTAAGTGTGTGCCATCATGCTTAGCTTTTTCCTTGGTGTCTGGGGATCCAAACTCAAGTCTTCCTATTTTCACAACAGGTACTTTACAAACTGAGCCACCTCTCCCAGACTACTGTTCTCTGTTCTCGTACACACCCATCTATTGTGTCCCATATCATACATCCTAGTTTAATAAAATCTTAATTCTCTTCTAGAATTGGTGTCAGTCTGTATTATCCTCCACAATAAAAACCTCCTTAAAGTAGTTGCCTGTAGTTGCTTGCTCCATATTCTTGTCTCAAATTTTCTTCTCAGCCTCTCCTTTGGGATTCTTCTCCAGCCCTCTACTGAAATGGGTTTTCATAACGATCACCAACAACTTCCAACTTGAAAGATACAATGGTGGATCTTTTTGTTCTCATCTCATTTTCCATCATTGATTGATACAGTTTGTCACTCCTTTGCTTAGAAAATATTTTCTCCTCTTGTTTCCAGAAATCCACACTATTCACTTTAACCTTCTGTATTGCTAACTAGTTCTCATTCACCTTTTCTGACCCTCCTCTGTCTCACCTTCAAATGCTCAAGAACCTGAGAGATTGCTCTTCCTTACCCTGTGAATAGTGGTGAGTCATTCAGTTGCTCAGGTCAAAATCCTAGAGGGTCATTTTCTGTCACTCTCAATCTTTTGCCTTCATCTTTTCCCCTTAATCTCCACATCCAAACCGTCAGGAAATGCTCTCATCTCTACTTACAAAATGCATACCAAAGTGAATCCAATCATTTCATACCATCTCTGCTATTAGCCCAGCATGACCCACCATCACTGCTCACTTGATCCTTTACCATGATCCTTTATGACCAATTGTTTCCACTAACCTTTCCTCCATTGTTTGTCTTTCTTTTTGAGTCAGAATCATCTCCTGGAAGCTTAAATCAGACCATGTCACCCCTATACTTAAAAACTCCAAAGTCTTTCTTTTATGTAGCATGTTTGCTATAATTTAAGTTTGTTGATAATTACTTAAGCAATAGGGGAATAATGTTGGTATAACAAAGAAATGGTTCATACGCCACTATTCTAGAATAACATTTTGAAGCAACCAACAAATAACTTTCACACCAGAAGCCTTTAGAAATGTATGAAGACCCTATGCATAAAAGCAAAAAAAAAAAAAAAAAAAAAAAAAAAAAGGATGTACATAGACCTTCTTTTGGCCAGTTGAGTGGTTTAAATATCTGCTATGTGCTTTTCCCCCTACGTTAAGCCATTTGACAAAGATAGGACACAGGTGAGAATGATAACAGTGCATACGTGTTAAATAATGTCACCATTTAACATAGATTTCAGGGAAGCTCTGTCCTAAATCACTTTTGACAAGTTTATTGAAAACTGCCTCTGTTAGACGTGAATGAGGACACATCTTGGAGAAGGAAACTGACTCAGGGTTTAAAGATTTCCAAAAGATTAACTGGCTGTGCTACAAGGTACAAATGTCACTGAAGGTTTAAAAAAAAGAAACACTGTTACTATCCTTAAAAGGTGTTGTTCTTCTCAGTGCTCTAATTGCAAAGTTGAATGGATTTGAGTGGTTTGCCCTAACCCTGCCTTTTCTGTTAGCCCTCTTACTTTCATCAGTCTATGAAGTTTGCCAAAGATTCATTAGAACATGAGGACAGAGGGCATGTACAAAGAAGAAAAACCGTGGGCGGGAGTATCTGTGTGACGAGCTGGAGACCTAAGACAGTGTAGGCTCCCGGGAGGATATGAGGGTGACTCTAGCTGAGACTCCCAGTAAAAGGGGTCACGGAGACTGAAGAGGCCACCTTCTAACTAGACATGACTCTTAGTGGAGGGAGGGGGACACCAACCCACTCACAAAAACTCTGACTCAAAATTTACCCTGCCTAAAAGATGTGCGGGGATAAAGATGGAACAGAAATTGAGAGAATGTCCAACCAATGCCTGGCCCACCAGAGACCCACTCCAAGGCTGACAGCCAACCCCTGATACTATTAATGATAATTTGCTACGCTTGCAAATGGAAGCCTAACATAACTATTCTCTGAGTGGCTCCACCCAACATCTGATAGAAACAGATGAAGAGACCCACAATCAAACATTTGGTGGAGCACAGGGAGTCTTGTGGAAAAGTGGGGGGAAGGAAAGAAAGACCCAGAGGTGACAGGAGCTCCAGAAGAAGAACAACAGAGCCAACTAACTAGGGCCCATAGGGGCTTGCAGACACTGAAACACCAACCAACAATCATGCATGGAGAGGAGCTAGGACCCCTACACAGATGTAGCCAATGGGCAACTCAGTCTTCACACGGGTCTCCTAGTACTGGGAGTTGGGGCCAACTCTAACATAGACTGTGTTCGCTGCTTTTCAACTACTTTTCCCTGGCAGGGCTACCTCTCCAGGCCACAGGGGAAGAGGATGGGTAGGAGGGCTACTCCCCTTCTCTGAGGGGTAGGGGAGAGGTCAAAAGGAAGGGACTTTGGGACTGGGAGGAAAGGAAGGAGAGGGCTACTACTGAGATGTAAAGTGAATGACTAAATAAAAATTAAAAATTAAGAAAAGATTAATTAAAATAGGACCACCAGTACTTTTAAAAACCAAAACTTAATATCCTTTCCCATTTTTATCTACTACCAAAATATGTCTTGTACCCATTCCCAATCAGTAGCTTCTGCCCTAACACAAAACCTCATCTTCTGCTTGCTTGGGCTGCTGACAATATTTTTTCTACTCTTCAAGTTTTTTCTTCATATTACAAGTTTAAAAATTTTTCCTTAGTGGGGAATGAGAGGACAATGGCATGAAAACAGAAGAGGGAGCGTTTGAGGAGAGAGAAGAGGTCAATGGGAAGAGGCACGGTGGGAGACTTTGGGGTGGGAGATGAGTTAGTACAAGGTACAATGACATATATGTATGAAAATCTCATAATAAAACCCATTGCTTTGTATGTTAATTAAAACATAATTAAAAAAATATTCTAAGTACACAGCCTAAAAAAATTCTCCCTAAGCACAAATCACATGTTTTAAAAAAATCGCGTTTTAAAAAAATCAACTCTCTAGGCATTTTCTGCCATAGTCTAAATAGAAATCATCCTTGCCTATCTACATTTCCAAGACTCTCAAGTTCCTCTAATCTGGGCCCTGGCATCTCCCCAATCTCATGTTTTCCTTTTCCCATCCTTTGTTCCTGTTTTTTTTTTTTTTTTTTCTTTTTCTTCTCTGGGCAAAACTGTGTTCCTGTAGCTGCTGACCTCGTGACTGCTTTCTCATCATGTGAATATGCACCTCAACTCGCCCTCTACAGCAGCTTTAAGTTCTTAGAACCCCAGTAAAATCATTGCATTCACTGACCAAGTTATGTCTAGCACTCCACCCTGATTGGATTTCTTTTTTTATCATTAAATTAGAAACTTTTATAATGGAACAATACAAGTACTGTGTTTTGTTACTCCCATGATAGTTATTCTTGTTCTACTTTTTCAAATGAACAATCCTCTTTTCCCCACTGTCATAGGGTGGAACTCTGCCTGGCTTCTCTCTGTTTCATCTCCCTTTTTCTTTTTTAATTTAAATTTATTTTTTAATTTATTCACTTTACATCCCAATCTTAGTCCCCTCCCTCATCTCCTCCTGTTCCCGAATTCCCTCCTTTACCTCCTCTATTCTTCTTTCCTAGTCCACAGAAAGTAGTCCTCCTCCCCTACTATCTGACCCTAGCCTATCAAGTTTCACCAGGACTGCCTGCATCTTCTTCCTTTCTGGCCTGACAAGGCCGAAATGCCAGGGGGAAGTGATCAAATCGCAGGCAATCAAGTCCATGTCAGAGATAGCTCCTGCGCCTCTTACTAGGTAACCCACATGGAAACTTGGTTGCCTATGGGCTACATCTGAGCAGGGGGTCTAAGTCCTCTCCATGCATGGTCCTTGGGTGGTGCATCAGTCTCTAGAGCCCCACCCCCACTCTGGGCCTAGATTTGTTGTCTCTGTTGGTCTTCTTGTGGAGCTCCTGTCCCCTATAGGTCCTTCTATTCCCCCACTCTATCATAGGACTCTCCCTGTTTTCTGTCCAAAGTCTGGCTGTGAGGCTCAGCATCTGCTTCTATTCCCTGCTGCATGGAGTCTTTCAGATGACGTCTTTGGTAGGCTTTAGTACTGTTCTCTTTCTTCAACCGCTTCTGGTCTCTATTCTGTTTGCCCTTCTGAATGAGAATTTAGCATCCTCCCTTCAGTCCTCCTTGTTACTTATCTTCTTTAGGTCTGTGAATTGTAGTATGTTTATCCTGTACTATATGACTAAAATCTGTTTACAAGTGAGTATATACCATGAGTGTCTTTCCCAGGTCTGGGTAACCTCACTTAGGATGATCTTTTCTAGTTCCATCCATTTGCCTGCAAATTTCATAATGTCTTTGTTTTTAATAGCTGAATAGTATTCCCACTGTGCAAATTTACCAAAATCAAAGTATCACTATTCTCAGATGATATGATAGTATACATAAGTGACCCCCAAAATTCTACCAGGGAACTCCTAGAGCTGATAAACACCTTCAGCAAAGTGGCTGGATACAAATTAAACTCCAAAAAATCAGTAGCCTTCTGTATACAAAAGACAAACAGACTGAGAAAGAAATTAGGGAAACAGCACCTTTCAGAATAGCCACAAATAACAAAAAGTACCTTGGTGTAACTCTAACCAGGCAAGTGAAAGACTTGAATGAAAAAAACTTCAAGTCTCTGAAGAAAGAAATTGAAGATATCAGAAAATGAAAAATCTCTCATGCTGATTGTATTTCTTTACAGTAGTTACCATCAGGTTGTGCCTTTTAAAAAATACAATCTGTCTTTCATTAATTCTCCTTTATTAACTCTTTTATACTCAGATCAATAACAGTGTTTGGTTCATAGTATATATTCACTGAATGAATAATTGGGTCTAGCTAGCATTATCCCTTTGGGTTTTGAATGGTTTAGTGGTGGTGGTGGTGGTGGTTGATTTGGAAGGGATGAATTTTGCTTTATTTTGTTTTGGTTTTGCTACCACCAGAGACTGAATCTGGAACTAAGACCTCATGCATGCTGGTCAAATTCTCTAACACTGAGTAACATCCCAAGTAGTTTGGAGGTATAATAAGTAAACTGTTGCATGAGACTTGGAATTTAAGATTTGTAGGTCTGTACTACTTTTGTTACTACTGAGACAGAGTGTCAACTAGCCCAGGCTGGCCTTGAACTTACTGTACAGACAAGGATGAATTTAAATACTTAATCCTCCTGCCTCTCATTTCCAGGAACTGGGATTATAAGTGTATGCCACCACACCTTGTATACAGATGTGTTATTGTATTCCATGGCTATATTCTTTCATTCCAGTTCTTTCACTGGTCATGGGTCGCTGATCTCACCACAATCTCTAATCATTTCTGATGATTTAAACATAATGAAGGGTTAGGAACAACGCTCAGTGCCATAGTATTGAGAATACTGAGTTATACACAGAAACATTGGTACTTCCATAAAGAAATGCAATACAGTTGGATTGACAGCTGACCCCAATCCCTGCACTGCCACAGCAATGCCAGTATCTATACTTGAACTGGATTCTCATTTCATTTTTTTAACTTTTATTAATTACACTTTATTCACTTTGTATCTCCCCATAAACCCTTTCCTCTTCCCCTCCTAATCCCACCTTCTATCCCCCTTCCTCACGCATGCCCCTCCCCAAATCTACTGATAGGGGAGGTCTTCCTCTCCTTCCTTCTGATCTTAGTCTATCAGATCTCATCAGGAGTGGCTGTACTGTCATCTTCTGTGGCCTGATAAGGCTGTTCCCCCCCTCAGGGGGAGGTGATCAAAGAGCAGGCCAATCAGATTATGTCAGAGGCAGTCCCTCTTCCCATTACTATGTAACCCACTTGGACACTGAACTGTCATGGGCTATGTCTGTGCAAGGGTTCTAGGTTATCTCCATGCAAGGTACTTGGTTGGAGTATGAGTCTCTGGAAAGACCCCTGTATTCAAATTTTCTGGGTCTGTTGCTTTCCCTGTGGAGTTCCTGTCCTCTCCAGATCTTACTGTTTTCCACTTCTTTCATAAGATTCCATGTACTCTGCCCAACATTTGGCCATAAGTCTCAGCATCTGCTTTGATAGTCTGTAGGGTATAGCCTTTCAGAGGCCCTCTGTGTCAGGTTCCTAACTTGTTTCCTGTTTTCTTCTTTTTCTGATGTCCATCCTCTTTGCCTTTCGGGATGAGGACTGAGCATTTTAGTCAGAGTCCTCCCTCTCATTTCATTTTAATCAAAAATGGAGATAGTTCTAATGGTTACAGATATTATATGTTAAAGAATCTAGAAATTTGTAAACTAAGAGTTTTCATTAAATTTCTGCTTTCCTGTAGAACAGGTAGAAAGAGCAAAACAGCAGGTTGGTAGAGTATAGGTAATTACAAGGGAGCCATTTAGAGATATTGCCAAAGCATATATTCCACAGGAAAGTTTGCATAGTTCATTGGAGAGAGTTGTTCCAGATCTAGTAAGATTTCCACAAATGAAGATTCCTAAAAATTTCCACAACCCTTGAGATGGCTGTCAAAAGCCTCGCTATAGTTGGCATTCCATCCCAATAAAAAGAAGAGAGAGAATGTAGTAAAACTGTAATAATATCATCTTAATGTCCCCAAAGAATGACAATTTTTACATGGGCTTTGCGTCTTTGACTCTTATCTCACTTTTTTTGTTACAAAGACCTTTTTTCCCTTCCCTGACCTGGTCAAAGTTTGCTATAGTCTTCTAGAGCATTTAATGGTGTAACACATTCCAAGTCATTGTGCCCAACTTTCAAACATTTGGTGCCTTATGGGCCAGTGACTTTATCATTGATCTAGGCATAGACAAGTATTACAACAGAGGCTAGGGCAAAGCTGTGGCTCATACAGAGCTTTCACACTGCTAAGATGGTAGGAGGAGTATGGGGAGAGAGGGGAAAAAGAAGATAAGAGAATAACTACTCTGAAGATTATTCAATTGTAGTGACATTTGGGTGGAGAGGAGGGATGGGTTAGCATAGATATCATACTCAGAATTTATAAGTAGATAATGCTTTAAAGGCTTAGCAAAAATATCTGCAGCAGAGGCACGTGCAAAGGCCCTGAGGTGGGCAAGAGAAATGGAAACAATGCCTGCATGATTGGGGAGTGGTAGCTAACAGAAAGTTCTGAGGGTGAATATGGACAAGAGTCAAGAACAATACCAGCAGGGCCTCTTGTTCAAGGCATGTAAGGATTTCAGATTTTATTCAAAGTGCTGCTGGAACATTTCAACAAGAAGCCCTCGGGCACTTGGAGAAGTGGTTTTGATTTTTTTCAAGCATGAGACCTGTATAAAGTTGTGGTCGGTACAAAGCTCATATGCTGCTAGGGTGATGGGAAGTAGGGAGGGGAATGTCAAACATGAAAACCAGAGGGTGTGATTTATATTTATTTATTGGGTGTCCATCTGCATGCTACAAGGTGCATGTGGGGGTCAGAAGAAAACTTTTCCAATGTCCACACTCCTGTTGCATCAAGTGTGCTCCGGGGAATCCAACTCCAGTTGGCAGGCTTGGTGGCATATGTCTTTACCCAATGAGCCATGTTGCCTACCCAAACTTTTGTTAGCTTTAAAATCACATGGCTGTTGGGAAAAAAAATCTTGGAAAAAGACAAGAATGCAGGTGAGGGGTTCAATATGGAAGCTACTTCAGAAATGATGGATTTGGTATCAGGCTTGTGTGAGTAGAGTTAGGGACATATATTCCAATTCTGAATATATTCAGAGTTAGAGCCATACTTTGATGTATAAGGTGAAGGAGAAATACGAGGTGATTCTCAGATCTTTAATTTGAGCAGCTGAAATGCTGAAGAAAAGCAGCCTTACTGAATTTGATGTTGACTTCATCAAGAACAGTGGTGAATTAGTCATGTGTGGGTGCTGCAACCCCCGATTGAGGCCTGGTGGACAGTGAGAGAGGCTTCTATACCACTTTATAGTATTAGTGCCTGTGTCCCCTGGCAAACCATGTGACACCAAAGGAGGATACCAACAAACTGGTAGAGCCTCAGATTGGGCCTGGAACAGGGCAGTAACTGCTTCCCCCATCTTCATGGAAGTTCCTTCGCTGCCTGGCAGCTCCCCATAGTGCCAGTGGGATGGTTGGGTACTCCAGAGCTTGTGTCAAGTCCCCATTGGTCCAAAGGGTGTAAAAAAAAAAATACTTGCTGCTGCGCAATAAAATAGATCAGAACCTTGATGCTGGTCTCTGGAATCTGTTTCTCAGGTCAGTGACTCTATCTCCCTCACCCCCTCCTGAATCTCGGTTCCCACAGTCATGAAGTAACAAAGCACTTAGAGTGAACACGGGAGAGTGTACACACATGTCTGAAGAATAGAATCATTCATTTAATACATACCTACTGAACCCTTACTGTGATACAGGAACTATTCTAGTCTCTGTAAGAACAGTACTCTGTATAGGCATAATACCCACACCACCTCATCTAACATGTTGAACAGACTCTGGCCCAATACATACTTGTTATTTGATTTACCCAAATTATAACTCAGATTCTATAAAGCTGGATGTATAACTCAATGGTAGAGCACTTGCCCAGAACATTTGAGATTATGGGATCAGTCTACAATGCCCATGAGGGAAAACAAGCAAACAACGAAGAAATATATTATATTAGGTATGAATATGTTAAACCAAAAGTTTGACATTACTAATGTTTTAATACAAAAAACTACATATAAGACAACATCATAAGAGCAGAGCAGTGCAGCGTTTTGCTAACTTCATCTATAATGTCTTTAGAGTCCCCTTAGAAACAAAAGATAGTATAAATCCTTTTGGTAATAGGAAAATATTTCAAAGTTGATTGTCAGACATACAGTTGAATCTGGACATTTTCCATCAAGATGTTGCAGGTTTATCATTATTTAAGTCTAATTGTCCTGGTAAAACTAGAAATAATAAGTTGATCGGCCTTTTGTTCTTAGGCTGTGACTCTTCTGAAATCATTGTTATTTCAATGGAACTTTTGGAAGTGAAGCAAACAGTAGGATGCTAGCAGATAACATTCTTTACCTCAGTTGGAGTGACAAACACATCTCAGTATCGCAGCCTGTAAGTTCCATACATACCCAAGATATGAAGCTAAGCCCACCAGCTCATGCTTTCCTGTGGAGGCTGATGCTTCTGGCATACCACACCCTCGCTAGTGGGTTCAAAGGGAAACTAGAACTACCTTGAGCACTCTGAACAGTTGCATCCATTTCACACAATCAAATGCTTTGTTTTCCCTCAAGTGGGCATTCTTGTGACTGATGGAATCCCACCCAGACTTAGGCAATTTGTAATAGCAATTTGTGACTTAAGGAGTGATTGTGATACAAAGATGGCTCAGAGGTTGAAAACAGTGACTGCTCTTCTAAAGCCCTGGGTTCAATGCTAGCACGCACTTGGCAGCTCACAACTGTCTGTTATTGATTCCTGAGAATCCAGCATCCACTTCTGTCCTCCTTGGGCAATAAGTATGTGTATGATGAACAGACAGACATATATCAAAACACTCACACAGTAAAATAAATAAATTACTTTGTAAGGAAGAAATTGTAAAAGTAACTTTTATTTGCCTCATGTAATTGCTGTCTCTGAAGCTTATTGCCTCTGACTGCTCATCTAGGACTAGTCCTGGAAGTTTCTAGCCTTCATACATAAATCTAGGCCTAAAAGGTTTTCAGCCTCTAAGACTTACTGCTCAATAAGCCCACCCTTTCTACTAGCGCTTTCTGAACTCTGGCTGGCTGGTTCAACTCACCTGTTCTGGATCAAACTCTCTCCAAGCTGACTGATTCAATCTGGCTTCTCTCAGTTTCTCAACGAATTGCTCTGCTTGACTTCAAACTAACTGTAGCAATCTGTTGTAATTTCCAGGCTCCTTCTCATTCTCTGGCTCATCTGTTTTCACCTGTGTCTAGTTTGTTCTCTCTACAACCTCTCTCTGTAAAACTTTCCCAGTTAAAAACTACTTCTGAATTCCACAAACTGAACTGCCATGAACTCAACTCCAGTGCACTGCCTCTGAAATAGCTGACTCAACTGAACTTCCTGTACAGCACTGACTAGAATTCATAACTGCATGCCTCTGTCTCTGGAGTGTGGCGATTAAAGGTGTCTACCACTATACCAGGACCTAAGCTTTTCTTTACCTGAAACTTGCTCTATACCAGGCTGGTTTTGAACTCAGAGATCTGCTTGCCAATGTCTCCTGAGACTAAAGGTGTGCCTGTATTCCACCTGGATCTCACAGACCTAAAAGGTCTTTGGATGTGATCTCTTGCCAGAGCAGCCAAGTTCTGAATTAAAATTCCTTTACAAGAAATTTTGCTAACTTTTTTGTATCAGTGAAATATTTTACTTTAAGATATAAACAAAGTCATGTAAATAAGGTGTGATGAGTGGGAAAATAATTTGAGCAAGATGATTTTAAAAGATGATTTTATTTTTGAGATTACAATGTAATTACATCATTTCCCTTTCCTCCCTCCAAATGCTCCCATACACCTCTCCTTGCTCATTTTCAAATTAATGATTACTCTAGTCATCGGTAAAATATAAACATACAAGTGACTTTATGCTTGTTTGACTGAGCAGGTTATACTCACATATTTATACATATACACATATACATGTTAAATTATATTCTTTTTCCTGAAGGCACATACTTTGTATCTAGAAGACGTCCTTAAGGAAAAAAAAAAAGAACCCAAAAAAACAAAGATAAATGTTCACAAAGGGCAAATGTATAAGACAGTTGTAGTGATTCATACATCCCAGCCCTTGGGAGGTAGAGGCAGGAGAGTCAGGAGTCTAAGGCCACATATGGTAACATGGTGATTTGGAGTTCAAGACTACATGAAAAAACAATGAATCAAATCCAAAGGGCAAATGTATGAGCCTACAGTTCCCCAAGCCATGACTTTGCTCAAATAAGGAACACTACTCTGTATTACATGGAAATATTGGTTTGCTTTTAAACACTGTGTGTGTGTGCTCACGTGTGCACGCCTGTGTATTGGGTGTTAGATGTAGGTGCTAACATGCCATATGTGTGCGGAGACCAGAATACAGCTTGCAAGAATTGGTTTTCTCAAACCACCATGTGGGAACTGAGGATTGAACTTGGGAAAAGGGACTGTCTCTGACATGAACTCAGTGGCTGGTTCTTTGAGCCCTGAGGGGAGAACAACCTTACCAGGTCACAGGCCCAGGGACATGTGGGTTGGTTCCAGATTCTGGCTGTTATGAATAAAGCTGCTATGAACATGGTTGAGCAAATGTCTTTGTTATATACTTGAGCATCTTTTGGATATATGCCTAGGAGTGGTATAGTTGGATCTTGAGGAAGCACTATTCCTAATTGTCTGAGAAATCACAAGATTGATTTCCAAAGTGAATATACAAGTTTACATTCCCACCAGCAATGGAGGAGGGTTCCCCTTTCTCCACATCCTCTCCAGCATGTGTTGTCACTTGAGTTTTTGATTTTAGCCATTCTGATGGGTGTAAGGAGAAATCTCAGGGTTGTTTTGAGTTGCATTTCCCTGATGACTAAGGACATTGAGAATTTCTTTTTTTTAAATTATTATTAATTACACTTTTTTCACTTTGTATCCCCCCCATAACCCCCCTTTCCCTCCTAATCCTACCTTCCCTCCCCCTTCTTCACGCATGCCTCTCTCCAAGTCCACTGATAGGGGAGGTCTTCCTCTCCTTCCTTCTGATCCTAGTCTATCAGATCTCATCAGGAGTGGCTGCACTGTCATCTTCTGTGGCCTGGTAAGGCTGCTCCCCCCTCAGGGGGAGGTGATCAAAGAGCAAGCCAATCAGTTTATGTCAGAGGCAGGCCCTCTTCTCATTACTATGGAACCAACTTGGACACTGAACTGCCATGGTCTACATCTGTGCAGGGTTTCTAGGTTATCTCCATGCATGATACTTAGTTGGAGTGAGTCTCTGGAAAGACCCCTGTGTTCAATATCTCTTCAACATTGAGCATTTCTTTAAGTGTTTCTCTACCTTTCAATATTCCTCTATTGAGAATTCTCTCTTTAGTTCTGTACCCCATTTTTTAATTGGAAATCTTGATTTGTTGGTGTTTCCTAGATGCCCCTCAACAGAGGAATGGATGCAGAAATTGTGGTACATTTACACAATGAAATACTACTCAGCAATTAAAAACAAGAAAATCATGAAATTTGCAGGCAAATGGTGGGAACTAGAAAAGATCATCTTGAGTGAGGTAACCCAGAAGCAGAAAGACACACATGGTATATTCTCACTCATAAGTGGTTAGTAGACATATAATATAGGATAAACATACTAAAATCAATACTCCTAAAGAACTCCATCTATAATACCAGCTATGGAGAAGCCACCATCCATGCTAAGTGAAAACTGCACATAGCAGCTTTGGGGTCACTCAAGCTGCTTGCAGCAACACTTAACCCATACTCTAGGCGAAGTAAACTGGATGAATGCATTAGTTCTCCAGGCTAGTGAACTTTGGTGCACTTATACTGTGTTGCTAGGATCTTAAAAGGAAGTAGACAATGTTTTCATCTCCCCAGGGAAGGAATTCTTGCAATAGTGCCAAAGACTGATAGCATCATCTTCTAAAATAGCTTGAAGTTTGTTCTTCCATGTACATTTACATATTTCTGTGTGTGAAGGTATCACATCCATATATGTGTGGGTGCATGTATATGTCAAAGGTTGATATAGGGTGTCTTCCTCTATTGCTCTCCAATTTATTTTTTTAGACATGGCTTCTCACTGCACCAGGAACTCACCTATCTGGCAAGACTAGCTTTCCAGTGAGCTCCAAGGATCCTCCAGCGTGAAGATTATAGATGGGCAGATTGGGCTGGGTTTTTACATGGATGCTGGGAATCTGAATTTTTATGTTTGCATGGCAAGTACTTTATTGTCTGAGCCATCTCCACAGTACCTTAAATTTCTTGATCCAAATGTACTCATGGCCTAGAGAGCTATGTTCAAGCCATTCAAGGTATGGCTAAACCCACTTCATTTTTTTCATAAAATTAGGGTTGAATTCAGTTTGATAATATTTTTTAAACATTGTAGATAAGTCTTAAGAAACATGCCTTTGTTTTTTAGATTCCTGTATTGAGTGTTTTGCCTCCATGTATGCATGTGCACTATGTGCACGCCTGGTGCCTGTGAAGGTCAGAAGAGGGATTTGGATCCCCTGAGACCGGAGTTACAGATGATTTTGAGTCCTCCCCCAACTGAAGCCAGGTCTGCTGCCAAAGCAACAAGTGCTCTTAACTTCTTAACCAATTTGCCAGCCTTTAAGGAGCATGTAAGGCAGAAATTGAGACAACTGTTGAACGACTGTTGTGTGCTTTAAAATTATTTGACAATTTCATACATGTATATAATGTATTTTCATCATTTTAACCCATTAGACTTTGCTAAACTGTTTTTGACATTGCACGTTACTAACATAGCTGTGACTTCTAGTGTCACAGTGACCAGGCTATGGGACAACTTACTCTAACTGAAATACACACACATACACGTGAGCAGGCTTACATGCATGCATGTACATTAACACAGGAAAATGTAACTTCTTGGGTTAGCAAGGCTCTGACCATCAATTTTTCTATCTGCAAATGGTAAGGAGTCTTTGCTAAGCAGTGTTAATCCTTAATACCCAAAGCAAGTCATGTTTACTGTTTAATGGCAGTCTGAGCTTTTCAATTATGCTTTTCTGAGACAGGGTTTCAGTATGATACTGAGGTTGGCCTGAACCTATGGAGCCCAGGATGATCTTAGACTTGCAGCATCACTGCCTCTGCCTCTTTACTGTTGGAACTACAGGTATGTGCTGCTATACAGAGCCAAAATGACACACAAAGATCCCTCTTGTCATTGTTGTGTGCTTAACTCATGTTGAACCACACATTCCAACCAATGTGCACAGAAGGCAAAGTATTCCTTTCCTTTAGAGTTAGTCTTGAATAAATGGGTATTTGAGCACTGATGCATTTCAATGTTGCCAACAAAACTTCTTAACACCATATTATTGGTAAATTCACCAATACTGAATTGAGAAAACATGGTCAAGAATGACTTACATGCCAATCTGACTTGGCTCAATTCTAGGAATTGTGATTTCTAAAAAAAAAAAAAAAAAAAAAAAATTAAGGTTTATTCCTAGGAAGTTATTAATCTTCAGGGGATTCCACAAACTTCCCCAAACTGTATATAAGGAGCTGTGTAATGCTTGTGTGCACATCTTTCTGGAGAGAGACATGATAACTTCAGTTATCTAAATTGGTATAGTCCAACTCTGATCACTCATTTTCAATATCCCAAACTGCGAATCACATAGAATTCAGTTTTGCACATCCTGGTTTTAGTAGAAATAAACAGGTAACTTCCAAGGGTTGGGGGAGGGGAATCTAAAATGTCATTTATTTTATGACTTCAGGACCATGTTGTGGTACATAATGGTGAAAGGTTATCCCAAGTAGTAACACAGCTGGAAAAAAGGGTGGTGGGAGAATTGATTTAAAATAAAAGTTAACAAGTCAACATTTAAGTTTCTGCATATTATCATTTTATTTTTCTTTCTGAATATCACAAACTCCAATTAGAGTACTTTAAAAATATTCTTTTGCATGCATTTAACAAATCCAATAAAACAACAGGTATCCAGTTTACTTGCATTGTAACTATGAAGATTTAAGTGAAGAACCAATAAACATATTTAAATCTATTGGTACAGGTGAGAACAAAAACCTTCAAGACATTAGTCTGATGGTATCCTACTACTATGCACATGTTGATGTAATATCACTACTGACCCTGAAGCAAGGGCAAATGGAGATGCAGGGCTTTCCCTAAGAAGCAAGTGGAAAGGATTACATTTCCTCATCATCATCACTACTGAGGGCAAAGCTGCTATCTGTGGACTGAGACAAATCTTCCTTCACATTCCCCACAGTCCCTCTCTCCTCAGAATCATCAAACAACTTCTCATTGGTACCTTCTTCCTCATCAAACAACTTCTCATTGGAATTATCTTCAAAAAGCTTGTCATTGGCATCTTCATCTTTCTTTACATCTATATCTTCTTCATCTTCCTTTTCATCTGAGTCATCGAAGACCTTTTCATCTGTGTCATCTTCTTCCTCTTTGTCATCAGGATCTTCACACTCCTTTTCATCTGCTTCTTCTTCATCCTCATCAGAGTCATCATCAAAAACCTTTTCATATACAACTTCTTCCTCTTCTTCATTATTATCTTCTTCTTCTTTTTCATCTGAGTCTTCCTCAAATTCTCTCTCAGACCCTTCCTCACCTAACACTCTTTCAGAGCCTTCATCAAATTCTGATTTGTCAGTGTCATTTTCTTCTGACTCTTTCTCAACATTTCCAAGGAACTCCTTGTCCAAGGCACCCTGGTCAAAATCTTTTTTAACACCATTTTCTTCTAATTCTTTGTCAGAACCATCTTCAGATTGCTTTTCTGAGCAGTCTTCCTCAGATTCTTTCTCTGAGTCATCATCTTCTGACTCTTTCTTGAGGCTGTCTTCCCCATCAGACTCTCTGCTAGGGTCACTGTCTTCAGCCTCATTTGCAAGGCCATTGCCTTTCTTTTTGAATTCTCTTTCAGCACCATTTTCTTGAGGCTCCTTTTTAGGATTACCCTCATCAAGCTCACTCTTAGGGTGGCCTTCTTCACTCTCCCTCTCAGGGCAGCCCTCTTCACATTCTCTCTCATGGTCACTCTCATCAGACCCACCTTGTTTAACAACTTTTTCAGAAGTATATCCTTCGAATTCTTCTCCATCTTCTGCGTTTTTAAACTTATTTTCATTGATAGTTTCTTCAAATGCCATTCCAGTTGTAGCATCCTGAGCACCCATATTAGACATGCTTGGGTGCTCTGAAAAATGCCTCACTCTGGAAGGCCCTGCCTTTTCTGAACCGGAGATGGAATCTGTACGCTGGAGGCCTCTGTTGGCCTCAGGAGCATTGAGATATGCCTCCCAGCCTCTCAGCCTTTCCTCTCTTTCTCTGGAGGTCTCCTCTACCTGTGTATGAACAGGAACTAATGTTAAGATGAGTTTTAGGCAAAAAGAAGCAACAACCTCTCTGGTCATTTCTAATAATAACACGAGTACCCAGGTTCTATAAAGCAACTTTTGTAAATCAACCCAGGCACTTCCTTAGTCTCTAGTCTTCGACACATATACCTTGGTTAAACAAACTTATACACAGTTAACCTTAAATAAGATCATATAAATATAAGCAAATACTGGTATATTAGTATTGCTGAAAGGTTTCATTTTCTATAATGTTACTAATTAAGCTCTGTCTATATTGTCTATAAGAAGAAAGGATCATTCTCTCCTTATCTTCACCACAGTACTTTAAGTCTTAGCTAGAGCAATAAGACAACTAAAGAAGATCAAGGGGATACAATTCAGAAACAAAGAAGTCAAAGTATCGCTATTTACAGATGATATCATAGTATACATGAGTGATCCCAAAAATTCCACCAGAGAACTCTGGCAGCTGATAAACACCTTCAGCAAAGTGGCTGGATACAAAATTAACTAAAAAAAAAAAATCAGTAGCTCTTCTGTATACAAAAGACAAAATGGATGAGAAAGAAATTAGGGCAACAATTACCTTCACAATGCCCACAGATAACATAAAGTATCTTGGTATAACCAAGCAAGTGAAAGACCTGTTTGAAAAAACTTTAAGTCTCTGAAGAAAGAAACTGAAAAAGATATCAGAAGGTAGAAAGATCTCCCATGCTCATGGATCAATAGGATTAACATAGTAAAAATAGCCATCCTGCCAAAAGCAATCTACAGATTCAATGCAATTCCCATCAAAATACCAACACAATTCTTTATACACCTTAAAAGAACAATTCTCAATTTCATATGGAAAAACAAAACAAAACAAAACATCCAGAATAGCTAAAACAATTCTATATAATAAAAGAGCTTCTGGAGGTATCTCCATCCCTGATCTCAAGCTGTATTATAGAGAAAGAGTAATAAAAACTGCATGGTACTGGCATAGAAACAGAATGGTGGATCAATGGAATCGAATAGAAGACCCAGAAATAAACACACAAACCTATGGATATTTGGTTTTTGACAAAAAAAGCCAAAATCATACAATGGAAAAAAGACAGCATCTTCAACAAATGGTGTTGGTCTAACTTGAAGTCTATATGTAGAAAAATGCAAATAAATCCGTATTTATCATCCTGCACAAAACTGAAGTCCAAGTGGATCGAGGACCTCAACATAAAACCAGACAACATAAAACCTGTTAAAAGAAAAAGTAGGGAAGGGCCTTGAACTCATTGGCACAGGAAACAACATCTTAAACAGAACACCAATACCATAGGCTCTAATATCAACAAGCAGTAAATGGGATCTCATAAAATTGAAAAGCTTCTGTAAAGCAAAGGACACTGTCATCAGAACAAAATGACAGCCTACAGACTGGGAAAGGATCTTTATCAACCCTATATATCTGACAGAGGGCAACTATCCAGAACATACAAAGAACTCAAAAAGTTAAACACCAACAAGTCAAGTAACACAATTAAAAATGGGGTACAGAACTAAATAGAGAATTCTCAATTGAGGAATATCGAATGGCAGAGAAACACTTAAAGAAATGGTCAAAGTCCTTAGTCATCAGGGAAATGCAACTCAAAACGACCCTGAGATTTCTCATTACGCCCATCAGAATGGCTAAAATAAAAAACTCAAGTGACAATACATGCTGGAGAGGATGTGGAGTAAAGGGAACCCTCCTCCACTGCTGGTGAGAATGTAAACTTGTACAATCGCTTTGGAAATCAATCTGGCGCCTTCTCAGACAATTAGGAATAGTGCTTCCTCAAGATCCAACTATACCATTCTTAGGCATATATCCAAAATGTGCTCAACTATATAATAAGGACATTTGTTCAACCACATTTACAACAGCTTTATTTTTAATAGCCAGAATCTGGAAACAACTCAGATTTTCCTCAGCTGAGGAATGGATACAGAACTTGTGGTACATTTACACAATGGAATACTACTCAGCAATGAAAAACAAGGAAATCATGAAATTTGCAGGCAAATGGAAGGAACTAGAAAAGTTCATACGGAGTGAGGTATTCCAGAAGCAGAAAGACTCACTTATAAGTGGGTATTAGACATATAATATAGGATAAACATACTAAAATGTGTACTCCTAAAGAAGCTAGGCAAGAAGGAGGACCCTAGGGAAGTTGCTCAATCCTCACTCAGAAAGTAAATGGGATAGACACTGGTAGCGGGAGAAAACAGGGAACAGGACAGGAGCCTACCACAGAGGGCTTCTGAAAGACTCTGTCCAGAAGTGTATCAAAGCAGATGCTGAGACTCATAGCCAAACTTTGAGCAGAGTTCAGGAAATTTTATGAAAGAAGGGGGAGACCGAAAGACCTGGAGGGGACATGAGATCAACAGAACCAAAAATTCTGGCCCCAGGGATCTTTGCAAAGACCAATACTCTTAACCAAGGACTATGCATAGAGATAACCTAGACCCCTTGCTCACATGCAACCCATGGCAGCTCAGTCTTTAAGTAGGTTCCCTAGTAATGGGAACAGGGGCTGTCTCTGACATGAACTCAGTGGCTGGCTCTTTTATCACCTCCACCTGGGGGGAGCAGCCTTACCAAGTCACAGAGGAAGACAATGCAGCCAGTCCTAATGAGACCTGATAGGCTAGAGTCAGATGGAAGCAGAGGAGGACCTCCCCTATCAGTGGCCTGGGGGAGGGGCACAGTAGAAAAAAAGGGGAGAAGGGGGGATTGGGCGGGGGTGAGGGAAGGGGCTACAGCTGGGATAAAAATGATTAAACTGTAATAAAAACAGAAGAAAGGATGAGTAATACTTTAATGTTCTCTTATCATTCTCAGAAAGCCTCAAAGTTCTGACTTATAAACTGAGAAGTGATTATTTTTTTTTCTATCCTCTACTGCCAAACCACATTTACAAAATATATTATACAAAACAGAGTAAGCTAATCTCCACACTAGATCTGTAGTTGGCAATGCAATTTCCTGTGCCCTTCCTTGGCAGCTGCAGAATTTACCTGATAATCTGTAGTCCCATCCCAGGCTTCAGCAGTGATCTGACGGCCACCAAACCACCTTCCATCAAGACTTTGAATACAACAATCAGCCTCCTCTGGCTCCCTGAAGGATACAGAGGCCACACCATCTGGGTGTCTCTAAAAAGAGAATAAGAAGAGTGAATGACAAGATTAAAAACTAGACACACATTTCCCAATACAGGTAGGGTCTCCCGACACACTGAGCTAAATGACTTTATATCTATCTTCCCTTTTCTCCCAGCCAGTGGTCAGCTGCTTCTTTAGCTTCATAGTGTCTAACAAGAACCAGTACAGTGTCCTTGCAAATGTTTCTGCTAATAATGTTATCAAAGAGGCAAGACCATGTGATTGTTAAGTGTGAACCGAGATCAGATTTACCTTGGGACTAAAGCCTGCCTGTCAGGAGCTGAAGGAGCACCAAGTATGGGCTTGCATGTGAAAAGATTTGGCATCTTCGTATGTAGGTCTCTTAGCTACCTACTTCAAAAGGGTTCTGAGGACTGCAATGCATCATGCCCCTTGCAGCACACCAGCAATATACTGTAGTAAGGAACTCGTATTAGTTTTGGAAGTACAGGGAGAAATACAGAGCTTTTTTTTCTTTCTTGACTGTAATCAGGTGAATAATTGAGAGAATAGCAAGAACTTTGAGAAAACTGATGCTCTATACATTTCCATCTACTTGCTCTCAATCTTAAGTCAGGAGGAAGGGAAATAAGCTCAGCATATCAAATCAAAGACTTGTCTTGTAAAGAGCGTTCACTGAACTCCTGCTGACAGACAGCAGGCCTGCAATATAAAAACAAATTCTAAAACCCCAGGGCACTCTCAGTCACTTCCTCAGCTTGGAAGGAGGGGAGGTTTCAGCACTTACTTAGTCAAGCTACAAACTTACATCAAATAGAAGGAGCTTCCTAATCTGTCCAAACTTTGAACATTCTACTCGAAGGTCTTCTCTGATCTCATTAAGCACCAGTGGATCATCCTGCAAAAACAAACATGTTTAGAGTTCCCTCCTTCTTCACTATTCAAGAACCAATTTATTACTGTGACAATTTTACACATGACAAACAGTGCTTTGCTTAAATTTAGGTACATCTGTCTGCAGACTATGGTAATGAAGGAAGGAATAAAAATAAAGTTAGGTGACTTCACTCACTGCTATTAATGCATATTTACTCTGAGAAAGAGGAAATGGACATACGTGTGTGTGTGTGCGTGTATTTTAAAAAACACAGTAAAATATTTTTGTTGCTTTTCCACTGTGAAAAAAACAACATTAAAGCACTGATGATCCCAGTGGTCTCTAGTTCAGGAGGATTCTCCTCCCTGAACTCTGGAAGAATTCAAGACTCCCAGTAACAATAAACAGACCTCCAAGCTTTGGGGCATGACATTTGTCAGAAATGAATGCTTCACCTCTGCACTACAGTGGCCTAGAGCTTCCCTTTTCTAAGATAGTGCTTAAACGTAGTAAGCTCCACAAAGAACTTTCTGATCTAAGCTTTACACTGATTAAGACGGTGGACAACGACCATGTGTGGTGAGTAGGTACGTCCTTTTCCTTATAAAAAGTACTCTCCCTAGCTTCATCTTATTTTTTACTAAAGTTATAGAAATACTAAGCTTCATGTAGCTTCTCATATTGTATTGGACCATGCTGATGTCCTCAAAAACCATGCCAGAGTTCTGATTCTTCATTTCTTGATATTCAAACTTTGTAGGCAAAATAGTTTTAGACAAGGTTTAGAACTGAACATTAAACCCGCTGGCAGGTACATCAGAAAATTATCCTTCATTATTTACCCTGATACCAGAGAATATTTTTACATATGCAACTTCTAACATTACTCAGAAGAAAATTGGAAGAAAAACACTCCATCCTTCCAATATGGGTTCTTTTTGATAACTTGGGTAATCCAGCAAAGCTGTTTTTGTTTTTCTCTCAAGAGTTTAATGTTGGTGTCTGTTCTTTAGGGTCATAAAACGCCCTCAAATTAAACAGCCTTTAAAATTCTTTTCGAACTCTTCTGTCAAGAGTTATACAGCACACCAGGACTATGTCTGTAATCCAGCTCATGGGAAGTGGCAGGATTGTAAGTTTTAAGCCAGCCTGGGGAAGTAAAATCCTGTCTGCAAAACAAGAACTGAGAGAATGATAGACCATCCTAATAATGGTAGTTGTTCTATAGCTATATTATCCAATATAGTAGCCACAGGTGTCTTGTATAACTGAGATGAATCTTAATTGATTTTAGTAATAATTTGTGGCTAGGAGTCAACTTCACTTGGATTGTACAGGGCTATACTGACATGATTTGAGGTCCAGGTCCAAGTCCAGAAACCCTGAACCAAAAAGCAAGACAACTGTCATCTCTCTTTTAACAGGCTCTCATCAAGATAGCAGGATCACTGGAAATCAGGCATCCCTGCAAGTGAAAAGAACACACACCAAGAACTATTTCCTTCCTTGCAAATTCTGAAGTTCACCACTGCCAGACGAGACGTTCCTGCCACTCAATGTGGCACAACACTGGGAACAGAAACTTGCCCTGATTTACAAAGATGCTAAAAAGAAACTGTGTTTTCCACTAGGCAATGGAAAGACGGGCTTGGAACTAACAGGGACCTCACTCATTCCTTTAATTATTCTTCACACACACAAAAAAAGGAAGCATTAGGGTTAAGTCAATGGTGGACTATATACTTGTTTAGCATGTACAAGGCCTATGTTAGATGCAAGCACCACAAAAATACTCAGTACATACTACTGCACGTATACTCAAGTACTGAGCAGTGAAAAGCACAGTTCTGTTCACTAGAAATAAAGCAGACAAAGCAAAGTCCTAGGTTCTTGGGGAGCTCATAAGGGTTTTCAGATGAAAACAAATACTGTGAAGGCAAACCAAAACAGAAATATAAAAATTTGTAACTTTAAAGCACTAGCTTAAAACAAAAGAAGGATTTTTAGTACAGACATTTATTTACTTATTTGGTGTGTGTGCACATGCATGCCTAAAGACACCTTCAGAGGTGATACAACTTAAGAGAGTTGTTTCTCTCCTAATACCATGTGGGTCCAAGTATCAAACTCAGGTGGTTGGGCTTGATGGTAAATACCTTTACTAACTGAATCTTGCTGGCTCTTGGACTCGTTTTGAAAGACTCAGCCATTTATAAGTGTGAAACTTCTGTCTTAAAAAATATCCACCAGAAAGAATTTGTGATAGCTGGGAACAAATGTAGTGTTTGAGCTGGGAGTGGTGGCGTAGGGCTGTATTCTAGCACTCCAGGAGATGGAATCAAGAGGACTTTAAGTTTGAGGACTATCTGGACTACAAAGCAAAGGCCATCCAGAGCTACACAGTGAAGGTCCATTTCAAAAATAACTAAAAACCCAAGTAGTTTTTAAGGGACAAATAATATGGAATCTAGGAAAACCTAATTGTGCGTAGCGTGAGAGCTTTATTGGAAAAAGTTTTCCCAAGGCCAGAGGAAGAAGAACAGATACAATTACAGATTTCTTGCAGAGGACCAGAAGCTCTGGATGAGGTTTACAATTGCTTCTTGTCTAAGTGGGATAAATGTGTGTATAACACCTAATGAGTCAAGTACTCATTTCTCATGGGACATGAAAATAAGGCATTCTAGTAGCATATTCAGCTGATTATATGCATTACTTTTAAAACTTCCTCTGGCAAGGGCAACATTTCAAAAAGCAAATACAAATGGCCTATCTCAGTAAATCCAGCCTAAATTTAAAATCAACTAAGTGTAAAGTATACTTTACACCAGTGTAGCCTTCTTCACCTTTACAACATACAGAACACCTATTAGCCCAAAGCTTAGCAAAAGCATGTCAGAACCATCTGTTTTATCATACAGTGTTGAATAGCCCAGCTAGTTTACTGAATGCTGGCTAGGTACACTGTAGACTCTTGGTTGCTGACCCTCATGGCAAATGGCTGCTAGAGCACTGCATGCAGCTTGCAGCTGCTGCACCTAGTGTTGTGCGAAAGGATCATACCAAATGTCACTAGCCTGACAAATATCTAAAAGCCCAAAATGTGAATCATGGTTTGTATTGAATTCTCAGCTGCTGTCATGTCATTTAAAGTTGGAAAACCCTCAAGTCAGACCAGTGTTAAGTCAGAGACTGGCTATGTAGTATGTATTTATGATTTTCACCTGCACTACATTATTACTCTATAACTAAAACAGCTGGTATATATTCCAAGAGTCTTCTGATCTCAGGTGAGAAGAGACATAAAGCAGCTTTAGAAATAGACTGCATAATCCATCTAATCATGAAAAGACATGAGGGTAGTTCAGCAATGAATTGTCCATTTTAAGGCCCTTGATAAGGTGCTAAATTGAAAATACCACTTGGACACTGTTGACAACATGAACAAGAACAAGAAGATCATACAGAGGTTGCAACCAGAATGTTTCAAAATCTGAATTTTTTACATTATGAACATTTTTTCCTTGTGTGCAATGTGTTATCATTAATTCCAGAACCAGACAGCAAAAACAGGGTTGTTTTTCCACTACTGATAGTACGGATCTAAACTAGCACATGACATCAAGAGGCACAATGCAATGTAAGCTAGCTTGACAATTACTACTATTCCTTTAACACCTTTTTTGCTGTTTGGGGGATTTTGCGTGGATATTAAAATGTGGTCTTAAAAAAAAAAAAACCTCCAGTATTGGAATATAAGATTTCTTCAAGGATCAAACTTTTATTAGTAACTCAAAGTTTTCAGATGTTAGTGTGGAACTGGTATTTTCCCCCCAAATCAGCTGCTCTTTACTGAATTATACTACAAACCCACAAGCTGCTCCTGTTGATCTGATTTCAGATAGCAAGCAGCTGTGATTTGGGGCCACAGTATGACTATTAATACTCTTATCTGGGATACAATCAAAATAACACTGGAATAAACACAGGGAATTCTAAATACAGGTTGAGTCTTTGTTCCATTTTCCTATCCTACCCATGACTAAATCAATACACCTTCCCAAAGATGGGGAATGGTAAGCTTTGAACCCTCCTGTAAGAAAATGTACCAGAATTTTTAGATGTTAAAATACCATTTCCTACCTCAAAATCCATTGGGTGAAACATATTTTTCAGGATGACAACTCGCTCGTGGCGCATCCGGGATGGTCCAGCTCTCCTCTCAGGTCTCCAATCCAACTGCCTAATGTAATAAATAATAACAGCAAACTGAAATCTGGGTTCAGATTTGTGGGAGAGAAAAAAAAAGGATGGATGTAATCCTTTAGTGAGAGTTTAATAATAGTCATTATCTGATTCCAACATAGTTCCACAGAACTTCCTGAAGAAAAAAAAAATTCCAGGCAGGGGGAAAATACACACTCAGTATCTGAACCCCCCTCCCCAATATGTACTCCTTATCAAAGTAACTTGATTCTCACTAGAACACTGCAGTTAAACTTTCTAAAGTCTCCTAATGATTTAGTCTGTACAACTTTCAAGGAAGATGAAAAGATGAAGAGGCAACCCTTAGTGACCAGTGGATTGTTTCCAGGACATACATCTCTAGCTGGACACCAAAACCCTTGGCCACAGAATACTAATACCTAATGAAATTCTTTTAGACTACTCTGTAGATGTGTTTGATGGAACAAAACTAAGTGCCTATTACTAAGAACATACTTTAAAATATTTATATGAAACTTTTCAAAAGAGAAAAAATACAAACTTCTGTTGCAGAGACAGCTTCTTCTTATAATCTTTGCACTTCTTCTTCTTTTTAGAGGCATCATATTCGCCCTTCAGCTGGAACTTTGCCACCTCAACATGCAATTTGTAGCCTCTAATTTCATCTTCATCCAAAAGTTTTAATGCAAGTTCCACAGATTCTTTCTTTATGAAGGTAAAATAAAATAGTCATTAAGTTGAGCATTGAAATGATACTTGAGGTTTTGATATAAAGAATGTCAGCTACCTATTTCGGGATAAAGAATTCTAGAATATAAATCAGGAAAGCTGTGTACAGAGCACGGGTATATACCTCAAGCACACGTGTTAACTTAGGTAGTGACCTGTTCTCAAAATCCCCATTGCTCCCTCTGTAAAAAAAAAACTAAAATGTTATCTTCATCACAGGGTTCCTCAGAAAACTAGATGAAACAGCATATGAAAAAGTTATGACATGGCATAACTAAGTGTTCAGTAAATTATATTATTGGGTAATTTTTGTCTCCAGGAGCCCAAATATGATCTACAAAATGAAAACAGTAGAGCTGAGTAATTTCTGTGGTATATTCCAATTTTAAAATTCTGTAACATCTTAACAGTGGATGACTAAAGAACTGGAACTGGAAGTAGTATAGCCAGACTTTAGTGTTCAGCTTTATCAAACTAAAATGTAGATCTGTAATAAGAAGAAGATAATTATTTAATGGCTTATATATTAAAATGCATTCATGGATTCTGGGCACTACACAAACACAGTAGTTACCACCCTAACTCAAGGATTGTCCAAGATATAAAAGTCTGAGACAAGCACAGAAGACTACTGACCTCAGCTGCTCAATAAGATAGGGATCCTTCAGTAAGAACTTTATTTTTTAGAGTGCAACTTATCAGCTTGACAACTTGTTACTTTTATGGGCCCTACGTTTTATATAAAAGTGTTTCACAGAACAAAAGATCCAGCCATACCACTCCTAGGCATATACCCAAAAGAGGCTCAAGTACACAATAAGGACATCTGCTCAACCATGTTTGTAGCAGCTTTATTTGTAATAGCCAGAAGCTGGAAACAGCCCAGATGCCCCTCAACTGAAGAATGGATGCAGAAACTGTGGTGCATCTATACAATGGAGTATTACTCAGCAATGAAAAATAAAGAAATCATGAAATTTGAAGGTAAATGGTGAGATCTGGAAAGGATCATCCTGAGTGAGTTGTCCCAGAAGCAAAAAGACACGCATGGTATATACTCACTCATATAAACATACAACATAGAATAAACCCACTAAAATCTGTACTCTAAACAAACTAAGCAAAAGAGAGGACCCTAACTAAAATGTTCAATCCCCATCCTGAAAGGCAAAGAGGATGGACATCAGAAGAAAAAAAAATAGGAATCAACCTCGGAACCTGCTACAGAGGGCCTCGAAAGCCTCTGCAGTATAGACTGTCAAAGCAGATGCTGAGCCTGATGGCCAACTGATGGGCAGAGTGAATGGAATTTTATGTAAGAAGTGGGAAATAGTGAGAGCTGGAGGTGACGGGAACTCCACAAGGAGAGCAACAGAACAAGATAATTTGAACACAGGGAACTTCCCAGAGACTCATACTCCAACCAAGGACTATTCGTGGAGATAACCTAGAACCCCTGCACAGATGTAGCCCATGGCAGCGTCCAAGTGGGTTACATAGTAATGGAAAGAGGGACTGCCTCAGACATAATCTGATTGGCCTGCTCGTTGATCACCTCCCCCTGAGGGGGGAGCAGCCTTACCAGGCCATGGTAGAGGACAATGCAGCCACTCTTGATGAGAACTGATAGACTAAGATCAGAAAGGAGAGGAGAACCTCCCCTATCAGTGGACTTGGGGAGTGGCATGCATGCAGAAAGGGGAGGGAGGGTAGGATCGGGAGGGGAGGAGGGAGGGGCTTATGGGGGGATACAAAATGAATAAAGTGTAATTAATAAAAAAAATTTAAAAAAATAGAATACACAATATAGGGTAAAAAATGTAAAAAAAAGTTGATTTGATGTAGAAAATTGAAAGTGGTCTCTTATTTTTCAACCTGGACAAAATCAATCAAATAAATAAAAATAAATCAAGTGCTTTAAAAACAAAACAAAACAAACAAAAAAAAACATCCAGTCATGGAGCTGAAGAGATGGCTTGAGAATTAAGAGCCCTTGCTACTTCGCAGAGGACCCAAGTTCAGTTCCCAGAAACTATAATGGCTGGCTCACAAAAAGCTATAACCGCAGCTCCATGGGTCCAACGTCTTTTTCTGGCCTGTTAGGCAACAGCATTCAAGTGAATATATATTCACGCACAAACACACACCCATGTACACACATGTATACACATAAATAACTTTTAAAAATCCCATGAACATACTCTTCTTGTAAAAATTCACTTCACAGGTGTTTTAGTCATCTTTAGGCTGGTAAAAGTCTCAAATCTTACATAGAAACACAGAAAACTACCATTCTAAATGATCATGTTAGGGTCCACTTACCCCATGTTGTTTAAGAAACACATTGAATTCTGATAATCCCAAACTTTGCCAGGTTAAGCCTACTTTCTTCTGATCCCATTGTACACTGTCCACTAATTACACAGCCATGATTTATACTATGTTATCATTTTTTACTTTGATTTGCAGTTATTTTTGTTTTGTGCCAGGCAGTAACTGCTAACATGTGCTCCTAAGGAGGCTGACCAGTGTTCCAGAAATGATAACTTGCTTTCATATGAAACAATCCCAGTGCAATTTACAGTAACAAGAGCATACAAAATTCTGCAAATTTACATTTTAATTCTCTTCTGTGGTGTTTAAAGCAGTAAGTATAACTCACCATTTTCTTTCCCGTCTAATTTGAGGTTAGAAAAGTTTTTATAAAGAGCCAGTAAGTAAACAGTTCAGGTTTTGAGGGTCAGAGGTTGATATTGCAACCACTCAATGCTACTGATGAAATAAAAAAGTAGCCAGACACAAAGGTAAGTGAGCAAGTAGGATTATGTTCCGGCAAAATTTTATTTGCAAAAATAGGTGGCTGGCGAGACTTCGGGTAACCACATTCCAATTCATTCCAATGTACAAATAAAACGTCATTGGTTGTTTTATTTGTTTTTTTTTTTCTTAGAATTTTAAACTGTTGATTATATGCAATGAAGAGATCTTTGCATTGAGATTGTTTGAAAAGAAAAGCCCCTCAATCACAAATTTATGTACCATGTTGACTTTATAGCAAACAGTTTCATATAACAAGCAAATTACCCTCATGTTATTAAGTTGATATTTGTTTTTTACTCCGTCTTACTTAATACTTCTTCTGTCTTATGTAGTTGCACCGTTAGTCAAGTATACTGTATAGAAGCACTAATTTATATATAAAATCTAGAAGAGGTACTAGCATCACCTATGTACAGTTATCATCTCAAAGTTCACTTTTCTCTATATTCTGATTTGGATGGTTCTTGGTTTAAGTTAGCATCTATAAACAATTCTAGCCCTAGTTCCTGAGTTAAAATTGGAGAGACAAGAGATGTATTTGACCAAATACCAACCTTTAGATAACAGCAAAGACCATCTCCTTTAAGATTTCCTTGATTATCTTTGTAAAGTTTGACCTTAAATTCTTCAGTCTGAGGATCTCTCATAATAATGCCAAATTTGGACATAAGCTGTATAAATTCATCCACTGTGATATCTGGAGGCAGACCTATAATTTCAGAGAACAGATAAAAGTTTTATGAAGGTAAAAGTTATTTAGTATTTTATCAACAAGAAACCTACAACTTGGGTAAGTACAATGCTGATTTGTCTGAGTACAAAAACCTCCTATCTCTAAATCTGAAGGTCATTCATATTTTATATAAAAGATATATCAGAGTTATGCTATGCTTATGTTTCACTAAATCTGAAGAAACAAATTGCTGTAAATTATCTAAGACAGGCATACAGAGCAGCATGCAAAATTGCATAATTTTTCTTCATTCTGTACTAAGTAAATTCCTAGTTAACATAAACAGGTGACAAAATACACTAAAAACTAAAAATTACTTAGCACAAAGTCTCAAAACTAAATGTCTCCAACCTTAAAACTTTATTAAAAAGAGATACCTGATACATATACATTGGTGTTTCTGTCTTCTTCAACATGGAACCATCCTAAAAATTAAAATGAAATAAATAAAATACTTGAAAGAAACAAGAATCACATTACGAAATCTCAGCAATGGCAGTTAAAACTTTGAGAATGTTCTCTTTATTTAAGAAGACTAAGACTAACCCCAGCTTCCAAAATACATAAACCTTTTTACTGAGAATTAGTTTTAAAGCTCTCTCTGAAAAAGAAAATGGCTCTCTTGATACTTCATGACTTTGAGCCTATCTTAAAGTGAAAACTTACATTATCATTCCTTCAATGATACTAAAATCCTCCAAAACCTATTCACACATTTTTCCTATCTCATTTTTAAATCCAGGTTTTGTAAGACAGAGCCACTTGCCTGATTCGGCCTTTCTCTTTTCTCCCCTCTTTTTGGGGTCAGAGGTTTCGGGGATTTCATTTTGTGGAGGTTCTTCTGCAATCTTAGTGTTGGTGTCCTGGGAATTTGCAGTAGAACTGGATGCACCATCATTAGAAAATCCATAATTAGCCTGATATGTAGCAATGAAATCTTCAGTGATCTAAATTGATAAGTCAACACACATGCAGATATGGTTACTTCAATTGTTGAAACTATGGTATAGACTGTTAATATTCAGTTAATATTACCTAAAGCTTTAACAAGTGTTTATGCCACGGGTAGTTGTACTAATTAAAGTATAATTTGAGAATAGTCACCTTATATGGAAACTGTATAGTACGATAAAAAACAAAAGTACTCAAATTGCCAACCCAAGAAGTACAATAAATTTAAGTGATGCTAGCACTTTTTCTAGTTTTTTATAAATTACTACTTCTCTATAGTATATTTGCTAAGGTAGCCAATACATAAAACAAGAGGAGTATCAAATAACAAGGCAACAAAACCAAAAGTCAACTCATAATCCAATTGCAGAATTTACCTTTGGGTGCACAGATACACAGAAAGATATAGGTACACTAAGACGTTTGTGTTTATTAATGAGGCTGGGAACTGTCAAACAAAATGCCTGCTTTAGTTCTAGCACTAATTCACATTACTGTTTAGTGACAGAACAAACTAAAGACAAACCCAATATACACCCAACATTCTGGCTTTACAGGGGAATTCACTATTGCAAAAATCACTAAATGAAGTTATAAGTTCTATTTATCACTTTCAGGCACACATAAAAGTGGAGAAATTTTATGTGGGTCGTGGTGGCACATACCTTTAATCCCAGCACTCAGGGGGCAGAGGGAGGATGTGAGTTGGATCTCTGTGAGTTTGAGGCCAGCTGGGTATACATGGTAAGTTCTAGGACAGGCAGGGCTGCACACAGAAACCCTATCTCAAAGGAAGAAAAAATAAAGCCAGGTGCAGCGACACACACTCTGAAAGGCAGAGGCAGGTAGATCTCTGTGGGTCTGAAGCCAGCCTAGGCTACAGAGTGAGTACAGGACAGCCACAGCTACACAGAGGAACCCTGTCTTGCAAAACCAAAAATAAAATAAAATAATAAAATAATAAATAATAAAATAAAATAATAAAATAAAATGGCAGACATTTTAGAACCTAAAGTTTAAAGGACTATGTTTTTCAATAACATAAAAGATAAAGCTACCAAGCAACTGACTGTCAGACTATTAAAAGTACTCCAAAAGAAATCTCATCTACATTCAAGCCACACTTCAAAGTCTGGAAGTGGAACAGTAAATTTTTTACAATCTGTGAAGCTTGAAAGATGCACAAATACAAAATCAGAAAGAACAGGTGAAATAAGGAATTTTTGAACTAACAAGCCATCTACACAATGGAGAAAAGTTTTGTGTAACTGGCTCTCAAATCACTTGGTGAGCTGTTTCCTTTGATGCCAAAGCTCCTATGTGGCTAAGACTAACAGGGTACTTTCACCAGAGAGTTTACAACACCAGGTTTAACACTAGCTGTTTTATTTCCATGTTGAAATAAAACACTTAGCAAGTCCCAAGTTCTCAAAACAAATGTCGAGTTTTTTTTTTTCCATCCATTTTTTTCTGTGCATTTCTAGTCCTATTCCCGTGGTTAGACGGTTCAAACTTAAATGCTCTGGAAAAAAAATTTAGTAGAAAGATAAAACAAGATGCAAGGAAAGTTTACTCAGTGAGCGAGGTAAATGACTGCTTTCCCATACCCTAAATCAACAAGCTAGTTGTGATGCTAGTGGACACATTATGTACACTAAGTATCACTTAAGTTTGGTTATACAGGAGAAAACTGTTACTAATGAGTTTTTCTTGGTGTTTTTCCTCTTTGCAGTAAAAACATTAAGATAACAAGTAACTGTGACCTTCACACCTACAAAAAAAATTAATAAGGCATAAAAAGAGCGTAAGGCACCACATTAAGATTAATTTCCTTCATACACTGGTACTGCAATAGACCCGACAAATAGACAAGTCACCGATCACCAGCTCAGAGCAAACATAAGTGGGGTGTGCCGCAAAGGTAGCCCCGCGGAGCCCCACAGACCGCTCCGCAGTGGCACTCAAGCTACTCTTTCTTACCTTAGGGAACCAAGCCTTCTTATCAAGGTCCCACTCGTAGGGAGTGTCATCCGGTGGTTGTCCCAAGGAATTGGCTTCTCCAGTGGGCTCATTCTGGGTGTCACTGTCCTTGGGGTCTCCGTACAATTCTTGCATTCGCAACTGCTCATCAAACTCATCGTTCCCGCTTAAGTTGCTGCCACTCATGTTTCTTACTTAGCCCCAGAAACCGTGGTTAGGCAAGCGAAGCGGTCACAACGACTCTGGATAGAAGCAGAGAAAGGGAGGTCTGTGAAGCTAAGAGCTCAGAACACACTGCAACCCCCGGCCCGCCTCCCCGCAGCGCCCCAGCAGTCCCTGGGAAGTCTTAAGCCGCACCGCCCTAACTCCGCCCCCACGCCCGCCCCCAACGCGCACGCATGCGACTTGAGGCTGCCAGCGCGGTCGCCGCCACCCACCTGGCGGGCAACGCGGGGCCTAGGCGCCACCGCACGGCCCAGGACGAAGCGGAAGCGCGCACGCGCACTGTCACCGCAGTGGCGGGCTCCGGAGGCGCCACAGCTTCCTCCTGCCACGTCAGAAAACGACTTGACAACGAAGTTTCCTCAGGCTGATGCAGGCGCCATTGTCCGCGCCTGGCAACGTAGCGGGTCGCGCTGACACGCCCACACTGGCGTCAAACGGTAGCGACGCTTGAGAGAACCAGGGGCGGGGCTCCGAATTCGTGCTCCCGCCTCGAGGTCCATACTCACGGAACCTCACTTGGAGACACATCCTGCAGAAATGCATGATACCCCAGAAACCTTTGCCTCGGGGCGGGGGGGGGAGGGGGCTCCTATGCACTCCGGACGAGTTTTGCCCAAGATAGCCTGAAAAGCGACGTGGGACTCTTCCGGGAGAGCTGGCGCTGGATGGGCTTTGCGGCAGCCGCCATCTTGGGGAGGTGGGTGGGACCGTGGGACAAGTTTCTCCCGCTTCGCGAAACCTTTGCGCCTCTTTCATGGTAATCCCCGCCCCTGCGCAGGAGCTAAGTATTCATTTAGTCTTAAGTGCTTGAACTAGGGTGCACAGGGCTTTTGTTCATCTTGGGAACCCAAACACCTAACACGCTGTTTGGGGTCTAGTGAGGAAAGAGTGAAGGAATGGTGGGCAAAGCCCCCATCACTTCCTTCCTACTTCTTTATGCCTGTGGTACCATCCTCAGGCTGCAGTAGGTGAGAGTAGCTTTTGCCTAAGGCTTACTGCAGTGTATCAGGTATTCCGGTTTGGAACTTGAAGCTTGACTGTAAAGATCCCCGTTTATAGGAGCTGAAGCACGTGGCTCTATTTCCTCTTAGGAAAGACTGCCCACTAAGTGCTCTAAGTAGAACTTTCCCCCGGTTGTTTCATGCACCCCCGAAAAGAGAGGGGGGCCATATTTTCAAAATAGGTATTTACTGAACTCCTAAGTGCCAGGAATTGGGGAAACGTTCTGGAGCAACAGTCAAAGAATACAGGCACAAATTAAAGAAGAATCAGTTATGGTTGGCGAACAATATGATAGCAGTACCATATGTTGGAGAGCAGCACTTACTTTGTTTGCAGCATCCTTTTATGCTCAAAACTTAGACAATTCTAAAGAGCTTTTTTGTATGTGGATTGCGTTTATCAACAAAATGTTGCTTGTAATGTTAACTATGCAAGTAAAATTTTAATTAATTCGTTAAAAGTACCAGTGAACCCTCTGTGTAAACGTCAGTATTATAATCCAGACTTGACCATATGAATATGCTTCCCAGAAACTGCTTTGATTCCGGTCACTTGTTTGTAAATACAGTAGTTGGAGTTGGGTTCTAGAGCGTCCTGACTCCTCACAGACCTCTGTGAATCTGATTTCAACCTTAACAGTGTTTTGAAAACAGTAGTTTTTGTTTTCAAACACATTTGTTTTTATGAATTTCTTGTTTTTAGTAGAACTATTAGAGAAATGAATTTGTATGCATGCTATGGATTTTGTTAGATTCTTTTAAACATTGCCGACTAGTTCTTGCTTCCATCTGAAAGTGGTATAGAGCTCTTTTCAGTAATTTGTTAATTCAGCTTCCATTTCATTCTCGACTATGTTTACAAGACAAGATATACTGTACTCACAAACAAATGGGCAACACCACCCCATGTCTTCACAAGCAAATGGGCAATCCCACCCCACCTCCTTACAAACAAATGGGCAAAAAGAAAAAAAGGCCCTTTGTCTAGGTTCCATGTCACCAAGTCTCCTTTGCTCAAAAGCTTCCTAAAAGCCTGAAGCAGGTCTCACTGGAGGTAGCATCGCATTTTGCACTAGATTTGCCGGAACCAATTATCCTTTTGTCCCATAAAGTTTGAGCACAAACAGATGTAGAGTCAGGGTCAGAGAAGAATGAAAACAGGTACCTATTGAAGGTAAAAGGCCTGACAAGGGACTTCCGTGAAAAAGTTCCCCTACCTTTCTTACAAACTCTGCAAAGTTAAGGAACTATACTAGGATATATTTATATCTCCTCTTGTTGGGGAGTTTTATTGGCCCCACATCTTGTAGTCTCTAAACTTAGTTGGGGCAGGGAATCCTTCTTACTAAAAAGTTGGTAGATATTCTACCTATGATGATATGAACTGCAGAAATTCCTTTAAAACTAAATTTGCTTACAGAAGGTATACAATGTTGGGAAGCACTTTTTATTTCAACGACAAAGGTGTACATAACTCTGTTACTGTGTTTTAATATTCCATAGAGTATTGTTGTGATCTCTATCCTAAATCTTAGGCAAGGGAAGACCTTTGGCAAAATTGGGACATGTACACAATTTGTTTTGCATGTATCCATATCTCTTCCTAGCTAGAACCCTCTCTAAAGAAATGAAATACCTGCCGGGCATGGTGCCTTACATCTGTAATCCCAGCACTTGGGGAGGCAGAGGCAGGCAAATATCTGTGAGTTTCAGGCCAGCCAGAAAGAAAGAAAGGACAGGAAAAGAAATGAGGTGGATTGCTGTGAATTCAATGCCAGCCTAGTCAACAATGCAAGTCCAGGGCTAAGGTACACAGAGAAACTATGTCTCCAGGAAGAGAGAGAGAGAGAAAGAGAGAGAGAGAGAGAGAAACATACATAAATGTAATTGTGGTTAGTATAGCCAATTGCGAAGTTAGCCCCAAGAAGAAAAATCACTTATTTTTCCTAATAAAGACATGCTGAAGATTTAACTGCAATTTTATAGCTACAAAAGGGGAGGGAACTGATCCTAGAAAGCTCAGAAGTTATTTTATGCACATTTCACCACTAACTCATGCAGAGCTCCAGTTTTGTGAAATATGAAAATACTCCCTTGGTTTTTGTAGCCTGGTACTTTTAAAAATTAGGGTTCTAATTACTGATTCTGTGTATGAATACATATGTAAAATGTATTCCTCTATGTGTGTGCGCGCGCAGGTGCACATGCATGGGAGGATGCCCTGTATTTTATCACTCTACCTTACTCCTTTTGAGGTAAGGTGTGTTGCTGAACACAGAACTTATAGTTTACTGTTTGTTTGTTTGTTTGTTTATTGCAGCTAGGCTGGCAGCCAGCAAGTGCTAGCAATCCTATTGGTTCAGCCCCATTCAGTGCTGTAATTGCAGGTGTGTATAAGACTACACCTGGCTTGTGGGTGCTGGAATCCAAAATCTGGTCTTCATGCTTGCACAGGAAGCGTTCTTAACTGCTGAGATCTCCCTCAAGCCCATAGCCTGGTACATTTACAAAATTGTATCTCAAGTGTTAGACTCAGGAGAGTAGATATATAACATTTTTTAATTAAGGAAAATAAAATAATGTGTGGTTTTGTGATTTAAAAATAATGTCTTGGAATTGAAATATGTTCTTATATTTTGTCAGTTTTCTAGCACAAGAAATTACACAAAGACATTCAAATTTTATTTATTTATTTTCTCACCACCAGATGTTTTACAACAATTTTGCTCACTTTTAAACAATGTTAATACAATATTAGCACCCCCAATTTTAAGTAAGCCAATTTTAAGGGCATTTAAAGCCCTGTGTTAATATATGCCCCCCCTTTTTGAGCCACATAATTAGCAGAAGTTCACAATAGCACAAGTCATTTAAAGCTCAAAAATACCAAAAGCACTTTAAAAAAAAGTTTTTAAAAATTCAAATATAACTATGCCAAAGATAAGCTTCAATTTACTTCAAGAATACATTTTCTGAAAGCACAAATTTAAATCTGACAAATCTAGTAACTACAAAGACTTTTTTCCCAGTTACATTTACTAAGCTTATTTTCGTTAGCAAGTTGGAGCAGAGGATAGAAAGTCAGAGCCTTCTGTCTGACTTTTAGAAACAGAGATGACCTCTAGGACTTATGCACCCATCAAGTTGAGTAAAATCAAGCAGGTAGATGATCCAATAATGCTTGCATAGCCAGGTGTTGGAGATTCCGTGTGGCAATTCTGCAGGTTTTTAGAAAGAGGGCGCTGCTCACCCAAATGAAATGAGTTTCCTTAGAGGAAAGAATTTCAGACAGTGGCAGCTTAGAAACTTGAACAGGAATCTTCCTCTGGGGCCCGTGGTCACACTAACACTGTAGCCCCCTGTCTGGCCTGTGAATAAGACAAATTCCTCACAACGTTTGTGAGACATGGCTTTGCCTAGTTATTAATCAATGGCAGTAGAATTACATAAAGTCAGGAAGTGTTGACCCGATGTGGGAAGCACCCTGCCCCAGATGCAGCACTTACACCCTCAGACTCTCAAACGTTTGCATTTCAATTGCAAGGTTTCTTGGAATGGAATGGTGACTGAAGGAAAAGGGCAGTCACTCTGTGAAAGTATGTATATGTGTGTGTGTGTATTTACAAAACACCACAAGAGATGTTTTTATCTCTTTTTGATCTAATTTACAGAGTAGAATCCCTAGATTTACAGCATATAATATACACAAACACTATTTTATGATAACCACACGAATACATGAGAGATGAGGAGCATCCGAGATGGGGGATCTAATCGGATTTTTAAACTTATCTTGTTTATTTACCACCACCCGCCTATACAGCCTTCTTCACCATTGACTGGCATTTCCAGTCCTGTTTTTCTCTACTCAGTGGGCTTCATTGTATTCAGAAAACCCAAACAGCATTACTGTTTGCACCTTGAAGAAAATTATAGTTTGTCTTTTACTTACAGGAAAATTCATTCTGAAAACTTAAACACAATACATGAACAGCAAAAACCCAGACACTGTACTATGCACAGCTTAAAGCTGGATACACACAAAGGGACTAAAAATCATTTTTTAATGGAAAATCTAAACTTTGTCCTCTGCCTTCTTGGTGCTACAGCCACTGAACAGGGTCACACTAATATCAGACACCTGTGTGCTCCCAGTAGCTGGGACCCGCCCTATCACAGTGAGATTATCAAGAGGATTGTCACCAAGAGAAGTCTCAGGCTGTTCTGCTTTGAAGCAGCAGAGCTGAGCTTTAAAGTGCTTCTGGAAGGTCTTGCTCAACCAGTAGAGAGCAAAGGGGTTTACACAGGAATTACTGAAAGCCAGCACTCGAGAAAATACAGTGACAATAAAAGGAATGTCAGTGGGCTCCTCATAGCTTCGGTAAGTGAATGAGTGATAGAGATACAGGAGGTGATTCGGCAACCAGCAGATAGCGAACAGAGCCACCAGCACCAATACTGTTTTGGCAATTCTCTTCCGGGATTCAATCTATAGGGAGAGAAAATTGTGCACACACATAAAAAAAACCTCATTTATCTGGCAGAAATTAAAAAAAAATACCATCCTCTAGATTGACATAGGAATTTACAGTTAACAAGCTGGCCTCCCTTTGAACACATACTTGTGAGCTAACTGGCTGGGACACATGGGAAGTCTGCCTGTGGATACAGAATATGACAAGTTAATTGGCATGCTAACCTGTGATCTTGGTCTCATTAACTCTCATTCTGAGGCCTCCCACCGTCCTTGGATGCTGAGATACTCTAGTTAACTCAAGCAGTGCTGTGGAATCCCCAGTGATTTAATTTTACTAAAATGAGTGATACTATTCAGAGCACCTTTCATTGCATCCACAGAGGCTGACAGGTGCGAACAGTCTTCTGCAGTAAAAGAAAGTTGTCAGGTTGGCACTAAAGTTGTTTTTAATCTATAGGGATTTGAATCATGTAGGCAGAGGGATAAAAACAAAATGTGCCATCCATCATATATGAGAATGCTCCTATCCACATCTGTTAGCACAAGAGATGCACCTAGTAGAGCCACAGACAGAGCAAAGAAAACTGGACCACATGGGCACTAAGTATATAGCTTATATAGCTTCAGGCTCATGAGCACAGCTATTCAATTGGTTAACTGCAAAAAGAATACTTGTATCCCTCGCCCCTCTTTCTCTTCCCTCTCTGTAAAGAGCACTTCTTCCCTGTTCTCTGGGATGGAAGCCTCCTGGACCACCAATCAAACAGAACAATGTTTGGTACCATCCTTTCATCTTGTACAGATTTATGAAAGGAGAGCACGCCTAACTTCAGCAACAGTCCTGTGTATGAGTCACTGTGTTCTCTTGCCATGGCCACTTCATTCCACTCTACTCAGATCTCAGGTTGTTCATCTGTGTAGAAACAGTTTGGATTGAGTAATGTGATGAATCTTGCCAGTTTTCCCATTCTGTGACGTTACACTGCTTCGTGACCCTTGCTAAAGCAAACAATGCTTTGCTATATAATCTCACATTATTCAGATTCCCTTACTGGTCTATAAGATAAAGAGCTTGGACTAATCTCACACTTCCGTTACTCTGTCTATAATACTAATAGTCTCACCACCGATTGAATGCAGAGTACCATCAGGAACTATGCTAGGAAGTTGATCTATGTCATTTAGTCCTCTTCATTTTACAGATAAAGAGATTGGGACTCAGAGAGGTCAAATAACTTGCTCAGCATTGCTCAGTGTGTGATAAATTTCAGACTGAAATGAGAGGCTGTCCTCACACCAACAGAAGTAGACTGTGACTTGATCTCTACACAGGTAAAGGCAGTGTAGCTCAGTGAAAACTGCTTGGGGAGGAGGCTCACCTCTAAATTCAGGGTGTATTTTCAGGAGTGCCAATTTATACATACCTGCTTTCGGGCATGGCTTTGTTCCTCAGTAGGTATATTCAAGGTGCTTTTGTAAAGAGTCCTGGCAATCAAAGAATAATAGACAGAGATAATCGAGAGCGGGATAATGTAGAACACTAAGAAACACAACAGAGAATGGATTTCTTGCAAGAGCCTCTCAGAGACAGGGTAGGAGTTACAAGATTCAAATGTGACATTTCTGTTAGGATCTCGGAAAGTGTATACATTTGAGAATACAGCCTCTGGCACAGCAAATATCATAGACATGATCCAGATGCCACCAGCTTTTGCACAAGTCTTCAGAACAGCATTGGAGGGCTGTCGCTCAAGTGGCTTCACGACCGCTTTGTATCTAGAAACACATAATCACAAGCAGAGTTGAAATCAGTGATATGTGTGACTTTAGCAATCATCCAAATCTTCCTTCTTTCCAGTCATAGAGAACCAACTAGAACTGACTGGGGTTCAAAAAATACAGAATATACCCAGTGATTTTATTTATGCTAATTAGCATGTCCCTTATTCATTCCTATGAGACGTTCCAGATCTGCAATTTTATAATTTTCTGACAGACCCTTTCTTTAGGACAAATATTTTCAGCGTGTGATTTGAGAATAATTCACCACCTATGTGTTGCCATAAGTATCCCAAAGAAGTCCTGTATGTATAAGTGACTCATGTTAATCAAATTAATTCTCCTGGACAAAGTCTTCAGTCTTCCTAGAAAAGATTTCTAGCAGGAAGAAGCAGAGAGGTCATGTTTTCCAATTCATAAGGGCTACTTCATTCCCTAAGTTAATGGATTAATGGGGGACATGAAGATAAAATCAGAAATTGAGCCCAGGCAATTGTGCTTCTTCCTTTGGACAGAGGAGGAAACTCTTTAGCCTCTGTGGGAGTCTGCCCTTAAGAAGAATATAGACCAATAAAAGCAACAGCAACAACATACAATAACAACAATACTCCTACTACTACTGATGATGACGACACAGAGAAAGCTTCTGTTCTTTTTAGATTCCAGCATCTAAAACTAGTCCTGCCAATACTGCCAGGCATTGATTACCTACAGGTTCTTATGAAATTTTTAAAGCACTACCTTTGATATTTGGAGACTCAGTTTTTCATGTTTTTGCAGTTATTCTGCAATAGGTATTCTACTCAGGAAAACAGAGTATTCAAACTAAAAACACCCTAAACAAAAAACAAAAAACAAAACAAAACAAACAAACAAACAAAAACCCCAACTCTCTGACAGTGAGACTGCTTCACATGCTATAGCCACAGGACTCTAAAAGTCCATCAGAATAAGTTTACTTCTCTAGGAATGATAATGTCACCACATGCTTACAGAGAAAACAAATAGAATTAAATGATGACATGACACTGAACTGCTAGGGAGCTGAAAACCTTACTGTTTCCTTCCGATTAGATAATCTGGGACTTTCAAATAAATTAGATGCATCTTATCACTTTACCATCCTTCTGGTATGTGATAATGCATACACAGTCCATTTCACACATATGCCAATGTTTTCGTGTTGACTCTGTTATACCACTAGGCTGCACTAATGTATAAAGCATGAGTATTTTTCTTTGTACCTGCAACAATTTGCCTGACTTAATAAGCCGGAGGAAAATAAAAACACCGTTCACTGTTCTTTCAAGCAAACAATTACATTTCAAAGAAATGAAACCCCCACCCAAAGCATATATTTTTCAAGCACTCTTCAGATGCTAACAGAAAAAAATTAACATCTTTACTCTAACTTTTATTTTAAAATCCTACCGTCTTTTTCTGATTTTACATTTAGGTTACAGAGTGTGAGAAAAGCAACCGGTAGCCAGTAAATGCTAAGCACAAGCTTTTCTTTCTTTCTTCTTCTTTTTTTCCTCTTTACCTAATTTCACATCCCAGCAAACAGAACAGAGAAAAGAAACTCACCTGTCAGCACTGAGAATTGTTAGCGTGAACACTGACACACCGACAGAAGTGAGCCGGATGAAGGAAAGCACTTTACAACCGATCTTTCCAAACAGCCATCCTTCTGCTAGGTAGTGGGTTGCATCCACGGGCACACACGTCAGCAGAAGCAACAGATCTCCGAAAGCCAAGCTGGTGATGAAAATATTTGGAACTGTTTGCATGGATTTCGTCTTGAAAAAGACTTTGATGAGGATAGCATTTCCGAGGATGCCCACTGAAATGATCACAGCATAAGTGATATAGATGGCACACAGTGCTTCTAGTCCTGGAGAGTTGTCTCCGGTCCGTCCTTTCTGAGTGGTATCGTTGGAGACAACAGAGCTTGATGCTTCTGTGTCATTTGTGATGGAAATTAAAGTCTGGTTAGTTGAGTGAGGCTGCCTTTGAGACATGTCTCCTTCACTACCTCTTCTCTGCTCAGTTCAAATGGAGTTAGTTGACTGTCACGTCTAGTGCCTCCGTCTAGTAATGAGGTGGTGTCAGAACAGAACAGAACGGAATGGGAAGAAAACCGAAGACATCCGGCTACTCCTTCCCTTTAGTTGTTCTGTGTCTCCCAGCATGCTTGGCTAAGCGCTTACAGATCTGGCACCAGGAAGTGGGAGGTGGAGGATGGACGAGTCTCATTGGCATTCTTATGACATAAGATGAGGAAGGGGGCTGAAGAAATGCCTTTCATTTGCTTTTCCCTTTGGGAGGTGGGTAGTCCTTTGAATAAATAGGTTTATTAGGCCACCTAATTGTTTATTAGAATCACCTGTGTCTTAGTTTCTACCCAGCAAGGTCTAGATAGATCTTATTGAATTAAAAACAAACAAACAAACAAACAAAAAAACAAAACAGGCTCACCATCCCCCATCACATAGTGATCTAATACACTCTCTTTTATATGACAAATAAGGATGGATGGCCCCCAAAGCACAAACTTGAACCCACTCCTCAAAATTTAATATCAGAGAGACACTGAAGCAACAAATCACTCACACCTTGACAGAACTCATGTCACCTCAGAAAGGCAATAATCCAATGACCTGGGATGAACATCTAATTCTGCCACATGGGAATTCCCAACCTTCATGTCTCTGTGCTGTACTATACCAAGGCAACCTGTAAGTGATGCAAAATACAAGCAGACCACCAGTCATTTTGTCTCTTAGTGTCTCAATAAAATCAGGTTTTCCACTTGCCTATCTGTTTAAATAGAAATCTTTTCCAAGTTTAAAGGAGTTCTTTCCCACAAAATGATTCAAATGAACTAGCTTTATTCTATAACCAAATAACACTGAATAACGTCACTCAAGATCTTGACCCAAAAAGTGTTGGAAGAATGAAAATTTATTCTTTTTTCCAATGGAAAAATATAATATAGATCATTCCAGAGATAAGGAGCATGCAGATGATGTATGCATCAACTAAAAAAAAAATTAAAAATATAAAATTAAGGCAATCACTATGGCACCAAAAAGAAAGGCCCGTTTTTTGTTTGTTTGTTTTGTTTTTTGTTTTACAGAAACTAAATAAAGATGTGTGTGTTTGTGTGTGTGTGTGTGTGTGTGTGTGTGTGTGTGTGTGTGTGTGTTGGAGAAGGAGGTGGAAAATAAAAATATATGTTATAGGAAAGTGGAAAGGGGCTGCTAGGGCTATAGTTCAAGTTACTGAAAGGGGACAAGGTGGGAGCGGAGTGGAAGAGAAGAGTACTTGCTTTAATACTTTTGTGCTAAGAAGAAGTGTAGGTTTCTTTGTTATTACTTAATGGGATTTGATAAGTAACGAAAAGATGCAGTTTGACTTGTGAGTGTGCTCTGCAATAGTGATTCTTTTTATTACCAACCCCTCTGTTCTCGTTCATAATGGCATGCCCCCAAATCTTATCAACACAAATGCCTACAAAAACTCAGAAAAGCCTTTGTAGAAACCAAGTAAAATTAAACACAAATTGTAGTGGTAGATGCTAAGAGTTGGAGTTTTCCATTGAATCTTCTAGGTGGGATGTTTGATTCTTTTAAGGACTAAACTTAATGCCTCTCTAAAAGTGGACATGTATGGAGGCTATTCTAAGATGTAGCCACCTACATCCCTATACTCAATCATTCACACATGCCTAATCTCATAGGCTGTGATCAGTGTGAGCTACAATTAAAACTTACTAAGAAAAATTTTCATTCGCTAAAATCTTTAGGCATTCTGAACACCAGGTGAAGGTACAAATGATGAGCTAGGTGCATTTATCTCCATGCATTCTTATCGATCTTCTCGGTAATCTTTCTTTTTTAGGAGTTTTCACCATACCCCCAATCAGATGTCTCAGTCCTACACAACTTACTTTCAACCTTTTACTTATTAATCCCAGTTTAAGGTGCTTCAGTTAATGAAGATCAGATGCATACCATATGGCCCCACAATCCTAGTCTTAGGTATCTACCCAAAATAAATAAAAAGCATATTTCCACACAGAGACCAATACACAAATGGATATGGAAGATTTTTTTCATAAAAATGAATTATAAATAAACCAAATGAAATAAAAATAAATAAAATAAAATAAAAAACAGAAATAATTATTTAATAGTGGAATACTACACAACAATAAAAACAAAATTTTGCTGCTTGTTATAAAATGAATGAATGTCAACCATGTTGCAATGAAATACCTCAGACAATTGATGTGATTCCTTAATATAAAATTCTGGAAAAGTTGAAAAGCAGAAGTGACATATAAAGCATATAAATAGCCTGGATCTGAATATTTGAATGGGAATGAGTACTGAGGAGCACAGGAAGCAATTGGGTATGCTGGGGTATTCTATAGCTATGCACTGTGGTGTAATAATGTAATAATGGTTGGCTGACTAGAGAAACTGATTAAAACCCAGAATGACACTCTCAACTGGCTGAGTTCATGATACTAAAATTAGATATCAACAAAGTTTGAAAATATGAAGGAAAAGTAAGACTGGGGCTAGATGTCTTAAGAAGATATAGATGAGGAAGACTTTTTCAGCAGTCTTCAGAACATTCCATGAGGACTAGAGCTTGTGCTTATAAGAGATACAGGGATGAGAAGGACTTAGCACATAGCTTTTAAAATGTAATTAAGAAAAGTACACAAAGAGCCATGCAATGTGAACTTCTCTGGGAGTAACACATGCTTGCTCACATGGGATATCTATTTTCTTTCCAAATCTTCTACCTCAAGCATTTTTCTACCTCTTGAGATTGTGAGAAGTTGCCAGCTAGCGTTACTGGCAATGTTTTAATCATTCTGGGTCTTTCAAAGCATTTTGATTGTGCTGATAAATGGATATTTTACCTGGTGCTGTTAATGCCTAGAGTTTCACCGTGCCATACACTCTCTATGTCACTCTTCCAAGCCTAATATTCTTTCTCACAATTTCTCCAAGCCATGAAGTCCTTCTTGAGTGATCACCACTGGTCTGCTAGACCTTGTTCTTTTCTGTCCAACCTATGAAGGCATGGAAGCCCCTCTTACCCATTTTTTTCTAGAAGAAGAAATCTAATGTTAACCTTATTTAAACAGAGCTTACACTCTTTAAGGTTATTTTCATGTTTCCTCTTCCCCGATATCACTATTTTTTTTTCCTTTACTGACTTTGCTGACTTTCCCCATGTGTATTTGGGGAAACTAAAAGGCTGGGAAAAATCAAGGCACCAACCTGAACCATGGGCAGAGGTTTACAAGTCTGTATGCCTAACCACTTCCCTATCAGAGAGAGGTAGCTTCGATCGAACTACAAACTTTGACTAGTCCTAAAGCACAGCATATTCTCTTGATCTATGCCAGTCAAGGTGGTTTCTCAAGATGTCACCTGAACTTTTTCGGACTCAGTTCAGAGATGTCCTAAACAAAATTTTCGCAGATCTTCATGACTTCTTACTCTTTAGTGACTAAGATGAAGCTCATGCCTTCGAGGAACCTCCACTGAGTGTATAGGATGGCAACGTATTCTCAACCAAAACCTTCTTGAGCTACCTGGAATGTCTCTTCTTGCTTGGGAAATAAAACCTTAGGTCATTTATCTAGAGACAGAGATTATCTTAGTTAGGGTTTTATTGCTGTGAAGAAACACCATGACCATGGCAACTCTTATAAAGGAAAAACACTTAATTGGGGCTGGCTTATAGTTTCAGAGGTTTAGTCTGTTATCATCATGGTGAGAAGCGTGGCAGAGTGCAGGCAGACATGGTGCAGGGGAAGGAGCTGAGAGTTCTACCTTTTGATCCACAGGCAGCAGAAGGAGACTGTGTGCCACACTAGGCTTAGCTTGAGCATAGGAGACCTCAAAGCCTGCACCCACAGTGACACACTTGCTCCAACAAGGCCACACCTACTTGAATAAGGCCACACCTTCTAACAGTGTCATTTCCCACCGGCCAAGCATTCAAACATTTGAGTATATGGGGGCCAAACCAATTCAAACTACCACAGAAATGAAGCAGATTTCACGCATGTTTTAAGACAGGTACTTTGTTCCAAGTTTAGAAATGGGTAGAGAAAGGAAAGGGTGGAGTCCTAATCCCAGCACTGAGAAAAACCACCAAAGTAAGAAAACAGCTTGTAACTAAGACCTGAGACTGGCCCAGAACTCCTTCAGCACGCTTTAGCCATAAAATAATGACTGTTCAGGTGGGTCAAGAGAGGGACTAAATGCATAAGTAAAAGACTATGTTCTGCAGAATTAGGGACAGGAGGATGTCATAGTCTGATATATGGCAGGTTCTGTACTGTGTACCATGCCAAGCAAACCCTTGTCAGTATGGTGCAAGAGAATTACTTTTCTAGACCATACTCACATTCAGAACAGCTCTCTTTTAGAGGACAGACTTCCGGGCTGTGGTATTATGTCCACGGTATCTTCATTATTTCATGTTACTTTAGTGTCTAAGACAAATATCTAGTAACAGCTCAGAGGATGTTTTAAAAAATATATCAAACACGATGAAATACGAATTAGATATCACTTACTGGAAAATAAGCATGCAGATGCACTGTGACTAATATAGTTTGAAGGTTTGAAGATATACAAAAATCTTAGCAAGAATTGTGAAGTCCTGACAAGTACAAGAAATGACCGAAGAGCTGTGAATCTGTAATTATGCTTCCATTCGTATTCTTTTCTGTTATTATTTTTGAGATGTCTTGGTTTCACATAAACCATTTTTCTTCCAGCTGAGGAAATAGTTCTGTGTTCCACCTAGCTCACATTAAATCAAGAAGGACTATCCCTGTCTGTCCTCAGCAGGTAGCATGTTGCCTTAGCCTCAGTTGGAAGGAGTGAAGACTAAACTGGGTGTATTACTTAGGCAGGGCTGTCCTCACACAGGAATGACTTCCCAGTGCACCACTGCCAGAAACACTAAGGGTCATCTTCCATCCCCCATGGATTCAAAGAGGCCTGGTCTTCCTCCTAGGAGATCCTAGGAACTGGCCAGTATGCTTCTTGAAGTGGTACAAGGATTGGGAAGACAGTACCGTATCAAGTAGTACAGAGCCTTCTGTCAAGGAGGGCTGTTTTAACAGCTTACTTTTGGTCAGGTAGGGGTCTGTGTGGACAGAAGGCTGTGGAATGGACATCCCCACAGTAGGTTAGGGTTTCTTAACAGGAGGGATGAGAAAAAAAGCTGTAAGGATCCTTTCAACCTCAGTCCACTTTTCTTTCTTTCTTAGGGTGTATGATACCATTTATAAAAGGACAATGAGCTGTTTTCATGATCTTGTACCCAAAACATTTGAGTGCTCATTAGTATGCTGAATTACAGACATTATCTCAAATATGTTCCCCCCTAGAAGAGCTTTAAAAACTTATCCCATCTCACACACACACAAACACACACACACACACACACACACACACACACACACACACACACACA
>NW_026585894.1:15746689-15785838 GCF_907164565.1 Psammomys obesus
CACACACACACACACACACACACACACACACACACACACACACACACCACAATTACAAAAGTGAGTAAGTTGGTGAAGCCAGAAAATCAATTTTCCAATGTCACTGCTCTAGAATCCTCTAGAATCGAATCTCCACTTTTTAAAGTAGTGGGCACTTAAAGCTGTCCAGTTGGATCTGTTCTTTAGTTCCCTTCACACATGGAAGTAGCTATATTTGACTTTTACAGGGCTAGGATATTGGATTTGGGTGACTGTTACTCTTTACTATTTCTCTGTGTTTAAAGATAATGAATCAGGGACAGATGCTTGGGCCTTTGTCAGTGACTTAATGGCACTCACTGATGAAGACTTGAGAAAGATATATGATCATGTCTTTGAGAAATATGAAAACTGAACCTGGAAAACAAGGCTTCAAACTTTCCCAAAAGCAATCCATCCTCTTTACACAAGGGTCGATCCACTCTTTCCAAAATCCTGTCTTCCGTTTTCCTCTTTCAGCTCCAAGCCTAGAAATTCTGACTACCAGACTCCCAACTCTCTCAGGTTAACCAAGACAAGGCAGCTGCATCTGTAACCCTGCAGAGCTCAGGACTGGAAACTGCATCCCTATGTTCCCACAACCTCTTCGATTTTCCATAGAAGGTGTTTCACACTGATTTTCAGGGGTATGGATCCAAAATAATTCTCCTTGCTTGATGAAGACGGGAGCCACCTTAAAGGAGATTTACTAGGACTTGGGGTCCAGGGAAAAAGCAGGAAGTGATTGAAGGAACAACGTGCTCAGTGAGGTCTAGAGCATGGCGCATAGACCCCTATTGCTTTGTGCCTATGCCCTGTGCTTCTGCAGCACTCTCTTCTGAGGGGCTAGGAGTAAACAGCTGCCCCAGGCCTCCTCAAATGCCAGGGACCAGAAGTGCTGTTAGTTCTTTCACTTTTTTCCCAGAGCCTCACCTATTTCCTATAGAAACAACTGTATACTAACTAAAGGGAGCTTAGATCCAGACCTCCCTGCCTTGCCTGGTGGCTTGAAGAAAGCCCAGAGACGGAATGAGTAGAATTACCAAGGCAGGAGACTTGGGCATTGTCAAGGAAACAGTGGTAACAGCAGAGGCACAGTGACTGCCCTGTCCCTACTTAACTCCCTCTTCTTCATTGATGCTAGCCCAACTGGAGACTTCTCAGCACACAGAGAAGACAGGAAGTTCCTTTATTCACTTTCCCACTATGGCTAAAATAATGAAGAATGTACTCTGACCCTGAACACAAGGTGTCAGAGATTATTTTTCTGGGCTAGAGCAGCTGTGTTTTTGCCTTCACAGAGGCAGGTGTCTGGAATTACTCACAGCTTTTCAGTCATCCTTGAGCTTTATCTATGTAGAAGGGATAAGTGTGGGTGGTAATTTGTGATAGAAAATGTGCATCAATAGTGATCCTTGCCTCATGTGATGGGCTGAAAGACAGCTCAGAGGATGATTTGCCAAAGAGGCTGGCCCTGTTATGGACTTTTCTGAAAGTATTCTGTGGACTAGGAAGAACAGTAATGGAAAAGTTGTTGCCTTGTCCCCAATAGCACCTTCTCAGGCCTTTTTGACTGTGCCCTTAGATCCACTGTTTTCTGCCATTTCTATGCCTTTATCTTAAAGAACCAGAACCCTCAAATGTCCTTCTCTCCTGATTTGTCTTTGCCTTACAGAGTAAGTGTACTCTTTGCTTAAGTGTACTGTTCAAAAAGGGAAGTGGGTTTGCTAGTACATGGCTTCAAACAGATTCAAAGGAAAAAGCTGCCAGGGAAAGCTAAGTATTTACTCTGGGTCAATAGACTATGGTGGGACTGAAGAATAGACAAAGACAACTCTCAAACAACTCTTTTCGCTGGTATTTCAAGCAGATGACATACACTATGACTGCCCCTGATTCTGGCTACATAAAAGGGTAGGTATCTAAGTGACCCCAAAAATTCTACCAGGGAAAACCTACAGCTGATAAGCACCTTCAGCAAAGTGGCTGGATAGAAAATTAACTAAAAACAAAACAAAACAAAACAAACAAACAAACAAACAAACAAAACCAGTAGCCCTCCTGTATACAAAAGACAAAAGGGCTGAGAAAGAAAGTAGGGAAACAACACCCTTCACAATAGCCACAAAGGACATAAAGTACCTTGGTGTAACCCTAACCAAGCAAGTCAAAGACTTGTATAAAAACAATTTCAAGTCTCTGAAGAAAGAATTAAAGACGATATCAGAAGATGGAAAGATCTCCCATGCTCATGGCTTGGTAGGATTAACATAGTAAAAATGGCCATCTTACCAAAAGCAATCTACAGATTTAATGCAATTCCCATCAAATTGCCAACACAATTCTTTACAGACCTGGAAAGAAAAATCCTCACCTTCATATGGAATAACAAGAAACCCAGAAATGCTAAAACAATCCTCTACAATAAAAGATCTTCTGGAGGTATCTCCATCCCTGATCTCAAGCTGTACTATAGAGCAACAGTAATAAAAACTGCATGGTACTGGTATAGTCGTGGTACCACTAGTCATGGTACTGACTAGTGGATCAATGGAACTGAACAGACGCCCCAGAAATAAACCCACACACTTATGGACACCTGATTTTTGACAAAGATGCCAAAACCAAAAGACACATGTCATCAAAACAAAACAACTGCCTACAGATTGGGAAAGAATCTTCACCAACCCTATATCTGACAGAGGGCAAATATCCAGTATATATAAAGAACTCAAGAAGTTAAGATTTCACCTTACACCAATCAGAATGGCTAAGATGAATAACTCAAGTGACAACACATGTTGGAGAGGTTGTGGAGAAAGGGGAACCCTCCTCCATTGCTGGTGGGAATGTAAACTGGTACAACTACTTTGGAAGTCCATCTGGGGCTTTTTCGGACAATTGGGAATAGTGTTTCCTCAAGACCCAGCTATACCACTCCTCAAGTACACAACAAGGACATGTGCTCAACCATGTTTGTAGCAGCTTTATTTGTAATAGCCAGAACCTGGAAACAACTCAGATGTCTCTCAATGGAGGAATGAATACAGAAATTGTGGTATTTTTACACAATGGAATACTACTCAGCAATCAAAAAGGAGGAAATCATGAAATTTGTAGGCAAATGGTGGGATCTAGAAAAGATCATTCTGAGTGAGATATCCCAGAAGGAGGAAGACACACATGGTATATACTCACTCATATAGTCCTAAAGGATATGATAAACATAATGAAATCTATACACCTAAAGAAAATAAACAAGAAAGAGGACCCAGGGTAAGATCATCAATCCTCACTTAGAAAGACAAGTGGGAGGTCCATTGGACGTAGCAGAAAGCAAGTAACAGGACAGGAGCCTACCACAGAGGGCCCCTGAAAGACTCTACCCAGCAGTGTATCAAAGCAGATACTAAGACTCATAACCAAACCTTCCGCAGAGTGCAGAGAATCATGTGAAAGAAGGGGAAATTAGTATGACATGGAAAGGATATGAGCTCCACAAGGACCAAATATATCTGGGCACAGGGGTCTTTTCTGAGACTGACACTCCACCAAGGACCATGTATGGATATAACCTAGAACCTCTGCTCAGATGAAGTCCACAGTAGTTCAGTAAGCAATTGCTTTCCCACAGTAAGGGGAACAGGGACTATTCCTGACAGGAACTCAATGGCAAGCTCTTTGACCTCCCCACTCCCCAAGGGAGGAGCAGTCCTTCTAGGCCACAGAGGAGGACTTTGCAGCCAGTCCTGAAGATACCTGATAAAACAGGGTCAGATGAAAGGGGAGGAGGTCCTGTCCAATCAGTGGACTTGGAAAGGGGCAGGGAGGAGATGAGGGAGGGAGGGAGGTTTGGGAGGGAATGAGGGAGCGGGATACAGCTGGGATACAGAGTTAGTAAAATGTAACTAACAATAAAAAAATAAAAATAAAAAAGGAAAAAATAAACAAAATAAATTATATTTAAAAAGAAGTAAACAGCAACAAATCAAGTAATCCAATTAAAAAATTGGATACAGAAGTAAACAGAGAATTCTCAATAGAGGAATATCAATATCGTATGGCAGAGAAACACTTAAAGAAATGTTCAACTTTCTTAGTCATCAGGGAAATGCAAATCAAAACGACCCTGAGATTTCACCTTACACCCATCAGAATGGATAAGATGAATAACTCAAGTGACAACACATGCTGGAGAGGATGTGGAGAAAGGGGACCCCTGCTCCACTGCTGATGGGAATGTAAACTTGTACAACCACTTTGGAAATCAATCTGGCACTTTCTCAGACAATTAGGAATAGCGCTTCCTTAAGATCCAGCTATACTACTCCTAGGCATATATCCAAAATATGCTCAAGTACACAACAGGGACATCTGCTCTACCATGTTTGTAGCAACTTTATTTGTAATAGCCAGAAGCTGGAAACAGTTGAGGAATGGGTACAGAAATTGTGGTATATCTACACAATGGACTATTACTCAGCAATAAAAAGCAAAGAAATCATGAAATTTGTAGGTAAATGGTGGGAACTTGAAAAGATCATCCTGAGTGAGGTATCCCAGAAGCAGAAAGACAGGGCATATACTTACTCATAAATGGATACTAGTCATATAATATAGGAAAAACATACTAAAATCTGTACACCTAAGGAAGCTAATCAGGAAGGGGGACTCTGGCTAAGAGGCTCAATCCCCAGTCAGAAAGGCAAAGAGGATGAACATCGGAGGAGGGAGAAAACAGGGAACAGGGCAGGAGCCTATCACAGAGGGCCTTTGAAAAACTCTACCCTGCAGGAAATCAAAGCAGAGATTGAGACTCAGCCAAACTTTGAGCAGAGTACAGGGAATCTTAGGAAAGAAGTGGGAGATAGTAAGACCTGGAGAGGACAAGAGTTCCACAAGGATAGCGACAGATCCTAAAAGTCTGGGCACAGGAGTCTTTTCTGAAACTGATACTCCAGCCAAGGACCACTCATGGAGATGGCCTGGAACCCCTGCACAGAGGTAGCCTATGGCAGTTCAGTATCCAAGTGGCCTCCATAGTAATGGGGACAGGGACTGTCTCTGACATGAACTAATTGGCCTGCTCTTTGATCACCTCACCCTGAGGGGGAGGCAGCCTTACCAGGCCATAGAAGAAGACAATGCAACTACTCCTGATGAGACCTTATTGGTTAAGATCAGAGGGAAGGGGAGGAGGTCCTCCCCTATCAGTAGACTGGGAGAGGGACACTGGTGGGGAAGAGGGAGGTTGGGATTGGGAGAGGAGGAGGGAGAGAGGTACAGAGGGGATAAAAAGTGAATAAATTGTAATTAATAAAAAATTTAAAAATAAAAATTATAAAAAAGAAGGGCAGGTATCCTATTACTTTTGCTTTCACTGTCACCTCTGTCCTGTCATATATGAAAGTAAAAACTAGTCAAAAGTGAAGGAGCCAGTGCTCAGAAGGATAATCTCTGCTCCAAGGCCTTCAAACTTTCTGTTTCCATTCAGTTATCCTTCTCTAATGAAAGTGTGGCCTGGAATCCATGTCAAGACCTCCATTTCTTAACTTTATTCCCCTGCCTTTCTTCCACACTACAGTATCAGGAAGGAAAATTCCATAAGAGGGAGCTTTGAAGATTTGACTATAGGGGTCCACTCAGCTCAGGTTTTTGTCATAATTCCTATGTTTGAGAAATGATACCATTGATGGCTACAGTTGATCATCATTTTTCGGGTTATAGTCCCTCATCCTCTACTGCCCATTCTCTATGGAAGAGTTCACCCTGACACACAACCCCAGTCTCTCTGGTTCTTAGACCTCCCTCTTTCCTTCCTTTATCAGTAGTTCCTGAGGTTGACAAGCTGCCCTACCTCTATAGACAATGTTATGGGCTTGTAACCTGCATGTTCACTGAGAGCCCAGGATATAGAAGGCCTATATACCTGCTTTCATCCTCAAAAATTCTTAACCATTCTTGAGCGCTAGGTCTCCCATTTTCATTCTTTCCTTCCCCTGACAAATTCTGGGGCTAGTCCTATGTTTTTGCTGTGGCCTACACTCAGGAGGGAACTACACTCCCATCCATACACACATCAGCCAAAGCAGGTTCTCATTTGGGATGTGATAGTCATTTTGTAGGACTTTGAGTTAGCAGTTTCATGAGCCTTGCTTACCTATGATCATCCACTATCCCTTCCCTAGTGCCCTCTTCCATCACCACATGACACCAAACAGAATGGTGCCACTTTCTGAGCATATCTCAATATAAACCTCGGCTTCACCTCTTTACAGATTTCTGTGGATACCTTTAGGACAGTTGACATCTCTGTGGCAGGCCAGACAGATGTGCTACATCTACAGCCAGAGTCCTGTGATCTCCTTTGAAGGGCTGTAGTACTCAGAAGGCCAGTAGGTATCAGGGAAGAACTCTGAGCATGAGGATCTGTGGTGGAAACTTGGATTCAATTTTTTGGAGTCTGTAGGCTTGGTTTTATAGTACATGAACCAGTCTGTTTCTGTGACACCAAGCAAGGCTGATGAGAAGCAGCCCTTCCTTGCAATTCTATGGGGCCAAGGAGGAAGAGAAGACCCAGAGGGCAGGACACAACTCAGCACTAAAGTTCATAGGAAGACTGATGTGACAGTTTGCAACATTTTCTATTCCTTCCCTCTCCCTTTCTTCTGACCTTCCTCTCCTTTCTGTTCTTCTTCTTTTTCCTTCAGTCCTCCTCCCTTCCTGTCAAGTATCATTTTCTCTTTGCTCTTCTCCTATTATCAGTAAGTCTGGGAAGTTGACTTGATCACTTGTAGCTCAAAATTAAGTGCTACAGCACCTTGCCAGAGGACCAGTGGGATGCCTCCAGGAGAGCAACTCCCTTGGCCTGGTCAGGCATCCTGAGCAGACTTCTTTAACTCATGTTGGCTGTGGCTGGTGTTCTGATGCCATCACCCAGAGCCAACACATCCTACAGGGAGATAGGACCTCTGTCTTTTAGAGGGGCCATTCTTTGTGTAAAAATATATGCATTTCTTCCAAAGCATTCTCTATACCCCATCTTAGTTCTAAAGAAAGTTGTAGTTTTGGTGAACTGACCTCTTGGCTGTAATTTAGGTGGTCTGGACTAACTCAGAAGGACAGGGGAGCAGGTGATGCTAGGCATAAGCGGGAACTGATAACACTCGAAAGCTTTTACTACAAATACCTCTGCTTTCCATTACTACAAACCTGCATTAAGGCCACATCAAAAGGCACAGTACGTCCTTAGCAGGCAGTTGGCATGTGGACACTGGAATATATATCTATGCCTAAAGACATGGAGGAGAGCTCTATGGGAAGGGAAGGATGAGAGGTGCTGGGGTCATGAATACACTAGCGAAATACAATGACAGTCCAGAGAGGTGGGCATGAAATGGCTTTGCTTTGATTGGCTGGAGTTGAGGGAGAAGGTTTGTTTATTTGTTTGTTTGTTTTCTTGCTTGTTTGTTTATATTAAAACAGGCGAGCCTTGCTTAACCTGGAAATTACTAGGTAGATTAGATTGGCTTTGACCTCGAAGCAGTCTTTCTGTCTCTGCCTTCTGAGTGCTGGAATGTGTATCACCATGCCTGACTTGAACAGGAAACTCATTATAGGCATCAAAGCCTAAAAAGATGTTGTTCCCTAATAGAAAAGTCAGCTATATCAAGATTGATGTTATTAGTGTCACAACAGGACAATGAAACTTGTATAGCAATAGCTTGGGCATACTTTTCCAGATACTCTGAGCTTGCTGACTAAAGTTTCTCTGAAATTATCCCCTGCCCCTTTCTCCATGTGATAGCTTACAAATGGCATGCTTTCTCTTTTTTCTTCTCCATATTCTGACACCAAGAGGCTGCTGAGATTTTCAGCTTGCTTGCCTTGAGATATTTCTTTTTAAACTCCAATAAAATTGGCCTCACACTTCAAAAAAAAAAAAACCTAAATAAAAGGGGTAGGCTAATTCAGTTCCTCTTGCCTTCCCAGCTGGCTAAGTACAGAGACCTAAAAGGTTTGGAACACTTCTCTTGGCTACTGATGCACTCTTGTCCTTACTTGCATCACAGTCTGCTACTTGCCTTGAGCTTTATCTTACCCAGATTGTAGGACTCTAGAGTGTGAAAGCATGGATTCTCCAGCAGATGTACTGCTCATGGTAAAGGGATAGAATGTTTCTCTTAAAATCTGTCTCTCCTAAAAAGTACTGTGTCTGGGGTTCCTAAGGAAAACTGCCCACAGAGGAGACTACAATGCCTGAAGTATCCTAAGGCATAGTTATGGCATATCTACTTATGAAGGTCACTGCAAATGGCTCTACAGTGTATTAAGATACTGTGCCTACACATTTCAGAAAATCCAAATCCTCCTGGGTATAGTGAGACCAATCTTCGGTGCTCTATGGGAGAAGCCTTGATATAATCCTGTTGAGTACATAAGGCACTCCCACTTTAAAGGAACCACATGACACCAGTGTACATCAATTAATATACAATAAAAATTTAAATGCCAAAGAGTCCTATATTATTATTGTCCCCAAAACTCAACATTCTGAGACCCTGTTTGAACTTCAGAAAAAAATCCTTAGCTTCCACAACAAAATAAAAAGCTAAGAAGACATGAACTAACAGCCCCTGGAAGAAGAAGCCTGGAATAACAAACACAGAAGAATGGCCTCTAAATGGTGAACTTGAGGCTGAGAAACAAAAATACAGCATGAAACATAAGATTCTTATCTTGCTAGCATTTCAGATTTCAACTTAATTAGTTTACATGCAAGTTTACGTACGAAAGAGACTACAACAATAAAAGATTAGCTATTACAGCTTTTAAGTATTCTTTTGAATTGAATGTATATTTTTGGTGGGAGGTACCATGAGTGCAGGTGCACACAGATGCCATAGGCGTCCAAACCTCCTGGAGTTGATATTATGGACAGCTGTGAACCATCCCACATGGGTACTGGGAACAAACCTTGACTCCTTTGCAAGAGCAGTACATTCTTAATCACTAAAGCTCCTCCAACCACATTACATATTTTTTTTAGGTTTTTTTTTAAAATTTTTTATTAATTACACTTTATTCATTTTGTATCCCCCCATAAGCCCTTCCCTCCTCCCCTCCCAACCCCACCCTCCCTCCCCTTTCTGCATGCATGCCCCTCCCCAAGTCCACTGATAGGGGAGGTTCTCCTCTCCTTTCTGATCTTAGTCTATCAGTTCTCATCAAGAGTGGCTGCATTGTCCTCTACCATGGCCTGGTAAGGCTGCTCCCCCCTCAGGGGGAGGTGATCAACGAGCAGGCCAATCAGATTATGTCAGAGGCAGTCCCTCTTTCCATTACTATGTAACCCACTTGGACACTGAACTGCCATGGGCTACATCTGTGCAGGGGTACTAGGTTATCTCCACGAATAGTCCTTGGTTGGAGTATGAGTCTCTGGGAAGTTCCCTGTGTTCAAATTTTCTTGTTCTGTTGCTCTCCTTGTGGAGATCCCGTCCCCTCCAGCTCTTACTATTTCCCACTTCTTACATAAAATTCCATTCACTCTGCCCATCAGTTGGCCATCAGGCTCAGCATCTGCTTTGACAGTCTATACTGCAGAGGCTTTCAGAGGCCCTCTGTGGCAGGTTCCAAGGTTGTTTCCTGTTTTCTTCTGGTTTTCAGAGGCCCTCTGTAGCAGGTTCCGAGGTTGTTTCCTATTTTCTTTTTCTTCTGATGTCCATCCTCTTTGCCTTTCAGGATGGGGACTGAACATTTTAGTTAGGGTTCTCTCTTTTGCTTAATTTGTTTAGATGTACAGATTTTAGTGGGTTTATTCTATGTTGTATGCTTATATGAGTGAGTATATACCATGAGTGTCTTTTTGCTTCTGGGACAACTCATTCAGGATGATCCTTTCCAGATCCCACCATTTACCTGCAAATTTCATGATTTCCTTATTTTTCATTGCTGAGTAATACTCCATTGTATAGATGTGCCATAGTTTCTGCATCCATTCTTCAGTTGAGGGGCATCTGGGTTGTTTCCAGCTTCTGGCTGTTACAAATAAAGCTGCTACAAACATGGTTGAGCAATTATCCTTTTTGTGTACTTGAGCCTCTTTTGGGTATATGCCTAGGAGTGGTATGGCTGGATCTTAAGGAAGTGCTATTCCTAGTTGTCTGAGAAAGCGCCAGATTGATTTCCAGAGTGGTTGTACAAGTTTACATTCCCACCAGCAGTGGAGAAGGGTTCCCCTTTCTCCACAACCTCTCCAGCATGTGTTGTCCCTTGAGTTTTTCATCTTGGCCATTCTGATGGGTGTAAGGTGAAATCTCAGGGTTGTTTTGATTTGCATTTCCCTAATGGCTAATGAGGTTGAGCATTTCTTTAAGTGCTTCTCTGCCATTCGATATTCCTCTACAGAGAATTCTCTCTTTAGCTCTGTTCCCCATTTTTTAAGTGGATTACTTGGTTTGTTGCTTTTCAGCTTGTTTAGTTCTTTATATACATTGGATATGAGTCCTCTGTCAGATAAAGGGTTGGTGATGATTCTTTCCCAATCTGTAGGCAGTCGCTTTGTTTTGATTTTGGTGTCCTTTGCTTTACAGAAGCTTTTCAATTTCATGAGGTCCCATTTATTGATTATTGCTCTTAGAGCCTGTGCTGTTGGTGTTCTGTTCAGGAAGTTTTCTCCTGTACCAATGAGTTCTAGGGTATTCCCCACTTTTTTTTCTAGCCAATTTAATGTGTCTGGTTTTATGTTGAGGTCTTTGATCCACTTGGACTTCAGTTTGGTGCAGGGTGATAAATATGGATCTATTTGCATTTTTCTACATGTAGACATGCAGTTGGACCAGCACCATTTGTTGAAGATGCTATCTTTTTTCCATTGTATGGTTTTGGCATCTTTGTCAACAATCAGGTGTCCGTAAGTGTGTGGGTTTATTTCTGGGTCTTCTGTTCGATTCCATTGATCCACCATTCTGTTTCTATGCCAGCACCATGCAGTTTTTATAACTGTTGCTCTATAGTACAGCTTGAGATCAGGGATGGAGATACCTCCAGAAGATCTTTTATTGTAGAGGATTGTTTTAGCAATTCTCGGTTTCTTGTTATTCCATACGAAGTTGAGAATTTTTCTTTCCAGGTCTGTAAAGAATTGTGTTGGCAATTTGATGGGAATTGCATTAAATCTGTAGATTGCTTTTGGTAAGATGGCCACTTTTATTATGTTAATAATAAAAGCCAAGCCATGAGCATGGGAGATCTTTCCATCTTCTCAAATCTTCCTCTAATTCTTTCTTCAGTGACTTGAAATTTTTTTCATGCAAGTCTTTGACTTGCTTGATTAGGGTTACACCAAGGTACTTTATGTCATTTGTGGCTATTGTGAATGGTGTTGTTTCTCTAATTTCTTTTTCAGCCCTTTTGTCTTTTATATACAGGAGTGCTACTGATTTTTTTGAGTTAATTTTGTATCCGGTCACTTTGCTGAAGGTGTTTATCAGCTGTAGGAGTTCCCTGGTAGAGTTTTTGGGGTCACTCATGTATACTATCATATCATCTGCAAATAGTGATAATTTGACTTCTTCCTTTCCCATCTGTATCCCCTTGATCTCCTTCAACTGTCTTATTGCTCTAGCAAGGACTTCCAGCACTCTGTTGAAGAGATATGGAGAGAGTGGGCAGCCTTGTCTTGTCCCTGATTTCAGTGGGATTGCTTTTAGTTTCTCTCCGTTCAGTTTGATGTTGGCTATAGGCTTGCTGTATATCGACTTTACTATGTTTAGATATGTGCCTTTTATCCCTGATCTCTCCAGTACTTTAAACATGAATGGATGTTGGATTTTGTCAAATGCTTTTTCAGCATCTAGGGAGATTATCATGTGGTTTTTTTTTTTCTTTCAGTTTGTTAGTATGGTGGATCACATTGATGGATTTCCATATATTGAACCACCCCTGCATACCTGGGATGAAGCCTACTTGGTCATAGTGGATAATATCTGTGATGTGTTCTTGGATTCGGTTTGCAAGTATTTTGTTAAGTATTTTTGCATCAATGTTCATAAGGGAGATTGGCCTGAAATTCTCTTTCTTTGTTGAGTCTTTGTGAGGTTTAGGTACCAAGGTGAATTTGGCTTCATAGAATGAGTTTGGTAATGTTCCTTCTGTTTCTATTTTGTGGAATAGTTTGAAGAGGATTGGAGTTAGCTCTTCTTGGAGGGTCTGGTAGAATTCTGTGCTGAAGCCTTCTGGTCCTGGGCTTTTTTTGGATGGGAGACTTTTGATGACTGTTTCTATTTCTTTGGGGGATATAGGACTATTTAATTGATTTACCTGGTCCTGATTCAGCTTTGGTAAGTCAAATCGATCAAGAAAATTGTCCATTTCATTTAGATTTTCAAATTTTCTGGCATATAGACTTTTGAAGTAAGTCCTAACGATTGTTTGGATTTCCTCAGTGTCTGTAGTTATGTCCCCCTTTTCATTTCTGATTTTGTTGATTTGGGTGGTGTCTCTCTGCCTTTTAGTTAGCTTGGTTAAGGGTTTGTCGATCTTGTTGATTTTCTCAAAGAACCAGCTCTTGGTTTCATTGATTCTTTGAATTGTTTTATTTGTTTCTAATTGATTGATTTCAGCCCTGAGTTTGATTATTTCCAGCCGTCTACTCCTTTTTGGTGTGTCTGCTTCTTTTTCTAGGGTATTTAAATGGGCCATTAATTTGCTTGAATGAGCTGTCTCGAATTTCTTCTTGAAGGCACTTAGTGCTATGAACTTTCCTCTTAGCACTGCTTTCATTGTGTCCCACAAGTTTGGGTATGTTGTGTCTTCATTTTCATTGAGTTCTAGGAAGACTTTAATTTCTTTCTTCCCTGACCCAGCTGTCATTTAGTAACAAGTTGTTCAGTTTCCATGTGTGTGTAGGCTTTTTGTTATTTCTGTTGTTGTTGAAGTCCAGCTTTATTCCATGATGATCAGACAAGATACAAGGGATTATTTCAGTCTTCTTGTATCTGTTGAGGCTTGCTTTGTGACCAACTATATGGTCTATTTTGGAGAAGGTTCCATGAGGTGCTGAGAAGAAGGTAAATTCTTTTGTGTTTGGGTGTAAAGTTCTGTAAATGTCTGTGAGGTCCATTTGATTCATGACCTCTGTCAGAGATATTGTTTCTTTGTTTAATTTCTGTTTTGTTGACCTATCCTTTGTTGAGAGTGGGGTGTTGAAGTCTCCCACTATTAATGTGTGGGGATCTATATGTGGTTTAAATTTTATCAATGTTTCTTTTACAAATGTGGGTGCTCTTGTATTTGGGGCATAGATGTTCAGGATTGTGATGTCTTCCTGGTGGAATTTTCCCTTGATGAGTATGAAGTGTCCTTCTCCATCTCTTTTTATTAATTTTGGTTGAAAGTCTATTTTATCAGATATTAGAATGGCTACTCCTGCTTCTTTCTTGGGTCCATTTGCTTGGAAAGTCGTCTTCCAACCTTTTACACTCAGGTAATATCTATCTGTGTGCCTTAGGTGTGTTTCTTGTATGCAACAGATTGCTGGGTTTTGTTTACGTATCCATTCTGTTAATCTGTGTCTTTTTACTGGAAAGTTGAGTCCATTGATGTTGAGAGAGATTGATGACCAGTGGCTGTTAGATCCTTTGATATTGATGTTGGCTGTGTTCGTAAGGTTGTGTGCTTGGTTGCTTTTTGTTTTACTGTAGTAAGGGTAATTATTTCCTATGTTTTCTTGATAGAAGCTAATTTTCTTGGGTTGTATTTTCCCTTCCAGTGTCTTCTGTAATGCTGGATTTGTGTGTAGGTATTGTTGAAATTTGTTTTTGTCATTGAATATCTTGTTTTCTCCGTCTATGAGAACTGAGAGTTTTGCAGGGTATAGTAGCCTGGGCTGACATCTGTGTTCTCTTAGGGTCTGCATGATATCTGTCCAGGCCCTTCTAGTTTTCATAGTCTCTGTTGAAAAGTCAGGTGTGATTCTAATGGGTTTGCCATTATATATTACTTGGCCTTTTTCCCTTGCAGCTTTTAGTATTTTTTCTTTGTTCTGTATACTTATTGTTTTGATTATTATGTGGCGGGAGGATTTTCTTTTCTGGTCAAATTTGTTGGGTGTTCTGTAGGCCTCATGTATTCTTATTGGCTTCTCCTTTAACTTGGGGAAATTTTCTTCAATGATTTTGTTCAAAATATTTTCTGGGCCTTGGAGAAGGGAGTCTTCTTTTTCCTCTATTCCTATTATTCTTAGGTTTTGTTTTTTCATATTGTCTTGGATTTCTTGGACTGTCTGTGTCAGGAATTTTTTGGATTTAACATTTTCTTTGACAGATACTTCAATTTCTTCCATTGTATCTTCTACACCTGAGATTCTTTCTTCCATTTCTTGTAGTCTGTTGGTTATGCTTACCTCTGTAGTTCCTGTTTTCTTCCCTAAATTCTTCCTCTCCATTATTTCCTCCATTTGTGTTTTCTTTAATTTTTCTAGTTCTATCTTCAGGTCTTGAGTTGTTTTGTTTACTTCCTTCACCTGTCTGCTTGTATTTTCCTCTTTTTCTTTTAGTTCCTTCAACTGTGTCTCTTTTATTTCTTTCAGTGATTTAATTATTTCTTCTCTGAAGGCCACAAGCTGTTTGGCTGCATCTTCCAGTATTTCTTCACCGATGGCCCTAATCTGCTTTTCTTTATCTTTCTCCATTTCTTTACGGATAGCCATGATCTGTTTGGTTTTATCTTCCTCTAATTCTTTATGTATTTAATTTGTTTCCTCTATTATCCTCTTCATCAGCATAGATGTAAGGTCATCTTCTTGATTTTCTATTATGCTGCATTGTTCAGGGCTTTTTGCCCCTGGATGGCTGGGTTCTGATGCCATATTGCTCTGTCTTTTGTTGGTTGAGCTTTTACGCTGACCTCTACCCATTGGGCTGATTTAGGTGTTGGCTGTTAGTTTCTGTGCTTCCTGGAGTCCTGAGGTAGGGAGAATTCCCTTGGCCGGAAGATGATTTTTCCTGAAGGAGTCCTTCTCTGCTTTTTGGTTATGGTCACTGTATGGCCAGTGTTTCTCAGGAATTGCCACTGCTCACCTCAGGTTTATAGCCCTGAGTAGTAGCTGTGGTCTTTGTTAGGCAGGGAGGATCTCACCCATAGAAGTTCTCAAGACAGCTGCCCCACTGCTGGGTTTCTCGTTATAAATTTAGTGTGCTGCTCACTAAATTTCCAGGTACAGTCCTCTTGAAGAAACTGCTGATTCCCTAGCTGTGGGGTTTTCTTCCAACAGGGAAACTCAGTCTGTTATCCTGGGGCACACAGTTCTGTCCAGGAAAGTGAGAGCTGCACTCAGCAAGTCTCTGGTCCAAAGGTTGAATGCTCTGCTCTGGACCTGGAGAATGTGCACCTAGGTTGAGTTGGCGCCTGGTGGCTCTGCTCTGGTCTGGAGGCTGGGTGCCTCACTCTGGACCAGAAGCTGTGTGTCCCTGTCTGGGATGGCAGCTGCAGGCACTGCTCTGGTCCAGACGCTGTGGGTGCAGCCCTCTTGAAGGACCAGGCATTCCCACAGTTTTGACAGTCTAGCTAGGGATAACTGGTTGATCGTTGGCACAGTATCTAAGGGCTGCTGTAATGGCTCTCTGGTTTTTGTAGGTCTGAGGATGCAGCCTTGTGTCCCAGTGCCCTAGGGGAACTCAATAATGGCCCCTGAGCACAGCGCACCTGCCTGCATTAGAGCCTAGAGTCTGCGTGAATCCAGGAAGACTTTTGGTGCTGGGTGTCCTAAGCGTTAGAGCTGATGATTCTCTCCGCTGGGGGTTTCCTCCTACCAGAGACACCCAGTCTTTGCTTTGGGGAAAGCTGTTCTGTCTGGGGTGGCGAGTAGAACCCACAGGCACAGATGCCCGCTTTTGGCTCTGCCTTTCTGGCCGTTCGGAGCCTTTGCGGCTGCCTAAACTGGGTAATTTTCCCTAGACCTTTTCAGGGTGGGGGTGTCCGCTGAGTGCTCTGAGATCAGACCAGCCTTTTCCCTCCCTGTGGGTTTGCACCTGACAGTGAAACACAGTCTTTGGTGCCCTGGTGCCCACAGTTCTATCTGAGGCGGCAAATCAGGCACACAGGCAGGGCTCTGTGCAGGCGCCTGGGTCCCTGCTCTGGCTCCAGGCTGGCTCCTGGGGCGCCCGCAGAACCCAAGTCTTTTCCAGGGGATGTCTGGGTGACCTAAGGTCGGTCCCAATTGTTTCCTGCTCCGTGGGGTTATCTCTCAACTGGAAATCCAGTCTATGGTGTTGTGGGCCCACAGTTCAGTCTGGGACAGTGACCAGATCATGCTGGCGTGTAGCTCTGGGCTGGCGACCAAGCGCCTGGCAGAACCAGGATCTCTTCTGCGGTTTAGCCGGGTGAGTTAAAGCTGATTGAATCCCCCACCGTGGGGTATCCTCTCACCTGTGAAACACAATCACTTGTGTTTTATGGCTGCGAGCTCTGATTGCTGGTCACTGTGACAATCCTGCTGTGCTGCTCCTCAGAATGAGAGTCCTCCCGGCGCCGCCATCTTGCCCCGCCTCCTACTCCCACATTACATATTTTTAACAATGAACCTGAGCTAAAATTCTCTTTCCATGTTCCAACAAGTGGTGAGTATCTCACATAATAACCATTAGTTAGTTCTCTATTCAAGTTTTTGCTGACCTCTTTTTTTTTTTTTAAGGCCAGGCCAACCTTGAACTCACAGAGGTCCACCTGCCTCGGTTTCCTCAGTGCTGAGATTAAAGGTGTGCACTTATACACTATGTTTCTAGTTATCTCTTTCAAAGGGCCTGCTCATCATGCATTCCTTGAAAAGGTCCCCTATCTCCTGCGTTGGAGTTTAGTGTCCCAATATATAGCTCACATCCACCCCAGGGGTACTCAGGGTCAGTGACTTCAGTCACTAAACTTTTTTAGGAGAAGGCTGAGTAGGATTATTATGGTCTAGTAGGTCTACCACTTTGGTAGAAGGCAGAATTACTTTAGCCTTCCAAGAAACCTACCTACATTTAAATGACTGAGATCTGTTTATTAGGGATGTTTGTTTATGCAAATTACAGGGCATCTCTACTGTTCCATAATTAGACAAGCAGTCCTTGTAAACAGACCCTTGAGGAATTAGTTATTGAGAAGCAGTAAGGTTATCTCAATACAAGTCTACCAAATTGTAACACATAACAAACCATCTGAACAAAGGAATCCTATCAGGACCCCTGAGACCAAAAACATCAAATCCCCAAAAGCATTTCTTCTTATTGTAGAAACTGATAATTTAGACTTCCTTTGTTGGTTAAATCTCCAGAAACACTGTCCTCAAACTTTAAGACATTTTAGAGCTGACCAAATAAATAGCCCTCAGATATAGCACTAAACCAAACCAAAAAGCCCAAATGCTTACATAAATTGTCCTGAACTCCCAAAGACCTCTTCTCTGAGATGCCTGTTGCAGCTAGGGAAAATTAGAGGTGCATGTTGTTTCAGAGTCCCTTCTGCTAGCAGGTGGGGTTTGATATTGAGCTGGATATGGTAAAGCAGTACCACCTACATAGAAGCATCCTTAGAAGGGTCTTGGTACAACAAATCAGATGTCAGAGATGATTTGTGGATAAAATAAGAGTGATTGCATGGAGTTAATCCCAGTAAAGCAATGTTTGATGAGAGCATTTACATCTGATGATTCAGAAACCATCAGAATCCCCAGCCATACTCACTTGGCCTAGAAGAGGCAATTTAATGTGCTTCTTTAGATCTATAGTCATCTGCATAGAATAATAGCCTGAAATTTGTTTGTCTCTGGAATTACTCAGTTGGTCAAAAATCCTGCCTGTGGTATCCTTTTTTATATATCTTACTCTTGGTGGGCTCCCTGAAGTATCAGGCAAAGGGGACTGCTAATAGTGAAGGGGCTTTGATGTTTTTAGAGAGAAAGACAAGCATGAGAGGGGATTTTTAAAACTATTTCTGGTGCTTCTTTTTTTGGGGGGGTGAGTCTAACCTTTAACGCTTGACCCATCATCTCTCTAGCCCTCAGTTCCTCTCCTCTTTTGGTTTTTTGAGACAGGGCTGTTCTGGAACTTGCTCTGTAGAACAGGCTGGCCTTGAACTCAAAGAGATCTGCCTGCATCTGCCTCACAAGTGCTGGGGTTAAAGTCCTGTGCCAACACCACCTGCCATGCTGTCTTGATTTATATGGATGGTAGTCCTATCAAACTGAGCCCTCACCTTTAGGGCCTATATATTCTAAATTACTTCCTTTTAGACCTTTTCTCTAAATGGAATCACATTGGAGATTACAGTTTCAACCCTGTGAGTTTTGGAGTTACCTAGTTCATCACAGCAGCTTTTGTAAAGTTGGGGGTGGGTGGGAGTAGAATTGGCTTCAGTTCGACTATTGGATGTGTTACCTTGGAGCTGTCTGAGGATCACCACATAAAAATGAGTTAACGTAGTTAGCTGGAATGAGCAGCCAGTGTGCTTGTTCTTAATATCCTGGCAAGCCTTGTGTTTTCATTGTGCACCTCTGTATTTGCAATTGTTTTCAGTGAGTTTATGGAAACGGAAAGAGGGCAAACCTTCCCACCTCTTGAGCTATGCTTTGATCCAAGAAATCTCTGAGAATAAAACAAGAATAATGTTCATCAAGTTCTTGTTAACAGTGCTTGTCATGCACTAAATTGAATTGTATCAAAATCCAGTCATTCAATTGAATCCACAGATCTGGGTATTCGCAGTTTTGTGGGTTAATCAATATTCGTCCTTGCTCTGAGTCCTCACAAAATCTCAGAGTATTCCAGGGTCTTTTAAGAGGTGCCTCTGCCTCCATAGGTACCTAGTCTCAGGGCTACAGAATCTATTGTTCTGCTGTGGGCTTTAGCTTTTAATTTTTTTTTTTAATCTCTCAGTGTGATTCTTAATGCACAGCAAGGGTTGAAAACTAGTGCTAGAAAGGGCTCTAGAAAGGCCTAATTCTATAGCAGAAAGTTCAAATTAACACTGCCTGGTAAGAAAAGCAGGCTTGCATACACTAAAAATAAGTTAAAGCTTGCAACGTAGGATTCAGGAATGCTGTGGCATTTGACTGTTGTTCTCTTTCTCTTCTTCCTGTGAAGTGAAGAGACAGCATTATATCAATAACTATCACCACAGTGTTCTTTTTCATACTTTTCTCAGTAGAAAAGCCAAATTATACCCATTTTTGGAAATCATTGCTTAATAGAATGCATAATTCAATATTCAAAAAATTAGAGATAGCACAAACATTCTTTTCTCATGTCTACTTTGAACTCAAGATGTTCATTGGCAAACATACGTGATACTATTTCTATATTGTTTATTTCTGGGCAAACCTATTCTATTGCAATGTTTTTTGAAGACCAAGTTTTTAGTACTTATTTATTAAATGAATTAAATAAAATGAACATAGTTCCCCACACAAATCAATAAAAATGATTTTAGCTTTAGGACATATTCTAGTTTAGAGGTATGTATACGGAAGGCATTCTTCTTGTCTGTATATCAGTGGCTTAATGTTAATTAAAATAAGTTGTTGTGACTAAGAATTCTCAAGTGTACTGCTGAGTCGTAAGATGAGAGTAAAGGAAGAGGAGATACAACTGTGACTCTGTACTCATCTATCAACAGTTTGCTATTTCTACTTGAATATGCATTACTAAAACTCTGAAGTTTTCAACTTGATTATTAATAATGATAAAAAAATATGTGTCAGGCATTTGTACTATGACACAAGAAGGAGGATGTGTTGCTGATAGAACACGCATTTGCCTAGCCTCTACACTTGGGTTTATCCAACTCCTTCTTCCTTTTGTGCTCACTTATGTCAGTCTAGTTATAATTTGGAAAGAGCTTTAAACCATCAGTGAAAATGTTCCCTTAATGGAATCTTAGAGGCAGGCACATAAGCTGGATCCAATCTACAACCCCTTATCCAAAACCCTTGGGGGCCAGTTGCATTTCAGAATTCAGAAAATTTTAGATTTTAGAAAGATAAGATGGTACATATGCTCTATATTTCATCTTATCCCTAATGGGTTCTGGGGCAATACCCCATAGGAAAAAAATGCATTAATATTTCTGCTGTGATAATGGATATATATTCACATTAAACATGATAGATAAAAAACCATAAATAGCAAAAATGTCATTTCAGGACAGATTTTTGCCACCAAATGAGTTTTTTAAATCTAAAAATCTGCAGATCTTTTGGAATATTTGGATTTGTGGATGTGAGATTATGGACCTTTAATGGGCAATTCTTAATGGGACATGTTTAGCATAGATCCTGGCACTTGGAAAGCATTAGATAATTCTTAGTTTGTTGCTTTCATTATCATAAGCCCCAATGTAGCAATGCTGCCACATTAGAAAGACATGCAACTGAGCCATAGGCGAAGTCATCACTCCTCTGCCAGGGTACAGTATTTCCTTTCGGATTTATGAAAACTAAGAGTCCACTGGAAGCCTTGACTTTTTATTCTGGCCACGATAGAATAGCATATTTGTTCCCCCTCACAGTTAGAGACTGAAGAAGACATTCTCTAACGAGACTAGTCTTCTAATAAAGGGCAGGGAACACCCACAAAAACTTCCACCCTAAATTTACCCTGCCTACAAGATGTGCAGGAATAAAGATGGAGCAGATAAAGCAGAGATTGAGGGAATGCCCAACCAATGCCTGGCCCAACCTGAGAACCACCCTATGGGAGAGTGCTAACCCCTGACACTAAGCTTGCAGACAGAGGACAACTATGAAAGGCTCTACCCAGCAGCGCCTCAAGACGGATGCTAAGACTCACAGCCAAACATTGGTTGAGTAGGGAATAGTGGGGAAGAGTGGGAGGAAAGAGCAAAGGACCCAGGAGTAACAGGAGCTCCACAAGAAAAACAACAGAGCCAGATCTTGAGGAAGCACTATTCCTAATTGTCTGAGAAAGTGCCAGATTGATTTCCAGAGTGGCTGTACAAGTTTACATTCCCACCAGCAATGGAGGAGGGATCCTCTTTCTCCACAACCTCTCCAGCACGTGTTGTCACTTGAGTTTCTGATCTTAGCCATTCTGATGGGTGTAAGGTGAAATCTCAGGGTCGTTTTGATTTGCATTTCCCTATTGACTAAGGACGCTGAGCATTTTTTTTAAGTGTTTCTCTATCATTAGATATTCCTGTACAGAGAATTCTCTGTTTAGCTCTGTACCCCATTTTTTAATTGGATTGTTTTATTTGCTGCTTTTTAACTTCTTGAGTTCTTTGTATATTCTGGATATTAGCACTCTGTCAGATATAAGGTTGATGAAGATCCTTTCCCAATCTGTAAGCTGTCTTTTTGTTCTCATGACAGTGTATCCAAAATATGCTCAAGTACACAACAAGGACATTTGCTCAACCATGTTAGTAGCAGCTTTCTTAGTAATAGCAAGAAACTGGGAACAACCCAGAAGTCCCTCAACTGAGGAATGGATACAGAAATTGTGGTACATTTACACAGTGGAATTGTACCCAGCAATTAAAAACAAAGGAATCATAAAATTTGCAGGCAAATGGTGGGATCTACATAAGATCATCCTGAGTTTGGCATCCCAGAAGCAGAAAGACACACATGGTATATACTCACTTATAAGTGGATATTAGACATGTAGGATAAACATGTTAAAATCTGTACACCTAAAGAAGCTAAGCAAGAAGGAAGACCCTGGGTAATTTAAAAAGTACTCACTCAGAAAGACAAACAGAACTGAAATTGGAAGAGGGAGAGAACAGGGAATAGGACAGGAGCCCACCACAGAGGACCTCTGAAAGACCTTACCCAGCAGTATTTCAAAGCAGATGCTGAGGGTGATAGCCAAACTTTGGGCAGAGTACAGGGAATCTTATGAAAGAAGGGGGAGATAGAAAGACCTGGAGGGGTCAGGAGCTCCCAAGGAGAGCAACAGAACCAAAAAATCTGGACCCAGGGGTCTTTTCAGAGACTGCTAATCCAACTATGGACCATGTATGGAGATAACCTAGAAGCCCTGCACAGATGTAGCCCATGGCAGCTCATTATCTAAGTGTTTCCCTAATAAGAAGAACAGGAACTGTCTCTGACATGAACTCAGGGGCTGGCTTTTTGATCACCTCTCCCTGAGAGGGGAGAACCCTTACCAGCCCACAGAGGAAGAAAATGCAGCCAGTCCTAATGAGACTTGATAGGCTAGGGTCAGAGTGAAGAGGAGGAGGACCTCCCCTATCAGTGGACTTGGAGAGGGGCATGGGAAGAGATGAAGAGAGGGAGGGTGGGATAGGGAGGGAATGAGGGAAGGGGCTACAGCTGGGATACAAATTGAATAAACTGTAATTAATATAAAATTAAAATTAAAAAATATATAAAAAAAGAAAAACAACAGAGCCGACTAACCAGGGCCCAGAGAGGTTTGCAGAGACTAAAGCAAGGACCATGCAGGAACTGGACCTAGGCCTCCTACACAGATGTAGCAGATGGACAATTTAGGTTTCAAGTGAGTCTTCTAATAAGGGAAGTGGGGACTGCATTGGACATGGACTCACTTGCCAGCTTTTTGTTTACCTACCCCTGATGGAACTGCCTTGACAGGCCACGGGGGAAGAGGACAGTTTCAGCCCTGATCCAACTTGATGATGGGAAAGGGAGCTCCCATTTTCTGAGGAAAAGGGGAGGGGAGAGGGAGAGGAGGAGGGAGAGAAGGTAGGACTGGGAGGAGAGGAGGGAAGGGGCTACAAGGATGTAAAGTGAATAAAATAAATGAGAAAAAATTTACTAGAGGGTGGAGAGATGGCTCAGCGGTTAGGAACACTTGCAGCTCCTGTCGAACATAGGACTTCCATTCCCAACAGCTGCCTCAGCTCACAGCTATGCATAACCCTATTCCCAGGGGATCCAGCATCCTCTTCTGGCCTCTGTAGGAACCACACATGCACACAGTGCACAGACATACATGCAGGCAAACCACTCATGCACATAAAATAAAAAAGAAATCCTTAAAAAATATTAGACATGTCACAACAGATAAGAATGAGCTCTGCACTGGAAAATCTCATAGTGGTGAGTCCTTTGGATTGCCCCACTGACAGCTCAGCAGGGAGACAAGCCTCTCTCTCTTACTAGGTATCAACAAGACTAAATGTATACTTTGGAGGTACTGTTAACTAGTCGGCATGCTGATTAGCTGTTCCCTGAGAAATAAATGGCACCTAATGTCAGAGATCATTTCTCACCTCCATTCAGTATGATAGAGCATGTATGACAAAGAGATTCACTTTTGCCACAGAATCTTGTGGGGGAACTGAACTTCCAGCCTACTCATCTACAACGAGACAGTGAAATTGATTCCTCACTTTTCCTGGGTCCAGTGGATATTTGCTAAAGATCAATGCTCATATGAACTTACCAACCATACCTCACAGAAAATGGCTGCCCACTAATGTTGAATATTAAATGAAAACCAGACCCTCCTAAAACAATACCTCAAATGTCCAAGATAAAATAGAGAGCCACTCATCATGCCAAGAGCCAGGGCAATTGCAGTTGAATGGGAACAGCTAACAGACAGATGCCAACATGAAAACTCTTCAGATGCTGGGGTTATCTGAATTCTTTCACAACAAAAGTAATAAAAAATATTTCAACAATCATGAATTATCTTGAAACAAAGGAAAAAAAAGAGAAAGCTTCAGTAAAGGAGCAGAAACCTCTATAAAGGGAATGAACTGGAAATTTTAGAACCAAAATCAAACTGAATCATTAAAAATTCTCTCTGGACAGCTCAAAAGTAAAGTGGAGACAAGACAGGAGTGAATTAGTGAAATCAGACAGTTCAATAAAAACCATGGGTTTGAACAATGGGAAGAAGCAGGAAACATGGAAGAACAAAGCATCAGGGCTTACAAAACACTAACCAAAGCTCTCAGTTTTAGATTATTGTCTTTCCAAAAAATAAAATAAATAAATACATAAGAGGAGTGTGCGATTTTTCAAATGTTTGAAGCTGAGTGTGATGGCCCATGCCTCTACTTGTTTAAAAAAAAAAAAAGGGACAGTGTAAGTTTTAGGCCAGCCTGAGCCACATAGCAAAACTGTGTCTCAAAAACTATTTGAAGAAATAATGGATGAACTGGATCTAGGCCCCCTCCACATATGTACCTGATGGGCAGATTAGTCTTCATGTAGGGAGCAGAAGCTGTCCCTGACGTGGACTCTGTTGCCTGCTTTTCGATCACTTCCCAAGCTGCCTTGCCTGGTTTCAGGGGAAGGGGATGTGCTCAGTTCTGATGAGAGTCATGAGTTGGTGTGCATTGTGTGTGTGTGTGGGGGGGGCGCCTCTCCTTTTCTGAGGAGTAAGGGAGAAGGGAGGGGAAAAGAGAGAAGAATGGGACCCGGTGGGGAGGAGAGAGGGGGCTATGATCAGGATGTAAAGTGAATAAAAAATACTCCCAAATTTACAGAAAGATATAGTCTTAAACGTGCAAGAGGCAAGTCAAACCCCAAACAGTATAGGCCCAAAGAAATACATTAAAAAATACATCACAATGAAATTTCTGAAAACTAAAGAAAAGAGAAAAAATCTTGAAAGCAAATAGAGAAAATTAGTCATTGTGTGCAGATAAACAAAAACAATTCAAATCACAGTGTATTTATAACTTGAAAGCATGAAAGTCAGAAGTGAGTGATTTGGGAAGTACAATCTATTACAATATACTAAGAGAGGTCAGCCTTTAGTGAGACTGACAGAAGAAAAGGGATAACCAGTTACCAACTAGGATATCACTATAGATTCTCTAGCCATTACGAGATCAGTGAGGGATTATACAAACAAGTGAACACACATAGATTTAACTGGTAAGATTAAATACATCAATACAGTAAAAAGCACAAACTAGCTAGAGTCCTCTTTCCTGATTAGCTTCCTTGGGTGTACAGATTTTAGTATGTCTATCCTATATTATATGCCTAATAACCACTTATAAGTGAGTATATACCCTGTGTGTCTTTCTGCTTCTGGGATACCTCACTCAGGATGATCTTTTCTATTTCCCACCATTTACCCGCAAATTTCATGATTTCCTATTGTTGAGTAGTATTCCATTGTGTAAACATACCACAATTTGTGTACCCATTCCTCAACTGAGGGGCATCTGGGCTGTTTCCAGTTTCTGACTATTACAAATAAAGCTGCTAAGAACATAGTTGAACAAATGTCCTTGTTGTGTACTTGAGCATATTTTGGATATATGCCTAGGAGTGGTATAGCTGGATCTTGAGGAAGCACTATTCTTAATTGTCTCAGAAAGTGCCAGATTGATTTCCAAAGTGGTTGTAGAAATTTACATTCCCACCACCAATGGAGGAGGGTCCCTCTTTCTCTACATCCTCTCCAGCATGTGTTGTCACTTGAGTTTCTGATCTTAGCCATTCTGATGGGTGTAAGGTGAAATCCCAGGGTCGGTTATTTCTGTGTTCTTTATTCTTTTACATATATTCATGTGCCAAATTTATGCAAATCCCATGCTGTTTTGATTGCTATGGCTTTGTACAATATTTTGAAGTCAAAGTTGAGTAGTAACAATGCTTCCTGCTTTGCACTTTGTTTTCTTTGCTTGGGATTTTTTTTTTTGTTATTTGTGGCTATCTGTGGTGTGTGTGTGTGTGTGTGTGTGTGTGTGTGTGTGTGTGTGTGTGAGAGAGAGAGAGAGAGAGAGAGAGAGAGAGAGAGAGAGAGAGAGTTTCCATACAAATTTTAAGATTTTTTTTCTAGTTTTAATTTATGAGATTTTGGTGTTTTGATAGGAATTGCATAGACTGAGTATATCACATTGGGCAGTATAAACATTTTAACAATCTGAATTCTCCCAAACCATGCACAAAGAATATCATTCCACTTTTTTTCCTTTACTTTTATTAATGTTTTATAATTTTCACTGTAGAGACAGGTTTACTTCTATGGAAAACTTATTAGTAGATATTTTATTGTAGCTATTATAAAAGGGATTTTTTTTCTTGATTTTATGGGAAGAAGTCTTGATCATATATGCATGTATATGAGTATGCCAGAGATCTACATTAGATGTCTTCTTCAAACATTCTGTCTTTTTTTTTTTTTTTTTTTTTGAGAAAGGGTCTCTCATTAAACCTGGAGGTGGCAGTTTTGGCTAAAATTAAAACCATTGATTAATGGGTAAAGAAAATAAAGTGAATATACACAATGGACTATTATGTCATAAAAGGCAAAACTCTTTCTTTTGTGACAACTAAATGACATTAGAGATAATTATTTTAAGTAAACTTATGCAAGCACAGAAAGACAAGTACCATATAACTTCATCCACATGAGGAATCTACCCATATATTTATTTTTCCTGTTGCTATAATAAAATACATTGACAAAAGGAACTTAAAAGAAGGAGGGTTTGCTTTGGCATAGTATTCCAGGATAGTCTTTCATGGCAGGGAAGTCATATTGGCAGGATTTTGAGGCAGTTGTCACAATACATCTACAAAAGAGAGAGATGAATGCTTTTGCTCATCTGGATACCTCCATTCTATGTAATCCAGCACCTAATCCCAGAGAATGGTGCTATGTGATTTTAGACTAGGTTATTCCACCTAATTAACCTAATATTAATAATCGTTTACAGATGTTGGAAAAATCTGTCTCCTGGGTGAGTCTAAGTCTTGTCATGTTGACAGCTCACAGTAACCATCACACTGCCAAAAAGTGATCTCATATAAGTTGAGAGAGGAATTAGAGTGCATCTAGAGAGCCTAATAAAAGAGGTAGGAGGAGGGAGATGTTGATGAATGTGTCACTAAGATATATTTGGATTAAGTAAGGAAGTTCTGCCATGCAATAGCACAGTCGGTTGAGTACAGATAGAAATAATATGCTATGTATCCTTAAAATCTAATGATTTCTCCACCATTAATAAATGATTGAGGAGACAGACATGTTTAGCCTGATTTACATTGTACAATGTACACATGTAATAAAGCATCATATGGTAACTCATAAATCATACAATTTTATGCATTATGAAAATAGAGTTGAAACATGTCAGCAGTTCCAATATTTTGAACATTGAGCAGTACGATTATTAATTCAAGGTCATCCTGAGCTGTATAGTGAGTTCCAGGCCAGTTTTAACTACACAATGAAACCCTTACTCAATGAAAGCCTGGATTTGTGTGTTTTTTTTTTTTTTTAAGGTTAATAAAGTTGATACGGTTTGTGGACTTCGGTATACAACTGTTCAGTAAAATACTAACAAACAGAATTCAGCAATTCACAGAGCAACCAAGTAGATATTATTTCAGGAACACAACACTAGCTTAATACATGAAATCACTCAATGTACTCCATGGTATTAATAAATAGGTGAAAGAAGAAAGCCCACAATGTTTTACCAATTGATGCACAAATGCATTTGATGGAATACAGCATGCATTCATGGTACAAAAGAAAGAATTCTCGATTTTTAAAATTAACTGTGCATGTGTGTGCTTCTCTAACACTGTATAGACCATCTACACAAACCCCGAAGCTGCCATCATACATAATACTGAAAGACTGAATTTTTCTCCTAAAAGATCAGCAGTAAGGAATTTAAAATCACCCTTAACACTCTTATTTCTCATGGTCTTAGAATTCTAACCGCTGCAATAAATCAAGAGAAAAAAACCCTATGCTCTGTCCATATGTGACTTGATTTGCTGGGGAGAATTTATATAAGGAAAAGGGAGCTCCCTTTTTCTGGAGGGAAGTGGAGAAGGGAAGGGGAAAGAGGGGAAGGGGGATTGGGAGGAGACGAGGGAGGGGGTACACTTGGGACGTAGAGTAAATGAACTGAAATAAGAAAAAGATTCATCTATACTACTCCTAGATGATTACCATTCATTATTTATCTGTAATCATTATAATTATTGTTCTTACTTTTAAATTTCTTTTATGTATTTATTGCATAATTTACTTATTCTTTGAAATTTTCGTATGCATATACAGTATCTCTTGATCATATCTACCCTGATTTCTCTCCAGCTCTCCACTGGATTCTATCGTCACATCTCTCTCCCAATTTTCTATCTATCTATCTATCTATCTATCTATCTATCTATCTATCTATCTATCTATCTATCTATCCATCCATCCATCCATTCATTCATTCATTCATTCTTGAAACCCACTGAGTACTGTTAGTTCTGCTTATATGTGCATGGGTATAGGGCGTGGGCACCTACCAGTTTTTATATCCTCAAAGACAAGTCACTGTCCCTCCCCTGGAAATCACCAACTGCCAATACATCCTCAACTAGAAGTGGAGGATTGGGGGTTCTTCCTCTATGGGCTCCAAATTTACTAGCTGTTCTTGTGTAAGTAAACACAGCTGCTATGAATTCATATGTGAAACAGTCATGATATGGCCAGAGGACAGCATTTCACTGTACTCTTCTCCATCCTCCCACTCTTACATTCTTTCTGCTTCATGTTCTGTGACATCCCCTGAGCTTTGAGGTGGAGGGACTGATACAGATGACTCTTCTCTAGCTGAACACTCACAGTTACTTATTCTTAGCGCACTTTACATCAGTGAGTCTCTTTGTTAACCACCATCCACTGTAATAAAACGCTTCTGTTACCAAACTTGGGAGGAGCACAAATATATGGATATAAGCATAAATAATTGATAGGCAGTTTGGTAACATGAATAGGTTCTCCTCTAGGGTCTATGACTTCCCTAGGCATAGACTTTTGACCTGTTTTCTAGTACCAGCCATGAAATACCTCCTATGAAAGGAAGCTCAAATACATTCAAAAGAGCAGCTGGTTACCTCCATAAACACTCTTGGCACTATTGCAACAGTGGGCACATCTTGCCAGGTGTGTCAGTATTGTAGCTTACAGGGTCTATCCCTGGATCAGACCATTGCTGTGTTTTCTTTCCCAGCAACCTGCAACACCTTCAAGCATTAGCCAACAAGCAAAGAGTTTGCTTTCAAAACTGAATTCTCTGCATTGTGCAACCAAAGTATGCAGGGTTTTCAGCAATATGCTCTTAACACACATTGCTACATCTTAAACATTTATAGACTTTAAAAATTATATTTATGAAACAGGCATGATACAGAAATATGTGTTTTACATATGCAGATACAGCACACAAATATTCTAGAAAATGAAATTAAACTTGTAATAATGGGAGGAGGTCTAATATAAAGGACAAGAGGTTATTAAATAACATAACTTCTGATTTATTTGTTTTCTGGAAGCTTGGAAAAGTAATAATGTATTGCTTCCATTTATTTGCTTTTGAATTTTAAAAATTACATTGGCATACAAAGTAACAGGTTTCATTATTGCATGACCCATTATTTTATATCTCTATACATTAAATCAAATATGTAGAAGTGGGAATTAACAACACAACCTTTTTTTCAATCATCCTAAAGAAAATGTAATACTCAGTACAAATCTAACAAAATGTATATAGGCTTTCTCTTCCTAAAATTATAGAATACTGATAACCAAAAATATAGAAATCTAAGGAATTGCATACCTTGTCTGTGAATTAGGAAACACTTGTAAAGATGCTAATTCTCCCACCATACTAATCTCTCGGGTGCAATGATTTTTCTATCAAAAGATATTTTTCTATCAAAAGATTGTAAAAAGAAGATTATTCAAAAATATATTTGAAAAAACAAAAGCTAGGATAGCTTAAAACTGTTCTGGAGAAAGAATAAAATAGAAAGAATTTCTCTACCTTGCTATACAGAGGTAGCCCATGGCAGCTCAGTCTCCAAGTGGGTTCCCTAATAAGGGAACAGGGGCTGTCTCTGACATGAACTCAGTGGCTGGCTCTTTGATCACCTTCCCCTGAGGTGGAGGGTGACAGCCTTACTAGGCAACAGAGGAAGACAATGCAGATAGTCCTGATGAGACCTCATAGCCTATGGTCAGATGAAATGGGAGGAGGACCTCCCCTATCAGTGGACAGGGGGAAGGGCATGGGAGGAGAGGAGGGAGGGAGGACAGGATTGGGAGGGGAGGAGGGAGGGGTTTATGGGGGGATACAAAGTGAATAAAGTGTAATTAATAAAAGTTGAAAAAAATTAAAAAATAAAAATAAAGGAAAAAAGGAGTGTGAATATTGAAAAAAATTGCTACCTAGCTGCAGTAGTAAAGGTGGTCTGGTATTGGCAGATAATACATAAATCAATAGAATAGAATGAAGACTCTGAATAAATATGTTCGCTTGATTGGTGACAAAATGTAAAGGCAGTTAGATACAGGAAGGGCCACTTGGCGGTCTTGGGTCAGACAAAAGAGTTTTTCTTAGATTGAATAGTAAATGTATGACCCATAAGAGAAAAAACAAAACAAAAACAAAAACAAAACAAAACAAAACAAAAACAAGCTTAGCTTCACTTAAATTATTTTTTCCCTGTAAATATATTCAGAGAAGGAAAATAACAGTTAAAGACTGGAAGAAAATGTTCATTAACTAAATCAGTTTTCTAGGTCTACCATAAGTGACCCCAAACTTGCTTCCCTCAGACAACAGAAATTTATTCTCACAGAGTACTGGAAGCCTAATGAGCAACATGAAGTTGTCAGCAGATCCAAATTCTCTTGGGGGAAATGTAGAGGAAAGAAAGAGTCTTTCTCATTTCTGACTGCTGGTGATTTCTGGCAAACTGTTGTTTCACTAGCTGACCTTCTGCTTGCTTTGTGCTAGTGTTCTCCTTGTGCAGACACACCCCAATCTCCCCTTCTCATAAGGGCACAAGCCCATAAAATGCTATGACATTAGTTTATTTTGAGTATTTCTTTAGAAACTACATTTCCAAATAAGATCGAAATCTTGAACTCCTTTAGGGATAAAAAATTAGGTAATAACATAAATTATCTACTTAGCAAAGACCGTATACTAATAATATAAAAAAAAGCCTCAACAGTAAATAAAAAGAGGTTGCAAAATGGGCATGCCATATCAACAGATATTTCACCAAAAAGGAGATATGGGAATTCAATAAGCACAGAAATAAATGGTTAATGGCAATGACCATTTGAGGAGTACACATTTCAAACCATGATGAGATAGCACAACATAACTATTAAAACAGATGAAATATAAAATATGATAACACTAAATAATGACAAAGATGTGGAGAAATCTGAATCACTCGTACATTGCTGAACTGGTCGGGGGGAGGAGAAACAGTATAAACTGCTTGGAAAGACTTCTTCAGTTTCCTAAATTCAAACACACATACAGCCCAGTGATTGACCAACAAAAATGGAATCATATATTCACATAAAAGTTCTGTGAATCTACTCATAGCAGATTTACTTATACTATCACAATAGTCTAAATATGCTTCAATGGGTACCAGTTATGTAATCGCTATTATAGCCACACAGTAGACTCCGAGTCAGCAACCAAACAGGGTGAACTAGTGATAACAGGCAAGAGTTTGGCTAGATTGCAGTGGCATTAAACTTAATAAAAGCATATCCCAAAAAGTGGTATACTCCATTATTCTATTCATATAACTTTTTAAATAACGGCCAAACCAACAAATTAGGGTCTTCAGTGGAATAAGGAGGAAGGTCAGGTATAAATCTAAAGAGCGTGCAGGAGTTGTTTTGTGGTAATGGTCACAGCTGCTGCGCATTTTAATTGTGGAGGTGGTTGCACAAATCGACATGTGCACAAAACTATTCAGACACATGTAAATGCATGTTAAATGGCAAAATTTAATTAGCGATTTGTCGACAGTAATGTATGAATGTGAATTTTCTGGGTTTTGATATTGTACAACAGCTCTGCACAAATTCGTTATTAGAGGAATCTGGGTGCAGGGCACACAGGACTTTTTCTACATTTTGCAAATTTTGATATAATTATTTCAAATTTAAAGGGTATATGACCCCTGCCCAGATGTAGCCCATGGCAGCTCAGTGTCCAAGAGGGTTCCCCAGTAATAGGAACAGGGACTATCTCTGACATGAACTGATTGGCCTGCTCTTTGATCACCTCCACCTGAGGGGGGAGCAGCCTTACTAGTCCACAGAGGAAGACAATGAAGTCAGTCCTGATGAGACCTGATAGGCTAGGGTCAGATGGAAGGGGAGGAAGACCTCCTCTATCATTGGACTGGGGGAGGGGCATAGAAGCATAAGAGGGAGGGAGGGTGGGATTGGGAGGGGATGAGTAGGCGGCTACAGCTAGGATACAAAGTAAATAAACCGTAATTAATAAAAATAAAATTAAAAATAAAAGGTATATAAAAATAAAGGGTGTGAGTATCATGTTTTAATCATCTTTGACAGGGTTGGAAGAAGTATTATCAACCCTATATAGTACTAACAAAGATTAACTGGACTGCTAGGATAATCATTTTCCATTCAGTGCCTTGTATTCATAAGAAGTATAGTGTTGTGTCATTCTTTCTAGATCATAAACTTGAAATGCAGAAATTGGATACCTTGCCTTAGATTAATAAGCTGTGTCAGAACAGAGACTTGAACCTTGGGGTCTATCGAACTGCAAAGCTTGGGACCCAGTGCAAAAGGCCATCAGGGATCCATACTTGGGCAGTTGTGGGACCAATTGAAGCATCACGTCAGTTGTGTAGCTGTGCTTGGAACACAGCCAACATCCAGTAAACGGCTTTTAGTATTGACATCTTCCTGATAATGATTTGTTAGTCGTGGTCGTGGCTTTAGCATTGAAAGACATGTGGTCCCTGAATTTCTGACAATGTCTCAAATCCCCATCTATATAACCATAAAAACACCTACTTCATAGAGTCATTGTGAATGTAAGCTAAAATTACAGGTGATGATGTATGTGCAAAGCTCAGTGTAAACAGTAAGTTCTCTGCATGCTAGTGGCAGTGTAGTTTATTCCATTACTTTACCTCTAGATTGGCAGCTAAAAAGCTTTTTGCTTCTCAGCCATGCCATCATGCACAAGCTCATCACCCAGTTCACTCACTGTGCGTTTCTATGGCATCAATCACCATAGTTTCTAGCTTCTTTGACAGAAATATTGGGTGAAAGGCAGTTTAACAGAAGGAATATGTGAATTTGATTCAAAGAACACCATCCTTTCCACTTTTAATCCATGTTTAGCTGAGCAGCCGGCACCAGGTCACAAACTTACTATGGCCCCCTTAATGGTCACTGCTTTCCAATATCTTTTGCAAAACTTTAATAAAGCCATGCATTCTGGGTTAGTTTTATGAGGTTACCAATAACTGGTAGACCTTTCTGAACTAATTTTGTCTTCAGAGATAAAATTCCACAGCTGTTTCCCTACAGCACGACTGGCAAGCTTTGACCTGTGGACCATTTGTTTTTGTATTACCCATATACAGAGTTGATTTTACATTTCTTGATGCTTGGAGAAATTTTTCTTAAAAATTATGACATGTAAACATCACATTAAATTCACATTTGAGTGTCCAACAACCAAGCTTTCTATCAGAACACAACTACTGTCCTTGTTCAAGAAGAACTAAGTGATGGTAAAGCTTAAAATATTTGCTACTTGGCCCTGAACAGATAAACTTTGTCAAGCCCAGCTCTACAAGATAAAAACATCAGTAATTAGTAATAGGCATGTCTGTACTCAACCTTTAGTTAGCCACTAACCACCAGCTCATTCCACTTTCCTGTTTGCTTTTTCTAAGTTTTGAAATCACACTGATCTCCTCCAGTGCACAGCAAGGAGAATAAGGTCTAATTTCTGCTTCATATTTTCATCCCACAGGGTGCCTAGCACAGGGGTTTACTCATAATAGAGTAAATAGACAAATAATGAGCGTTTTAAAAAGAACAGAGATACATCGAATTTCCATAGCAACTGTGTTCACTGTGCAAGGCTGAGGGTTAAATATGAAGATGCCACAGGTAGAAATGATCCTTAAACTCGGGAGCAGGTAGATGCACACATCACACTTCTGTTTAGATGTCTGTTGTTTTTACACTTGGAATACAGACCTTTCTAATAGAAACACAAAACCCACAGACCATGAAAAGAAAAAGCTGCTAAGTTTGCCTAGATAATAATAAAGACTCTCTGCATGGCAAGAAAACATACAAACAAAGAAAATGATAACTGATTGCATGTGTGGAGGAGCTCCAGAAAGGATTAATATCAGATAAAGAACAAACTGGCCCAAATGAGTTGTGTTTATAAATCAGTAAGAACAAGAGCAATATGTCAGAGAAAACTAGGTGAAGATGAACAAGCAGCTTACAGGAGAGCAAATACAGATGGCTGCTGAATTGTTAAAGTGATGCTCAGACTCAGTAATGATAAGAAATGCACATTTAAAATCCTCCACAATCCCATATTGATCCCTGGTGCTGACAAGGTTGCATGTTTTATTGGTATAAGTTTGGGGCAGCAAGCACGCTCACATTTTGCTGTTAGAAGCATTATAATTTTCTCTTTGTGAATAAAAATGCACCTGCCTCTTTAACTAACACTTCTAGACATGAATTCCACTGAGGTGCACATTCATGTGTAAAATCATCTATACCCAAGATTGGCCATTGAGAAACTTAACAAATTTTAGGATTTATTAATTGTACAAAATAATGAGTTTTCATTATGATATTTTCATACAAGTGTATAATGTACTCAGCTCCTATATATCTCTCATTGTTCTCTTTTATTCTCCTCCAAGCCTAGATTCATTGTTGCACTTTTTGGAAAATAGGAGAAAAATGAAATATAAACAGAGAAATCTGTGAAATCCAATATCCAGTACTTAGTTATTTTGCATTATAACAAGAAAGTAATTTACATTCTGGAAACAGGAAATAAAGGTTAAAATGTCTATGGATAACCTTTTGTACATCCTTAATTTGTGTCATGTGATGAGGGTTTGGAGGTAAGAAAGGGAAGAAAGAAATGTTATTAAATTTTAATCTCAGAAATAAAAATAAATAAATATTAGCTTTTAATGAAAACAGAAAAACTAAGAAAATTCATTTACTTTTTAAAATGTGTGTTTACTTTTTGTGTTGTGCTGGTAGATACAGACTTAGTTAATGGTACAATCCACTATGCCTTTGTAGTATATTTCTTATGTATGTTTGCAGTAGTTAGCAAAATCTAAAGCATAAAAAATTATTAATTTAGGTGAGACTGTAAGTGACTAAATAAACTTTGACTAAGTCTAGGACGGCCTTGAAAAAATGAGATTTGTAGAAATAACACATTTTAATTTAGTAACAGGCAGTGATGGTAATGAACATAGGCAAAGATTCTCACTTATGTGGAATCATGATTTTTGGCAATAGAAGTGTAAATAGGAGAATAATTCAAATTTCTAATTATTCTCCTATGCCAAATACATCAGCTAGAGGTTAGTCATTACACATATTTATAACAAGTGATATTTCCCTCTTATTTTCTGCACCCTGTTCTGTTCAGCCTAGGATTGCTCATGAGGAAAAAAAAAAAAAAAAGGTCTCTGCGTCACCCCAGGTTACTGCGGGTTTGTCATCTCTTTCAAAGCAGTCTTTCTCCACAAATATCAAATGAAATCTGGAACATTAATGGCTCCTCTATAAGCTAATCAACACTTAAAAGCCATTCTCAGAGTGCATTCTTTCTAAGGATGAAAATAAAGTATGTGCATACATATAGATAGCAACCTCTTACAATAGTAATTAATTTTACTTGCATTAAATATCAGGCCTGCTCTTCCTTGCAGTGGAACCCTTTAGCAGCCAAATAGTATCCCACATGATGACTAGTCCATGTTTTCCAACGACATTAGCCATACTATTCCATATGGTATCACGCCTGTTTGCCCCCCCCCCCCCCCCCGTCAGCTTGCTAGTGCTAAAAATGTAGGCTGGAAGGTGTCGAGTTTTTTTTCTCTTTAACCTTCCTTCTCTATGCTTCCACAAACATTGCGGACTGAGTTAACGAATAAGCACCCCTCGCTGCTGTTTCCCACCACAGTTTTAAAAGCAGGAGTATTTATATCACTGCCCCCTTCGCCAGCTATAGTTCCCCACTTTGTTTTTCCCCTTTACCTTTTTCACAGGGTCCTGCTCTCCCAGTCTCTAGAACACCCTTTTCACCTTCATGTGTATATGTGTATATGTGTGTAACAGTAGTTGTTACAGAAGGGGGTGTGACAGGAGTGAAGAGGCTCTAAACTAGAGTGCTCATGCATGAAATTCTGAAAAAAAAATAAACTCTTTGAAACATTTTAGGCAGAATACTTAAGTGACTTGGTTGCATAGGTTTCAGGGTAGAAGTGGCAAAAATCGTTAGTAGTGCTTTCTATGACCTCTTCTGTAAGTCTTATGCTTTACAGCTCTTGACATATGGACTCATAAGGGCTCACAGAGACTGAACTGACAACCAGAGAACTGGCACGGGTCTGACCTAGGCCCTTTGCATATGTGTTATAGTTGTGTGACTTGGTCTTCCTGTGGGACTCCTAACAGTGGGAATAGGGGCTTTTTTTTTTTCTTTCCATTTTTGCTTGCTTTTGGGACCCATTTCCTCATACTGCGTTGCCTCTTCCAGCCTTAATAGGAAGGGAGGTCTAGTCTTGTTGCAACTTAATTTGATCTCTTTGGTTGATATCCCTGCTCTTTTCGGAAGGGAAACGTAGGAAGAGTGGATAGGGATGGGGGAGATAGGAGGGAGGGACCGGCGGGAGAGTAGGGAGGGAAACTGCTGTCAGGAGGTAATATGTGAGAGAATAAATTAATAATATTTTAAAAATCCCATAGAGGAACCAGAGAGATGGCTCAGTAGCTTAGGGGATTGCAGCCAAGCCTGACAACTTGGGTTCAATCCTTGAAACCATGTGGTGTAAGGAGAGAACTGATTGCAACCTGTCCTCTGACATCCACCTGTGCGCATGCTGAATAAAAGTTTTAATCGCACACCTGTAATCTTAGCACTCTGTGGCCGAGGCAGGCAGATCTCTGTGAGTTCGGGGCCAGCCTGGTCCACAAAGTGAATCCAAGACAACCAAGTCTACACACAGACAAACCCTGTCTCAAAAAAATAATAAAAAATATAACGTTTTAGAAAGAATCCGAAGGACTATCTCTGACAGGAACTCAATGGCAGGCTCTTTGACTCCCCGCCCCCCAAGGGAGGAGCAGTTCTGCTAGGCCACAGAGGAAGACTTCGAAGCCAGCCCTGAAGATACCTGATAAAACAGGGCCAGATGAAAAGGGAGGAGGTCCTCCCCAGTCCGTGGACTTGGAAAGGGGCAGGGAGGAGATGAGGGAGGGAGGGTGAGATTGGGAGGGAATAAGGGAGCGAGATACAGCTGGGATACAGAGTTAATAAAATGTAACTAACAATAACAAACAATAAAAAAAAATTTAAAAAAGAAAGAATACCAAGGAATTAATTAGCACTACACCTGAGCCCACCCTTGACCTTCACACCAGTTTGGTTCATTAATTTTATTGATCTTGTTTTTATTTCTGCTCTTAATTCATCCCTACTATAGGTGAAGCCAATATAGACAACTTTGACTAGAATGGTATAGAACTCAGATGAATTCACCTACAGCTTAAACATCTGATCATCATTTTAAATGTAAAATAAAAATGGTACATTTGAGTCCATGACCCACATTCTAGCAATTGGAAAAGCATGACTGCTCATCAATGTAAGTAAAGTTTTAAAGGAATACAGCCACACCTCTATTTTTGTGTTGTCTGTGACTGCTTTCAGAGTACAGCTGAGTTGTAGTAACAGAGAACATAGCACCCACGTACCTGAAATATTTATTGGCCTTTTTACACAAAAAAGAAAAAAGAATAAAAAACCTTGTCGACTCCTGCTTCCTCTGAATGATAATATGACAAGTGGTACAGAGAATGGAGTATTCATTCAAAAAGCAGCTAATACTGCACTGAGCTCTAATAGTTGTTAGGGATCAGGAATTATAAGATCACAAAGGTCCAGAATACTGTTTGTCTCAAAAACACTCTCATCAACAAGAGAGTAAACAATGACAAACTTTGAATCTGAGTGCTACAGTGAAAAGCCACCAAGCATAGCATGGTGATCTGAGACAGACTAATCTGCTCTGTCTTTCACAGAAGTAATTATGCATTTTCTAGAAAACTGGAAGACTGTCATTCATTGCAGTGGAAAAAATCTTAACCCAACTAACTGATTATCTCAACTAAATAGCATATTAGACTGAAAGGACAAAGACTCCTAACTATGTAAGCAGTAAATAAAGACATTGGGTACAGCTTTATTCACGCACAGGTATGCATTTAATTTGTCTAATGCTTATCAATATTCTATTATTATCCTAGTTATAGATGTAAGGCAATTGAAATAGAGACAAGTGAAGTAACTTGTACAAATTGTACATCTAATGAATGGGAGGTTAGAAAATTAATCTATTGGCCAGAGAAGATAGCTTAGTGGGTGAAGGCGCACGCTGACAATTCTGATTATCTCAGTTCTGTCCCAAGAGCCACACGGTGGATGGAGAACCAACTCCTACAGGTTGTCTTCTGACTTCCACACAAGTGCACTCCACTCCACACGTTCATTAATAACTTTAAAAATTCTTTTTTTAATTTTATTTTTTTCATAACTTGTTCATTATATAGCCCTGCTGTAGCTACCTCCTTCAACTCCCCCCACGTTCCTACCCTCCTTCCTTCTCCCCCCTATCCCCTTCCCCTAGTCCACTGAAAGAGGGAGTTCTCACACAATTGGCATCTGCCCATAGCTTGTCAAGTCTCACCAGGACTGCCTGGAGCCTCTCTTTCCGTGGCCTAGCAAAATTCTTAATGGGAAAACCTATTTATGTAATTTGGCTTTGGAGTCTGAAAGTTTAAGCCCAGAACTGAGGACTGGATTTTGGGTTCTAGCACCTGCAGAAAACGTGGGCATGGTCTCCAGCACTAAGGTGGGAATTGCTAGAGCCTGATGGCTGCCAGCCTCTGTGAGAGACCCTACAAAGGAATAGCGTGCAAAGCGATAATAGAAGGCACTGACACTCGTCTCTGGCCACTTCACACACACAAAGACATACACATCTTCACAATCTGTACATACACTGC
>NW_026585894.1:15785848-15798404 GCF_907164565.1 Psammomys obesus
AAATCATAGAATCATCTCTCCAACCCCAGTATTAAAGGATTTAGCAGGCATTTACATGTATCAAACTGTAAAAACTACAAGGAAAAATAGAAGACACTTTTTTCATTCATTACACAGATAATAGATGGCTACAATGTACCAATCCGTATTCCAGGCTCTTGGGGGGGAAATGTAGTGAACAAAATAGACAAAAATCCCTGCTCTTACACCATGTGTATACTCATAGAAGGCAAAAATAATAGTGAGAAGGTTAGAATATGCCGTATATGATCTGTTCGACCTGCCTCCTTCAGCCCATACACCTCTCTTTAGCCCTATTGTACAGATGAGACAATCCAGACTTAGAGAGGTTAGGTTCTGACCCAAAATCATCATTAATGAGCAGCGAGGTCCCGGTTTGCTTCCGGGTAGTCTGGATAGGAATGGACTAACCCAGTGACTGGCTAGCTAGCCCATAGTTGTACAACAGCAATTTTCTTTTGAAGTCAAACAGCTGCAATGGTAAGAACTTGATCTGAAGAAGTCCTATTAGAAACTCTGAGCCAATAGGCCAGAACACAAAGATTCTTATGGAAAAGATGACCCTTTGCCTCTAGAAAGGAATAATAAGAGCGATTTCTGAGATTGATATTCGTAAAAAAAACAAAAACAAACAAACAAAAAAACAGGATTGAAATTCTAAGATAAAGGATCATCTTCAAGACTGTCCTAAACTGCCTGAGGAAGTTTCAGTGTGCCTGAGAAGAACAGCTCACCCTAAGGAAGAGGGGAACTAAAACACATACTTGTGCCTTAGGCCTTGATTTCAAAGTCATCTAATGTAATGTATTTGTCACCCAAGGTAGCCTCAATCAAGTGCCCTGTCACCCAAATCCTGAAAGAACATGTTCCTCCACAGAGTATACCACAAAGCAGGCAGCTTTGGTATTTTCAGTGGCAAAACTTTGCAAGGATTTGGAGTCAAATCATTCTGAAATTGGCACCTAAATGTTTGAATTTCCTATAATTTGGTGGAACCTTCAAATAAAATGTCTACAAAACTTGAATGGACTTACCTAACACATAGTTCAGTTTTTAAGTTTCTTGAGCTTGTGTTTATGCAGCTAAAGCATAGCTAAAGTCTGTATAATAATGTAGTAATTTTCAATATGCCATCATCTCAACCACTGTATAAATGTTTTAACAATCAGTTGTTCTACAATGTCACCAGCTGGCTGAGTAGATGCTCAGATTTGACACTTTCAAAGGTAATGGAGGGAAAAAGAATTCATGGATGAATCTAAGCCAGCATCTAGATATGTCTAGATTCTTTGACATCATTGAGAGTTCCCAAATATTTGTTTTGTATGTATGTATGTATGTATGTATATATGTATGTATGTATGTATGTATGTATGTATGTATGTATGTATGTATGTATTACACTTTGGATCCCCACTGCAGCCCCTTCCTTCATCCCCTCCCAGTCTCATCCACCCTCAAACTTCCCCCTATGACATTTCCTTAGTCCCCTGATAGGGGAGGACGTCTTCCCCTTCTATCTGATCCTAGCATAGCAGGTCTCATCAAGGCTGGCTGCATCATCTTCCTAAATGGCCTGCCAAGGCTGCTTCCTCCCCACGGCAGGGGGAGGTGATCAAAGAGCCAGCTACTGATTCCATGTCAGAGAAAGCCCCTCTACCCCTTACTAGGAAACTGAGCAGCCAATGGGCTTCCTTTGAACAAGGGATTTAGTTCCTCTCCATGCAAGGTCTCTGCAGGCTCAACTGGGCCCAGGTATTACGACTCTGTTGTTGGCCTTGAGGAGTTACTTCCAGGTCTTTCTATCTCCCTCTTTTCCCATAAGGTTTCCAGCACTCTGCCCAAAGTTTGGCTATGAGTCTCAGTATCTTCTTCAAAACCCTAGTGGGTAGAGTCTTTCAGAGGTCACTGTGGAAGGCTCCTGTCCAGTTCCTTGTCTTCTCCTACTTCGGATATATATCCTGTTTGCCCTTCTAAGTGAGGATTAAGCATCTTACCTAGCATCCTCCTTGTTGTTTAGCTTCTTTAGGACTATAAATTTAAGTATGTTTATCCTATATTATGTGGCTAATATCCATTTACAAGTGATTATATACCGTATGTGTCTTTCTACTTCTGGGCTAGGAATATTGAATGACAGAGAAACACTTAAAGAAATGCTCAACAATCTTATGCAAATGAAAATGACCCTGAGATTTCAACTCCCACCCATCAGAATTGCTAAGATCAAAAACTCAAATGACAACACTTGCTGGAGAGGATATGGAGAAAGGGGAACCCTCCTCCACTGCTGGTGGGAATGTAAACTTGTACAACCACTTTGAAAATCAATCTGATGCTTTCTCAGACAATTGGGAATAGTGTTTCCTCAAGATCCAGCTATACCACTCCTAGGCATATATCCAAAAGATGCTCAAGTATACAAGGACATTTGCTCAACCATGTTCTTAGCAGCTTTATTTGTAATAGCCAGAAGCTGGAAACAACCCAGATGTCCCTCAGTTGAGGAATGGATGCAGAAATTGTGGTACATTTACACAATGGCACACTACTCAACAATTAAAAACAAGGAAATCATGAAATTTGCAGGCGAATGGTGGGAACTAGAAAAGATCATCCTGAGTGAGGTAACCCAGAAGCAGAAAGGCACATGTGGTATATACTCACCAAACACTTGTTTTAGGAGCGCTCATGGTCAACTAAGGATGACTGTGCTTGTTCCATGGAGCAGACAAGTAATTGAATGTACAGGAAAGACAGACTGAGCCACTACAGAGAAACCCAGAATAACAGCATTACTTCAAAAAGCTCCCCTCAGGGTGGGGTTTCTAAGCTGGAAATACAGTAAATGCACTCTGCTTTGAGTATTCTATAAGGCTATGAGTTTTGATGGGTAAAGCTATATTCTATTATCTCCTATCTCAAAAATTTCTGTGCCCCCAAGTCCCTTTAAGAATTCCCTGTTCCTACTCATTTCATGTGCTGTGCTCTCTCCATTTTCATAAATAATATTTCTTACCCAGATCTGACCTCTTTATTCATAATTACACTAAAAAATGTTCTGGAACCATTTCAACAACAATCTTTGCTATGATAATTACAGTAGACACTTGGAGTCCTCAGATTACCAGAACTCTTAGTGGCATCGGAGGCCACTGGTTTACTAACTTCTTGAAATGTTCTCCATTCTTGGTATCCAGGATACCATCCTTTGTGGGGTTTCCTCCTACTTTCTTCTCCCTTCTTAGTGTCTTCAAGGCTCTTCTGCAGAAACTCTAACTGGGATCTTCAGGGCAGAAATCTGTGTCTGGCTCCATCTTGCAAAAGCACCTCTCTACTTTCTCAATATTACTAATAAATGCAAGAGAATGCTAATTATTTTACAGTAGCCTTTACATGGTGAAACATAAAGGGATGAGCAGTTCCTAAGATGAGGTTATGTCCCAATATATTTTCTCTGTTAGTTCACCAAGGCCCTTAAATAAGCCAGGCATACCAATCACAGTAAATAAGAATGATCCTCTGTTCTGCTCCATTAGCAGGTGCTTGGAATTTTAAAAATAGATCTTTTTCAGTATGGAAAGATTCTATACTTTTATTGAAAAACTGGCTACCTGGACCACACAAATTTTCTTCCTTCGCATGAATCAGTAATCTTGTCTGCGATGAATCAGTTGGAGTGCTCTTACATAAGAGCACAATAGCTAAGAGACCAAACTACTGGAAGAAATACCAGGGCAAAGGAGTAGTTCTCTTTAGTCCACAGGACCTCATAATGTTATTTAAGTAACTGCCCAATGAAATAGCTGCTTCCTGTGCAAGTTTAGAATAGCTCCTTCCCCAGCCTTTCAGATAAATAGTGTAGGAAAACCTATGATCATGTCAAGGGAAACTTTAGCTATCTATTGTTCCTGGATCATTTCCTGGGGATACGGTCAGAGAAATTACAGGAAGTTGATGATCACTATCTTTTCTCTAACTGATGTCAGTTGCAACACTGAATTTTGAAGTACAGATAACCAATGGCCCTTCTATTTACTTCAGTTTGTAGAGTTTGTGAATACATAGGCCTCTCTTATATTGGTCACTTTGAGGACACTGAAGCAATACTTTGAAAGAGGAATTGGGAATAAAGATATCAAAAGAAGCCTAATGAAATGACAATGAGACAATCAGGCTCTGAAGACCTTAAATACATTATCTTAGTTAATCTTTAAACCGTACTTATAAGATAGACATAACTTACTATCTCTATATAATAAAGAACAAACTAAAGCTAAAGAAATTAAATAAACTCAATTGAAGTCACATGACTAATATGTGGGAGATGGAATCCAAAATCAGATCCGTTTTAATCACATGCTCCCTATAAGTCAGTTGCTCGGTTAACCCCATGAGAAAGAAAGAAGAAGAGGTTTTAATGGATAAAGTATAAATGATTACATTAAAATGCCTGAAAATATCAATTATGTACTTTCAGATATTTCTCCGTATCCAATATAACTATGATGCTCAGGAAAAGATGAAAATCAGCCTAGCTTCATTGCCCTTAAGTAATTCACATTCTCCTCTATCCTTTTCCAAAAAGAAACTGGTCCTCTGCTATTGTGCATTTTGTCCTTATGATTAAAATAGTGATTTTTCAAAACTCATGACCAACTTACAGACCACAGACAGATGACTTTGAATCCCAAGGACTGAAGGCTAAGGTCGGTTATGAGCATTCAGAAACAGAAAGAGGGAATACTAGTCTTTAATGAGTAAGCACCAGGGTATGCCTAGCATTCTAGTCACCATAGCCCTCCTCTAAGAGAATACCACAGAAAATGTCAGATGACAACTGGAACAACATGGGAACGTGACTGAAGCCAACTGAGAGATTATAAGCGACCCTTTCAAATTTAGGTTGGCCTCCTGTGAGCTTCAGGTTTTTAGAGGGAGCCTCCTTTGTTACCTTCCCCTCATGTAACTACACAAACGCAGGAGCAGAAATCCTTATTCTCAAATTGTTTCATCATGGGAATCTCTCTCTCTCTCTCACAGTCCAGCAATATCAACCCATCTTTCAACGATCAACTTAAAAATCACTTTCTCCGTGAAGTGTTCTTCATCCAATTTCAAATTAATCCATTACATTCTTCATGTTGTCATAAACTTTACTTGTACATGTCATAGCATATAGATTCTATTTCTGTTAGACATGTTTGTTTCTTACTAATGGGTGAGCTCTTTGAGGGTAGTTTTATTTTCACCTTACAAACAGGAAAGAGAGTTTTATCTTTGTTCTATGTACTTTTCTTATTGTCTTTGGGTCTTTAGAAACTGATAAATGGACCAGCACAAAGAAAGGCTCTTGATAAATGCCTATTAAGTCAATGAATCACTATGGATTGGTAAATTCATGAGTGATAGAGACAAAGCATGACATGTGAAACATTCAAACAGTGGGCAAGATTTTAAAATATTTTTTTCCCTAAAAAGATTTGATATGGCTTAAAAACCACTTGAATTAGGGAAATTTTTCAGAGAACAAGTGAGTAATTTTGTTGCAAAGACTAATCTCTTAGTTTAGCACATAATAAAATATATCTTCTAAGCTTCTCTAATATTTCATCCTCAGTACAAACATATAATTCTCAGCTAAAAGAGTAATGCTGCTGAAAAAGCTTAAAAATACTAACAGACTTGGTGTCCTTTTTTTCATTATTCCTTTCTCAAAGCTAACTGCTAGAGGACATAGGTGAGAAAAAAAACTGTCAAGTGGAAATGAAGAAAAGTGTCAAAAAGAAATAAAGTTTCAAGGCAAAAGAGAAAGTAACCTTTGCCCGCTGAGAAAGTAACCTTTGCCGGCTGAGATGTGCTAGTATGTGAGTCAGTTGGCCTTAAATGGAACATCTACCAGATTGTAAAGATTTTGAAGAAACCTATTTTGCAAGAAGTGGGAAAGATATGGGACAGACAGGAAAAGAGGGAGGAAAGGGGGAGGAGGGAGGGAAGGAAAGACAGTCAGACAGAGATGCGAATTAAGGGAAAGGTGAGAAAAACAAGCAATTCCATCAGAAATGGAAGCACGTATTGAGAGCACTATCAAGACAGAAATTATTCTCTTTGATTAGCTCTTTTGAGCTGTGGCACACATTGACAAGGTTGGCTGTGGGCTTGGGATAAAGAGAAGCTGAATACCCTACAAAGGGACTGGATATGGAGGCAAGGCTTGTTCCATGTGCTTAATCAGTGCACTGCCTCCGTGTGTGTGTGTGTGTGTGTGTGTGTGTGTGTGTGTGTGTGGTGTTTCTGTCTGTCTGTCTGTGTGCTTGTGTTTCAGTATCTGTGTATGTGGTTAGGTTTCTGAGACATGGTCTCATGTAGCCCAGACTGGTCGTTTAACTCACTATGAAACTGAGCATAACTTTGTATTCCAGATCTTCCTGCTTCCACCTCCCAAATGCTAATATTATAAGCATGTACCACCACATCATGCTTAATAACCCTAATTTTAAAGGGAAGAGTGATGCTTCAAATGTAAACATTCAACTACTTACTTTGGGGTCCTTTTAAAAAGAAAATCCTTGTAAATTACAGTAATAGTTTGTCAATGTAGAAAATACTTTCAGAAAATATAGAAGAAACACCTAAATTTTTCTATTTGTTAATGAACTTTTCTTATTGTCAACTGCTTAAATCCAGTCCCCTCCTCCTCAGAAAGACAAGTTACGGCTAATGCTCAAACATTCATCTTCCCCTTCTAATTGCTGTGTAGGAGTAAATCTGTGATTCTGGGAGCAAACTTCAGTGAATAAATGAACGACTCTCTCATTTGCTATTTGGAAGTTATAAAAATTACAAGACATTATTCCATTATATTCCCTCATTTCCTTGTCATTGGGAAAGGTTCCAACCTTTCATCATATTAAAAAGCAATTATCAAAATGTTTTATTCCATAATAAGTTTGACTAGTAGCAGAGAAAGTATTCAGCAATCAAAATAAGGTGGGTTCTTTTTAGCATATAAACAGGTGAGTCAACCATCCAAATTTGAAAGAAAAAAATGTCAGAGAAAGCTTCCTCAGGAAACCATCCATTTCGGAGTTTGGTATCTTCATTTTGGCGTTTTTATACTTTCTGCTTCCAGCTAAGCCCTCCTGATTGCACTAGAGATCTTTTTGGTGGCCTGGTGGAGTTACAACTCCTACAAAAAGTGGGCACATGGCACTTTTCACCAAGATAAGCTGCCTTTGCTAAAAAGAATTCAGAGTGTTCTGCCATAGTTGTTCAACCAATAGTAGGCTCTCTCTGAAATCAACACAAATGGGGCACTACACTACTGAGCTGGGCAGAATTACAAAGAGATTTAAAGTTATACCTCCTAACCCCTCTGTGATAACCCTTAACATTTGTACAGACTCTTAAAACTTACAAAGGACTTTCCCTCCTAGGCTCTCTTTTATCCCCATGGTAACGCAAATGAGCCAGTAACATCTCTTCACCAATTGATAAATGAGAAGCTAAGGCTCAGAGAGTCAGCATGCCTGGTTGGGACTCATGAGGTTAGTTAGTTATCAGTGGCCTGAGCAGGTGCCCTGGACCTTTGAGGAAGTACGCAGTGCTCTTTTACACCCTGCTGCTTCTTCCAGAGCAACCAGTACAGAAGCATGCACAGAAAACACAGGGCATGTAGAATGGCGCTGCATTTAAAACTATCAGCCCGAGTGATCAGCCTTAAATGCAGGCAAAGGATATATATGATGAGATGGGCTGGAGTGTCACTTATGTCTAGAACTGCTGGAGTCCACAGCACCTTTGTGTGAAGTAGGCAGGAAAGGTGTTCTCTTTTGATGGATGCAGTTCTGAGGCTGCTTGTAGCTCACAGAAACTTTGCACAAAATGGAAAGGGTAGAAAATAGGTTTCCTCTCAGTGGATGTAACCAGGACCTACCTGAAGCAGGGCTTGGGTTTCAACCACAAAAATGGATAGCTTGGTACTAGGCCTTTCTACTTGATAGTACATGCTGGAACTGGAAAACCTAGAAGTAGGAAAATATTTCTAGACTCTTTGCTATTCAGTAGCAATAATTTTCAATTGGGGCATCTTAGATATTCTGGATCCTAGTCTCACTTCCCAAACCTATTGCGTCAGAATTTGCATTTCATGAAATCTGCAAGGGATTCTAGATGCTACAAACAGAAGTTGAGCCTAGAGAGGGATCCTGCATAGGAATAGGAAAGTGAATCAGCAATCACCCCTGAAGTGGCGTGCAAATTTTTCTGGCTGCAGAAAGAGGTTCTCTGTGTAGAACTCAGGATACTAAAAATGCTTCTTTTCTTTCTGGTTTCCTTCATTAGACTGACATTGTTGGTGCCATTTCTGATTCACTAAGCCCTTCACAGCTCCTGTTCCTGGGGAGGTCACTGCCTAGACATAATGGTGAACATTCAGACCAACACAAGTGCAGTGAAGATGTGTGCAAAGTTCTGGAGGAACACAGAGGCACAGTGAGCAACCATAACCATGCCTGCTATGTGGGTTAAATGTTGAAAGATGAGGGAATGCTCATACACAGAGAAGTGTTTCATCAGGCAAAGGTGGGACCCAGGCAGGTGGTAGGGTGCTGAATCTGCAATAGTTTACATAGTCCTCCCTTGCCTCTGTCTCAGGGCCTAGCCCAGTGACCAATGAATAGCTGTCACTCAATGAATACTAGCACTAACTGACTGACAAAGGGCTAGGACTAAAAAGTATGAAAGAATGGCATTAGAAAAAACAGGGGTTCAGACTAACTAGGAAAGGGAGACGTCATATAATTTCCCCTGAAATAATATGGTACATTTGGTTATGGCTAGGGAAGGATCTAAGAAATGTAGTGTGATAATAGGATTTCTTAACTGAAAGGAAAATGAAACAAACAACAACAGAAACAACAAAAAAACAGTTAGAAACATTTTTAAAGCACACCTGTTTTAAACATGTATAATCTTTAACAACTAGCTGGGCCAACCCTGCAATCAAGTCCCTTCTCTCCAAAGGAGCTGAGTGGAGGTCACTGAAAAAGGCTGTTGTCTGCTTTTTTTTTTCCCAAGCACTCTGTGGGGTTCCATTTTGGTTTGGATTAGAAAAAATGGACATTTTCCTTTTAAGCATATGTATTGTACAGAACAAGGAAAGTGTTCCCTAGATGAAATCCACTTATTAACCCTATCGCTTACTATCTGCATAAGAGTTTCAGAAAGGGGCAGAGGAAGTATGTCATAGGCCAACAACCCACAGGACCCAGAGGGGCTAATCCAAGTTCTGTTGATGCAGGACAACACATTACAACACATTGGCCTCAGGGCCTCTGTGTACTGGCTACTGCATTGTGCAACGTGAGTGGCTCGCAACACGAATCTAGTGGGAGCTGAAAGCAGACGACATTTTATATAGTATAAAGGATACATTTCAGAAATGGAAGTTAGATTCTGTTCCTGGGTAGAAAATAACTGTTGGGAATCCAGGGAAGACCAAGGGACCCATTGTGGTAGAAGTCAGTAGTGCTGGTGAGGGCCAGAAAGGGAAAGCAGTGATTACAAGTGAAAGGTCTAGAAGGCAATGGCCATCCCATTTGTGGCCCAAAACCAACGCAAAATGCTATATGTACTTAAAGCATTATGATATTATTTCTGTTGTATAAAAAATAAAATAACCTAAACGTGCAGTTCTTGAAGATGAGCTTTGTAGATGACAGTGTTGTGATACGATATCAGAAAGTTTAACATGTCTGAACCAAGCCTGGGATACAGCAAGATGAGAGCAATGATTCTGTGCATATTTCAAGGCTGAAGAGCTAACAGAATGAGAGGAACCATAAATTTGGAGAATTGGATGACTCACACGACTTCTAGTTTAGGTAGTGGCATAGGCTGATGAAGAAAATGAAAACAGTGAGTTAGAACCTGAACACATCCAGCTGGGGATGCTTAGGTGTCATTGACGTGCCGATGAAGTGCAGCACTGGAGTCCAGTGGGAATGCTGGCTTGGTGATACTGATACTGATGTTATGAGCATATTAGTAATGAAAGCCATATAAGTAAACTATCTTTTCCAAGGAGAATAGAGTACAGTCAAGAATGAGAAGAGAAACCCAGGAAAAGCCAACAAGGACCAGCCAGCTACTGAAAGGTGACATGAAATCTAGGGAGGGCAAGTTTGCTAAGATTTTTCAATGTTACAAGAAGTTGGTGGGGGTAAGGGCTTAGAGGGCATCACCAGTGTTGATGTCAGATTGTGCCTACCCTAAATTACTCCATACTGTGGAAAACAATAATTTTTATAGATTTGGCCTTGCCCTCAGAGACTCCATTTTACAAAGAGCATTTGGATCCGTTTTGGGGTTAAAGCATGACTCTGTGCCTCGGTGGATACATAAACAGCACCATCTGCCTGGTCCTATCCACGAGGCAGAGACTGATCAAAACTTATTCCTAAAAGAATGCCAGTCTAAAATTTCTCAACCACCCTACAAATCCATCAAAGCAAATGGAGAGAGACCACAGGGAAATGTTATATATATATATATAAATGTTATATATATATATATATATATATATATATATATATATATATATATATATAAAATTTGGAAAACCAGATTTATATGTAAAGGGCTTATCAACCACTCTAGACTGAGAAATGGGTGTAAGCCTTCACCTGGCCCCCATAACAGTGATTGCCCAGGCAGACTGTTACCTGACTACATGGTGAGTGTATTAGGGGACAGACCATTAGAGAGTTCATGACAGTCCTAGGGGCTCCAGCTGGAGCTTTGTCTTCCCTGTTGACATGCTCTCTCAACTGTATGTCTGTCTATCTATCTGCTCCTTGGCAGTTTAAACAAAAAGAGTCTAGTGTTACTGTAACTTGATATGCCACAATTAGTTGATATTCCAGGGATGTTGGATCTTTTCTGAAGGTAAACAGAGGAGGACTGGATCTGGAGGAAAGGGGAGTTGGGGAGACGTGGAGAAAGAGGAAACATCAGTCTGGATGTAATGGATGAGAGAAGAATAATTTTTTAAATCTAATTTTTAAGAAAAATTAATAAAATTAAGTAATTAATTTAAAAAATACCCTCCACAGGCTCATGTGTTTGAACAGTTGGTGGCACGATTTGGGGAGGTTATGAAACCTTTGGGAGGCCTTGCTGGAGGAAGTACATTGATGGGGGTGGCTCATCTAGTTTGCTCATCTAGCTCTCTACGTTCTGTGTGTGGACCAAAATGTAACCACCCAGCTTCGTGCTACTGCCAGCATGTCATGCCCTCTCAACCACTGCAGATTCTTGCCTTCAGGGAGTCAAAATAAACTGTTTCCTTGGTTGCTTTTGATTATACTATTTTATTACAGCAACATAAAAGTAACCAATAGGATAGCATTAATTTATTCACCCATTCACTAATCTGTCCCTGGCTCTGTCCTTTACCTCTACTGCCTCCATGACCTTACTTTGCTTCTGCAGTTCCATAAGAACTTGACACTTCATTCAACTCTGACCCTCCAGCAGTGTCTCTAGAGACTTACATCAAAGCTAGTTGTCTGATGCCTCCAGAGACTTATCTTTCATACCTATTGACTTCCCCTGCTGCCTTCTCTGTTAGGCTCCTTTGAAACTCCCTGAACTCTACTGTGGCTTTATTAGCCTTTTATAGATATTTTGTAACCTACAGATATGATATATATGGAAATATATGGATTTTCATCATATCTATATGAATATGTGAATATGTATCCATGCATACATTTACTGCATAATGTGGAACATGTGAGCTATATTAGTAATTAAGGTTGGGATAAAAGAGCCCATGTTTGTCTCAACTACCTACTCAAGGGAATCAGAACTAGTTAAGAAAGTGCTTCCAATTTGTGAATGCATAGTTATCCAATAAATACAAACAACTCTGAAAGACACAAACATCCACCTATGTTTCTACATAATGTGTTGACAACAATCATATTAGCTGAGTAGTAAGTCACAAGTAATGTCTGCTACAGCAGTTTCAGTGGTTTGGAGGGATAAAGACCTAGATTGCAATGGAGTGGAGGGTGGCTGCAAAATCAGAGACTGGAAAGTATGATGGGCTTTGATGATGAAAAGAGGTAGTGGTGGGAGGAGAAAAACGGCTCTTGTAGTATGTCAGAGGGTTGGGCATGGTGGACACACAAGGATGCATTTGGGAGGTCATAGAGAAGGGACTGATGGAAGTAAGCCTCTGCTAAGGCGACAGAGGGATCTGTTTTCGAGAAGAAGAACACCTGCTTTGCAACAGGAAGGGGAGGCTGAAGAGATGGCTCACTGAGCAAAAGCACTTGCTGCTCCTGTAGAAGACCCCAGGTTGTTTCCCAGCACTCACAATGTGACATATGACTGTTCCAGGGACTCTGACAGTTCCAGGGAATCTGACATCATCTTCTGGCCTTCATAGGCACCTGCTCATACTTGGTGTGAGAGTCATGCTCACACACACACACACACACACACACACACACACACACACACACAC
>NW_026585894.1:15798414-15811313 GCF_907164565.1 Psammomys obesus
CACACACACACACACACACACACACACACACACACACACACACACTTGAATACTTGAATGTGCATAAAAGGTGAGATAGAATAAAAAGAGGTAGTGGTAGAAGAGAGGGATCAAGGTAAGGTAAGAGAGGGGGCATAGAGAATGAAGAGGGTGGAGATTAGACCTGGGGAGAGAGAGGAAGAGAGGACAGAAGGCCTGTGGAAAAAGAGAAACAGAGGGTAGGGGAATCTCTGTGACAAGCTGGAGACCTATGTCAGGGTAGGCCGATGGGAAGATACAAGGAGGACTCAAGCAGAGATTCCTAGTAGCAGAGGCCATAGAGACTGAAGAGGACACCCTCTAACTACACTAGTCTCCTAATAGATGAAGAGAAACACCAACCCAAACACAAAAACTTCAATCTCAAATTTTCCCTGCCTACCAGATAAAGATAGAGCAGAGATTGAGGGAATGCCCAACCAATGTCTGGCCCAACCAAAGACCCACCCTACCTGAGAATGCCAACCCCTGACACTATTAATAATACTCTACTAAATTTGCAGACAGAAGCCTGTCAGAGTTGTCCTCTGAAAGTTTCTACCTAGAAGCATCTCAAAACAGATGCTGAGATTCACAGCCAAACATTGGCTGATGGATAGAGGGTCGTGTGGAAAAGTGGCAGGAAGAAGAAAATGATCTAGAGATGACAGGAGCTCCACAAAAAGACCAAGAGATATAACTATTCAGGACCCAGAAGGGCTTGCTGAGACTGAAGCATCAACCAAGGACCATGCAGAAACTGGACTTAGGCCCTCTACTAAGATGTAACAGATGGAGAGCTTAGGCTTCATGAGGGTCCTCTATTAAGGGAAGTGGCTCTGCATCAGACAGGGACTCACTTGCCAGTCTTTTGATCACATCACCTGATGGGACAGCCTAGAAAGGCCACACGGGAAGAAGACAGGTTCAATCCTGATGAAACTTGATGAACTGGAGTGGTTGGGAAGCTCCCCTTTTATGAGAAAAAGGGGAAGGCTAAGGGGGTGAGAAAGATGGTGAGACTGGGAGAAAAGTAGGGGTGGGGCAGCAATAAAGATGTAAAGTGAATAAAAATACATTTTTAAAAGAAACCAAGTAAACAAATAAATATAAAATGGTTACTCTAACAGTATAGAAGTTCAATGAATTGTACAGTTCTGTGGTCTGGTTAATTTCAATGTGTCATATTTTTATTTGCAATGTTTTTTTCATAATAAGTTTAAAATAAAAATTTAAAAAAGAAGAAATAGGAAAGAATTGAGAGTTAAATAAACAAGCAATGGAATGTGCTGGTTCAGAAAACATTCTCCTCATTTATAGAAATATTGGTGCCTGGAGAATTAACAGAGAAGAAAGAGTCAGTCAGGCTCAACTGTACTAAATAATAAGTATTATGAACTGCTCATAGCAACTTGTGTCCAATTAATATATGTCACTCTAACAGTTCTGCATATCCATCCGTACTTTTCAAGTTTCCTTTCCTTTAAGTTTGATTTGATTTCGCAATTAAGCTCTTTTTAAGTCTGTTCAGTCTTCCCCAATTGATGTCTATATAATATTGCTTTTCATCCTCTTGACAAAGTTTTTAGAAGGCGCATTAAGTTGGACAAGAGGCAAGTCGCTCATGCCAGTTGACCTCCATACATTTAAATACCACGATTAGTGGATGAGAGAAAAGTGAATGTATATATAAGGGAAAGGGGTGCAACTTTATGTCACAGGCAAGCAATATGCTTTTTGGTGTACATGCCTGTCCCACTTTGACAGAGTGTGTTTTAATTAAACTGTATCCTAGGTGTCTGGTAGTTGCATTTAGTTATATCCCAAGGAACAGAGCCTTGATGAGCACAGCACATGTAGCCTTTGGAGGCCTGGCTGAGATGCGCTTTAGTGTACACTACAGCAAAACTTATTCTAAGAAAGTTTTGTTGTTATTTTCTCCCATGATGAATGATATCTTGGTCTTAGGAAAAAAAAGTCTTGATCTAAGAAAAAATGATGATATACACATTACATATAGTATCATCACATTCAAAATCTTTCTTGAATAAGTTTTAATTTTTCCATAACCTGAAGAGATAGACAAGACTTTTTAGACTTTTGAATAGAGGAAGAAATGGAAGCTTCATCTCCACAGCCTACTTCCTAGTTCTTTGTTCTTATTCGCAGCAGCAGCCACTAAAGAAGTGTTTGTACTCGGCGTCTCAATTCTGTCTTAAAGCCACACCAATGAGTCTCTTGTCTCTAAAACTGTACAAAGCCTGCTTCACCTGTATTACCATTCTCAATCATTAGGTCCATTCTTAGTCTTAATCTTCCCTGTCTGTGCTGCAGCATTTAAGACTAAGAATTTTCTTCCCTTAGTTTTTAGAACACCACTCTCTCAGTTGTCCTACGTCTTCACTGGTCACCTTAGTCTGCTTCGTCTCTTTTCTGAGTTCCTTCGGCCTCCTCTATTTCTCCCACTCTCTAAGTAGTCTCATCTTGTCTCATCACTTTGTAAGCCATCAGTATACTCATTATTCCCATATTTATATTCCAGGCAGGACTTCAGCTTTGAACTTCAAACTTGGGTATCCAATTGCCCACCGTTTCCATAAGGCTTTCTACCAGATACATGTCCAAAACATTTCTATGATCTCTCCACATTTTAAAATTTAAAACAAGATGTATACATGTAACGTAACATCACTTGGTATACAAAACCACGAATTCACAAATTTTCCTGTTTGTAAGAGGTTCAGGAATAAAGAGATAGCAACAATTAAGGAAGTGGCAAAGCAATGACTGGCCCAACTTGAGATCCATGCCATAAGAGCGAACCCATCTCTGACACTATTAATGATGCTCTACTATGCTTGCAGACAAGAGCCTAGCATGACTCTCATCAGAGAGGCTTCACCCAGCAGCTGATGCAAACACATGCAAAGCCCCACAGCCAAACATTAGTCAGAGTTCAGGGAGTCTTGTTGAAGATAGGGAGGAAGGATTGAGGGAGCCTGAGGGTTCAAGGATACCACAAGAAAACCTACAGAATCAACTCAGCTGGACCCGTAGGGACTCACAAAGAATGAACCATCAGCCAGAGAGCATGCATAGGACTGACCTAGGTCCCCTGCACATATGTAATAGATATGCAACTTGGTCTTCATGTAGAACCCATAACAGGAGCAGGGGCTGTCTCTAATTCTGTTGTCTACTTTTGCATTCCTTTCCCCTAATTGGGCAGCCTTGTCTAGCCTCAACAGAAGAAGGTGTATCCAGTCCTACTACAACTTGATATGCTAAGGACGGTTAATAACCATGGGATGCCTCTCCTTCTCTGAGGCGGAAGCTGAGGGGATGAAGGGAGGGGAAGGAAGAGGCAGAGACTGGGAGGGAGGGGAGGGAAGCTCTAACTGAGATGTAAAGTACATAAATAATTAATTAAAAACATTGCTTGGTATAAATTATAAATTATGCATTTATAATGTATAATTTATATCAGATAAGAAGTATCTTTATCTGGATTGTTCAGGATGAAACCTTAAAGTCACTACATATAGGCTTAACAAATATGTCTAGAAGTAACCAGTCACCTTGCAGTAATTTTTTTTAAATCTTTTATTTTTTTTATTAATTACACTTTATTCATTTTGTATCTCCCCATGAGCCCCTCCCTCCTCCCCTGCCGATCCCACCCTCCCTCCCCTTTCTGCATGCATGCCACTCCCCAAGTCCACTGATAGGGGAGGTTCTCCTCTCCTTCTTTCTGATCTTAGTCTATCAGTTCTCATCAAAAGTGGCTGCATTGTCCTCTACTGTGGCCTGGTAAGGCTGCTCCCCCCTCAGGGGGAAGTGATCAACGAGCAGGCCAATCAGATTATGTCAGAGGCAGTCCCTCTTCCCATTACTATGGAACCCACTTGGACACTGAACTGCCATGGGCTACACCTGTGCAGGGGTTCCAGGTCATCTCCACAAATAGTCCTTGGTTGGAGTATGAGTCTCTGGGAAGTTCCCTGTGTTCAAATTATCTTGTTCTGTTGATCTGCTTGTGGAGTTCCCGTTCCCTCCAGCTCTTACTATTTCCCACTTCTTACATAAAATTCCATTCACTCTGCCCATCAGTTGTCCATCAGGCTCAGCATCTGCTTTGACAGTCTATACTGCAGAAGCTTTCAGAGGCCCTCTGTGGCAGGTTTCAAGGTTGTTTCCTGTTTTCTTCTGGCTTTCAGAGGCCCTCTGTAGCGGGTTCCGAGGTTGTTTCCTATTTTCGTTTTCTTCTGATGTACATCCTCTTTGCCTTTCAGGATGGGGATTGAACATTTTAGTTAGGGTCCTCTCTTTTGCTTAGTTTGTTTAGATGTACAGCTTTTAGTGGGTTTATTCTATATTGTATGTTTATATGAGTGAGTATATACCGTGAGTGTCTTTTTGCTTCTGGGTCAACTCACTCAGGATGATCCTTTCCAGGTCCCACCATTTACCTGCAAATTTCATGATTTCCTTATTTTTCATTGCTGAGTAATACTCCGTTGTATAGATGTACCACAGTTTCTGCATCCATTCTTCAGTTGAGGGGCATCTGGGTTGTTTCCAGCTTCTGGCTATTACAAATAAAGCTGCTACAAACATGGTTGAACAAATGTCCTTGTTGTGTAGTTGCGCCTCTTTTGGGTATATGCCTAGGAGTGGTATGGCTGGATCTTGAGGAAGCGCTATTCCTAGTTGTCTGAGAAAGCGCCAGATTGATTTCCAGAGTGGTTGTACCAGTTTACATTCCCACCAGCAGTGGAGAAGGGTTCCCCTTTCTCCACAACCTCTCCAGCATGTGTTGTCCCTTGAGATTTTCATCTTGGCCATTCTGATGGGTGTAAGGTGAAATCTCAGGGTTGTTTTGATTTGCATTTCCCTAATGGCTAATGAGGTTGAGCATTTCTTTAAGTGCTTCTCTGCCATTCGATATTCCTCTAAAGAGAATTCTCTCTTTAGCTCTGTTCCCCATTTTTTAAGTGGTTTACTTGGTTTGTTGCTTTTCAGCTTGTTTAGTTCTTTATATATATTGGATATGAGTCCTCTGTCAGATAGAGGGTTGGTGATGATTCTTTCCCAATCTGTAGGCAGTCGCTTTGTTTTGATGACGGTGTCCTTTGCTTTACAGAAGCTTTTCAATTTCATGAGGTCCCATTTATTGATTGTTACTCTTAGAGCCTGTGCTGTTGGTGTTCTGTTCAGGAAGTTTTCTCCTGTACCAATGAGTTCTAGGGTATTCCCCACTTTTTTTTTCTAGCCGATTTAATGTGTCTGGTTTTATGTTGAGGTCTTTGATCCACTTGGACTTCAGTTTTGTGCAGGGTGATAAGTATGGATCTATTTGCATTTTTCTACATGTAGACATCCAGTTGGACCAGCACCATTTGTTAAAGATGCTATCTTTTTTCCATTGTATGGTTTTGGCATCTTTGTCAAAAATCAGGTGTCCGTAAGTGTGTGGGTTTATTTCTGGGTCTTCTGTTCGATTCCATTGATCCACCATTCTGTTTCTATGCCAGTACAATGCAGTTTTTATAACTGTTGCTCTATAGTACAGCTTGAGATCAGGGCTGGAGATACCTCCAGAAGATCTTTTATTGTAGAGGATTGTTTTAGCAATTCTCGGTTTCTTGTTATTCCATACGAAGTTGAGAATTTTTCTTTCCAGGTCTATAAAGAATTGTGTTGGCAATTTGATGGGAATTGCATTAAATCTGTAGATTGCTTTTGGTAAGATGGCCACTTTTATTATGTTAATAATAAAAGCCAAGCCATGAGCATGGGAGATCTTTCCATCTTCTCAAATCTTCCTCTAATTCTTTCTTCAGTGACTTGAAATTTTTTTCATACAAGTCTTTGACTTGCTTGGTTAGGGTTACGCCAAGGTACTTTATGTCATTTGTGGCTATTGTGAATGGTGTTGTTTCTCTAATTTCTTTCTCAGCCCTTTTGTCTTTTGTATACAGGAGTGCTACTGATTTTTTTGAGTTAATTTTATATCCGGCCACTTTGCTGAAGGTGTTTATCAGCTGTAGGAGTTCCCTGGTAGAGTTTTTGGGGTCACTCATATATACTATCATATCATCTGCAAATAGTGATAATTTGACTTCTTCTTTTCCCATCTGTATCCCCTTGATCTCCTTCGACTGTCTTATTGCTCTAGCAAGGACTTCCAGCACTATGTTGAAGAGATATGGAGACAGTGGGCAGCCTTGTCTTGTCCCTGATTTCAGAGGGATTGCTTTAAGTTTCTCTCCGTTCAGTTTGATGTTGGCTATAGGCTTGCTGTATATCGCCTTTACTATGTTTAGATATGTGCCTTGTATCCCTGATCTCTCCAGTACTTTAAACATGAATGGATGCTGGATTTTGTCAAATGCTTTTTCAGCATCTAGGGAGATTATCATGTGGTTTTTTTCTTTCAGTTTGTTAATATGGTGGATCACATTGATGGATTTCCGTATATTGAACCACCCCTGCATACCTGGGATGAAGCCTACTTGGTCATAGTGGATAATATCTTTGATGTGTTCTTGGATCCGGTTTGCAAGTATTTTGTTAAGTATTTTTGCATCAATGTTCATAAGGGAGATTGGCCTGAAATTCTCTTTCTTTGTTGAGTCTTTGTGAGGTTTAGGTACCAAGGTGATTGTGGCTTCATAGAATGAATTTGGTAATGTTCCTTCTGTTTCTATTTTGTGGAATAGTTTGAAGAGAATTGGAGTTAGCTCTTCTTTGAAGGTCTGGTAGAATTCTGCGCTGAAGCCATCTGGTCCTGGGCTTTTTTTGGATGGGAGACTTTTTTTGGATGGGAGACTTTTGATGACTGCTTCTATTTCTTTGGGGGATATAGGACTATTTAGTTGATTTACCTGGTCCTGATTCAGCTTTGGTGAGTCAAATCGATCAAGAAAATTGTCCATTTCATTTAGATTTTCAAATTTTGTGGCATATAGACTTTTGAAGTAAGTCCTAATGATTGTTTGGATTTCCTCAGTGTCTGTAGTTATGTCCCCCCTTTCATTTCTGATTTTGTTGATTTGGGTGGTGTCTCTCTGCCTTTTAGTTAGCTTGGCTAAGGGTTTGTCTATCTTGTTGATTTTCTCAAAGAACCAGCTCTTGGTTTCATTGATTCTTTGAATTGTTTTATTTGTTTCTAATTGATTGATTTCAGCCCTGAGTTTGATTATTTCCAGCCGTCTACTCCTTTTTGGTGTGTCTGCTTCTTCTTTTTCTAGGGTTTTTAAGTGGGTCATTAAGTTGCTTGAATGAGCTGTCTCGAATTTCTTCTTGAAGGCACTTAGTGGTATGAACTTTCCTCTTAGCACTGCTTTCATTGTGTCCCACAAGTTAGGGTATGTTGTGTCTTCATTTTCATTGAGTTCTAGGAAGACTTTAATTTCTTTCTTTATTTCTTCCCTGACCCAGCTGTCATTTAGTAACAAGTTGTTCAGTTTCCATGAGTGTGTAGGCTTTTTGCTATTTCTGTTGTTGTTGAAGTCCAGCTTTATTCCATGGTGATCAGACAGGATACAAGGGATTATTTCAGTCTTCTTGTATCTGTTGAGGCTTGCTTTGTGACCAACTATATGGTCTATTTTGGAGAAGGTTCCATGAGGTGCTGAGAAGAAGGTAAATTCTTTTGTGTTTGGGTGTAAAGTTCTGTAGATGTCTGTGAGGTCCATTTGATTCATGACCTCTGTCAGAGATATTGTTTCTTTGTTTAATTTCTGTTTTGTTGACCTGTCCTTTGTTGAGAGTGGGGTGTTGAAGTCTCCCACTATTAATGTGTGGTGATCTATATGTGGTTTAAATTTTATCAATGTTTCTTTTACAAATGTGGGTGCTCTTGTATTTGGGGCATAGATGTTCAGGATTGTGATGTCTTCCTGTTGGAATTTTCCCTTGATGAGTATGAAGTGTCCTTCCTCATCTCTTTGTATTAATTTTGGTTGAAAGTCTATTTTATCAGATATTAGAATGGCTACTCCTGCTTCTTTCTTGGGTCCATTTGCTTGGAAAGTCATCTTCCAACCTTTTACCCTCAGGTAATGTCTATCTTTGTGTCTTAGGTGTGTTTCTTGTATGCAACAGATTGCTGGGTTTTGTTTACGTATCCATTCTGTTAAACTGTGTCTTTTTACTGGAGAGTTGAGTCCATTGATGTTGAGAGAGATTAATGACCAGTGGCTGTTAGATCCTTTGATTTTGATGTTGGCTGTGTTCATAAGGTTGTGTGCTTGGTTGCTTTTTGTTTTGCTGTAGTAAGGTTAATTATTTCCTGTGTTTTCTTGACAGAAGCTAATTTTCTTGGGTTGTATTTTCCCTTCCAGTATCTTCTGTAATGCTGGATTTGTGTGTAGGTATTGTTGAAATTTGTTTTTGTCATTGAATATCTTGTTTTCTCCGTCTATGAGGACTGAGAGTTTTGCAGGGTATAGTAGCCTGGGTTGACATCTGTGTTCTCTTAGGGTCTGCATGATATCTGTCCAGGCCCTTCTGGCTTTCCTAGTTTCTGTTGAAAAGTCAGGTGTGATTCTAATGGGTTTGCCGTTATATGTTACTTGGCCTTTTTCCCTTGCAGCTTTTAGTATTTTTTCTTTGTTCTGTATACTTCCTGTTTTGATTATTATGTGGCGGGAGGATTTTCTTTTCTGGTCAAATTTGTTGGGTGTTCTGTAGGCCTCATATATCCTTATTGGCTTCTCCTTTAACTTGGGGAAATTTTCTTCAATGATTTTGTTGAAAATATTTTCTGGGCCTTGGAGAAGGGAGTCTTCTTTTTCCTCTATTCCTATTATTCTTAGGTTTTGTCTTTTCATATTGTCTTGGATTTCTTGGACGGTCTGTGTCAGGAATTTTTTGGATTTAACATTTTCTTTGACAGATACATCGATTTCTTCCATTGTATCTTCTACACCTGAGATTCTTTCTTCCATTTCTTGTATTCTGTTGGTTATGCTTACCTCTGTAGTTCCTGTTTTCTTCCCTAAATTCTTCCTCTCCATTATTTCCTCCATTTGTGTTTTCTTTAATTTTTCTAGTTCTATCTTCAGGTCTTGAGTTGTTTTGTTTACTTCCTTCACCTGTCTGCTTGTATTTTCCTCTTTTTCTTTTAGTTCCTTCAACTCTGTCTCTTTGATTTCTTTCAGTGATTTAATTATTTCTTCTCTGAAGGCCACAAGCTGTTTGGCTGCATCTTCCCGTATTTCTTCACGAATGGCCCTAATTTGCTTGTCTTTATCTTCCTCCATTTCTTTACGGATAGCCATGATCTGTTTGGTTTTATCTTCCTCTAATTCTTTACGTATTTTATCTGTTTCCTCTATTATTCTCTTCATCAACATAGATGTAAGGTCATCTTCTTGATTTTCTATTATGCTGCATTGTTCAGGGCTGTTCGCCCCTGGATGGCTGGGTTCTGGAGATGCCATATTGCTCTGTCTTTTGTTGGTAGAGCCTTTACGCTGACCTCTACCCATTGGGCTGATTTAGGTTTTGGCTGTTAGTTTATGTGCTTCCTGGAGTCCTGAGGTAGGGAGTATCCCCTTGGCCGGAAGATGATTTTTCCTGAAGGAGTCCTTCTCTGCTTTTTGGTTATGGTCACTGTATGGCCAGTGTTTCTCCGGAGATGCCACTGCTCACCTCAGGTTTATAGCCCTGAGTAGTAGCTCTGGTCTATGTTAGGCAGGGGGGGATCTCCTCTTACCCATAAAATTTCTCAAGACAGCTACCCCACTGCTGGGTTTCTTGTTATAAATTTAGTGTGCTGCTGCTCACTAAATTTCCATGTACAGTCCTCTTGAAGAAACTGCTGATTCCCTAGCTATGGGGTTTTCTCCCAACAGGGAAACTCAGTCTGTTATCCTGGGGTGCACAGTTCTGTCTAAGAAAGTGGGAGGTGCACTCAGCAAGTCTCTGGGCCAAAGGCTGATTGCTCTGCTCTGGACCTGGAGAATGTGCACCTAGGTTGAGTTGGCGCCTGGGGGCACTGCTCTGGTCTGGAGGCTGGGTGCCTCACTCTGGACCAGAAGCTGTGTGTCTCTGTCTGGGATGGCGGCTGTAGGCACCACTCTGGTCCAGACGCTGTGGGTGCAGCCCCCCTGAAGGATCAGGGATTCCTACAGTTTTGGCAGTCCAGCCAGGGACAACTGGCCGATCCCTGGCACAGTATCTGAGGGCTGCTGTAATGGCTCTTCGGCTCCTGCAGGTCCGAGGATGCAGCTGTGTGTCCCAGTGCCCCAGGGGAACTCAATAATGGCAGCAGAGCACAGCGCTCCTGCCTGCACTAGAGTCTGCATGAGTCCAGGAAGTGTTTTGGTGCTGGGTGTCCTAAGCGTTAGAGCTGCTGACCCCCTCCGCTGGGGGTTTCCTCCTGCCAGAGACACGCAGTCTGGTGCCCTGTTGCCCTGGTGCCCACAGTTCTATCTGAGGCGGCAAATCACGCGCGCGCAGGCAGGGCTCTGTGCAGGCAGGCGCCTTTGTCCCTCCCGGCTCTGGGTCCGGGCTGGCTCCTGGGGCACCCGCGGAACCCGAGTCTTTTCCAGGGGATGTCTGGGTAACCTGGGGTCGGTCCCAATTGTTTCCTGCTCCGTGGGGTTATCTCTCGACTGGGAAATCCAGTCTATGGTGTTGTGGGCCCACAGTTCAGTCTGGGACCGTGACCAGATCGCGCTGGTGTGTGGCTCTGGGCTGGTGACCAAGCGCCTGGCGGAACCGGTATCTCTTCCGCGGTTTTGCCGGGTGAGTTAAAGCTGATCGAATCCCCCACCGTGGGGTATCCTCTCACCTGAGAAACACAACCACTTGTGTTTTATGGCCGCGAGTTCTGATTGCTGGTCACTGTGCCAATCCTGCTGTGCTGCTCCTCAGAATGAGAGTCCTCCCGGCGCTGCCATCTTGCCCTCCAGTAATTTTTTTTAAATCTTTGAGAATTATGTTCAGTAAGTTTCAACCATATTCATTACTCCCCTATCTCTTCCCATATCTACCCTACTTTCCTATTTACTCATCAAATCTGTTTGTTTTTTCTATATATTCAAAACTGTGTGGCCTTTCACTTAAGTATGGACAACCGACCAGTGGCAATACTCTTAAAGAAAATAGGCTCTAATTCTCCCAGCAGCTATCAATTGCTAATAACTCCTCTATTACGAGTGAGACTTCATGTCCACCCCCTTTCCATGCTGGGATATAGTCTGGCTTGAGATTGCAGGGGACCTGTACATGCTGTCACAAAGCACTGTGGACATATGTGCAGCTGCCCCGCTGTGTCTGGAAGACATTGTTTCCTTGTATTAATTCACCAGGTTTGACTCTTACAGTCTTATTGTTCCCTCTTCCTCAATGTTCCTTGAGCCTTGGAAGGAAGAGGCACAATGTGGATATCTCATTTAGGGCTAAGAATTATGTAGTTTCATATTCTCCACACCTTGGCCAGTTATGGGTCTCTGTGTTAATCACTACCTATGGAAAATACAAGCTTCTCTGATGAGGGTTGAGAACTGACACCTTTCCCCTTCTCATTCACCATACCTATTCATCTCTTGTTCTAACCAGTGATGCCTTTGTCCACCATGCTTAGTCAGGTGATTAGTTTCCTCTCCCCTTTCCCAAATGCCACCTTCTCTAAAAGGTTTACCCTGATTAACACATTAATTTTTAATATAATTTTTTATTTACTACAATTTATGCACTTTGTATCCCAGCTGTAGCCCCTTCCCTCATTCCCTCCCAATCCCACCCTTCCTCCTTTTTCTCCTCCCATGCCCCTTCCCCAGTCCACTGATAGGAGAGGACATCCTCCCTTTCCATTTGAACCTAGCCTATCAGGTCTCATCAGGACTCTTTTTCATAGTCTTCCTCTGTGGCATGGTAAGGTTGCCCCTCCCCCCGCCTCAGGGGGAGGTGATCAAAGAACCAGGCACTGAGTTCATGTCAGAGACAGCCTCTGCTCCCCTTCCTAGGGAACCCACTTAGACACTGAGCTGCCATGGGCTAACCCATTTAATACTACATACTCCTCACAACAACCCTACATGTAAGAACTCTCCCGTGCTTATCTTGTACTTTAGTTCTTGCCATTCACCACCTACTAAGCATAGCTCACAATCTGTATGCTTACTATATTAATTACTTGTCATTCATCTCTTCCTATCAAAATACAAACCTCGTGTACGTTGCTCACTTTGGTGTCCCAAGCACTTAGAGTAGTGTCTGCCATATAACGGCTCCAGGAAATGTTTGTTGGATTGAATTAGAAAATTTAAATAGCTTGAGCTGATACGATGGCTCTGTGTGTTAGAAAGCGTGCTACCAAGCCTGATGATCTGAGTTTGATTCCCGGAAAGCCTACATGGTTGGAGGAGAATTGACTTCCTCAGGTTGTCTTCTTATTTTAACATACTTGTTTCCACAAGGACACGAGAGGAAACACACACACACACACACACACACACAAACACACACGTCCACACAGAACAAACAAGCACATAAATGAATAGAAAGCTATTGTCTTAGTTGGGGTTGCAATTGCTGTGATAAAACACCATGGCTAAAGCAGCTTGCAGAAGAAAGGGTTTATTTTACTCACAATTCCAAATAACAGTTCATCATCAAAAGCAGTGATGACAGAAGCTCAAACAAGGCAGGAACCTGGAAGCAGGAACTGATGCAGAGGCTATGGATGGGTGCTGCTTACTGGCTTTCTCCACATGGATTGCTCAGTGTGTGTGTGTGTGTGTGTGTGTGTGTGTGTGTGTATGTGTGTGACTTAGAAATGACTTAAAGCAATCTGTCTGTCCATCCATCCATCCATCCATCTATCTATCTATCTATCTATCTATCTATCTATCTATCTATCTATC
>NW_026585894.1:15811323-15816842 GCF_907164565.1 Psammomys obesus
ATCTATCTATCTATCTATCTATCTATCTATCTATCTATCTATCTATCCATCTATCTTTCTCTCATATACTACATCCTGACCGGAGTTTCTTCTCCCTCCACTCCTTCCAGTCCCTCCCCTCCACCTCCTCTCTCCCCCAGTTCTGACTATTCAATTTCCCTTCAGAAAAAGAACAGGCCTCCCAGGGATATTAACCAAACATGATATAACAAGTTACAATAAGACTAGGCACATACCTCATATCAAAGCTGGATGAGGCAAACCAGTAGAAGGAGAAGAAAAAGGGTCCAATAGCAGGCAAATGAGTCAGAAAAGCCCCCACTCCCACTGTTTGAAGCCCCACAAGAACACCAAACTATACAACCATACATATGCACAGAGGGCCTGGGTCAGACCCATACAGAATTTTTTTGTGGTTATTGCTTCAGTCTCTGTTAGCCCCATTGAGCCCAGGTTATCTGATTCTGTGAGCTGTGTTTCTATGGTGCCCTTGACCCCCTGGCTCCTACAGTCCTCTCTCCCCTACTTCTATGTGAGTCCATGAGTTCTACCTAATGTTTGGCTGTGGGTCTCTGCATCTGCTCTTATCAGTTGCTGAATTGAACCTCTCTAATGACAGTTATGATAGCCTACAGTCTATGAGTATAGCAGAATATCATTAGGAGTAATTTCATTGATTTAGTTTTGCCAGTTGTGTTTTGTTCTAACCTAGGTCTCTGAGCTATCCAGCCTCTAGTTCCTTGCCATCCAGGCAGTGTCAGGTATGGGATCCCTCTCATGACATGGGCTTCAAGTTGGACCAGTCATGGGTTGACCACTCTCACAAGTTCTGTGCCAACTTTATTCTAACACATCTTTCAAGCAGGACAAACTGTAGGTTGGAGATTTTATGGCAGGGTTGGTCTTGCAATTTCTCCACTGGAAGCGTTGCCTGGTTATAGAAGATGGCCAGTTCAGGATGCATATCACCCATTACTAGGAGTCTTTGATAGACTCACCCTGGTAGATTCTAGGGAGTTTCTATTACATTAGGTTTCTACTCAACCTGTGGTTGGTTTTCTTAACCTATGACCACCAGCCCTGACCACCCAACAATGGGGTGGAACCCCCGACATCAATAACTATATAAGAAAATGCCTTACAGATGGATCTTATGGAGGAATTTTCTTGATTGAGGCTCCTTCCTTTCAGGTAACACTAGCTTGTGTCATGTAAGACATAAAACTATCCAGGAAACTATAGTATATTGCTCAAGGTTTGTTATATAGAGAAATAACCAACATTCAAACCCTAATTTCTCTGATTCCAAGACTCATACTTTTAATGATTTCATCCTTCTGCTTCCTATTTTAAGAGGGAACCCTAGTTCTAAAAGGTGTGCTGTGCATGAAACCCTTTTGTTAACCAAGAAGGCAATGCATTGTTACAGCCAAACATTGATATGTTGATGACTCTTTGCACATTGGTTTGAGTAGGATGTACAGTATAATCCAGAGTTCAAATTATTGTAAAGAGAAAAGGATATAAGACAACATCAAACAAGTTGCCTGGGATGGAGAAATGAAAACTACTGAATAGTTGGTATTTAGTGGATATGACCTGTCAGTTATATTAATTGGATGAGTTCTATAAATCTACAGCACAACACAGCACATAGCTTTTGCTACTACTATGGTGTTGTGATCTTCAAAAGGTTATTAAGAGAGTAGATTTCAAGTTCTATGTCCTTACCTTAAAAGAGGAAAAGGGACACAAGGAAACCTACAGGGCTCAATATGTCCATTGCTTTTACTGTAGTGATGCTATCACAGGTGTTTATATTTCAGCTCATTACATTATATAAATAGGTAGCTTTCTTTTGTATACTGACTGTACTTCAATAAAGTTAAGTTCTTTACAAAACTTAATAAGCATAAAAAGTCACTGAGTTATATAGAAAGGTTGGATGCTCATGGGACTCATGGGTATACAAGTGAGAATAATTAAGGCAGAAAACTTTTCAACCAAAACTGCAATAGAATACTGAAGCCTGTTGACAAACGACAAGCTTTCAAAGGCCCTATGAGGCATTGCTATAGCAAACTAAGAATGACATTATTATTATGACCAACTTGCTAACTGAATTTTTAAAATCCTCAACAGTGGATTGACTAAAGTTAGAGCATTCAAAATTGTGGCATAGATTTAAAAAAATTGTTAATAATATTTGACTGCCTATACCTTATAAATAGGTCCAGTTATCCTATGCTGATCATTTTTTAATATTTAATATGGGCATTCTAAGTGTTTCATCATTGCACACTACAGATGTGTATCAGTTTACCAATCAAACCTTATAAATCAGAATGAGATTTGAGCATAGAATACAAAAAATTACCAGGGAAAAAGAGAAACCCTAAACTCTGGGTCAGTGTTAGTGGCTTGAACATGTCCTTCTTGTATGCAGATCAGAGCAGCATATTGTTTCCTTGATTTCATTTCCATGTTTTAAAATATCTTTGAGGAGGTAGAAACAATAGCATGCAGTTTAGCTTATTTAAGAAGTGAACAACATAATAGTAAGCACAAAACCTATGAGGTTTCTTCTGAATCTTTCCAAATGTTCACAGGGAACAGAATAGTAGACACTTGATTCTAGTTCAAACTTTGCAACTAAATGAGTGACTTTGACTACTTAGGCCCTAGTTTCTTCTATAGAAAAATGTATGGTGAGATGAAAATTAGAACTACCATATGACCGAGAAATCCCACACCTATATATTCATTAAACAGAAATCCAGCTTATGAAAGAGTCACTATGTCAAATGCTTCATTCAAGTACCATGATTGATTGTAGCAGCATTATTTACAACTGCAAGGTTATCAAAACAACTTAAATATCCAACACTTAAAAAAGAAACTGTCATGCATGTACACAATGGAATGGAGAGAAGTGCCATAAATTCTGTCTTCTTGATATGACAGGGTTACTACAATCATGAACACACGACAACTGTGGCTTCTTACACAATATTTTTTACAAGAATCATCATAGAAGTAATAGGAAGAAATAGTTGAGAAAAAGTCAGCAGGAGTGGAAGACAATTAAAAGAAGGTAATGAGGGTGTATATGATAAAAACATCCACAAATATTAAACTGTTTTTTTTTTTTTTAGAGATTCTCGTCTTCTGCAACAACATGGGATAACCGGAACAGTATAATTTAAGTAAAATAAGCCAGATGTGGCAAAAAAAAGACTGTATGAAATAATTCACATGTTGGATCTGAAAAAAATGGAACTTATGAAAACAGGGACTTTAGAAAGGTGATAGCAGGACCTGGAGTTAGAGAAAATGAGAAAGCACTTCTCTAAAGATACGTATTTCCAGATACAGACTGAATCAATGTTGAGGCTCTACTGTACAGCATGATTATAGTTAATAATATCATATTGTATGCTTGATTTATTAAAAAAGAGTACTTAAGAGTGAATCATGTCAGGCTTGATGGCTCACACCTTTAATCCCAGTTCTTCAGAATGGGAGGCATGCAGATCTTTGTGAGTTTGAGCTCAGCCTGATCTGTATAGGAAATTCCAGGCAGCCAGACTTACATAGTGAGATTTTTATCTCAAAAAGTAGAGAGACTTGAAATGATGGCTTAATGATTAAGAGTGTATCCTATTCTTGTAAGAGGATCGAGTTTTATTTCAAGTACCCATGTGGAGCAGCTCACAACTACCTATAACTCTAGCTACAAGGAGGTCTGATGCCTCTGGCCTCTGCAAGCATCAGTGCATGTGTGTGCAGCTCATGAACACACACACAAATATACACACTCATGCATGTGCACACTAAATCTTTGAAAGAAATGGATCAAGTATTTTTATAACAGGAAGAAAGAAACTACCCAGTTCCCTCCCTCCATCAACCTCAGATGTCTATTTTATTTACTCTTTGGTGTGAGATTCAAGCATCTTCCTTTGAGCCCTCTTGGCTTCTTTGGGTCTGTGGACTGTAGCATGATTACTCTGTACATTATACTTAGTATCCACTTATAAACGAGTACAAACCATGTGTGTCTTTCTAGATCTCATTTACCTCACTGGAAATTATCTTTTCTAGTTCCATTCATTTGCCTGCAACTTGCATGATGTCTTTGTAGTAGTATTTAATTGTACAAATGTAACCACATTTACTTTATTCATTCTTCAGCTGAGGTACAGCTCGCTTGTTTCCAGATTCTGACTATTATGAATAAAGCTGCTATAAACATAGTTGAGCAAGAGTCCTTGTGGTATGGTGCAGCATCATTTGGGTGTATGCACAGGAGTGGTATAGCTGGATCTTGAGGTAGATCTATTCCCAATTTTCAGGGAAACCTCCAGATTGATTTCCACAGTTTGAACTCCCACCAGCAATGGAGGAGGATTCCCTTTTCTCCACATCCTTGCCAGCACGTGCTGTCACTTGAGTTTTTTATCTTAGCCATTCTGATAGGTCTAAGATGGAATCTCAGAGTCAGAGAGAAGGTGGGGAGGGTAATAGGGGTGTAATTCAGGTGTGCAAGAAGTGAAGGGGGAAGGATGGGGATAGGACTGGGAGGGAGAACAGAAATTGAGGGGGTTATCTCTGTGACAGGGAAGTTTTCAGGAGTCTATAAGGGTGAACCTAACTGAGACTTCTAGCAGCCAGAGTTAAGGAGCCTGTAGTTGCCAACTCCTGCAGCAGGTGGGACTTTCAGTGGAGGCAAGGGGACACCAACCCACCCATAAAATCTTTTACCCAAACTGTGTCTTGCCTGCAAGAAGTGTGGGGGTAAAGATGGAGAAGAGATTGAGGGAATGGCAGACCAATGATTGGCCCAACTTGAGACCCACCCTATGGGAGAGAACCAATCCCTGTCACAATAAATGATACTCTGCTATGCTCACAGACAGGAGGCTGGCATAACTGTCTTCTGAGAAGCTTCATCCAGTCGCTGATGGAAACAGATGCAGAGACTCACAGCCAAACAATAGGCTGAGCTCAGAGAGTTCTGTGAAAGAGTAGAAGGATTGAAGAATGCGGAGAGGTCAAGGATACTACAAGAAGACCTACAGAGTCAAGTAACCTGGGTCCATGGGGGCTCACAGAGACTGAACCACCAACCAAAGAGCCTGCATGTTCTAGACCTAGGCCCCCTACACATATGTAGCAGGTGTGCAGCATGGTCATCATGTGGGTCCCCTAACAATGGGAGTAGGGCTGTCTCTGACTCTGTTGCCTGCCTTTAGATCCCTTTCCCCCAGCTGGGCTGCCTTGTCTGGTCCCAGTGGGAGAAGATACAGTTAGTCCTGGTGCTGAGGTACCAGTGTTGGTACATTTTTGGGGCCTCCCCTTCTCTGAGAAAAAGGAAAAGGCAGAGGGGGAAGGGTGTGATGTTAGGTCTGGGAGGAGAGAAGGAAGGGGGCTGTGATCAGGCTTTAAAGAGATTAAATAGGTAGATAGATGGATAGATAGATAGATAGATAGATAGATAGATAGATAGATAGATAGAT
>NW_026585894.1:15816852-15867981 GCF_907164565.1 Psammomys obesus
GATAGATAGATAGATAGATAGATAGATAGATAGATAGATAGATAGATAGATAGATAAAACAAAAAGGAAACAACTATATGGCAATGAAACATTTTAATTCTCTTGATTGTGGAGATTATGTCAAAATAACATATATTAAAATGTCATGTTTGTTGTAGATGGTGATTAATATTTACTGTTGATATTCTTTTATTAACATTACTGTTAGTCCTAAACAGCTGTACACCCAAATCAGCATACAGACACTAGGATTTATTTAGTTAACCTAGAGCACAATGCTGGGCAGTAGTTGTTCCATCCTAAACCTCTAAGCCCTCATAGTTTTCTAACATTTAGATTTTACCCATTATACTTGCTTTTTGTGAAATCTTAGGTCTGGTTCATTCTCCACGTCTTCCAAGATCTCTGCCCCTGCATCTGTTCTCCCAGCTCTCTTTGTCCCTTTCCTCCCACACTTTTCCTGCTTCTCCTCTCTATTGCTCAACATTGTGGCTGGTTGTTTTATTTTGGATGTTTACACAAAGTTGAGACAGGTGATGGTTAGAATAAGTATCACAATGCAGTATCCGGATTGAAACCAGAGAGTGTGTGTGTGTGGGGGGGAACGTAGAAATCAGCATTTGAATGAAGAAGGGTAAAGTGTATACATTTCAAAAGAACATTATTCCAACATATTTTGTTTATTTCTTACATGCACAGTTCTTAGTTGTAAATAAAACATAAATAAAGCTGGGAAAACCTAAGTGCTGGCCGAGGATCAGGCCATGATTGTGTACCAGCCTATTGTGTTTGGTCAAAGATAAAGATGTTGTTTTCAACAAAATCTAAAAGAGGCTAGGCAGGCATTTTGATTCATTTATTTATTTCCGTATTTAGTTGGTGCCTTATGTGCAGAGGTTGAATTCATCAAACTCACCTCATGGCACATTTATCATCATTGGTACCTTGTTTAACTTATTTATTCCTGTCATCCACACACTTCACTCAAATTCTCCTTGCTCTCTCATTAGCAACTCATCTCTCCTGCTTAATGACTATATTTTATCCGCATATGTTCCTACTAAATGTTCATTATCATTTTGAAAGGATGCTCTTGAATTTCTGTATGTGAGGTATTGTGTTTTCACATATATCATTGCATTTCTTGCTCATTTTTACCCATCACTACATTTTAAAAAATCTATACATGCTGCTCTCAGAACTAATCCTTTGTTTCCAAGTACTACAAACGACTCCAGAATGTGCATCTCCCACACTTCAAGCAGCCACTCTCGGTGATGGATATCAGATTGTCTGCAACTCTCTGTCACCATAAATAACGCTGCAATGGGAAGCATTCTGATTTAGAAAAGAATTGTAGGCGAGACTATGAGAAGGGAACTGCTTCTGAGCAGTGATGAAAATGGTCAGCTAGGGTCTTTTTGCTCCAACATGCTATAGAGCTTTGGGTGATGGGCTTAAAACTAAATGCCTCAATTAGCAGGTTGCCTTATGTGGTAACATTATTTTAGCATGTTCTCTTTACTGAATTAATGTGGACGGTGATGGTGGTGGTAATACACATGTCTGCATGCATGTATGGGTGTAGATTTGTATGCATGAGTGCCTGAGTATGTGTGCATGAGTCCAAGTGTGTGTGTGTGTGTGTGTGTGTTTAAGATAGCATCTCAGTCTGTAACCCAGACTGGCCCACAGACCTCAGTATATAATCTCTGCTGGCCTAGAACTCATGGAAATCCTCCTGTGTGACTTAGTAGTTATTTGAATCTATTGACATCACATTCAGCATCTGTCCTCCTTTCCAGGAATTGACAACCTACCCAACTTATCGAAACAATGCTCTCTGATTTCAAGCAGATCTCTAAGGAGGCTTGCAAAGCCTGTTTCTCTGTTTGGGTCTTCCTTGTGTTCTCCACGGCAGCTATTTTAAACCTTCTCCATCTCATCACTTCTCCCCTCATTCTCAGCAGGTTATCTTGCCTCCTACTTTAGAGAGAAAATAGAATTTCTCAGATGAGAGCTCTCTGGAATTCTTGTTACAAATCTATAAATTTGCCTACATCCATGCCTACCCTTGGCCTTCTTTCTTCTTGTTACAATGGGGTGCCTACTTTCTGTGTAAGAGGTATCCAGCCATCTGTGCTGCACACAGCATTAGCATCTTTGTTCTGTCACTACCAAGATCCAGTTTCTATCTCCACTAACTGCTTCTAGAACCCTGTGAAATTATTTGGGTCTTGCTAATCTTAATATTATATTTTAAAAAGCTGTCTTTGCCATTCTTATCCCTACTATTCTCTATGCAAATTTTAAAGCTAAAATCAAACCGAACCTTCTCTTAAACTCAATCTAACCGATTACCCTCCTTTTTCCAGCCCCAGGAACCTAGTAGCTACAGCTGCAGAAAGAACTGATTTTACCCCTGCCCCCCACTTCACTTACTGCCTGAACCATCAAAGCTACTTTTGTGGTTAAAGCCGGAGGCCACATTTCTCTCCTTAGAGGACTTACACCATCTGCTTTTGTCACCACTGAAAACATCATCTGTTCCGAATCTTTGTCTCCCTGGTTTACATAGCACCTCCTGCAACTACTTCACCTACCTACTTCTCTGGCCTTCCTTTCAAGGTGCCCTTTCCCAGGCCGATCTACCTAGACCCATTTTTCGGTGTTTTTTCTGTTAAAGGTCAAGCTCTTTCATATTAGTTTGTATCATTATTCCCCACTTGAAATATCATTGTGGCTTTGGTTGACATGTTCATTACCCATATCTCTGTCTCCATTCCTAACTTTTGTTCTCTGCTACAGAATTATGCAGCTAGCTCCTTTCTTAACATCTCTACCTAAGCATCACTGAGGCATCTCAAAATCCTTTACAAAAAGGTTGAATTTGTCTAATTTTTCAACCACCCTCTTTTGGTCACCTCTGCTGCTACTGTTTCAAGGAAAGTCATTACACAGTAAATAATCTTCTTGTTAGTAAATTTTAAAATTATACAACTTTCATGATCCTGATAACAAAATTAAAGCAATACAAAGTATACAACACAAAAAGTAATAGCTTTGGTAATTTCCATATTGAGAGGTAAACAACTATTACGATATGTGCATGTTAATGGATTTTTCTGTGTATATATATGTCAATATACATGTATACATATATGTTTATACATATACTTTACCATGTATGTACCATAATGAAAATTTTTCTTTTGCAGAAAAATATTATAGATATCTTTGAATTATTAACAACATTGCCACATTTCAGTCTTTTGTTGCCTATGTACTATTATTCTGTGCTAGGTATAGATTACATCTGAAATTTAATTGTAGCACTAATTTTTTTATTATTATTTTTTTGCTGTTCATTATGGTTTTATTTATTTATTTATTTATTTTATTAGTTACGTTTTATTAACTCTGTATCCCAGCTGTATCCCACTCCCTCATTCCCTCCCAAACCCTTCCTCCCTCCTTCATCTCTAGCACTAATTTTTAAACTCTGCTTTACTTGGTGTGTTTATGCCTCTACCTACCTTCCAACCCCCCAACCCTAGGCAGGAGAGAGGTCAGTGGGGAGAGAGGGCCCAGACCAATTTCTTTCTCCCAGCAGTTCAGAGTCCATGGATTCTCCTGAGGCTATAACAATCTCCTTCGATAGCAAACACAGCCAGCACTTTCCTCAGAGCCCTTGCACCCCAAAGCATCTCTCTCTGCCTGTCTGCTCCAAACCTCCAACGCACATGATCTGTCATCTCTGGTCTCTCCAAACTGCCACTGGCCACACACCACCATTGCATGCCACACTTTCTCTTTCTAGTCTTTCACACTTATATACACAGAGCCCTAGAGCATGCCCCTTTCTGTGCCCATGAGGCAGGCCTTTACCAGCTGTCAGAGACCGTGCCCAACACTAGACAATTATCAGCTGTGCACAAACATACTAAAGCCTAAACTAAAATTCCATACTTAGGGTTAAAACAAAAGCATATTTATATAGCATAATTGAGTTTTTAAAGAAACCAAAACTTCCATTACATTTTGTTTTCTTCCATTACATTTAATGATCTTTCATTTTCAGTTTTCATTATAATTCTCCAGGTTGCAATAAATAAGATTTACCACAAATGTTTGTACCCTTGTAATTAACTACAGTACTAGAAATGGGATTTCTGAGCTAAATCTATGCAATACACTGTGTGTGCACTACTGAGGTGCCCTCAGAAACGTTTCCCCACCTCTGCTTATAAAGTGAGAGATGAATTATATATAACAAAGTGCAATATTCGGAGTATGCTACTGGATGAATTTTTATATATACACATATTTGTGTAGCCACCATCTACAGAATGATATATGTCAATTCTATTTCTCCAGAACATTCCCTCCTATACCTTTTCCAGGATATAACTTTCTTAGAGATAACAATTCTGGCTTTTTAAATCCTTCATAAGTTTCACCTGTTCGAATGAATGAAATCATATAAAAAAAACCCTCTTTGGTGTCTAGTTCTTTGATATTGCACATTTTGTGTGTATTAATATTGACCTATTTAGCCATAGTTCAATATTTACTGCTATGCAATATTCTCCTGTATGAATATCTCACTAATTGTCCTGTTAACATAAGCATTTTTGAATTGTTTGTATATTGGAGCTATTATGACTAAAGTAGCAATGGACATTCGTATACAAATTTTTATGAGTCCATTTTTTTTTTTCATTTTCCTAGGATATGTGCACAGGAGTGGAAGTTTTAGGTCATGGGGTATCTTTAACTCAGTTAGAAACTTCAAACTTTTCCAATGGGCTAAACCCGTTAGTCTCCCTGTTGTATTAATTGAAAACTCACCATGGTGTATGAATGCATCGTACACTGTATTGTCACTGCACATTTAATTGTCTGTTTCCCAGACAATTGTACAGGCTGCTTCTGCCTTTTCTGATGCCTTGAACACACAGAATTCTCAAAAAATATTTCTCAAATGAGATGAGTAATTGAAAGGCTACAGTGCCTTGTGCCTAAATGGCTCCACTACCCAATTTGAAGAGTTAACGTATGCTACTTTGGAGAAATTGTTGCTCATGTAGTCTTATCATCTCAAGGGCAGTGCCTGTTTTTTATGGATAGGAATGTGGCTTTTATGTCACCAGATATTCCTTAAGGAGCATAGCATAAGACTGGGCCCAAGAAAATATCCATAGCAATCAGCATGTCATGCTTGGTTAGAGAACATATTTAAATAATGCCAAACGTCACTGAGACGTTTATCTGGAACATTACCTGTTCCACTTCGGGATTAGAGTCTAGAGGAGGCAGAGAAGAGAAAGCAGCGCTATTCTACCCCTCCCTCACTAGCCCTAATGCTAGAAAATAGTCCCACAATCTGATTTGTTAGGTAATAAAGGTCAGAAAAATATGGTTCACGCTAATGTATATCCTTCTCTCCCTTTTCTTAAAAGAATCAGTGTTTGAAGATTTTATATTAGATCTTTATATTTTCCTTGTAGCTGCAGCTAAAGTATCTATTCTTCTGGGAGTTTGTGGGCTGAAGATTCAAAAAATTCTTTCTTGCATGAACTAGACCTTCATCAAAATTCACTGCAACTGAGATTCATTTCCATTTCTAGTCCCATTGCTACCCACAACCAACTGAGCATGACGGATGTGCTGGATAGCAATTTGAAGGAGAAAACTACCTAACCATTTATCTACCTTGTTTCCTGATTTGAGTGCTGTCACCCTATTAATGTAGCACATCCTTCAGTCTTGCCACCCTTCACCTCTAAATAATGCAGGATGTAAGCAAAAGTCCTCAACTTTGTTTTTAATGACAAAATTAAGTTAATATAGGTAAATCTTAGAAACTTGGGGATTTACTAGTCTAAACTTTTTCTTCAATTTACACCATAGTTTTCATAGGACTGCATATGCCCAGGAAACATCTATATGTTCCCTGTGCATTTATATAGGAAGGTATATTCAGTATTTGAAGTCACTGTTTATTACTGATTTATTTGGAGCCTATTCTATTATTGTTTGAATCTTTTTCTTTTTCATTTTTTTTTTGTCCTAAGGATTGAATCCAGGACTTTGTAAACTGTAGCACTTGTTTTTTGTTTTGTTTTCTTATTTTGATTTTTTTTCTTTTCCTTTTATTTGTAAGGAAGTCTTTTTATGTACCTCTGGCTGTCCAAGACCTTGATTTTTAGCCCAGGACAGCATGGAACTTACTCTATATTGCAGGTAGACCTTAAACTCACCCATCTCCTGTCTTAGCCTCCTGAGTTCTTTGACTGTAGACCTAAACCACCATGCACTGGCTCAAGTCTACTTTAACATACAGCAAACAAGGCTTGTCCAATGAGGGGTCCTGAGTGCCACCTGCCTCCTGCTGTACTTTGACTCTCACCTTGAAAGTACTATGCTATTAGCACAGAGGATGAAAAAGATAAGCAGCACTCCTCCTAGCTTGCCATCTCCTACAACAGCCTTTCCTAATTCAAGCTGAAGACCTCTAAAGGGGTCAGACATTTTGGGAAACTCTTAGAAGACACCTTTTGATGCTTTCAGGAGAAGAGCTTTTAAAAGTTTACATAGGTGTGAACTTACACAGAGAGCTGTGGCAAGGCAGGGAGAAAAACAAGTAAGCATGTTTTCTTATGCTGGTACCATAAATCTGTTGATGAAGATCACCTTATGCTTCTATCTTTCCATCTTTCCTTCCTTCCTTCCCTCCCTCCCTCCCTCCCTCCCTCCCTCCCTCCCTCCCTTCTTCCTTCCTTCCTTCCTTCCTTCCTTCCTTCCTTCCTTCCTTCCTTCCTTCCTTCCTTCCCCTTCCCTCCTCAAAATGTAAGTCTGGAACATTTGGAACTTGCCATGTAAACTAGGCTTCTCTCAAACATGTGGCAACCCTTACATCTCTGCCTCCCAAGTGCAGGGTTACAGATGTGAGGCAGCACCCTCTGCAGGGATATAACCTTTTCTAACAAACAGTCTCCTCTAGCAGCCCAGCAGCTTATCTTAGCTCATCAGCCTGCTCAGTACCTCCTGAATCACCTCCTTCTCAGAGAAAGCAAGTGAGTACATGAATGAGATATTGGGATGGTTGGGAAAGAAACTTCTTTATCTAAGTGCTGTTACCTTTCCTAAAGAAGTGTGTCTACGGAGACACCACTGAGCCCTACATTGTATGATGCTATCTAGTCTTTTAAAAGCCTCTCCTTTTTCATTCCCAACAATTGCTCATGTTCTTGCAGAATGCCTTCTCCACTATGGATATTCTTGGAACAATGATAAATAGAAAGGTTTTTTTTTTTTTCTTCCTACCATTATCAAACGCAAAGGGCCCCTTAAAGATCTTGGTGCCACATTGTCCACGCACAGTTCAGTTGGTCAGACATGGTCCTCTAAGACTGAGTCTTAGTAATCTTAGTAAACAAGAAATTGCTGTTTATACTTCTGAGTGCTCCTTTCATGAGACGTTCTTTTGCCAGGAGTATATCCCTCAAATCATATAAAGCTTTTTATTTTATACATCTATACCCTATTTTGTGCCTGTTTCTGTAACTTTTCCACAAATGAGTTTAGTTGCCACAATATTTTCAGTAGGTCCCTTTGCTTGATTAATGGAGTGGACAACATGGTTAGTTTAAAGACAACTGGTTTTCTGTTACTGGAGACTTCAGGGCAAACATATATTTATGCTCAAGCAGGTTAATGAGGCTTGATCTAGGACTATTACAGTAGGAGTATCAGAATTTTTGTAGTAGAAAAGAAATCTTCAACTCTGTTCAGAACAACTGAACGAGTTTTAAATGTTATAACAAGCTAGAGAATAATCAGTGGAGGAAGCTGAGGAAGAAGGTATGCATTTGATCAGAAGATCTGTGTTTGGAAAAAAAAATGTACTTGAAGTTAGGCTCATTGTGTTCCATGGAGACTAGGAGTTAGGAATAGCAGTCTTCCTGATGACTCATTGCAAAGGGATAGCTTCTGTCTTTAAAAAGGAACTTCTGCCTGAAGTTCCTCACATCTGCAATTCCAGTTTCTGGGAGGCTGAGGCAATAGGATCAAAAATTTCAGGGCAGCTTAGGTTACAAAGTTAGACTGTTTTTTGTTTTTTGTTTTTTTAATTAAGAGGTTACTAGGGAGAAGGATCTGCAAATAAAGCACTTGCCATACAAGTTTGAGGACCACAGTACAGGACGCTCAAACCCATAGGCAGGTATGGCAGCACTTAAGAGTCAGAGACAGGGCATCTCTGGGGCCAGCTGACTAGCTAGAATTGGTAAGTTGAGGTAGAGACTCTGGCTCAGTAAATAAAATGGGGCACAATCACGAAAGGCCCTCACCATGAACACATGGGAACACACATAAACACCGCACATATACACAGGGAAGACTAACTAAGGGCTAGACTGTCATTCTGTGATAGAGCACTTGCCTAGCATGCACAAAGCCCTATGTAGCATTCCAGCACTATGAAGGCAAACAACCAAAACAGCTTCTAGATATTGGGAGATGATTTACATTTTAATGACACAGAGAAAGAATTCACAATTTCAAAGGTTCTAAAAAAACAAAAGGGAGATTAGGGACTAACAATCAGGTAGAAAACTATCTAAAATTTCCTCAGGCTGAAAGTCCTTTAAAAACCATTGTGATCAATTCCTTTGATCAAATCTATCAAATGATGAATAGTTTTCATATGTATTAGTTCATATATTATAATTATTAATTCATAGGCTACAATGGCCTTTTGAGTCACATACACAGACACCATAAGGATTATGAGCTTAGAGTAATTGTTTAATTTTACAACTGACCTAACTATCCAACTTAATTATAGACTGCTTTTCCAATATCAAATTTCATCTGGGAATTAAAATTTCTCTCTCATTTGTTTATTTAAGCAGAAATCACCACCATATAAAAGATCTAATTTATGACTTTGGTTAAGAATATTTAAATGCTTGCTGATATGACATCTTCAGTTTTCTAGTGAAATTTTTCTAAGGACACATTGAAAAGACAAAGTTGTTCACAATTCCAATTAAGGGGAGGCAAAAAAGAATCTATCCATTGACCAAATCTGGCAGAAATTGGTGAAAGCAATTATCGTTCTCACCCTGTGCCCACTCATTTAAACATAACAGGCTAAGAAAGGATGACACACCATCTGTTCATATCTTGGTGACTGTCAAGGATTCTCAATCCTTGAGTGTTTGGGGAAAAAAAAATCCAGTAGTCTTCTCTCTTGGAAAAAATACATAGCAACGGCACTATTTCTCCTCCTTCTCCTCCATTCACAAATTGACACCATTCAGTCACATAGCCACGATATGTGAGACATGATAGAACATGAAAAATAAGAGTATTTATGAAGTGCTGGACATTGTAAGTGTGAGCTTATGTTACTTCACTTATTTTACCTAATCAACAAGAGTATTACCTGGACCTTTCTCTATTGTTCCCTAAATTTTAGGCTTAAAAACAATGACCAGAAACACACTAATTAATCATAGGCTTGAGGTGTTGACAATACAAATAGAAAACTTATCTTCTCGCCCTTTCACTTTGTCCCACCTTCCCATATCCCTAGATATAGGGTAGATGAGCCACCACAGATGGTCACCTTCTGAATATCTGGAAAAGAAAAATAACAAAAGCTAGAGTCCTGGTCAAGATCCTCTTGAGCCTTAGTGTTCAGTACCACTTTGTTTTTGCATCATGCCCATAGACACAGAAGGGAATGTGAAGTCAGCTCACATGCCCTGCAACCTGTAACAAGCTTTGAGAGTTTGTTGGCCAGGGTTGAATAAAGAGCATTTATTTGCCTGTAGTATTGGAAATGAGCCTTGCCTTCCTCAAGCTGACCACCCTCCTGTTCCAGCCCAACTATACCATGTATCATTTTTTTCCCACAAACCACTTGTCTTCCACCACACCCATGAATTAATCAGTCTCTATTGCTCTATGTGTGCCTGGGCTCTCTAGTCAACCACCTACAAGAGATAGCAGACTAAGTTTCATATGTCTTACTTTTTGGCCACATTAAGGGAGTAGCTGAGTGTTGATTGCTGCTTGGGAGCAGTATAAAGATTCTAGGGCTTCCTTTCTACAATTTCTTTGGTCTGTCTTCATAAAAGAATCAACCATTTTGTTTCCCAGGAAGGGCAAATCAACACATAATAGAGAGACATTTAATCTGTGTTATCCCTGCTATTTGAAATTGTTATCTAATTTTCAGAAAGCCTATTTTTTAACTAATTAACAGGAAGAGTCATGACAGGAATCATGAACTCTTACATAAAATGATGTCCCTGTTTGTCACAGCATGTCAGGGCATTGGAGATGAGGCGTGAACTCGTCATTGCAGAAGCAGCAGAACAATCAGGATCCTATTACTTGTTGACAACAAATACGACTGCAGACATTTTATAGCCAAAAGATCCCCACCCCCAAATCAAATAATTTCCAGAATGCATAGGTTGATTTTTGTTTTGTCCTTTTGTTTTGTTTTTGTTGGGTTGAGGGAGTGCGTTTTTGTTTGTTTGTTTGTTTGGTTGGTTGGTTGGTTAGTTTAGTTTTGGTTTGGTTTTTTTTTTGAGATAAGCTTTCCCTGTGTAGCTCTGGCTGTCCTAAACTCACTTTGTAGACTAGGCTGGCCTAAAAATCAGAGATCCGTCCGCCTATACATCGTGAGTGCTGAGATTAAAGTCATGTGTCACCACTGCCAACTACAAAGATTGTTTTGTTGATGGTGCTAGTTAGTGGTAGTGTTTTGGATTTCTAAATTGCAACAAAATGACTCTATTTTTGGGTGACAGTAACTTAATGCTATCCATCTCAAAGACATATAACATCCAGCACACATTGGTCATCATATATGTTAGTCCTTACACACACACACACACACACACACATACAGAGAGAGAGAGAGAGAGAGAGAGAGAGATGCAACCCACCCCAAACAAATACAAAGCCATGAGACTTCACTTTCTTTTTTTTTGTCATCTTCAGATGGCTCTTTTTTTGTCCAAGACCCTTTCATAATGCTTGCTATGACCCATCCTTCACTTCTTATGGAGAGCCAAAGGCTTCAGTTAGTTTCTATTCTGTTACACTCATCAGTATCCTGCTTGCTGCTCCCTGGGGAACTGTCTTGCCTGAGAAATAGTCTCCACCATGGAATCCTTGCATGTGTGAATAGATGATTCACCCTATCCACAGAACATGTTTAAATAAAGGATTACAACTCAAAAGGAAATCTTGAATGCTGGAGATTTTAGGGTTTTTTTGGGTTTTTTTTTGTTTTGTTTTAATTCTTTAATGACAGGTAAACAAGGCAGAGATTTTTTTTTCAGCATTTATGGCTTTTCTACCTACTTCTTCTGTGGGTATCCAGCCACCTAGGGATCCTGACATTTTGGTCACTAAAAATTGGTTGCCTCTCAGGACAGAGCAATAAAAACCTTGATTTTTTTTCTTTGCTTGTTGTTTTTGGACATACACACAGTATCTTTTGAAACTAAATCCCCAAAGTTATGGATACTTCTCCCTTAATGTATTATAGTAGGCTTCAATCTCCTTTTCACAAAATGAAAACAAAACAACAAACAAACAAACAAAAAAAACACTGGAGCAGGAGAGGTGGCTCAGCAGTTAATAGCAGGGTTTACTGCTCTTGCAGAGAACCCCAGTTCAGTACCCAACACCCACAAGGTGACTCACAACCACTTGTAACTCTAATGTCAATAGATCAGAAGCCATCTTCTGTCCTCTACGGTCTCCTGTATGTATGTGGCACACATCCGTTCAAGTAGATACACACTCATAAAGACATAATGAATAAGCAAATCTTAAAAGGAATATTTTTTCTTTTTTCTATCTATCACAATGTTTTCAATTTCAAAAAAGATTTTTAAAATAAAAAAACACGGAAGAGAATTATTCCAAGGTTAATATTTATTAAATATGATTTCATTCTTCCTTTCCCAAGACAATCTTTAGAATACAAAGTAGAGGAAGATTTGCTTTACAAATTGAACATTTCCCCCAGTCCAGGGCTGGGAGTCAGGTGAGCATCTCTGCTGACATTTATAGAAAATGATCTTTGTTTATGAATGGAATTAGTTTTGATGTTTGCAGGCAATGCTCTTCTTATAAAAGCAGGCACAGCTTCACAACTCAAAGAAGAGAAGGTATAAGGACCACCATCAAAGTGACCTGCATAAAAACAAAGAACAATTAAATGGAACATGAAGGACTTTGGGCAAGAAAGAAGCATACAAAAATTTCATGGAATGGCATGATGAATAAGTAGAAAAAAGTGAAGTTGTAAAAAAAATAGATGAATATCATTTTAGATATTCTAATATCATATTAGAATATCATTCTAATATCACTTCCTGGTCAACAGATACACATGTCCTTCTTGCAGAGCTATTGTCATTATCTGTGAGCACTTTGAAACAGGCCATTGGGCCTCTTGGTAATCCTGGATTATTGCTTGGTACAAGACTGTTAAGATTTTTCAACATGTATTTGCTACTGTTTGCTGTGAAGAAAAATACATTTACATTTATGATATATATTGCTGATGAATTGAAATATCCCTGGAGCAGCAGGAATACCCTTTTTGCAAAACTGACATTCCCCAATTAGCCCCAACTACTAGGTAGTAGGAGATTCAACAACTCAGGCAGTCTTTAAACTATGATATTCCAGGGTCTTCAAGAAGAGCAATAAATATCTGTAGTTAGCTGGCCATGGTGCAATGGGTGTCAGTGACTAGGGAAAGAGTGTTTTCATGGATACCCTTAACTTTCCGATACAACTATGGAGACTAAGACTACATAGCATGATTCAACCAGTTCTGTTTGGTCATTCACCTACAGCTAGAGTTATACATATTAAGGATAGAAAAGGATGAAGCTCTAAGCACAGGTCACAGAGTTAAGGACACCGCCTGATCTTAAGCCAAAGCCTTTTTTTAATATACCACTCAGTTTCTAAATCAGTTTTGGGCCTGAAAAATAAAATGAGTTTTTGAGTCTGTGTAATAAAAACTAAAAGTGAGAGAAGGGTCTTGACATTAGCACTGAGAAGTGACAGGCTGACCACAATCAGGCTAGCAAAACGTGTCTGTTTATGTGTGAAGCTGAAGCTTAGTTTGGTCTTAGAACGGTAAGAAAGGGAACAGGGCAGGAACTTGCCACAGAGGGCCTCTGAAAGAATATACCCTGTATTATATGCCTAAGTCCACTTAGAAGTGAGTATACACCATTTGCGTCTTTCTGCTTCTTGGTTACCTCACTCAAGATGATCTTTTCTAGTTCCCACCATTTGCCTGCAAATTTCATGATTTCCTTGTTTCTAATTGCTGAGTAGTATTCCATTTTGTAAATGTACCACAACTTCTGTATCCATTCTTCAATTGAGGGACATCTGGGTTGTTTCCAGGTTCTGGATATTATGAATAAAGCCACTATTACCATGGCTGAGCAAATGTCCTTGTTGTATACTTGAGCATATTTTGGATATATGCCTAGGAGTGGTATAGTTGGATCTTGAGGTAACACTATTCTTAATTTTCTGAGAAAGCACCAGATTAATTTCTAAAGTGGTTGTACAAGTTTACATTCCAACGAACAATGGAGGAGAGTTCCCCTTTCTCCACATCTTCTCCAGCATGTGTTGTCACTTGAGTTTTTGATCTTAGCCATTCTAATGGGTGTAAGGTGAAATCTCAGGGTCATTTTGATTTGCATTTCCCTGATGACTAAGGACTTTGAGCAGTTGTTTTTTTTTTTTTTTTTTTTTTTTTTTTTTTTTGTTTTTTTTTTTAAAGTGTATCTCTGCCATTCGGTATTCCTCAATTGAGAATTCACTGTTTAGCTCTGTACCCCATTTTTTAATTGGATTACTTGATTTGTTGCTGTTTAACTTCTTCAGTCTTTATATATTCTCGACATTAGCCCTCTATCAGATATAAACTCAGTGGCTGGCTCTTTGATCACCTCCCTCTAAGTGGGGGCAGCCTTAATAGACCACAGAGGAAGACAATGCAGCCAGTCCTGATGAGACCTGATAAGGCTAGGTTCAGATGAAATGGGAGGAGGACCTTCCCTATCAGTGACTGGGGAAAGGGCAGAGGAGGAGAAGAGGGAGGGAAGGCAAGGTTGGAGAGGATGAGGGAGGGGGCTACAGCTGGGAAACAAAGTAAATAAATTATAATAAATAAAGCAAAAAATTCTGGGGAAAAAAGAAATTACTTTTTAAAAATAAATTTAAATGTGATTGGTTTCATACACTGTCAAGATGTTCTGTCTACTCTGGAATAAAATAATTGACTTTTTTTAAAGACTCTACCCAGCAGGGTATTAAAGCAGATGCTGAGACTCATAGCCAAACTTTGGGCAGAGTGCAGGGAATCTTATGAAAGAAGGGGGAGAGAAAAAGGTCTGGAGGGGACAGGAGCTCCACAAGGAGACCAACAAAGCCAAAAGATTTGAGCTGAGGAGGTCCTGCAGAGACTAACACATCAACCAAAGTCCATTCATGGAGAGGATCTAGACCCCCTGTTCAGATGTAGCCCATAGACAGCCCAGTTTTTATGTGTGTTCCCTAGTAGTAAGGAGATCAGGGGTTCTCTCTGACATGGACTCAGTGGCCAGTTCTTTGATCATCTCCCCATGGTGAGGTAGCCTTGCTGGGCCACAGAGAAAGAGAATCCAGGCAGTCCTGATGAGACTTGATAGACTAGGGTCAGATAGTAGGGGAGGAGAATGTCCCCTATCAATAGACTAGGGGAAGGGCATAGTGGAAGTAGAGGAAGGGAGAGAGGGACTGGGAGGAGATGAGGGAGCAGACTACAGCCGGATACAAAGTGAAAAAAAAATATATTAATTAATTAATTAAATTTACCCTTCTCTCCAAAAACAAAGGCAAACCTGACGTATTACATCATGGTCCAAGCAGAATGCAATCATCGCAGCATCAACTTAGGTATTTTGCATCCCCCTCCCCCAGGCTTGAGCTAGGGCTTAGTTATGCAGCCCAGCCTGGTCTCAAATCTGGGACACTCCTCCTGTAAGTCTCCTAAGGGCTGGAATGAAACATATTGCACTACACCCAGCTTTTAACTTACAGTTTTCAAAAGTTTTGAATCCCTTTTACTATCCTTTGGTTGTATTCTTTTTTTCCTTTTTTTTTTGAGAAAACTTGCCATATTTAACTTGTAGATCTATCCTTTCCCTGCAATTTCCCTCCTAATGCCTCATCCTCACATAAATATCTGTCTCCACTCACAAGTGTCAGTTCCTGTGGTAGCAACTCAAGGAGTATTCATGGTCGGAGGAAGTGGCCATGAAAGCCAGAAGACCTGAGTTCTGGCTCATTCTGCTGCCAATGGTCTTAGTGACTGTCCTTTACCATGATTAAGGTTCTCTCTGTGTAAAATGAGCAAATTGAAGTACAGTATGTCTAGGGTCCTTTCTGATTTTCAACAGTCTGTGCCAATTATTATTTTTTTTTTGAATTTTATTTTTTTCTTATCAGTTACATTTTATTAACTCTGTATCCCAGCCGTGTCCCGATCCCTCATTCCCTCCCAGTCCCTCCCTCCCTCCCTCATCTCCACCGTGCCCCTTGCCAAGTCCACTGATAGGGGGGACCTCCTCCTCATTCATCTGATCCTGTTTTTTTTATTTTTAAGAGCCTTTGAAGTTTTTAAACCTTTTGTCTCTTCTCTTCTCCATTATTCTAACATCTAATCAGTCTATATGTACTTTCTCTGCTTAGAATGAGTCCAAATATATAGCTCCACACAGATATGCATACAGGTACAATATAGATTAGATTTACTGCTTACCTGGATATATTATAGGTAGTATATTATATTATAATTATATTATATACCATATAATAAATATTAATATATTATATTATATCATATCATATTATATCATATCATTATATATTATTATATTATATTTATTATATTATTTATGAAATATGGTACTGTTTTGAGGAACTATTAGCCAAGATACAGCATACAGTTTCTGTGATTGAGTATCTCTAGAATATGAATGCAAACATTAGTGTTTTGAGCTTTACCATTTGGGAAGTTTATTTCTGAAGGAGTACTAGGTAGAGATCCAATAGATTTGAAAGTGGAATTGGTTGTTGTTGATTTGAGTGATAATGTCAATAATTTGGGCTCATGGGCTTCCTTCAGTCTCTTCTGTTTATGCCTAACATTTATCCCAAACCTGCTTCTTCCATCTGAAATGACATCAGAAAAAAAGTTAAACAAGTAAAATGTATCAAATTCTATGCTTAAAATGGGTGAAACGGTGATCTAGTTAATTATAGTGCCTTCAGTGTTCCCTCTAAAATATGAAATTCAATGCTTAATGTCTCTTTATTCTTGTAGTCGGTTTTTCTATGAAGTTGTAAAAAGTAAATTTATACTGTGGTGTGTGACACATGAAAATACAATGCACTTAACAAGGATGTCTGTTTTCCCTAAAGTATAAGGACTTGCAGGTCACTAGTACACCCAGTGGAAAAGAGGGATCAGGTGCTGCCTCTGACGTGAATTCAGTTGCCTGCTCTTTGATCACTTTCCCTGGCGATATTGCCTTGCCAGGCCACAGAAGAAGAGGATACAGGCAGTTCAAATGAGACTTGATAGACTAGGGGCAGATGGCAGGGGAGGAAAACTCCCCCTTTTAGTGGACTAGAGGAAGTGGGTAGGAGGGGATGAGGGATGGAGAGTGGGAGCAGGAGGAGATGAGGGACGGGCTCAGGATAAAAAAATGAATAAATTGTAAAAAATAAAATAAAATAAAACAATCAAAATAAAGATACCTGGGTGCTACTTATAGACTCCTAGAGTAGAAAATGTTGCTTTCCTGAAGGAAGAAGACTGGCCTTTGTATGGATACTGAGACAAGCTGCCAGAATTGAAGAGAAGATCATTTGATAATAGAACAGCAGTTTATTTTGGAGATTGCATTGAACCTGTAGATTGCTTTTGGTAAAATGGCTATTTTTACTATGGTAATCCTACCAATTCATGATCATGGGAGATCTTTCCATATTCTGATATCTTTTTTAATTTATTTTTTCAAAGACTTAAAGTTCTTGTTGTACAGGTCTTTCACTTGCTTGGTTTTTGAGTTACTCCAAGATATTTTACATTTTTAAGGCTACTGTAAAAGATATTCTTTCCCTGATTTCTTTCTTAGCCCATCTGTCATTTGTATATAGGAGAGGTATGAATTTTTTAATTAATATTATATCCTGCCACATCACAGAAGATGTTTATCAGCTGTAGGAGTTCCTTGGTACAATTTTTAGAGGTCTCTTATGTATACTATCATATCCTCTGCAAATAACAATACCTTGATTTCTTCCTTTCCAATTTCTATCCTTTTGATTTCCTTTAGTTGTCTTCTTGCTCTAGCTATGACATCAAGTAGTATAGTGAATAGATATGGAGAAAGTGGACAACCTTGTCTTGTTCCTGATTTTAATGAAATTGCTTTGAGTTTGTTTCTTTGATTGTTGCCTAGCCCAATTGTCATCAGAGAGGCATCCTCGGACATGTAACAGGAGCAGATGCAGAGGCCCACACCTAAGCATCAGACAGAACTTGGAGAACCTGCAGAAGTGGGTCAGGAAGAATTGTAGGAGCTAGAAGGCTTGAGGACACCAGAAGAACATGGACCACAGAATCAACTAAGCATGGCTCATAGGGGCTCACAAAGACTTAAGTGGCAATCATTGAGCCTGCATGGGTCTGTACTAGATCCTCTGCATACATGTTGTGTTTTTGTTGTTGTTGCTGTTTTGTTTTGTTTAAGCTTGAGTTATTTATAGGGCACCTAATAGTGGAAGTGGGGTTATCTCTGACTCTTTTGCCTGCTCTTAGAACCCTTTTCCTCCTACTGGGTTCTTTGTCTAGCACTGATATGTGGGTTTGTACCTAGTCTTATTACTATTGTGTTATGCTGTGTTTAGTTGATATCACTGGGAGGCTTGCTCTTTTAAGAAGGGAAATGGAGAAACAGTGGATCTAGGGGAGAGGTGAGGTGAGGAGGGGGACTGGGAGTAGTGGAGGGAGGAGAGGCTGGGGTCAGGATGCATTATATAAGAGAAGAATAAATAAAAAGAAAAAAAAAGAGGGAAAAAGAACACTAGTTTGCCTCCAGTGAAGATATCCTCAAGGGAAGGGCTAGTGTTGAGAGGCAACATTAGGGGCCACTATATCTCTCACTTGTCAATGAGTCCCATTAGAAGAGCCACTCAGGCAGCTCACTTGTGAAGCATCTTAGAAATGCTGACAGTTCACTCCACCTGTCACCACTCCTTGATTCTCACATGCACTCAGCCTACTGTTGGCTACTGGCCAAACGGCCCTAGGACCCAGTTCCTGAAACACATGAAGTACTCAGCCAATTTTCTTCTAACAGAAGCACAGGTGAGATGACAAGCAGTCTAAGAAATCTGGTTCCAAATAAAAGCTCGAGAGGTTAAGACATGACCCAAGCCACAGTCCTCCCTTGACTTCCTTCATCTTAGTACAAAGCCACAAGTCATTTTCATGCCACAGACGCAGCCTCCATTTTGGTAGTTTTGTCATAGGAATGCATTAGGAGAAAAACTGATATGATCAATACTGTAAAGTGTATACAATTAAAAGCCTTACCTACATTGACATCTTACCCGAAACATTCTCCAGCCGAAGCCACCTGCAATGAAGGTGCATGTGCCACTGCTCCCGCACACTCTCCTTCATCACACAGTAAAAGACAAAAATGAGGAACCCTAAGCCAAGAGAACAGGATCAATCATTTCACCTTCCTTCACCAGTTAGCACTGATTTCCTGTCTTGGGCCTATTCTTGTCACCATCAATGGTGCTTCTAATGAATCTCGGGGGCACTAATTTCTTTCTCATTTCTTTATGGCTTCTCCAAGTGAAGGAATAGCATAAAGTCAGTATTAAGACTCCATAGCCACCATTGTTTTTCTCCTAGGCTGATATCATATATCATGAGACACGGGGCTCCTATGATATCCCGACTTAGAGATAGTGCTCAATGATTCTCATCTTCATGCACTCTCATTCACATCCTTCACATGTAGCATCCTCTCATATAACAATGACATAGGGCAGAATTAGGCTATAAAAGATATCCCCCTGCATCCACTCTTCAAGAAATTAAGTATTTTGTCTTGACAATATCTTGGCATGTAGATGCACATATGGTGAGTCCTGCCTGTATGACTGAGTCTTCTAGGAAGCAGAAACTCCAGCCCTGGATAGCATCAGCACACAGCTTGACTCCAAATTCATGATGGTCTCTGAGCCAAAAGTATGTAGTTAAGTTGTGCCTGGATTCCTGACCCTCAGACAGTTTTGAGATTAGAAATGTATGTAGTATTAAGGTGCTGAATTTAGGGGGTAGGTTGTTACACGGTCATATACATCCGGTGCACGTGTTTTTTGGCATAACTGAGGCATGTGCAAAGCATGTCCATCTCTGACATTATCTGGAAAGTGAGAGGGAAGTGCTGGAGATACCAATTGTCAAATGTGGGACATTTTTCATTTCTGTCCTATAAACCAGCTTCTGAAGAGATGAAAGTAGCACTTAAGATGACCCTGACTGAAAATTCCCTACAGGACTAACTGGATTTCTTCAAGATGGGGATGGAATTGGCAGAACTAATTCTTGTCAACAAGATGACTTTATTTACAGTCCACACCCAAAATCACTATCTACAAAGCCCTTACAGATACCTCAACCTTAAAAGCAACCTTCCCACTTCTGAGTTGCCATAATACTTTGCTTCATATAATATGTGCCCTGTTAGCCATATAATTCTCTGCATATTGCCCATCTTATCTTCCAGCTGTCAAGCCTTTGAAGGTCTGGCTTCTGTCTCCTTTTCATCTTCATATCACCTTTTCCTTTGCCTCCAGCACTATGTGGCAGCTCAGTAGAATAGACAGTTGTTCACTTGAACTTCCAGGAATTTGACACATAAATTCTCATTGTTATCTATAGCCTCAGTAATAACTGTTTGGACCTAAAACTATACATTTTTTTTTAGTTCAAGTGTTATTTGGAAATATTTGTTCTCCATAAAGAGTTCAACATGCCTCTACATTGGCAAATTGTCCTGCCAGTAAATTGTTTTTAGCACTCATTGCAAACTGAGCACAAGTCAAAAGGATAACTAACATGAAAACTTATATCAGCTACTGCCTTAGTGGAATATATATATATTGCTTAGTACTGGGGACTGAACGTAGGTCTTTATACATGATCAAAAAATGCTCTACCACTAAACTATATCCCTAGCCCTCCTTTTTTAAAACTTTTTTATTTCAGAGCAAGGTCTCACTGAGTTCTCAGGTTGTTTGTGGCTTTGAACTTGTAATTCTCTTACTTCATCCTTCAAAGTACTTGTGATTACAGGTCTGTGCTATGAGGTCCAGCACAAAGTCAAGAATCTTGGATTGGAGCAAGTGATAATCTGCTGAAATTTACCCTGTTTGACTATACCTCTCACTAGTTCAAAGGGGGCACCAGTTCAAAGGATGCTGACAAACAGAAGTTCTCAAAAGCTGAGCCAGGTAGCATGGTGATGAACATGAGAAAATCGGGGGTGCTGTATCTAGATAAGAAAATACTTGCAGTATGTAATACAGGATGAGGAGACATTATGGCATTAGTCACAGATCTGAGAGGTCTGTCATTAAGAAAATAAATCATTCTTGCTCTGTGTGATTGCCAGATCGGAACTAGGAGCTATGGGAAGAGACACCAGATCAGTCACATGCTAACAAATCACAGCTAGTATTTACTAAGCAATGACAGTGTAACAGATATTGTGTTGTTTTCGTGTTTATGGGTGAGAGGATTTGGAATCTATGGTGTTTAATAAACTTTTCCTAGGTCACAGAGCTCGTCTTGAGTTAACAACATTAGCACTGAGCAGGGACTGACTGACTATAAAGCTCAAGGTCTTAACCACTGCACTATCTTTCTGTCAAAGGAAGAAGACTGGGGTAAGGATCAGAGAGGATCAGAAGCTAAATGCTCTGCTTCATGGAATGCTGAGCTTTCAGTCCCTGGGAAGTTTCAGGAAGAACCAAATGACTTCATGTCATTTGATGGAGAATTGGATTGGCAAGATCTTTGTTCCCTGGTCCCAGCCCTGAGACTCCCTGATACCAGGTGGGAGGCAGCAATCTGGAGGCCTGTGTCATTTCCTCCCCAAAGGACTTTATCACTATGTGGAACCAAACAACAGCAATGACGAATGCAGTATTCTTGTCTCTTTCTGGGCAACAGGCGCCTGGAAGGAAGCACAGCAACCTGAGAAGAGCAAACCTCAGCCTCAGAGCAGGGAGAACTCTGACTACAGCATGAACAGAAGACAACAGTGAAAAATGAGCACCTAGTGCTGCTCTCATCTCCCGTTTGCACTTTTGTGAGTTTTCATACTTAAAGATTATTCTGTGAATTCCAATGAGCTGCCTGCCAGCTCTTCTTCCCCTGGCAGCTTTCCTTTCCCACAACACATTGATAGGCTTTTTCACTACAAGATAGGCAAGAGGGAAGATGCTAGGTTGTTTGCTCTGTTTTTGTGTGTACCCCCTCCTTCACAAGGCTCATCCTAAGCTTAATTTTTATTTTCTTACCTGGCCACAGGACATCCACCATTCAGTCATGGCTACAAATTAACCATTTGTCATTCAAATTGCTAGTTTGTTCACCTGTCTCATTGTGTGTGTGTGTGTGTGTGTGTGTGTGTGTGTGTGTGTGTGTGTAACTTGACTTTTAAATTCAGAGCTCTGAAAATACCCTTGCTAAATGACTGCACATCCTATATTGTAGGCAAGACTAAGAATGCTTGATCGACAAAAACCATGTCTGACAGACAGAGAGACATCATGCCTCTGTTCACATTGGTTCTATGAGATTCCTGCTTTCATCTTCAAGAGAATAGTTGATTAACTTCTACATACTATTTTCCCTTCTACCAAGGGATGGATCAATGACTATGTTAAAAACATCTTCTTTTCAAGTTCCAACTGACTTTATAGTCTTTCTTGAATCCCACTTTTAATACTCAGGACAAATTTCTCCTCAGATTAGTTAGCCAGAGAGCATCCTTGAGTTAGCACTAAGAAGGGAGGTCTGCATGGGATCCTAATCCACTTCTATGACCACTCTCTAGAAAGATTGGTTAGTTCCTGTGACATAATATAATTCCCAGTTATGGCACCTCAGTCTCAGCCAGGTGGCTTTGTCCACAGTAGAGCCATTACCTCAATCATCAATCTCCATCACCATCAAGTGTCAGCAGCCACAAAAGGCAGTGAGTAAGAAGTATGCCAAAAGCTGCTAAGACTTTTATCTCTTCTACCAGATGCAATCAAAAGGCACTGAAGTGCCTGAGGAGACGGGTTAGATGGTAAGAGTACTTGATGTATAAGCATGAGGCTCCATTTTCAAAGCTTTAGCACTCATATCAAAAGCTAAAACTGCACAGACACCTGTAGCCCGAGTGTTATGTGGGAATTGCTGGAGCTTGCTGGCTGTCAGCTTAGCTCCAGATCCACTTAAGGGACCTTGTCTCAAAGTAATAAGGAAGAAGTAAGTGCTGGAAGAGGTCAACCTGTGAGTATGGCCATGAATCTCCACATGCACATACCTCTTTCTTTCTCTCTCTCTCTCTTATATACACACGCATATGCGTGCACACACACATGTGCATGCATACACACACAGCATACAGGAGAAAAAAATATGTTTTATACTTTCCTATATCCTACTAAGAACTTTGGTCTTCAGCTCTGTGCATTAAGCAGCTGTGTGAGTTCAATTTTCTGGTCTGGTGGTTTAATAAAATATTAAGATATATGATGTAAATGGAGCCTGTGCAGTTAAAAATTTAAGGTCTCTACTGTCTAGTAATTGGTATATTCAACTAATTCAACTAGACCATGCACTCCAAACTTTAAACCCAAGCATGAATCTATATATCAGCGAACACAGTTTGTTGATATAATGAGTCCTGTAAGAAACTTTGCCATTCACTGTTTGATGCAGACATCACAAACTAGATAAAGTTGTGGTAACTTATTTGTAATGTTCCCTCCACCCTTGAGCAAGAGTGGGAGCTATGTATTCACTCAATGAAGGCTAACATCTACCTAGTATTTCCAAAGACCACTTGTTGACCCATTATGAGCAGGGATTTCCTGATGTATTTTTTCTTCTCTCCTTTAAATTCCGGAATGTGAGATTATTTTCCAAAACAACACAAATGTCTTTGCTGGAGGTCTAGCTAGCCACAGAAAGAGCCGACATACAGTAGTTACCTTGCAAAGTATTACAAATGGCAAAAAGATACATGAAAAAGATCCTCACAGGTCCCCAGGCAAAAAAGGCAAAACCCCAGGTGAGGCCGAGTAGGAATGTCAGACTGATTGTGCCTTTGAGGTCATTCAGGATCATCTTCTTTCGAGTCTTCTGGCTTTGGGATTTCACCGAAGCCAATTGAATGAGAACAGTGCAAAACATGGAGAGATTCGTAAGAAATATGAGGCAAAAATAAGCCACAACCCAGATGTAAAAGATGTGATCATCTTTAATCCAACAACTGTACAGAGAAAGGAAGAGAAGACTGCTGTGAGTCATGATCATAAACTACTGCTTTCTGGGCACTCCAAGGTCACCTGGTCAGCTTCATTGAATCTAAGGACCCCCAATTAGGTAAAGTAAGACAGTGGAGTTCATTCATACCCCCTAGAGGCAGAGCTGGGTTTAATTTACTCTCCTGAGCCCTAGTTCTGGATACCTTCTAATAGAAGCTTTAGTCCTACAGGACACATAGACAGCAACCTCAGTAAATTTCCCTGAGAAACTATTCTCTTCTTTAACAAAGGAAAAACAAATTATGTATTTTTTTCTCCAAAGAAGATCTTCTCACCCTGCGCACACCCTAAACCAGAGCTTTTATTTGCAAGATGAATTCTGCTTTGCATGAGAAATATTACAATAAAAGGACAGGAGCAAGCAAGAACATTCCTGAATGCTATATCAAACAATGATAAGATGATCAGAGTTAATGAAAATGCAACAAAAAGAAGACTGCTCTCATTGTGCTGCTTTAAAATATAGTGAATTTGGACCACAAAAGGCAGCAGTGATTACTGGATGGCTTAATGGCTCTATACTTGCTATTAAAGAAGAGATGTATAGTGGTTCCTGAGAGCAGATACTTCATTGAACAACATTTCTAACTATGAGACTCATTGCTTTTGAGTTTTGAAGGCAGACAAGCTTGACTAAGTCAACTGTGTGTCTAATTAACTGGAATCTCTTTCTGAGTCCAGAAAGAGTCCTTTGGGACATGTTGTCCACACTGGTAAATGTCATTTTGTGTGTATTTGTAATAACCAGAAGCTGGAAACAACCCAGATGTCACTCAGTTAAGGAGTGGATACAGAAACTGTGGTACATTTACACAATGGAATACTACTCAGCAATCAAAACCAAGGAAATCATGAAATTTGCATGCAAAGAGTGGGAACTAGAAAAGATAATCCTGAGTGAGATATTCTAGAAGCAGAAAGACACACATGGTATATACTCACTTATAAGTGGATATTAGAAATATAATATACGACAATCATACTAAAATCTGTACACCTAAAGAAGCTAAGCAAGAACGAGGACCCTGGGTAAGATGCTCAATCCTCATTCAGAAAGGCAGATGGGATGGACATAGGAAGAGGGTGAAAACAAGGAACAAGACAGGAGCCTACCCACAGAGGACCTAACCATTCATGGAGATAACCTAGAACCCCTGCACATATGTAGCCCATGGCAGCTCAGTGTCCCTAGGGAACAGGGACTTTCTCTGCCATGAACTCAGTGGCCTGTTCTTTGATCACCTTCCCCTGAGGAGATCCAGGGAGAAGTGTCACAGATGAAGACAATGCAGCCAGTCTTGATGAGACCTGATAGACTAAGATCAGAGGGAAGGGGAGGAGGATCACCCTTTCAGTGGACTGGGGGAGAAGCATGGGTAGAGAAGATGGAAGGAGAGTGGAATTGGGAAGGGCTGAGGGAGAGGGCTACAGTTGGAATACCTAGTGAATAAACTGTAATTAATAAAAATAAATAAATTATAAAATCAAAACAAAACCAAAAAACATTTAACTTCTCCAACAGAGTCTCAGTCTATCATTTTCTGCCTCAAGTAAAACTATAGAAAACTCTTCTCAAAATTAGGCAGCACTATATTTTCAGATGCAGATGACCTCTGAGTGAAAATATCAGTATGCAGCCTGGTGCGGCAGTGCATGGCTGTAATCACAGCAATCAGGGAGGCAGAGGCAGGCAGATCTTTAAGTTCCAGGCCAGCCTAGTCAACAAAGTGAGTCCATGACAGCCAAGGCTACACAGAGACACCCTGTCTCAAAACAAAACAAAACAAAACAAAACAAAAAACCAACAACAACAACAAAACAACTAAAAAGAACAAAAAAGAAAGAAAATATCAGTACACAAAAATAGCATACACGTAAAAAGTGAACCATGGGGCTGGAGAGATAGTTCAAGTCAAGACCACTTGTTGCTCCTGCAGAAGAACTAAGTTTGATTCCTGACACATACATGGTGGCTCCTATCCATCTAAAACTCAAATTCTAGGGATCTGGATTTCTTCTTCTGACTCCCCTGGGCACCACAAATGCATGCAAAATGCTCACACCCATAAAATCAATCCATCTAAAGGAACTGCTAAAGTAAGTCACATAGAATGGGAGAGCAGATAAACAGTCATCAGAGCCCGGGAAGAATAGGAGGGACGGTACAAAGCCAGTAGAGAGCAGGAATATGTTCCTGTGTTCTACTGCACAGTGTGGCCACTACAGTAAATTGTACTGTGCTGTATATTTCAGATTACTGAGAAGAAAGGAGTTTGAGTGTTGGTACCACATAGAAATAATACATTTTGGAAATAATAGATACGCTATCATGATTTGACCATTATACCCTAAAGATATGTATTCAAATGTTTTGCTGTATTCCACAGTATGTATCATAAGTAAAGTAACTATCTGGGTGTCATGGATCAGGCTTGTAATATCACCAATCTGGGAAGCTGAGGCAGGGGTATTACTGAGTTCGAAGCCAGCCTGGGCAACACACCAACTTCCAGGGCATCCTGGGCTATATAGCAAGCCACAATCCCAAAATAAAAAGTGACAATAATAAAATAACATTTAAAATAAAACAAGCAAGTCGAAAAATATGTGCAAGGAAATAGCCACATGATTGACTAATGATAATAGGAGTTACCTGAAAGGAGAAACACTTAATAGCTGGGCATTGGGGAAGAGGCTTAGTTTTCAGCCTGAACCCTTTTGTGCTTTTGGATTTTGTACCCTGAGGTGAATTACCTTTCAAAGTATAATTATTTACAAAACAAAACTCTTACAGCCATCTGTCTCTCACTAACAAATCCACATATAAAAAGGCTCTTTGTGTGTGTGTGTGGGGGGGGGGGTTGATTTCATTCTGGTTTTGTTTTTGCTTTTTATCTTTGAAGAAGAATCACTGTGAGAGAGATACTGGGGACCTTTTAAGTCACGAAACAGGCAAAGAGGGATGACAGAGCTGGAGACAAGAAGGAAGGGGAAAGAAATGAGAGGGAAGTAAGGGAGAACCAGGAATTTTAGTTAAAAAGCATTTGCTGCAGAGGGCATTGTAATTTTGAACCTCTGGCAACTGCCATCTCAATAGGAAAGACAGAGAGAGGAGTGTTAGACATAGGGCCTCCTACACTCGATCCCAGCACAGCAGGACAGGAAATCTATAGTGGATGTGATTTTGAGAAGGCATGGCAAAGGGAACGGATATGGGGAACTTAAATAAAAGGTTGTACAGCCTGGAGAATTGCATGGCTCCAAAGAAGGCTCAAAAGAGATAGAGTAGAATAAAAAGCTATTCTTGTGATGTGGCTGAGTCAAAGAGATGGATTTATGCATCAGATTGTAAAGAGACAGAGAGCGAGAGAGAACAATAAATCTAGCCAGTTTACTGCAATGTGAAAATTTTTAGTCTCCCTCTGGAAAGATGGAACATGTTTCTCAACTCATTTCAATATTTCCTTAGACTAGCCACTAAATCTTTCCCATGGTCTGTGAGGTTTTGGAGCCAAAATAGCTGCCAGTTACATAGCATTAGCCACGGATAGGGCAACAAGTATGACACTTCATAACAGCAATGTCATTTTAACTTGCACACAACACTGAGAGCAATTAGCCCCATTTTCCAGAAAAACAAAAAACCAAGTGCGTCTAAAATGCACAATGGCTTAGTCATGATCATAAAGAATCCAAACACTTCACCATTCCACCATGGCTGTGTTAGAGCAGAAATACTGACAATGAGTTTCCTGAAAAGCCAGTGTTAAGACTAAGAGGCTGGCCAGTAACATCCCATTACTCCTAGAACTTCCACCGCCTGAAAAGCAAGAGACATTGGTACTTACAATGGAGTGGTTGGGCTCAGAGTTCCATAGAGGTCTTTTCTTACACTAAGTATGATGACCACTGTGAGTGCTGGAATTCCTAGAGTGGGTAAGGAAGGCACAGAAACCTGTTAAATCCAGGGGGAAGGATGCTAATCAAACAGCTGTGGGACAGATACATGAAGACATTGTTTAAATGAGCCACAGATGTGTGAACATCAAAATACAATTGTTTGCAAAATGTTTGTGAATTCTTCTAAGTTAAACATTTCTAAGAGTGTTCCAGTCTGCTAAACTAAGCAGGATGCCACTGGCTTCCATGCAATAGTCACTACTTACGAGAACAGCTCAAGAGCCAACAACTCAGTTTGGCAATAAAAGCATCTAGTTCGCCAGAATACAAGTCCACACAAAGCACTTCTTCTCAGGTGATAGGGCATCATTTTTTCCCTCCTTTTTAATTCTGTCCTTTCATTACTACTATGTCCATATTATCCATATAAATATAACAAGAATTATTGTAAGAATCCCTATTTCTTGTTCGGCTGCTTTCTGTTTGCTTGGGATTTTTTTTTTTTTTTTTTTTTTTTTGTGAGGCAGAGTATCATATTAGAAGCATGGCTGAACAAGAGTTCACTTTGTAGCCGAGGATGTCTTTGAATCTGGGATGTCAGGCAGGAGGTTCCATGTTCAGTCGTTAGTTTTTTATAAAATGTGGACAAATCTACTTTCCTAGAAATTTCATTTAATTAACTTGTAAATATAAATGTAATTAATTTATAAATTAATAAATTTAAATTTAATTTAAATTTCCTAGAATTTTTTTTATAATTTAATTTTATTTTTTTATTATTAGTTACATTTTATTAACTGTATCCCAGCTGTATCCCACTCCCTTATTCCCTCCCAATCCCGCCTTCCCTCCCTGGTCTCCTCCCTGTCCCTTTCCAAGTCCACTGATTGGGGAGGACTTCCTCCCCTTTCATCTGACCCTGTTTTATCAAGTATCTTCAGGACTGGCTACAAAGTCCTCCTCTGTGGCCTAACAGGACTGTTCCTCTGTTGGGGAGTGGGGAGGTCAAAGAGCCAGCCATTGAGTACCTGTCAGATAATACTCCCTGTTCCCCTTCCTATGGAAAACTAATTGGTTACTAAGCTATCACAGGCTACATCTGAGCAGAGGTTCTAGGTTATATCCATACATGGTCCTTGGTGGAGTGTCAGTCTCAGAAAAGACCCCTGTGCCCAGATATATTTAGTCCTTGTGGAGCTCCTATCCTTTCCACATCATACTAACTCCCCTTCTTTCATAGGATTCCTTGCACTCTCCCGTAGGTTTGGTTATGAGTCTTAGTATCTGCTTTGAAACACTGCTAGGTAGAGTCTTTCAGAGGCCTTCTGCAGTAGACTCCTGTCATACATCCAATGCACATCACATTTGTCTTTCTAAGTGAGGATTGATCATCTTACCCCGTGTCTGCTTTCTTGTTTATCTTCTTAAGGTGTATAGATTTCATTGTTTATCATATCTTGTAGATCTATATAAGCAAGTATATACCATGTTTGTCTTTCTCCTTCTGGGATACTTCACTCAGAATGATCTTTTCTAGATCCCACCATTTGCCTGCAAATTTCATGATTTCCTCCCTTTTGATTGCTGAGTAGTATTCCATTGTGTAAAAATACCACAATTTCTGTATCCATTCCTCCGTTGATGGACATCTGGGTTGTTTCCAGGTTCTGGCTATTACAAATAAAGCTGCTACAAACATGGTTGAGCAAATGTCTTTGTTGTGTACTTGAGCAAATTTTGGGTATATGCCTAGGAGTGGTATAGCTGGATCTTAAGGAAGCACTATTCCTAATTGTCTGAGAAAGTGCCAGATTGATTTGACTTCTTCCTTTCCAATCTGTATCCCCTTGATCTCCTTCAATTGTCTTATTGATCTAGCAAGGACTTCCAGCACTATGTTGAAGAGATATGGAGAGAGTGGGCAGCCTTGCCTTGTCCCTGATTTCAGTGGGATTGATTTAAGTTTCTCTCCATTGAATTTGATGTTGGCTATAGGCTTGCTGTATATTGTCTTTACTATGTTTAGGTATGTGCCTTGTATCCCTGATCTCTCCAAGACTTTAACATGAATGGGTGTTGGACTTTGTCAAATGTTTTTTCGGCATCTAAGAAGATGATCATGTGGTTTTTTTCCTTCAGTTTGTTTATGTGGTGGATTACATTGATGGATTTCCGTATGTTGAACCACCCTTGCATGCCTGGGATGAAGCCTACTTGATCATGGTGGATGATATCTTTGATGTGTTCTTGGATTCAGCTTGCAAGTATTTTTGCAACAATGTTCATAAGAGAGATAGGTCTGAAGTTCTCTTTTTTTGGGGGGTCTTTGTGTGTTTAGGTATCAAGGTGACTGTGGCTTCATAGAATGAGTTTGGTAATGTCCCTTCTGTTTCTATTTTGTGGAATATTTCGGAGAGAATTGGAGTTAGCACTTCTGGTAGGTAGAATTCTGCACTGAATCCATCTGGCCCAGGGCTTTTTTTGGAAGAGAGACTGTTGATGACTGTTTCTATTTCCTTGGGGGATATAGGACTATTCAATCTTTCTACCTGATCTTGACTTAATTTTGGTAGATGGAATCTACATACACCTTCACGACAGCCCACTTTGGCTTAGGAAGGCCAACTGCTAAATCTACAGAGATCCTAGTATTTCTCCTCTAGTTGCTCTTACAATGCTTCCAAACACCCTGTAGCAGCTTAGCAGTGCCCCTCCCGCATGACCCTGTATGTGTCCACGTAAGCCAGGGTGGCAAAGGCTTGCATCTCGGATTATCTGAATTTAACAGAATTTACTGTGTGTCTTCACCAATGGGAGAAGAACTTAGGGGATACCATAGCTCCCCTTTTCTTCTAGGAAGTTATCACGAGACATTTTCTTATCACCCCCTGGATCTGTAGAGATGTTAGGCTTTGTACCCTGATCCTCTTAAAGTGCAGCAGTAGAGTAGAAAAACCCTAGCTTCCATTTAGAACTGACCCCTCAGCAATAGAGAATGTCACCATTTCGACACTGTTATCTGTCCCCTTTCACTTTGGTGTTATTCTTTTCAGAACCTGGAGTGAGAAGTCAAGATCTGCAATTTTATCTACTTTTCTAATCACTGTGTGAATAATGAAGTGTATCTGTGTATGTCTCCTTGTATCTTTCTCCACTTGGCCTTAGCATGACCTTAATTTGTCATTATATTTATCACTTTTCAAGATTCTCCTGCCCCTGAGTACAATCCCTAGCTTTTCCTGCCTTTCCCTGTACCTTAGGAAGTAGCATAAATTGAGATGCTTTGAGAGACAAGAAGCAAGCTATAGGAGTTGTTGTCATGTATGGAATGGAGTAAAAGAAGGGGGAAGATCTGGTGAATGGAGCTGGGAATGAGTGATGAAGACGAAAAACAGAAGAGAAAGAAGAAAGTGTCCATGCTGAGCTCTATTCCTGGCTTTTCCAAGGGCAACAGTGGTCATGACAGTTAAAGGGTGTGGTAAGGGTCAATTTGAAGTCTTTTTTTTTTCCTGTCTCTCAGGTGATATGGTAAGATCATTGGTATTCAAAGTCCAAACTTTGAAGACAGGCTCCCTGGTTCAAATCTTGGGTATGTGTTTTACCAAATATAACCCTCCCCCCCCCCGTGTCTTCAGTAAGAATAATAAGAGGACCCACTCTATACAGATGCTGTGCAGACCGCATGGCTGGCACCTATAAGGGATACCTGACCATTCACTACCACATCAGTAAGTATTGTTGTGACTTCTGTAAGGAGAGAGCTAAAATCTCATAGGAGTGTTAGTATAGATGCAGCACAGAACACAAGCCAGTGTTCAATACACATCTGGCACAAACTCTTCACTCAGCTGAATGTATGGAACCACATAAGCAGGAAGAGAGATGTCCATTTAAACTCCAGTGATGTAATCCTCAATTCCTAAGCTACACTAGTAAGAAACTTGGGTCTGGAATTACAAGCCAAATGGTGCCTGCCATATTTTGAACAGGTCTTCCCAAGTTCATATTGTAGAAACTTGATCCCTATTGCCACAGTACTGAGAAATTAAATCTACAATAGTTGGTTAGGTGATAGAGGAACTGTCTTCAGGAATAATGCTTTAATCCAACAAATGAGTTCGCATTTTTTTTCAGCAGTGGGTCTCTTGAAAAAGGATCACTTCTGTCCCCTTCCCTTCACTCATGGTCATGTGATGCCCCACACTTTGTTATAACAGCACAGAGTGGTCCACATCAGATGTGGACTCTTTGATATTTTACATCCAATCCTCTAGAACTTAGAAAGACTATCTTTCTTTATAAATTACCCAGTTTCAAGTTTTTCTAAGAAGAGAATGGAGGACGAGTAGTAGAAGAAGGAGCAGGAGAAGGAGGGAGGAAGGAAGAGAAGAAGAAAGGAGAAGAGAATGAGGAAGGAGGATGAAAGAAAGAGGAGGAAGAGAAAGAAGAAGAAAAGGAAGAGAAGGAGGAGGAAAAAAAAGACTAAGTTGGAGCTAAATTTTTAAAAAGACAGTCTTTAAAAAGACATATCACAGCCAAGGCTACACAGAGAAACCTTGTCTCAATTCCTCCCCCACCCCCAAAAAAGAAAGAAAAAAGAAAGAAAGACATCAAGCCAAATAGTAAAATACTCACCCCAGCCAGCCACACAAAATTTCAGGATATAATTTGGAATGTATGTGTTGAAGACTTTGACTAGAGCAAAGTACATGTGGACTGCCTCCAGGCCCATCCAAGTCAAAGACACCAGCAGAAAGTAATGGAGTGCCACTGCAGCTGTGATGCATAGTCCTACTTTCTGAAATGATGTCAGCCAGGAATTAACCAAAAATGCTAGGTTGAGCATCAGTAATGCTGTGCATAGGTTGATCAGGATTTTGGAAGGATAATCTTTTCGAAGTTTGCTTTAAAACAAACAAACAAACAAACAAACGTTAGGATAGGCAGGGTCTCTCTTTCAAATAAAGCACTGCTACATCTTATCTAGTAAAACATCAAGAGTTGTTTATGAGGGTCTCATAAGTCCCCTTGCTGTAGTCTATGAGAGTTACAGTGGCCCTGTTTTCTTGTGAACACTTTCTCCTGTGGCTACTTTAAAATGTCATCTTTCCCAGGCATATCCCAGGGTCTGGATATTTTGACTGGTTGGTTGGTTGGTTTTATTGTTAATAAAATTAAATTGTTTGCTTGTTTATATTTTTTTGTTCTTGAGGCTCTCATACAGCTCTGAAATGAAATATATTTACCTCTATTTCCCGCTGCAACTCCTTACACACTCCTCTAACTTATCCCCCTCTCAATTCAAGCTCAGTTTTTAAGATAATTATGATTTTAATTAACATTTCCGTGATGAGTAATGATGTTGAGAACCTTACCATATGATCATATACTTACTAATCATTTGGATGCAAATTAGGGTTACCCATGAATGACCTTTTCTGTGAAGTGTTCTTTCAGTCTTTTTGTCCACTTTTCAATTTTCTGTCTTGTTTTTGAATTTGTATTCATGCCCAAGTACACACACACGCACACACACACACACACAATGCAAGTATCTTCTCCCAGTCTGTGGTTGTCCTTTTACTATCTTAATTTTTTCCCTCTGATGAAAGGGTTCTTGTTTTTAATGAAACTTTAGACTTTTCCTTTTATGGTTCCTGTCCTTGTATCAGGGTAGAGAAATTTTACTCTTAATTACAAGCTTCTTTCTTTTTAAATACTCCAATAAGAGTTAATTTTGCTTTATTTTTAACTTTCCAACTTCAGAATCTAATGATCTAACATCTTCCTATTGTGTTTTATTGATGAATTTAACAAGGTTTCAATGACAACACATCCACTAGACCAAGCTAAACTTACTCAAAACTAAGTTGTACAAACTTACTGGAAGGCTATGTATGTCACCATTGCAATCCCCAGGAAAATGGAGGAGATGCCACATCCTGTGTATGTGATAATCATTAATATCCGTTCATTCGCTGCATCCACTGTAGACCTGGACAAATCCTAGAATCACAATCCATAGTGATTTACATATCCATCAGAACAAGGTTGGAGGAAAATTCTTCTGGTGCTCATGAACAGTTGGTTCCCAGCACATATAGCAACCTTGCTGAAGCTCTTCTATAGTCAAATGGTATGGAAGTCTATGTGATAAGACCATATGTGGTTTGACCAGACCTACTAAAGCTTACCGAGTCACAGCATGGAAAGCCATCAACCACGGTGAAAGAACATTTAGTCCTTGGTTTCATTGTCATTAACATGTTCAGCACTTGAAAATATAACCAAGCTAATGGTTTTGAATTTGGTATATAAAATGAATCAATATCTGAATGGAGTGTCCCAAAATACTACACAGAACATAAAAAAATTCCCTTAGACCTTAAATAATGTTTATAAAATTAAAAAGATAAAGTGGTCCCTTTGTCTAAAGTAGTAGTCCAGTAAAGTCTTAATTTGAAAACCGCCAAAGATCTGAAATGACGTGCAAAACTATTGAATATATAAGTACACTGGTTTGGGAAGAAACCATAGCTTTCATTAGATGCTTATGGTTCTATGGCTCATAAATAGTTAAGACATGGGGATAGAGAGGTGGATCAGTGGTTAAGAGCAGTGACTTCTCTTCCAGAGGATCCAGGTTCCATTCCCAGCACCCACATGGCAGCTCACCACTGTCTATAACTGAAGTTCCAGGAGTTCTGACACCTTCACACAGATACACATGCAGGCAAAATGCCAATGCACACACACAAAAAATATTAAAATGTTAGGACTTTTTAAAATGCTAGGAAGTACTAATCTATTCTGAAAGTTCTTGACTAGAAGGGCTTGTACCCTTGCTGGGACATTTGACAGACCTAGAGATATTTTTTGGTTGCCACAACTGAGGCAGGTGCTGTTGACATTGACTGGGTAGAGGCCTGGGCTGCTGATATCCATCTTACAATATGCACAACTGTTTTCCACAACATAGAATTATGTGTTTCAAATAGCAATAGGGTTGAGATAAGAGAAACACTGATTCTCTCCATTCTATCATTCAGACCTCAGAAGAAAGAGCTAAGTTCCAAACAAGTAAGGCCCCTCAAATGAGATTGGAAAACTAATTGCTAACAGACCTGGAGACTTTTGACTCCTGTTGTAAAGGTCTAGCCAGTTGGTAGTGAACCAAAGAAAATTCTCACAAATTGGCAATTATTGACTGAATGCTTTTTATGGGTCAAATAAAAATTTTAAATGGATTATAAACCATGCTAAACTCAGGTGTAGATGTGCACCCCTATGCACCCAGTACTTGGGAGGCTCTGTCAGGAGGTCCGGACCAACCTGGGCTATACACTGATGCTGTATATCCACAGAGCTGCCTCAGCTATAGCTTCAGACTATATGAAGAGAAAAATAAACACCTGATTCTGTAAACATGATTGGAGGAGAGCCTTTTCTCTGCTTGTATGATTTTTTTCACTATTTAGCTTGCAAGTACATTAATAGCTTGAATCTAATAAAAAGTTGTCAAAATTCCATTGAAGAGTGATAAAGAGACAACTCACCATTAAAACTCCAAAGTGAGTGAGGTGGTTACACTGACAGATTGTGTAATTTACATTGGTTTCCTTTACTTTACAGCCTGATGGATTCCATCCACCTAGACCATCTGCAGGGGACAGAAGGGAATTTCAAGCAATTTTACTTTTCTCGGAAATGTTTAATTTTTTATTATATGCATCATCCGAACGTGTGTTATAATTAGCATTGTTTGTTAAGACAGAAAGGTATAATTGAACAGCAAAATTAAATTACATTTAATAGGCCAAATTAACATATGTGTCAGGGTGCAAGGGTGGGGATGGGCTTTATAAACAGTGTAATTTCATTGTCACCCATTTCTCTTGTTTCTGTACTGCCTCTACAGATTAAGATACAGCCTAATCATGAGCAACTGTTCCTGTCACCATGCTGTAGCAACATGTTTTGCAAGTGGCCAATAAAAGAAATAGATCTGGAAGTTTTAGAAGGACCTAGACCTTTGGAATACAGGCTGCCTCTTAGCCAACTTGGGACTGACATTTATATTAGAAACAGCCAGTTCCACCCAAGAAACTAAATGGACTCAAGCGATCATGGCCTGAAGATCCTTATGGCTAATTGGAGCCTTATAGATCTGGGGATAGAGAGCTGGTTTAGGATGGTAGTACAGCAAAAGACTTATCTCAGGACAGGTATCCAAGTGTGAGCAGAATTGTCTCTCTGGGATAATGTCATAGATGATAAATGTTCTAGACTCACAGCATAGAGAGCCAGGGGCAAGGGGTCTCCTGGGAGTACTCCAGCAACACAGGGATGAACTTACTGAAGCTATGGAGGACAGAGCTTGCCACTTTTTATGGGACCATTTTTCTGACAGGCTTGGCGGGGAGCCAGGAGAGGACACATTGTTTCTGTTTGTCAGAGGGTTAGTATTCTGTTCCCTGAGGAGTTACGTAGAAAGAGAAATGTCTCTCTTCTCCCGGATTTCTAGATGGGAAAAATATCCAAGCAGAGCTTCCTATGTAGAAGAACATTTCTCACCACTAGCCATGCATTCCTGGGAGATGATGATTGTGTAGGAGAATTCTTTGGGATTTGGTATTAACCCTAGAGACTCCAGTGGAGGTAGCAAACCTAATAGAAGCCAGTCAGGAGTAACCATACCCACCACTTTCACAGATGCACAGCTACCCAAACAGGGAGGGCTTTGGGGTACTAACAAAAATCTCATCTCCTCAATGAGATGATTAAAGGATTGGGTCCGTTCGAGGGCATAGGGCTTACCAAGGACTCACTATTCTTATGAAAGAGGGAGAAAAAAAATAAATAAATAGTGATAATTCCTATAGGAACGAACACTTAACAAGCCAGGTAATCACTCCTCAGTCCTCTTCAAATAACTCAGTTATTCTACACTGGGCCTTCTAATTGCATTTTTTCCTAGTCTTGCTTACCCATGCATTTATCTATTTTTGTAATTTCTATAACGAATGCCTTACCAAAAGGAGTTTTCTTAATTTTCATGCCCTAAAAGTCATGTAGGATATCTCTGTCGTGCAGAGTGTTCCGTAGTGCCTGATTGGACAGCAGCTGACAACACCCCAACCACCAACAGGGAAAAGGATGAGGGGGCAAAGTCAAAGTCTGCTTCTATAAATACTTACTGTTAGTGTCAAAATCCCAAAAGGCACAGTAAACTTGACCATAATTCTGCAACAATAAGAATTACAGTCAAATACCTTTTCTTGTGTTACCAAACAAAAACAATGCACATTTAAGCGTTTTCAAGTGTTTTGGCCAGCGGAGACAGAAATATACACACACGTAAGCACACACACACTCGCACACGGGGAGAGACATAGGGGGAGATCATTTATGGTTTGGTTTTAAGTATAACTCCACCTAGCTTTGGCCTTGGAAGTAAGAAAACAGCATGTCACTGCGTAGCAATGTAGCATGTGTCGTTTGGTATTACTGGGACCTGCCAATTGGTGCACTGCAGGGGGGAAGCTCTGGAGAACCAGTAAGCAACTGCTGTATAGTAGGTGTTCTTTATGAGGCTTTGGAATTTGGCACTCACAGCTGTGATCATTCCTAAGCACACAGAGTTGAGTTGCCTCCTCATTAAGCCTGTTGAAGATTCCTGAAATTTCCCTAGTTCCTACAATCTCTAGGAGACTGAGGCAAAGGATAATTAATTCCCAGGAATGATCTGATAGTCACAGCCCCAGTCTAAATTGAGAAATTTGACCAACCTGTTTCATTTTCAATCTGGTTTTTAAATTCCCTCTCCGAGCCTCCCTTGCTTCTCTTTAAGACTAGGGGGAAAATATGTTATACTATAAAGTCTCTTAGATAGGAAGTGAATACTTCACACTGGACACATATTAACATCAAAGAATGAAACAGTAACTCATTCGTTTACTAAAACTAAATTGATTATTTAGTAATATATGCCGTATGTTATTCCATACGATTATCATTTTAGTCATTTGATGATAAATATATGTTTTAATGTTCTTCATGCAAAATCAAAGAATACAAATGTTATTTTCAATGATGTTGTTTATCTCACTCAAAAAATGAATGCAATTAAATGGCATTTACTGTTACAACTAAGAGATCTGCTTATTCTTAGTCACTGTCTTTCTAGAAGGCTCACTATCCAGGATCCCTTGGGGATATGGCATTATTTCTAGAAATACCTAGTTCTAACATACTTCCACCTAGAACCAGAAAAATCAACATGGAGTCTTTGAATTGAATGTAAATTGACCATTTATTTTTCAGCAGGAAAATCACTTTGAGGTCCTGAGGTCATTTGATTCTCAGATGAAAATAGATATATTACCCAGTTTCCTTGAATATGCTTAAGAATGATAAGCACTGGACCAGCCAAGTTTTGAATGGACATATTTGAGATGCTTGCACTGACAACATATGTCATTAATGAAGTATTGTTGTTTTGGGCCTGCAGATGAAACAAAAAGGTCCTAAACATCTAATTTCTTACATAACCATTATCAATCTAGAATCAATGGTGTGCTACACAGTTTTGGCATAGACGTGAAAAACAGTCTACAGATGAATTTTCAAAGTCAATCAGTCCATCTCTTCATCACATAAAGCTCAGTTATAACAAGTTAGAACAATTCATTTATTTATCCATTCATTCACCCACCCATCTATCCAGAACATATCTAACCAATCAATATTGGGTTTGTACCAGCTATTCAATGCTGCTTTTACAACAAAACAAAATATTCTCTACCTTAATGCTCCAGATTCACACATTGCACAACTTAACTTGGTTCTAACTCTTCACCATCCTTATAAAGACAACTTTTTAAATAATGAATCTGAATCCATTATGAAGTTTTTACACACTATTTTCATAGTCTGTCCCCCACAGGAAAAGGAAGTATATTTATCAATATCCAGCTTGGTATATGTGTTAGAAGAATTTGATGATGATCTCCACTCTTGAAAACCCTTTAGTCTCATGCTGAAGTCCAGACATTATATCCTAGCATGCCTACACAGCCTAATATGCAGCAGGTATTTCCTCTTTTGGCTTCTGTGATCCAGATAACTGGCTAAGTGATTTTCACATGCATATTATTCAGCCCTCACTGACATCATATGGCCTTTTTTTTTCAGCTAAACTGAGACTTGGGTAGGTTCAGTACCTATATGTACAAAGATCATACAACTAATGAGAGGCAGGAAAAGGATGTTTAAGAATGTTAATTTAAGGGCAACAAATTAAAGAATATTTGTAAAGATATGAGACTCTATAATAACAAGGCTGAAGTTGCAAAGGTCAAGACTCCATAAGGCTAGTTAAATGAGTGCCTGCTGTATTGCTTGTATAAAACCACAGGTATAGCTAGAGTGAGAGAGGAGGAAGATGAAGAAAATCCTAGAAGAAGTTTCTAAGAAAGCCTGATGTTTAAATGACATCCTTGAAGAGCCTACTGGACATGGTTGGAAGACATCACTGAGGACAGGGTGTGCAAAAATAGCTAATCCCTTGTCAACCTAAGCACTTAAGTAACCATGCATGTGGTCTTGGTCAACTTGGAAATGTCCTACTTTATGTTCATGGCCATAACATTGTTATTGTTCATCCTAAACAATGTTGTGATGGTTAATATTGTTAAAGGGACACGATCTAGAATCATATAGGAAATAAACATCTGGGCAGGCCTGAAAAGGATCATCCGGCTTGGGTTGTCCTCTGGGCATACTGGTGAGGGATTATGTAAACACAGAAGGCCCAGTCTAAATGTAGGTAGTACCATTCCTTCAACTAGGAGTCCTGGAATGAATGAAAGATGGATAGCTGAGCACTAGCAGTCATTTGCTTCTTTGATGCAGACATAATGTGACAAGCTTTCTCAAGTTCCTGTCACCAGGGTTTCCCTACTACCTCAAATCATGAACCCCACACCAGCCTTTTCTTGCATAATTTCCAACAATGACACAAATAATGAATGCACATTCTGACGACTTAGTGTTCTTTTCTCGTCAGAGTTCCCTAAGGCAGCCTGCTAAGGTGGAACATCATGAAACTATGATTGTGGTAGGGTTTTGCTGACACCCAAGAGAGTAAGTGCCTACCCAAGCCTTCTGGTTCCTCCAAAGACCTTCTTCTTTCTGGACCATTGGTAACATGATGACATGATAACATCTATTGGTAAGTAGATGACCTCTAATTATTCTCCCAATTTGGTCTAAGATATACAGCTTTCTGCAGTGTAAAGGCCAAGGGAAGAACTTCTCACAATGACCAAAGACTTAACTAACTAAGCTCTTAGGATTCATGTCTCTTATGTACAACATGGTAAAAATCATTTCTTGCTCCTCTAGACTTAAGTTTCCTCTGTGTCAGCTCTATCCACTCTTCATTTCATCTTGGGGCCTCTTCAGAGCTGAGATATCCCCTAACTCAGGCTGCTTTTGCTCTGTCCTCCCTTACAGTCCTAGAGTCCCTATGCCACACCAGGCTTGCTGCAGCTACTGGAAAGAAGGAGAATGTACAAGATGTTCAAGAGTGGTGCATTATCAGCAATTTATAAGGTAATATTTTATAATGACTGTCAAGATTTTGACCAAAAGATATTAGAGGAAGCTGTATAGATCTAAGGCTGGGGCCCAGGCACTGAAGATTCAGAAAGGTATTTACAGGGTAGCATGTCTTCAATCATGCAATCCTCAGCCACCAGTGACACAGGGCCTAGACCCATGTACTTCTTTCAGTGCAGGAATCTTTTTTACTGCATTTTATATAAGGGTAGGCCCTAGCTCTGTTTTGCTTAGCACCATAGCCCCATCACCTAGTACCCAGCACCATGAAAGACACAGAGTAGGAATGAAATAACTACTTGTCAAATAACTAAATGATTGGGTAAATAAAATAGTGAATTGTGTCACCTTTAGTAAATATCTTTCTCTTTCTGGGTCTTGGTGACTTCACTGACACAATAAAGATAAGTGACACTGAGTTATAAGGGCCCTTCCAGCTTGGAATTTGATGACTAACTGGTTCTAACCCTTCTTCATCTGGCACTATGACGTCTGTAGGCTAATTTGGGTGAAGGTCTTTAGTCTATTTCAATGGAAGGTGCTAGAGAATCAAAATTACTTATTAAGTTTAGAATCTATGCAAAACAAGTTTATCTCTTATTCTGAGAGATAAGCACAGCCATTTGAAGGAAGGAGGGAAATTAAGACCAAAAATAATGGCATCTCTGATGATATAAAACAGTGACAAGAATATCAAAAGGTTCAGACAGCTTTGGAACACATTTTAAACCATTATTACAAAATTTGGTTCACTAATTTTTTTCAGAGTACAGAGAAGAGAGAATGGACTTATTAATTCTAAGGAGGTGTCCTGGAGAGGAATTGAACTAAACCTACAGGAACAAATAGAATTTAGCTGAAGAAAAGAATGGCCATCGAATGCTAGAAAAACAGAAAACTTTGCAAATACATTTGGTGATAATATGGTCCTCTTAAACTGGTAGGTGCTAAAAGTGTCTGCTATATTTTTATCCTCTTATTGTAACATTCCCGCCCCCCCAAAAAAATAAGTCTGTGATTATTTGACCACTAGGAATTCATGCCTTTGGATGATTCCTTAGTAATGCAAACATACTGGGGCAAATTAATGCATTAACTTCAAAAATAAAGACTTTGAGGTTGGGGAGATGGGTCAGTGGTTAATTTATTTCTGCATAAGCAATGGACCACTGTTTGGATTCCTGGAACCCATGTAAAATAGCAGGTGGGGATGCTGGTTCACCTGTATTTCCTTCCTTGTAAATCAGAGACATGGGATTTACAGACTAATGTCATTGGCAAGTTCTGGGTTTGACTAAGAGACCTTGAACAATGTAGAACAACTATTAAGGATGATTCTTGACATCAGTCTTGGGCCTCCACATTCATACATACACATGTGACTGTGTGGCTTCCCATACATATAAATATATGTGTGTGCCTATATATACAAACATGAACAAACCCCCCCACACAAACACTACATGCATGTTTATGAAAACAGACATAAATGGGAAAGAAAAAAATCATATATCAGAACTTTGGTGTTATATAGCCTGAATCTGATTCTTTTTTTTTTCTTTATTAATTACACTTTACTCACTTTGTATCCCCCCCCGTGGTTCCTTCCCTCCTCCCATCCCAATCTCTCTCTTCCTCCACCCTCTGCATGCATGCCCCTCCCCAAGTCCACTGATAGGGGAGGACTTCTTTTCCTTCTTTCTGATCCTAGTCAATTAGGTCTCATCAGGAGTGGCTGCATTGTCTTCCTCTGTGGCCTGGTAATGCTGCTTCCCCCTCAGGGGGAGGAAATTAAAGAGCAGGCCAATCAGTTCATGTCAGAGACAGTCCCTGTTCCTATTACAATGGAACCCACTTGGATACTGAACTGCCATGGACTACATCTGTGCAGGGGTCTTAGGTTATCTCCATGCATAGTCCTTGGTTGGAATAGCAGTCTCAGGAAAGACCCCTGTGCTCAGATTTTTTTGTTCTGTTGCTCTCCTTATGGAGTTCCTGTTCTCTCCAGATCTTACTATTTCCCACTTCTTTCCTACGATTCCCTGCATTCTGCCCAAAGGTTGCCCATAAGTCTCAGTATCTACATTGATAGTCTGCAGGGCAGAGCTTTTCAGAGGTCCTCTGTGCCAGGCTCCTGACTTGTTCCCTCTTTTCTCCTTCTTCTGATGTCCAGCCTCTTTGCCTTTCTGGATAGAAATTGAGCATTTTAGCAAGAGTCCTCCCTCTTGATTAGTTTCTTTAGGTGTATAGATTTTGGTAGGTTTATCCTATATTATATGTCTATATGAGTGAGTATATACCGTGTGCATCTTTCTGCCTCTGGGATAGCTCACTCAGGATGATCTTTTCCAGATCCCACCATTTACCTGAAAATTTCATGATTTCCTTGTTTTTTATTGCTGAGTAATATTTCATTGTGTAGATATACCACAATCTGTGCATCCATTCCTCCACTGAGGGACATCTGGGCTGTTTCCAGCTTCTGGCTATTACAAATAAGGCTGCTACAAACATGGTTGAGCAAATGTCCTTATTGTGTACTTGAGAATCTTTTGGATATATGCCTAGAAGTGGTATAGCTGGATCTTGAGGAAGCGCTATTCCTAGTTGTCTCAGAAAGCGCCAGATTGATTTCCAGAGTGGTTGTACAAGTTTACATTCCCACCAGCAGTGGAGGAAGGTTCCCCTTTCTCCACAACCTCTCCAGCATGTGTTGTCTCTTGAGTTTTTGATCTTAGCCCTGAATCTGATTCTTAACTATACCATTTCATCACTATCTGATCTTGGAAAAAAAACCCTATTTTTCTGAGCCTCAGTTTCCCATGAGAAGAAGATGAGGTAGTAAGCATAAATAATAACAACTAAAGCTGCATATGGCAATACATGCCCTTACTCCCAGAACTCAGGAGGCAGAAGCTGTAAGATCTCTGTCATATTGGTCTACAAAGCAAGTTCTAGGCCAGACAGAGATATATAATGAGATTTTGTCTCCAAAAAAAATAGCGTTTATTGTCCTGAACTTCACGTAAATGCTGGTTGCTGTCATCTCAACAGCATGATTAGATAGAGTGGTCGTAGGCAAAAAACCTTACCCGTAATACCAACAGCAATGCAAGCATTTACTCAGTGCTCAGGATGTGCCAGGCAACCCCAGGAGTACTTTACATGTATTAACTCCTTCAGTCCTTTAAGGGGTATATAAGATTCTGTATACTGTTTTACACTACAAGAAACTACAGCACACAGAGAAGGAATCATACAGGGAGAAGACAGTGATGTCACCCTCAAGTCTCAGAAGCTGCTCTCCAAGACCATGTCTCACCACATTTCACTGACTCTCGTTTAAAGTGAGGTTTAGACCACTCAGAGCTAGAAGCCAGGAGAGATGTGGGGGTAGGGCAGATTAATAAGATGAAAGGCCATCCTATTAGGAGAACATGCTGTTCTTTTCTGGCTTTGAAACATCTTAAGATCTCCATTTGGTTCCCAGATAACCCTTAAAGTCCCATCCAAAGCTTAGGTGCTACGAAAATTCAAAAGTATAAAGCATCATTAAAGTAGATGTTGATTCATGCAGAGGACCAGGGGTTGTGCTGAAAGACTTGGAGAATCAATCAGAGCATATTCTAAAATAAACAGAACATCATGAAAATAGCAGGAGTTCATAATTACAGTGAGTCACCACGTCAGTTCATGACAGTTACCAGAGGCAAGAACTTACCTTAAAGAGTGAAGTTTGTCCAAAAAAATTAAACAAAATGGTTTTTAAGCCATTAAGAGGAACTTTCTCCCTCAATGATTTAGGCAAATATATGGAAGCCAAAGCCCTCCTTAGAGGAATACCACCAAGGAAAATCTGCCAAGACAAATCAGGAAATAAAAAATGGAGTCTTCACCCATCATAATTGCATCCTCTCCTCCTCCCATCTCTTCCAATTCAGAGTTCCCACAGAAGACTGAAGCTGATGACTGCAGCCTCGTTCCATGGACTAACACACACACACACACACACACACACACACACACATATGCACACACACACTTTTCCTTCCAACCTTCCAAAGTTAACCTAAGTCCACATATGTAAAAACAGAGGTGATAAAAAAAAAATTAGGTGATTTGCCCCAATGTTAAGAAATAAAGTATATCATCAGTTTGCCTTCCCCGGTATAGTTCTGAAAGCAGAAATGATGGCAAGAATAAGCAGTAGTATTAGGCACCTGCCTCATAGTTCATTGAGCAATGTTTTCACTAATAGTGAGCCTGGAAAGTGAAGTATTAGCCTTTAAAACTCTGCTAGGGACTCATAGTTAGAAGGATATGCTAGTTTCATTGGTAATAAATAGTATTTTGTATATACTAGAAAGTTTTTGAGAATGAAAATGGGTTTTATTAAAAATTACACTGAGAACACAATCACAAACCTGAACATCCCTGGGAAAAACTGATATGTGGGCAAGATGAACTGTATTCTTTTATTTAATCTTTGCCAAACTTGAAAGGTATGTTGTAGAAGATATTAGGAAATGAGGCTCACGGAAGTTAAAGACTTATCCAGTGGTCATAAAGTAGGGGAGTAACTGAAGAAAAATATGGAATTTGGGCCCGTATTTTTCTTATTATCTATGCTGCTGATCAATGAGCACCTAGTTGGGTGTAGAGTAAGGGAGGTGTGTGTGTGTGTGTGTGTGTGTGATAGTGTATAATGTTTATAGAATGACTTCTTGAACCTAAAACCCATATGGATTTTTTAGCACAGATGACCCATGAACTTTTTAGCACAGATGACACATGACCTTTTAGGTCACAACTTAACTTCAGCATATAAGTAACTTGGTACCAAGAACGTGGCTAGGGTTAATTGTCTGTTTATCCACTGATGCTTATAATGGAGACTCCATATGTAAACAAGGAAGTCAACACCTGCTTCTGGTATACCTAAATAGCTCTTAATGGATGAGGAGTTCCCTGCATATAACATCAAATTAAATTAACAGTCATTTGAAAACCCAGGAAAATGAACACCAGCAGAAAACTTCTGTAGCAGAGTAAGTACTGAGAAAAAGGTAAAAATACTGGATGAAATATCTGTTTTTCATCATCCAGCTGATGCTTTGTAGGGCATCTGAAATGTTGCTAGAAAAAAAATCTACTTATTCCTGTTGTGAAGAATCAGAAACTAAAGGTCAGGAGAAGCACAGCCATTGGAAGGACGGGATGGGGAACTTCTGGAATGGAGTGAGCTAAACTGCACAGATTCTGTACCTGGTCTCTGAGTCGTATACGCAGAGGACAAATTCTAAATAAAAAAATGAAGGACTCAACTGCTTTTTGAACTGCCACCCAAGACTTGGAGTTTACTTTAATTCCAGACAACTCAATTGCCATAATAACCAAATCAGCAGCCAAAACAGCAATAGAAATATAAACTAAGACAGTGTGATTAAAAGGATAAATCCTGCTGGTGGAAATGTAACATCATTCAGCCACTATGAAAATCAAGATGGAAGATTCATCAGAAACCAAAATAGTACAGCCATATTATCTACCTATACAACCCCTGAGTCTATATCCAAAAAAATCAAAGTCATATGTAAGACATATGCCTGTATACCTATGCTTACTGTGATTGTGATACTGATCACAATACCTAAGATATTGAATCAGCTGATGTGACTATTGACCTAAAAATGGATTTCAATTGTACACACACACACACACACACACACACACACACATATATATATATATATATCCAATAAAATATTATTCATCCACGAAGAAGAATGAAATATGCCACAGGAAAATGAGGGTAATTCAATATTGTCATATTAAGTGAAACAAATCAGATTCAGAAATTCAAATGTTGAATGTTTTCATTTGCATCATCAATTAAATTTTAAAAGACTGAAAGTATAAGGGAGACTATCTAGAGGAATAAGAGACCAATAGAAGAGAAGAATTTATGCAAAAAAGAAAAACATGAAGAAAGAATTAGAAGAAGATATGAGAAGATGGAAAGATCTCCCATGCTCATGGCTTGGCAGGATTAACATAGTAAAAATGGCCATCTTACCAAAAGCATTCTACAGATTCAATGCAATTCCCATCAAATTACCAACACAATTCTTTACAGACCTGGAAAGAAAAATTCCATGGTATATACTCACTCATATAAACATATAACATAGAATAAACCCACTAAAATCTGTACATCTAAACAAACTAAGCAAAAGAGAGGACCCTAACTAAAATGCTCAATCCCCATCCTGAAAGGCAAAGAGGATGGACATCAGAAGAAGAAGAAAACAGGAAACAACCTAGGAACCTGCTACAGAGGGCCTCTGAAAGCCAGAAGAAGAAAACAGGAAACAACCTTGGAACCTGCCACAGAGGGCCTCTGAAAGCCTCTGCCCTGCAGACTATCAAAGCAGATGCTGAGCCTGATGGCCAACTGTCAGGCAGAGTGAATGGAATTTTATGTAAGAAGTGGGAAATAGCAAGAGATGGAGAGGACAGGAACTCCACAATGAGAGCAACAGAAAAAGAAAATTTGAACACAGGGAACTTCCCAGAGACTCATACTCCAACCAAGAACTATTCATGGAGATAACCTAGAACCCCTGTATAGATGTAGCCCATGGCAGTTCAGTTTCCAAGTAGGTTACATAGTAATGGGAAGAGGGACTGCCTCTGACATAATCTTATTTGTCTGCTCTTTGATCACCTCCCCCTGAGGGGGGAGCAGCCTTACCAGGCCACAGAAGATGACAATGCAGCCACTTCTGATGAGAACTGATAGTCTAAGATCAGAAAGAAGGAGAGGAAGATCTCCCCTATCAGTGGACTTGGGGAGGGGCATGAATGCAGAAAGGGGAGGAAGGGTGAGATTGGGAGGGGAGGAGGGAGGGGCTTATGGGGGAGTACAAAATGAATAAAGTGTAATTAATAATAATAATAAATATTAAAAAACTAGGACAGATCAGAAGTATATAATATTGTTAAAATGAATTTGTGACCAAAAGCATTCTACATAATCACTAAAATTCTCATCAAAATTAGAATGATATTCATCATGGAAATAGAAATGAAACAGTCCCCAAAATTAACACAAAAACCCTAAACAATGGCCAAAGTAATCTAGAATAGAAAGGATGATGCTGGAGGTCTAACAAAACCTGATGTCAAATTATTCCAAAGAGCCCTACTAATGAAAGCAGCAAGGAACAGGCACAAAACTGGACAGGTAGGCCAGTGAACAGGAAAAAAAAAATCTAGGACTAAACCAACACAGCTGAATGTGGGGCTGCTGAATAAGGTTGAAGTTCGTAGACTCCGGATAGCCATTTATTGGCACTCAGACCGCAGTGATAGACTCCCTTATCTCAGCGGGGTTCAAAAAGTCTCCCCTGATTTGGGTGACCCCAGGTCTTCCAAGGAGCATCACATAGCCCTCAGGACAGATTACAGGCCAGACCCTTCCTGATAAGGAAACTGCTCTAGCAAGCATCTAGGAATTCTAGACATGCCCCACCCTGCTAAGGAGATTACTCTTAAACAGTGACCTTCGACTGTACCTTCCTCTCACAAAAAAAAGAAAAACATGAGAATAAATGTGATCAAAATCCATTGAATGAATATGTCATAATGAAATAAATTGTCTTGTAGTCTAATATTTGCTTATTCAAGATAAAATAAAGAGTAAATATTAATAAAAATGAAAATGAAGTATAATAAATATTTTAAAGTAAAACAAAACATAACAAAAACAATAGAAGAAGAAAAACCAAATGTATAGAAAATAAAATAACGTTAAAGTTTTAAGTTTCAAGTTTAATCATGCCAACAATTATATTAAACATTAAAGGACTGCATACACAATAGGCAGAGATCGCCAGGACTGATACAATGTGCAAAAACAAACTATATGCTATCTACAAGAATTGTTCTTTATATATGAAGAAAATAGTGGTCATACACACATACACACTCACACAAATATTTTCTAAGAAGGCTGCGAGGAAGTTGAGACTGCCAGGTATGATAGTACACATGTATAATGCCAGCCCTCAGGGTGTAAAGGATGTTGCCTTACTAGTTGCAGCCCAGCCTGCAAGGCAGCTCCTGGCTACACAGAGAAACCCTGTCTCAAAGAAACACATCGGAGATAGAGAAGTTTTATAATGATAAATAAGTTATGATTAAGGATGGTGTTAGGACAACCCAAAAATATAAATGAGTATAAAATAAATTTGGTAAAATTTAAAAGAATTAGAGATTTTAATAATCCTTTCAACTAGAAAACAACTAAGAAAAAAGCTAGTAAACATACAGATGCTCCTAATAGTATCAACCACTTTGATCTTATTAATATATATGATACACTATACCTAAGAACTATAAAAAGTACACTGTTTTTCATGGACACATAATCTGTACCCAATTACTCACGGTTCCAATACATTTAAATAGGTTAAAGTCATTCCAGGTTAAATCAGCTATGGAAACCTGTGGCTATCAGCTGAGCACTTAGGGGGTAGATACAGAAAGATCAGAAGTTCAGTTACTTTTCAAATTGAGATGGAAGCATTATTGGGCTACATAAAATCCTATCTCATAAACACGGAACTAAATGAAACCATACCAAGTGTATTCTGTGGCCAAAATGAAACAAATAATAAATAATAATGCCTTTGATATCTCCAAATATTTGGTATTTAAACATACATCTAAGTATTTGAGGCACTAAAGAAGGTGAAAAATACTTGCAACTGAAATAATAAAAATACATGTTCAAGATTTGAGTGAGAGATCCTGTCTCAAAAAAATAAGGTGGAGAGTGATGAAGGAAGATTCCCAATGTTGATCTGTGACTCCCACTCATATATGCATAAGGCAATGGCACCTACAAACAAAAATAGACACACATTAAGTGGGAACAGAAGGTATGAGGTGGGGGAAAGATGGAAGAAGAGAGTACTGGGAGAGACAACTGGATTATGGGAACATTTCTCAGACAAGCTAATACCCTAGGACAATGGATTCTATGAGGGGAAACCCTAGTTAAGACTCCTTAGCAATGGAGGATATGGTGCCTGAAACGGCCATCTCCTGTAACCAGAAAATACTTCCAGTCAAGGACACCAACATAGCCATAAAACCCCAGACCCACAATTGGTCCTGCCTACAAGATGTTCATGGGTAAAAGATGGAGCAGAATTTGAGGAATACTGTGGAAGAAGGGGAGGAAGGATAGAAGGAGCCAGAAGGGTCAAGGACACCACAAGAAAACCTACAGAGTCAACTAACCTGGGCCCACAGGGGCTTACAGAGAATTAACCTCCAAACAGAGAGCATGTATGGGATCCATCTAGGCCCTCTGTACATATGTAACAGCTGTATAGCTTGGTCTTCATGTGGTACTCCTAATAGCAGGAACAGGGGCTCTGTCTGACTCTGTTGCCTGCCTTTGTATCCCTCTCCTCTAGCTGGGCTGCCTACTCTGTGTTCAAAAGAAGATACACATAGTCTTACTGCAACTTGATATGCCAGGACTGGTTGATATCCATGGTAGGCCTCCTCTTTTCTGAAGAGAAGAGGAGAAGGGGTGAATTAGGGGAGAGATTGAGATGGAAGGACTGAGAGGAGAGGAGTGATGGAAAGCTGCAATCAAGATTTAAAGTAAATAAATAATAATAATAACGTTAGAAGAAAAATTAAAGGCTAAGAAAAGGAATAAAGACGGTGGTAGTGAGATGGGAAAGGAGGTAGGAGTGCTTGTAGCAAAAGCATGACAATAGGGCAAAAGGCCAAACATACTTGTACACACCTGTAGCCATAGCACTAACAGGAGGGTAGAGGGGATTGCTGCAGCCACCATCTTAGGTTCAGCGTCAGCGAAAGATCCTGTCTCAAGGTAGCAGGGTAGAAAGTGGTATATCAGAGTACCCAATTTTCTCATCCTGTTTCTGTTCATGCACAAGCACACACACACACACACACATGTACGCATACCACACACACTCCTATACAAAAAGAGAAATAAAAATCACTAAGGAAGATTCACAACCCTTTTGCCAGCTATCCTAAAAATCACTCAACCTAGTAAGTGAATTTAGCAATTGTTCATAATACACAAATGATGTACATAGGTTGAATATCATTTACCAAAATCCTTAGACAAGAAGTGTCTCATATTTTGCAGGTTTGGGATTATGAATTATTTGCATAGACTACTTATGTAATTCCTAATCCAAAATTCTGAAATTGAACATGCTCCAAAATCTAAAGCTATAAAAACATTTTTCTTCTTGGAATTCAGGAATAGGCCTGGTCAGTCAACCCACATTATACACTTTATATTTAATCAATTGCATTTTATATTTGCATAAAATCATTGAAATTTTAAAAATATTCCATTTGCAACAACATCAGAGAAATAAGATACTTAGGAATAAATTCATCAAAACACAGCCAGGTGTAGTGGTACAAACCAATTAAATACCAGCAACTTGGAGTCAGAGACAAGAAGACTGTGAGTTTGAAGTCTATCTGGGACATTATAAATTCAATGTCAGGTGAGATATATAGCAAGATTCTATTTCAGAAACTGAAGTCTGACCCATCAGTGGACTTGGGGAGGGGCATGCATGGAGAAGCGGGAGGGAAGATGGGACTGGGAGGGGAAGAGGGAGGGGTTTACAGGGGATACAAAGTGAATAATGTATAATTAATAAAAATTAAAATAAAAAATTAAAAAAAATAAAATGACATGCCAGAGTGATAGTAAACCCTGTAAACACACACACACACACACACACACACACACACACACACACACACACACACACACACACA
>NW_026585894.1:15867991-15868410 GCF_907164565.1 Psammomys obesus
ACACACACACACACACACACACACACACACACACACACACACACACAAAGAAAAACTGAGATCTGGGACTCCATCTCAATGGCCAAGCATTTGTTTACTATGTACAAGGCTGGTGGTTTGCTCTGTATTGCTGCAAAACAATGAAACACTATGAAACACTGCAGAGACAAACTAGAGAGCTAAGTAAATGTCCTTGGGTTAAAAGACTCAATATGGGCTCTAAGATCAACAATCAATGAATGGGACCCCATGAAACTGGGAAGCTTCTGTAAAGCAAAGGTCACTGTCATCAGAACAAAATGACAACCTACATATTGGGAAAGACTCTCTATGGGGTACAGAGCTAAACAAAGAATTCTCAGTAGAGGGATATTGAATGGCGGAGAAACACTTAAAGAAATGCTCAAAAAAAAAAAAAA
>NW_026585894.1:15868420-15907326 GCF_907164565.1 Psammomys obesus
GGGGGGGGGGAGGAAAGTACATAGTCAGTGAAATCTTTGAACAAACATCCAATTTAAACAGAGGGCTTACCATTTACAAGAGAATAATTATTCTTTACATTTACACAACCACTGCCTTCTTCAAATATCCCATAAGCACATTATTATGTTTAGTTTTCACACCAAGCCTGAAGGCTGGACAACACACCAAGCCTAAAGGCTGTCCCTCTGTTTTCTAGATGACATAACTGACTCTCAGGAATGTTAATGATCTACCCAGCAGCCCAGTCCAAGCCTTTTGGATATTGGCATGCTGGTGATAATAAACAGAAACCATTAAATCATCCTTAGCTGTGGTAAGCACTTAAGAGATACTAGTTAGTTCTGTCCTTCTAACAGCACTTATTTGATAAATAAGGAAATGGAGGCACAGAAAGGTTGATTAATTTGTGCCAGGTCCCACAGTCAAAATGAGAAGGAACTGGGTGCTTTGGCAGGGTACCACATGAGAGCTTTCACACATAGGAGTTAAGAAAACATCAGTTCCATTGTGTTAGCTGTGCGTTACATTTTAAAATTCTGACAGCTGTTTACAGCAAGTATTTTCAATGATGGCAGATGACTTAGAATGCACTGTTGGATTTTTCTATATTTTATATAGTCAAAATATTTATCTCACATTTAAATACCTTGAAAGCTTGTGGTGTCTAACCATTTTAGAGTGTACAATTGCACAGTTCTGAGGAGCTGAAATAGTACTGGAATTTAGGTCAAAGATGATGTGAGATCAATTTTGCTGTACTATGACTACAAATATACCTTAGAGAAAGGAATTGGTTGTTTTAGGTGAACGGCAGACTTATAAACAATTGAATCTTAGAAGAGTGAGGCTTTTCTGTGAGGTGTTCACAGTCAAGAAATTATACTATCATTTATGATCCCGAGTCCTTCTACACATTCAGCCCACAAAATCTTACTCCAAAAGCTGTCACGCGGTCAGTTCAGAAGAAGCAATCCTAAATGGAATAACTTAATTTGACCCTCAACTTTTACCACTGAACTTTCTTAGTAATATACTCCTGAGTAGAAGAGCTATTTACTTATGTCTAATCATTTTTAAGTTGGGTCACAGGTAGATTCAATTTAAAAATTTACTTACAATACGTCTGTACATGTCCATGTCTTCTTTGGAAGTCTGTCTGTATCAAAAGCATCACAAATTATAGAAAAATGAAATGTAGCACGAAATGCATGGAGCACAAGGTAAGGATAATGAAAGGTGTGAGGTAGCAGAGTTCCAGCAGTACTGGAGCAAAAAGGGGACCCAAAAAATGAGTTTAATTGTTATTTGCATACTAAAGTTGTGGAAAGACTTTTAGTCAGTGACAGATCCAGGAACCAATCTCGTTATGTTATAAACAAGAACGTATTTAAAAATGCATGTATGATGATGGGAATTTCTCAAATATCTATGCAATCATTAAAATTAATAGACTAAGCTAGGAGTGGTGGTGGATGCCTTTAATTCCACTATCCCTGAGACAAAAGCAGATGGATCTCTGTGAATTTGAGGACAGCCTGAGATCATAAAAATATATAATAAGTTCCAGGATAACCAGAACTTACACACTGATACAGTGTGGAGAGATAGAGAGAGAGAGAGAGAGAGAGAGAGAGAGAGAGAGAGAGAGGAGAGAGGATGGAAGGAATTAAGGAAGGAAGGAAGGAAGGAAGGAAGGAAGGAAGGAAGGAAGGAAGGAAGGAAGGAAGCAAAGAAGGAAGGGAGGAAAGAAATAAGGAAAAAAGGAAATAAGAAAGAAAGGGAAAAAAGGAAAACACTGGCTTTTATACTCTGACATAGAAGGTGTGTATGATGTAGTATGAAACAGGAAAAGAAAGTTGTTAAAGAATATATAGTGTAAGAAGTCTCTTACTAAATACATTGGAAAAAACTACAGGAATATATGACATTAGATGTTCACAGGCATTCTTCAATCTATTCTTTATAGATTTTCAATATCCATGTTATAGGTTTCTATACATTATTTCTATATATATTTTACAATGACCACATTATTACTTTTGGTTTGAATAAGCCAACATGTGACTTTTAAAAACAAAATTGGAAACTATGAATATCTATTTGCTTTCAGACTTTTGGTGGGGAGGTGCTGAATTTTTGGTGTCTAGTCAAAATGCTTACATTGAAGCCTAATATTCTGTGAGTTGATATTAGGTGATGAGCTCTTTGGGAGGTAACTAGGTAAATGAGGTGGAACTCCTACAATAGCATTTGTGAACTAGTGAACATTGTAAGGAAAGACAGAAGTGCTTCCTGTCTGTGTTCCTTGGCATGTGAAGATGAAGTGTGAGGAAAATATTTGCTGGGGCTAAAGCCAACCAGTCTCTAACATGTTGTTTTGTTTTGTTTTGTTTTGTTTTGTTTTGTTTTGTTTTGTTTTGTTTTAGCCCAGACTAAGGCAATACACTATGATGATCTTCATTTATGCATAAACTTTCATGAACATATTGTTGTTTGAACATGCAAGAAAAATCAAAAGGCCAACATATAGAAAGTAAGCAGGCATATGGAGGGGCAGCCACACATGGCACTGTGTGGCACTCTAGTGAGAGGTGTCTGGGTCCTGCCATCAGAGGCTTTATAAATAAGCCAAAGCCTTTCTCACACAAGAATTTTCACTCTCCTGAAACTGAATTTATTACATGGAGAGTGAGATGCTGCAAAATGAGTCTGCTTTCACTGGTTCCTTTCTCGTTTTGTTTTGATTTGTTTTGTTCTTCCCTTGGTTTTACAACCTACAGTGAGACAAATGTGTTCTTCAATCTTAGATAACAACAAGGGAAACTCATAGACCCAGGTGGTCCCTCCATTTCCCTTCAGCTCATGGAAGAAGTCATTTACATACCTGCTCTTAATTTCAATACGCAAGTTAGCAAGAGAAAATTCGCTGTTTTGAAACATGAAATTCAACTAAAAAAAAAAAGTGAGAGAGAGATGGTCAGTTTGTGTAGCCACTCTTCTGCTTTAACTCAGTGGTTCACAGGACAATGTGAACTGCAGTGTCATCTCGGTGAGCCCAACCTTCCCAAACCTGCTCCAGTTTTTTCAGTTACCATTTTTACACAGTTGGGAGATAAGCTGCCCTCCAGTGTAACTTCAACTAGGGAAGCCCTAACCTGCAATCTGGTTCTATTGGTCGGTAAAGTCATTAGAGGAGTGCTTAAAGTTAAAGGTAGAAGCCAAATCCAATATGAACTGTTACCCTTCTAAGAGGATGGAGAGAAAGTAGTAGTGTATGTGTACAGAAGAGATACCATTGGAGGGCACAGCAAGAAGGCCAAACAACGAAAGCTCACCCAAAGCCACCCCTTCTAGACCTTTTCTCTTGAATGTCTACCCTGTCCTGACTCCCTTCTAGAACTGTGTGATGACAAATGCCTGTTTTAAAGCCACTCTGTTGGTGCATCTTTGTAAGGCAGCCTGAACACTCTGAAACACTTATTTTCAAGGGCTTAGAATTTGGTCATACACACTTAAATGTAAGTGCTAATGGAGAAAAGGAAAAGCAATCTGATCATTCGCTGCTGAGCCGAAGGTGTGCATTGATATTGTTAATCCTCTGAAGACCATTTTATGATAATTATTCAAATGTAAAATGTTCCTGACTTTTGATCTAGTGATTTAAAATTTAAAAATTAATATTATAAAAATATTCAAGGGCCTCTAAAATAACTGGAAGAGCATTGTTTGTGGAACCCTTTAAAAATAGAGAAAAAAGAATGTCTACCAATAAACATCTAGATTTGAAAATGAAATAAAAGTCTTTGTTACAGACATGCAGTAAATTCTTATGCTTCTGTTAAACTGTGTGTTATAGAGCTATTTCCACTACCACGAAGATGATAACTGCATAATAATGTGTCCCTGGTGTTCATCGGTTGTGTAAGATGTTTGCCTAGTCTGTATAGTGATTTGGGTTTGTTCCCCAGAATTGAAAAATAATCCACAGGTAACTGGCAAGGGATCAAACTAAAAAGTGGTTTAACAAGTATGATACAATTTCTTTTTCTGAAAGAACACACATCCATGACAGTGTAGATAGTAAGACCTGGAGAGGACAGGAGCTCCACAAGGAGAGCAACAGGACCAAGAAATCTGGGCCCAGGGATCTTTTCTGAGACTGATACTCCAATCAAGGACCATTCATGGAGATAACCTAGAACCCTTGCACAGATGTAGCCAATGGCAGTTCAGTCACCAAGTGGGTTCCCTAGTAATAAGAGCCAGGACTGTCTCTGACATGAACTGATTGGTCTGCTCTTTGATCACCTCCCCTGAAGGGGGAGCAGCCTTACCAGGCCACAGAGGAAGTCAATGCAACCAGTCCTGATGTGACCTGATAAGCTAGGATCAGATGGAAGGGGAGAATGACCTCCCCTATCAGTGGATGGGGGGAGGGGTATGGGAGAAGAGTGAGATTGGGAGTGAATGAGAGGGGGGGCTACACTTGAGATACAAAGTAAATAAACTGTAATTAGTATAAAAAATAAAAATTAAAAAAAGAAAAATTTCACAGAATACACTTCAACTTAAAAGCAGCAGTAGAGGTCAGACATTGCCTGTTTTGGATGTCTTTATATGAACTTCAATTGCGCAGCATATATTAATTTTATAATAAAAAAACATAAAAACAAGCAAAATGTCCACTGTGTTGTAGAGGAAAAAAATTAAAGTATGGAAAATAAAGCTACATAAACACTATGCATAGATTTTGTTATCACTGCTCTATTTTTCCGAACTAAGGAGATTTGGCAATGACTTAAAATTTGTGTGTGTAGAGGAAAATATGTAGATCTCAAGAAATGAAAATACTAACGTCTCATAAAAGCTTTTAACACCAGTACTGTGAAAGAGATGGTAGACATCTTCAGAGTATTGCATACAGATTAAATTGCAATGAAAACAATCTAAATTGATTAACTATGAAATGGATTATCAGTAGAAACAGAGTCTACTTTCAATTCATCCTGTCTTGATCACATGTATTTAACAAGTACCATAAACATTTTAAAAAGCTGTTGACCCAGGGCTGGAGAGATGGCACAGTGGTTTAGAGCACTGAATGCTTTACCAAAGGACCTTGGTTCAATTCCCAGCATCCACATGGCAGTTCACAACTGTCTGTAATTCTAGTTCCAGAGGATCCAACACCCTCACATAGAAATACATGCAGTCAAACACTAATGTACATAAAATGAAAATAAATATTTTTTAAAAGTATTTTACCCAATCTTTTGCAAATTCATGTATAACAGTGGTAATAAGGACCCTTGGCTCTTCATCAAAGACAGAGAAGCTCATTTTGATATTGTAGAAGAAAACTGTAATTAAAGATAAAAATAAATAGGTTAATTTTAGTTATTTATGTTAAGAATATGACTTCTTTACAGGCAGTGGTGGCACATGCCTTTAATCCCAGGACCTGAGAGGCAGAAGCAAGTATATCTCTGAGTTTGAGGCCTCCCTAGTCTACAGAGCTAGTTCTAGAACAGCCAAGGCTATGCAGAGAAACCCTATCTCAAAAAACAAAAGAACAAAAAAAGAAAGAAAAAGAAACCCGACTTCTGAAAATTAGATCAGAAGTACTCTCCATTGTAAAGAACACAAAACAAAGATTGTTTTCATTCCTAAATTTTGTTTACTTTGATATTAAGAATTGACATTTTTGGCTACATAACCAAGAAATTTTTGCTTTGATTATGTGGCCATTTCCCTGGATTTCTAATGGTTGATGGACTTGCAATAACTCCCCTAAATTCTCTACTCTCGTTGGCCAACTGATTTCCAGCTCATTCAACAGTGACAGTAAATGCTATATGTCTTACGATATATAACCTAAAAAAATAATTGTTTTCTACCCACTGCCTTCCTTCCTCCTTTAGATTTTTCTCTTTATGCCCTTCTCAATCTTGTCTTGTCATATGTTTATTTTAGAATCTTAAAAGTTACAGACCCAAGCCAAAGAAATGGCTTAGCAAATAAAAGCTCTTGCTACCAACCCTGATGATTTGTTTGATTCTGACTAATACAAGTTGTTCTTCTTCCACAAGCAGACAGTGATATACACATGTCCATACACGTAAATAGATAGATAGATAGATAGATAGATAGATAGATAGATAGATAGATAGATAGGTGGTGGGTAGATGGTTTTATAGAGTAACTAAGTTAAGTTCAGTTCCCAGCACCGGTATGATGGCTCACAAATACCTATAGTTCCATTTCCAAGGTATCTGACACCTTTTTCTGGCCTCTTTGGGCACCAGGCATGGATGTGGTGGTGAACATACGTAAAAAAACAAAAATGAAACAAATTAAGAAAATATTTAAAAGGTTGTAGTACTGTCCAACATTTGAAGAATATGGAAGCCAAACACTCCCTAACTATGGATAAGCATTTCTATCCAGCTATATGTAGGCATTAGAAAGGGCTCAGACCTGCACAGGAGTAATTCAAAAGGCAAGGTACATTATGTGTGTGTGGTTGGGGTGTTGTGTGCATGTCTGTATGTGTGTGTGTGTTTTCTATTGTGTGATAAAAATAATCAGACATAAGGGTATATAACCCTTTATTTATCTGCTCATTTGTTTGTTTATTTATTGTATGTATGGGTATTTAGCCTACATGTATATCTGTGCAGGCCAGAAGAGTGGGTCAAATCTCCTAGAACTGTAAAATAACCTGGAAATGTAGTGGCAGGGGCTTTTGAGCTTCCATGTGAGTGCTGGGAATTGAACCAGGCTCCTCTGGAAGAACAGACAGTTCTCTTATTTAATCCATCTCTCCACCTATCCCACCCCCAGTATGATTCTTTTACATGGTAAAGATGAGTTTCCTAGTCTGTGTTCACATGGGAAGGGTCACAGTGAAAAAATCAAGAACAAACCAACTGAAAGGGAAGTTTTAAGATGCCATACTGAGTAAAAAGAACCAATTGTAATACATTTCAACAAAGATAAGACATATAGTTAGATAGTTATGTGCTTAGAGAAGGTACTTGTGTGCCAAGGATTTTAAGGAGATAAGAAATACATACACGGTTTTCCTCTTTTCTGCCTTCAGAGAACTTGGAGAACACAGAACACAGAACACAGAACACGCACTCTGTTAAGCATATATAAATAAAATACCTGTAGACACTGTGGTAATTGGTGAAGTAGATGCTTGTGTAAATAAGAAGGAAAATGTGGAGTTCATCCAAGTTGTCTCAAAAGATGAAGAGATTAGTGAAGACTCAGTTGCTGTAGAAGGGTGTGTCATTTCAGTAGACATCAGTGGAAACGAGGCACCTGTAGTAGTGGTTATATGCAGAACAGTGTCCAGTGTGGATTCTGGAGGAATTAAAGTGTGGGATTGTGATTGTACTTTACTCCATACAGATGTTTCCATAGGGTTTGATAGGTCATGACTGGTTATAGAAGACAATGTACTCATTCTACTAAAGGACATGGATTCAGGCACAGTTGTGAAGTTTTTGGCCACAGGAGTTCTGGAGGATGATTCAAGGAATGTAGATGTGTATAGACTGTCATCTTTGGGTTTTGTAGATATGGGGAGAGAAGTCAAAGAGTCAAGAGTGATGACACCCAGTGTAGCTACAGGAATGGCTTGTGTGGGTGTGGCACTTCTATCAGAACGGAGTACTATTGTAAAGTTAGGGCATGTTGCTATCATGTCAGAAGATGGAAAAGTGGATTCTGACACCTCTCCTGCAGGTGAAGTTAAAAACTGAGGAGGATTAGATACAGATGTCAGAGAGTCTGAAGGGAGACTAGATAAGCTCCAAGTCTGTAAAGTAGCCTTGGAAATTACAGAAGAATTTGGTGAGAGTGTGGTTTCAGGGGTTACCAGCATGGATGTTTTCTCAAATGTGTACTTAATGGCAGCCAAAGTGGTTGGGAGAACTGTGGAAGATGTTGATAATGAAGTACTCCCAGAAATCCCAAAAGTAGGAAGGCTTTCTGATGTGAAAATAGATGGCATTGTTGTAATATCTCTAGAGACCAGACCAATCTGAGATGTTGGAGATGTTGACAAAGTCCAGGGAGTAAAGTGAAGAGGGTCTGCTTCCATTCTGATGGGTGTCATTGCAGTAGTTGTGAAAAATGGAAACTGAGAGTCTTCAACTCTGGGTGTGTTTCTGGAAGTTGTAAGTGGAGACTTGGCAGTACTAGTTGTAATTCTTATACCCCATGCTGGAAATTCATCCTTTTGAGATGTAAGAGGAAACTTGGCCTCAGTACTATCAGGTGAGTAAAAAAATGATGTCAAAGAAGATGTAATTTTACTGGCTTGGGTCCATGAAGGGTATAAAACAGGAGTGTTCAAGCATGTGCTGCTCTTTGTTATTTCGCTTGAGAACATACTCTCTGACAAGGAAGTTGTCTTTCCTGTATCAAGGGAAGAGTGTGTTACTGTGGGCTTTACACTTTCTGTAGGTCTAAGGGTGCCTCTAAAGTTAGTCAAAGATGGGAAAACCTGAATATTCAAGGAAGTATAAAAACTATCTGAAGGAGTAGATGAAAGCCCACTTGCAGGTACAGTTATTCTGGAATGGGCATTAATGAGCTCTGTCACTCCACCACTGTTCTCAGTAGATAGGAAACTGTTGGTGATCCCGGGTAATATGTCCAGAGTGGTAGCCTCATTTTTTTGTGGTGATTGTTGGGTTGTTGAAAGTAATGATGAAAACATGGTTTTTGGAATGGAGGTAATATCTTCAGTATTCTTAGAACTGAGCTGAGAGGAGGGAGTGATGTCTATAACTGAAGTCACTGTCCGAGCCACACTAATGGTTGGAATAGTTTTCATAGATGAAAAATCTAGTTCTACTGGAGAGGAAACAGGTGTAGTTGTGTTATTGAATGGTACCTCTGCCATTTCTGAAATAGTGAAAGTAGATGAACCCACTGTGCTTTGTGAAGTAGGCCCAGAATACACTGGTGTGATATCCAATGTTGATGCTTGAGTGGTTTTCGTAGTCTTGGGAGGAGATGAAGACAGTGAAGTAAAGAATGTGCCAAGTCTTATGGAAGTGTCAGAAGAAAGCACTGTAGTTAAGAAATCAGAGTTATTAGCTGGCATTGAGGACTTCTCAGACGTAAGCCCAGAAGTACCTATGGAGACACATTTCAAATCACCAGAGTGTGTTGTTCTAGAAGATTTAGTCATTAGCATTGTGGGGGTGTTAGAAACTCTTTTGGAGGTAAAGGCAGTGACACTGAGTGGCAATGAAGCCATTTGGTCAATAGAAGTGGACATTTCCATAGAGGTCTCCTCAGGAAAGTTTGTAAGTTCATTTGGAACTGAAAAGACTGTAGTGCTCCCATCGGGAGTGATCATCGTAAAATTGGTGTTGAGTAGTCCAGTTGTGAAAGGAGAGAAGGACTTGAGGAAAGTCTGTGTGCTTCCAGAAGTGGAAGAAGCAATCCATGTCGCTGCAGGTTGTGTCTTAAGTGAAAGCAGGTGTGAAAGAGTTGTGTTGATGAGCACAGGATGTGATATTCTAGTTGTCCTGGAAGCATCTGCAAATAGAGTAGCCTGGTGACCTGTAGCTGGGTGAGTCACAGGAAAAGAACTCACTATCTTTTCCACAGTCTTGGGAGGATATTCTGAAGGGGCTCTTGTCCTTTCTTTATCAGGAGACAAAGACTTGGTTATTGTCGGAACGTGTGAAGGGAGTGCAGTTTTTTCAAGAGTAGTTGACCCTTCTGAAGCATTAACACATATTTTGGCACTTGAGGTCAATGTTTGTGTGGTCTGTCTGCTCCCAGAAGTAGAAGATGTGCCTACATTTCCAGAAGATGGATAACCAGGTAGAATCTCTGAAGGCAAATGTGTTCGGTGGCTGGAGACTTCTGTGATCTCAGAAAATTCTGTGCCTGTCATTTTCCAAGGGAAAGTGCTCTGGGAGTTTGAAATAAAGGAATTCTTAGATGGGGAAATTTCTGCCACCCTTGTAGTCCTGGGGGTTTTCCGCATGGAGATGTTGGTCTGCTCTTTGTCCAAAGACAACACAGAGGTGGCAACCACCAATTGGGTGGAGACTGGTGTGTTTATGAAATTTGTGGTAGATTCACTGTCGACTAAGGTAGTAAACCTATTGGCAGCGGTGTGGGGTGACATGCTCTCACCAGCAGCAGAGGTCTCTGTGGGTCCAGAAGCCATACTGACATCTACAGCACTACTAAAAGCGTAAGGAAAGCTAAAACCATGAGTTGAAGCCTCAACATGAGATGCAGGTGTTGTTGCTACTGATGTAGATGCAGTTGAGCTAATGCAAGTAGAGGACACAATGGTAATGTTATTAGCAGGAGGCCTTGAACAGACAAGAGTGTATATGGATGGACTTACTAAGTCAGCTGAGATGGAAGGAAGGGTGGTTATAGCTTTAGTTATCACAGGAGTGGGAGGCCTCAGCGAGGTTACCATAGTCTCTCTCAGAGAAGAAACTGCCATGAATGCTGCTGTGGAAGAGATCTCTGTGACTTCTGAAGTGGCATGAAGTGGGTCTATGTGGGTAGACATGATATCATTGCTTGTGGAAGTTTTTGGACTCATTGGCAGCACCAATTCTATGGTCTTTGTCACTGTTGGTACAGTTAAGCCAACTGAGAGCATAGATGTAGTGAAATCCCTGGCCAATGTAGATGGCTGGGACAAGGTAACCTTAGACTCATCAAAACCCACCATAGTGGTGGCAGGAGAGGTGAGAGCAAAGCTGTTAACTGGCAGTGAGAGCATGTTTGTAATACGTTGAGGGGTTGCTGAGGAGTGAGGAGCTGCAGTCTGTTGAGGCAAGATACCAAGCGACAAAGACACAGCTGTCTTCTGTGAAGGAGCAGTGGAGAAAGTGGTTCCCATCATCCTTGTTATTGAAGAAGTCAGAAGTTCAGGGAATGCCTGGGTGCTCATAGAAGTGGGTGGAGAAGCCCCATTCCCTTCAGCTGTCTCTGAAGTCCAATATACTACATAGGTGTGAGACCTGTTAGAGGTTTCTGTAGTTCCATTGTATGAACTCCTAGGTGTGCTTTTCATCATTTTTGTTGAAAGCCAACTGACTCCCATCTCAGCAGTTGCAGTTTCATTATTCAATGCATTAGTCAATTCTTCTGTATCTGGAAAAGGGGAAACAGTGACAGAAGCTGTCACCATTTGTGCTGATTTATCTGTTGTTTCCAACACTGCTGAAAATGGAGAAGCCTTAGCTACTGCTGCTATGGTTGACTTTACCTTAGGATGACAGGAAGTGGGTTTGTTTGTCACAGTGGTAAAGACCTTCTGTGTCGTTGCAGACATTGGTAGAGGGGCCATAGTATCATCAAATGTGCTCACATAATTTGTTTCTATTTGTGTTGTTTCAGAAATGCTCTTTTCAGTAGAAAAATGTGGTGTAATGTCAGGAAGGGTAGACACATCCACCGAAGGAACAACTGTCTCCCTTGGTGTTGAGGGAAGTTCGTTTGCAGCTACTGTGGGTGTAGAGCTGCTTTTCAGTACTAAGGTGCTGAGTTTAGATTCAAGCTGACTGGGTATAAAGGTGATTTCAGACAAACTGGAGAAGTTACTAAGCCCCTGGGATGTTGGTTTGGATACAGCTATTGTATACTTGGCAGTAGTAGCATCAGAGCTGGCGGTAGCCTTGTTCTCTGTGGGTGCTTCAAGTGGGGTGATATTTGCGGTCATAGATGAATGATCTATATCAGTAGTATTACCTTGGAATAATAATGTGAGATTTTTATTGGGTATGAATGTAGGTATGGTGGTTGTATTCATAGAGGTCAATGGGGTCTGACCTGATTTAGAAATCAAAGTTGTCTCATTGGTGAAGAACTGACAGTCTGTTTTATTTGTTACGGGTGTGAGACCTGATTCAGATGTATTGTACGTTGAAGGTGATTTAGTAAATATTAAAGTAAGCATGGGCTCATCCGTTGTAGGTGCATTCTGGGTGTATGCTAGCCCTTCCATGGTGGAGCAAAGAGAGACTTCAGCCAATGTAGGAACAAGTTTGGTTCTGGGAGGTGAGGCTGGATATGTACTCTTAGTATCAATAACTATCTGTTCATCCTGGATTCCAGTGACTGGAGAGGATATAATGGAAGAAAAGACTGTGGAAGAGGTCTCTTTAGGCATGGGAGAAGACATAGCATGCACCACACCGGGTGAAAAGACATCCTGGAAATTTGTAGGCACTGACTCTGTTTTCAGTGTTCTTAGGGAAGGTATGGTCTCCATAGGCAACCCTGAATGGGCCATGAAAGGTATTTCCACCTCAGTTCCTGGCAAGGTAGATGCCACCCGATTTCCAGTAAATACAGAATTCGAAGGAGCAGCTGTGGAGGTGAGCAAAGACTCTGGTGGGAAGGCTGATGCAATCCCAACATCAGTAGCAAGAGCTGAAGTCTCTTCTAATGTGGACCAAGACAAAGTTCTGGCAGCTGAAGATATAAGAAATTCTTGTCCAGATTTAGAGGTAAGGGGTATAGCCACATCTGTGGATTTGTGTTTGGGGCAAGATGTTGTAGACATGATTGTTGACTCATTCATCGAGAATAAAGTTGTTTTCCCAGACTGGGATTTAGTTGCTAGAGTTTCAGATACAATATAATTCTTGGTGATTACAGGTGTGTCAAATAAATAAGTAGCTACAGTTGGATGAAAGGCCTCAGTAGTCATGGCTTCCACCATTTTTGTTGTCTTTGTTTTTCCTAGATATGGGTGTTCTGTTATATCTGTGGAGCCAGTAGCAGTATGAATGAATGTACGCTGGATAGGCAAAGGGATGGTTGTCGACACATACAAGATACCTGCTGAAAATGGAGCTGTCTGGGCTGTAGATGTGCTTAACTCTTTTGATGCATTCACTGTTGCTAGAGGTGAGGGTAATGTATGAGAATATGAGATGGCTGCATGATTCACTGTAAAAGCAGGCTTGCTTTCTGGAAACACTGTGGATGAATGTACACTCTTCTGTGGATTTAGCCCAGTAATTTGGGAAGGAGCTGTTAGGTCGAATTGCTGTGAAACAGTTGTACTCATTTCTTGAATTTTCATATTTTCAGAAACAACTGAAAAATCAGAAAGCATGTGTTACTTGAGATTCAGCCTTAGAAATTAGGGACAATTTTTTAAGAAAGAGTTCTATAATTTCTTTTCATTTTAAAGAGACATGAGTATCAGATATAATCATGTTGTTTGAATACTTAATTTTTCTTGAGATAATTTTCTACTTTGTAAATCTCTACCTGATTTTCATAATACCCTGGTAAATAACTTGTAGGAAAGCATCTATTACATAGTATCTCCATAAAAGATATGGGCACTTTTACAAAACTGTACACTGATTGAGGTGATTCACTTTTGGAAAGGGACCTATCAAAACTCATGGAAGAATAAATCAATAGCTTGATTAGTTTCACATCCATTACTGAAACTCAGTTTTGAAGTTAAAAATCTCCCCCAAAATGTGGGCTTTAGATTCACACAAGTGCAGTTGCCCTTGGTCAAATTTCTATCACTCATTTGAACACTGAAGTTTGAAAATGTTCTTATCGGGAACCTCAGGATCAAAAAGTCTTGACCCTTTGACCATTTATGTATACCCATATGAGTATATATGTATTGATAATGCATCCCTGTATATATTGTAAATCTGAATTATAAACATTATAAAAATGTCAAAGGCTGGGATAAAATAAATACAAATGTTAATACTTCTAGCACCCTATCATAGTGTCTTTCTTTCCATATGACAATGCAATCCTGCTTTGAAGACCATAACAGCAGAGCTTATACTCCTTTCAAATCAATTAAATGTCACAAGCATGGTGAATACCATGAGAAATAGAAAGTTTTCTAGCATGTTTTCTTCCTTGAAAGAATTCATACTCTTATTGGGAAAGTTACATATTATTGAGATATTTTGCTCTATTTTTTGAGACATGATCTCACCATTTAATTCAGACCTAAAATTCACTATGTCACACAGGCTAGCCCAACTCAGGATCTTCCCACCATATCTTGCTGAACACTTAAAAGCACAGGTATGTGCTACCACACCAGGCTTGAACTGTTTTCTTAAAATAAGATAATATTTTAAGGAAAAGAAAAAAAATACAGAATTTCTAATAAAGACAACAATGATCCCATTCAGATTCTAAATACCATTGATGTATAATAGAAAATCAGTGCATCAAAAGAGCAAAACTGGCTCAAAGATAATGAAGAGGTGTCTTCTTAGAAGATGGCTACCTTTGAGCAATCATGGGGTTTGAGTGGAGAAGACAAAGACACATGGCAGTGAATATGGATGGATAGAGGAAAAAGTCAGTCTACCTAGGAGTGAGAGGCATTATGTACTGAAGACATTGATGGTAAAGTATACAGATGAGACTGGATCTAAAGGGAAGGTAACATACTCTCATGTATAGAACACTTATTCCAAGCCAAGTTCTGTGCCGCATGCCATCTTGTTTAATCCACCAAACCACTTTTTGTGGGAAATATAAGTTCATCTGGAAATTCCAGGTTCCCCATCTGTTTGTGCAATCTATCATGGATGGACCCAGTCACAAGAGGATACATTTCTCCTTCTAAAAACTCATGATCACCAACCTCAAATGAGCCTTCCACAGAGCCTCCTACTAATTCTTGCTGTTTAGCTCATGCTCCTATTCTACAATAACCCTTTCAAACATGCCCCATTGTCAAACACCACCTCCACATGTTTATCGGATAATCATGCCTCCTGCTTCAAAGGAAAAAGTAATTGAGATCATCAGACAGAAGTTCAACTCTAATTTAGATCCTGTCATCTGCAATTTCTCAAACTTTGCCTTTCTTTTCCCTAATGAGCCTTTCCCTCCTTGTTTAAAACTTATTTCCTCTCTTGCAGTAAAAATGAAAATGCCATATACCTCTGCCCCATCTCTCCCTCCCCATCACATCTAACATTCTTTAAAGTTATTTATGCCAGATGTCCCCATTCCTCTAGCTCCTTGTCTGGACCAAACATTGACCTAACCCTTCTTCTCCTTTTATTCTATGGTTTTTACCCACCTACACTCTCAATTTACACCAATGAGTCTCATCTCTCTAGGATAGATCTCTATTCTAAACTCCACATTTTTAAGAACCAATCATTCACGTGTCACCATCTTTTGGCTACTTCATTAATACCTCAGACTGAACATACTTTAAGTTGAACATGTTATCTTCTTTCTATATTGGGTCTTCTAGTATTTCTTCACTGAATAGTCTATTCAGTTATGCCAGCCTAAACCTTCTCCAGGTACCTCTTCCATTCTCTCCCTCCCTTGCCATAACTAATGTATCAGCTTGTCCTAGGTATTATACCTACTAAATATCTCCTGGACTATTGAAGTCCTATTGATTCTATTACATTAATATTCATTAATTTCTTTTGATCTCTATTACCTTTCAACAGCATCATATTCTCTTTGTGTTTGTTTTTCTCTTATTTTTGAAATGATAATATAATTACATTGTTTATCCTTTTCCTATATTCTCTCCCAACCTTCCCATATACCCTTGATCACTTTCAAATTCATGGCCTCTTTTCTCATTAATTGTTTTTATGTGCATATATGTGTCTATGTATATACATTACTAAATATAACCTGCTCAGTCTGTATAATCGTGTGTGTGTGTGTGTGTGTGTGTGTGTGTGTGTGTGTTGGGCTGAGCATTTGGTATTGGGAAACCAATTAGAGTGTTCTTCACTGGGTGTTCTCCCACTGTCAGCATTCTTTAGTTAACTGTGAAGTCTCTGCCACTACTCTTGAGTGCCTTCCATTCTGTCTCAGATGCAAAAAGAAAGAACATTTGGAAATGTAAATCTTGTTCTGTCACATACACACACACACACACACACACACACACACACACACGTACCTTTAATATTTTCCATTACTCACAGAGTGAAGAATATATTGCTTAAGAGAGCATGTTTGATTTCTTACCTACTTAACTAGTGTAAATGTGGGCTTTACCCTACCCTTTCTTCTGAGTTTCTGCCCTCAACTCTCGACTCCCCCAATCAAGAGTTTAATTCCACCTTAAGAGATTTACAGGTGCTTCTGCCACTATTTACAGTTTCCTTCACATTTCTTCATGTCAGTAACATCTACTCAGCCTTCAGATATCAAGTCTTCAAAGAAGCCTCCCTTCCCAAATGCCAATGACAAGCTCAAGCTAATCTACAAGAACTATTGGGATGCCACTTATCTCTTTCTTATAGCACTTATTACAGCTGCAGTTTTACACAGTGTGTTCCTACATGTCTGCCTTCCTCAGGAAGACATATGGACAAAAACATCATCTTACCCTGCTCACCATTGTAAACTAAGTTTCTAGTGAGTGCCTAGATCAGTATAGAATTTGTGGATTACTAAAGAAATAGAAAGCATGAGATCAAAATAATGGGAAGATCTCTGTGCCTACAGCTACTATAGAGAAACTGCTGGCATGGTGTGGTAACAAAGAAATTAAGACACACAAAGAAGACAGAGAACCCACAAAGGTTACACACTTTGCTTCGGGGAAAATCACAGAGGACTGGTAATGTTCACAGAAATAAGTAAATATGCTGTTAGACCCGCATATGTGGAACTTGAGGTGAGGACAGAACATCCACATGAAAATGACACTCAGTAAAATTCACAAGTGAGTCACAATCTTTCAATTCAAATCTCTCAAATAAAATCATGCGTATTTATCTTAGAGAAACTGGCATTTGGAATCCATCTTCCTCAGAAGCATATTATCTATAAAGTAGAAATAATTATGGTAGTAGAAAACTACTTATGTCACAGCTTATGTCACAGCCTTGATAGTTAATTCCACTTGCATATACAGAAAATCCCAAGTGTGTATAGGGTACTTTAAGATTTTGTTGTCATGAGAAAGTAAAACTAGTAAGAATCAGAAGTCTTCAAACAGCTATAAAAACCAGTTAATTAAAATGCATTAATAATGGGGAAGTAAAAATTAACTGAAGAATGGATGAAGAAATGTGGCACATTTACACAATAGAATAACACTGTTAAAAACAAGGACATTTTGAAATTTGTAGGAAAATGAATGGAACTAGAAAAAAAATCATCCTGAGTGAGGTAACCAAAACTGCATGAATACATAGTGTGTACTCAGAAGTGAATATTAGCAATAAAGTACAGGATAACCATGCTATGACCAATAGACCAAAAGATGCCAAGTTACAGAAAGGACCCAAGGGAGAGAACTGAAATTGGAGGTGGGTGTCATCTCTGGGATTTGCCAGAGCCCTGGGATAGGGGAGGTCTCACAAAAATTTAAGGTGGCACCATCCTTGCTAAGACTCCTAGCAGCTGGGGACATGGAGCCCAAAGTGACCAGGCAGGACTCCAGTGGAGGGAAAAGGACACCAACCCACCCACAAAACCTTGGCCCCAAAATTTGTCTTGCCTACAAGATGTGTAGGGACAAAGATGGAGCAAAGACTGAGGGAGTCGCCAACCAAAGACTGGCCCTACTTGAGACCCATCCCATGGAAGAGAACCAGTCAGTGACAATATTACTGTTATGCTGCTATGCTTGTAGACAGAAGCCTAGCATCACTCTTCTGGGAGGCTTCATCCAGAAACTGATGGAAACAGATGCAGAGACCCATAGACAATTGGCTGAACTCAGGGTATCTTGTGGAAGAGTTGGGGGAAGGATTGATGGAGCTGGTGGGGCAAAGGACTCTATAAGAAGACCTACAGAGTCAACTATTCTGGGCACTTGGGGGTTCACAGAGACTGAAATACCAACCAAAACAACATGCATGGGCCGGACCTAGACCCCCCCCCCTACACATATGTAGCAAATATGCTGCTTGGTCAACATATGGGTCCTTTAACAATGGGAGAAGGGGCTGTCTCTGCCTCTGCTACCTGCCTTTGGATCCATTTCTCCTATCTGGGCTGCCTTGTCTGGCCTCAGTGGGAGAGGATGTGCTTAGTCCTGCTGCAACTTAATGCACCTGGGCAGAGTGGTACCCATGGAGGAACATCCCCTTCCCTAAGGAGGAGAGGGAAAAGTAGGGGAGGGGTGTGCAAGGGGATAGAACTGGAAGGAGAGGAAGGGAGCTGCAATCAGGATAAATAAATTATTTTTTAGAAAGATTTTGGTTTCTAGTTTTACAATGATTTTCATCTCAGCCAATCGGATTTGCAACTCTGTCTGAAGAAGGACCCACTTCTAACACATGTGGGGAGTGTGGCAACTCAGAGCTTGAGTCACTCTATGAATACGCTAACCGCTAATAGAAAGAGTTACAATTCCCATTAGGTTTTTTTATTTTGTTTTGTTTTGTTTTTATTTGGGTAGGAAAAACCTTAAATATCATACCAAAAAAAAAAAAAAAAAAAAAAAAAGCCTGTTACCTACCTACATGGAGCATTGAAAGCACTGTTAAAGTAACCTGTAACATCTAATGGGAAACATTTTTGATATTTCAAAATGGGGAATAAGACTCAGAAATAATTTTATCTGAAAGAGCTGAGCCACAGATATACAACTATTTTTACTATTTCCAGTAGGCATATCAAAAAGAAAACTATTATTTAGGGAAAGAAGATCTAGAAAAAGAAAGTTATGTGTGGTGGCATGCCTTTAATCCAGAGACAGGAGCAGTCAAATCTCTGTGACTTCAAGGCTAGCCTGGTCTACAGAGTGGGTTCCAAAACAGCCATGGCTACATAGAGAAACCCTGCCTCTAAAAACAAAAATGAAACAAAGATTTAGATAGTTAAAACAAATGAGTTGGAACACAATTGCCAAGCATGTGGCATTTTAAATACTAGAGATGGCTTAGGAAACTGTGCATCTTGTATTGATCCAGGTTAACCCAAAGTTTATACAAATATACAAACCCAGGTTTGCATGTTTCAGAAAACTTCCCATTGAATCTTTCAGATGCAAAGGCTTTTCTCTATCTATAATTTTTCTTTATAAAGTTATTAATAATGATTTAAATCTTTATTTGTTGAAAATCACAGAACTTTAGCCCATTTGTTGATTGAATTGTTTGGGCCTTTAGTGTTTAGGGTTTTTTTTTTTAAGTTCTTAGTATACTCTAAATATTAACTTGTCTGGTGCATACTGAAGTTTTTCTCTCATTTTGGAGTTATCTCATTCTTGACTGTTTTCTTTGAAAAGCCTTTTAATTTCAAAATACCTAATCTGCCAATTCCTAACAATATTTCCTGAGATATTGGAGTCCTTTTCATAAAGTTCTTCCTATTACCTTGAAGTGTTTTCACTATGCTTCCCTCTAGCAGCCAATAAGCACATGAAAATCTGCTCAGCATCTTTAGGGAAAAAAAAGAACAGAAACCATACAGATTGTATTTCACCCCAGCACAATTTCAATCATCAAGAAAAAAAAGTGTCAACTAATGTTGGCAAGGCTGTGAAGGAAAGGGAACACTTACACATTCCTTGTAAATATACAAACTGGTCCAGGCATTTTGAAAATCAGTATAGAGGAATGGAAGTGTCTCAAAAAGACTCAATATGTAGCTACCATATTACCTAGTTATGCCAGGGCTAGGTATATAACTAAAAGAGTCTGAGTCAGCACACCCCAGACATATCTGCACATCCATATTTACCATAGCAGTATTCACAATAGCAAAGTTATAGAATCAGCCTAGGTGACTGCCAACTGATAATGGATAAAGAAAAAAAATCTTATATATATACATAATGGAGTTTTATTCAGCCATAAAGAAGATTTATGTCCTTTGCTGATAAATGGATGCAACCAGAGATCATCGTATTATGTGAAATACTAAAGACAAATACACATTTTTTTCTTCTACTTGTGAGTCCTAGAATTCTTTATAGATTCAAAAAATTACATACAACTATATATATGTAATAACAGATGAAGAGAGGCTGGAAGAAGAAAAGAGAGCAGAGGGGGGATAGAAAGAAGAAGGAAGAACTTGAATCTCTAAATGCATGACCCCCCAAATACTTCAAACCCAAAAGAGAGAAATACAGACTGTACTCAAAACAACCAAGTAGAAATGAATTTTGATACTAAGAAGCTAAGTTCTACAAATGCTGAACAGCCCAAAATATAGCAATCATCCAAATAGCATTCAATATACACATTTCAAAGGAGGGCATCATACTGCTAAACTGAAATGGTGAACTTGCTAGTCCAGGAATTGAAAACCAATGGGGATCTCAAATTATAGCCATTCTCTGGAACAATAGCTACCTTAAACTTGTTCATATCTCAGATAGAAACCAATCAAATATCAATAGCTCTTTAAAACAGGAATCTGTTATGAATGGAGAGTTAATATAGCATTCATTCTGGGAGGAGGGAATTTTGCATCCAAAAGATACAATGGGATATTTTTCTGAAATATGCAAACCCAAGCTTCCATGGTTAAAATAGAGCAATATAAGAAGCATTATTTCCTAGGCAACCTCTGGTGTCTTCAAACGCTAAGTCTAGCAATCTGTAACAATGAGATAACAAATGTGTTCAGGGTCATCAGTGTGCAATACAAGCGGATTATGAACATAAACTGCTTCTATAGTTTCATTGGTGCTCTTAATCCACATGTACTTTGGGTTTCATTAAATTAAGCCACACGGTCTTTCTATATAGCCATCATTTCGGAGAAGTTAAATTCATTGTACTTTAGTTTCATCTTTTTGTCTCTTTTCTCCATGTGGTAAAGATTTTTTAAGGTCTCTAAATGGTATACTTATCCCCATTCAATATAATGACTATCCTTCTCAGAAATAAAATTTTGCAAGTTATTGAGACAGCTACAAAGCAAACCATATCAGCTCTGTTATTTTGGTGCATGCCATCTATCTATACACACACGCATGCATACACAAACACATACACACACACACACACACACACACACACACACACACACGCATTTACTGCCTGAGAACTGATGTTAAAAGGAAAAACATGTTTCTCAACTGAACAAGATAGCACAGACCCATTCTCCTCTGCACCTCACCTCTAGGTACAACTACAAGCCCTGGAAATGGTGTAAAACAATCGTTCTCAACCTGCAGGTCACAAGCCCTTTGGGGTCCAAACAGCCTTTTCACAGTGTTCACATATCAGTTGTTTTTTTTTTTCATTATGATTTGTAACAGTAGCAAAATTACAGTTATGAAATAGCAATGAAAATAATGTTATGGGCAGGGGTCACCACAACATGAAGAAATGTATTAAAGCGTTACTGCATTAGAAAGGTTGAGAACCATAGGTAAGGGAAAAAAAAATCTGTGACAAGAATTAGGAAGAACCTGGATGAAGATTCAAGAAAGCAAGCTGGGACAGCACCTATCATTTCTCCATCTAGGCAAACAAGTTGGGTTTTTTTGTTTGTTTGCTTGCTTGGGTGATTGGTTGGTCTTTGTTTTTTTTTTTTTTGTTGTTGTTGTTGTTGTTAAAAAACTCCTTTTTATAATATTTTGAATAGATAATGCAGTCACATGGTTCCAACAGTTTTTTTTTTTTCAACAGAATGCAGTCCAAGTAGGCTTAATCACCTTCTGGATCAATAAGGAGGCTTTCTCACATTCTTCAACCTTGACACCATCAGCAAAGGACTGGGAGTTCTGCTACCAATAGGCAGCCAAATAAACAGCTATCTACACCTACCAAGACTGACTCCCCTTGCTTCACCTGTTTAATAGCACCTGGTCTAGGAAGACTGTTTTCCCATTGCTCCAAGAGTGTCTGTACCTATACATACATACATACATACATACATACATACATATATATATATATATATATATATATATATATATATATATATAGTAATTTAAAAAAGGAATGATAGAGGCAATAGCAGCAAGTGGTCTGCTCTAGGCAGCCTCTTTGTATCTGTTGCCATGAGATTTTTCTCCCCATAAAGAGACAATAGACAACCAACAAGGACGTAGTAGCAGCAGGTGGCCTGGTCCTTTTTGTTCAGAGCCACAGAAAGCTAAATCAAGAGCCATCACCAAGAAATCACATCACAACTCAACCCCACCATGAGATAATCTGGATACACCACCTGAAAAGAACCTTTAAGTTTCTTTTCTTGTTGCTTTTTAAAATTAATTAATTTATTACATTTATTACAATTTATTCACTTTGTATCTCTGCTGCAGCCCCCTCCCTCATCTCCTCCTAGTCCCACCCTCCTTTCCTCTTCTTCCTTTATGCCCTTTCCCCAGTTCACTGATAAGGGAGGATCTCCTCCCCTTTTATCTGACCCTAGCCTATCAGGTCTCATTAGGGCTGGGTGCACTGTCTTCCTCTGTGGTCTGGCAAGGCTGCACCCTCCAGGGGGAGATGATCAAAGAGCTGGCCACTGAGTTCATGTTAGAGACAGTCCCTGCTCCCCTTCCAAGGGAACCCACTTGTAAACTGAGCTGCCATGGGCTACATCCAAGCATAGGGTCTAGGTCTCTCCATGCATGGTCCTTAGCTGGAGTATTGGTCTGTACAGGACCCCCTGGACCCAGGTTTTGGGGTTTTGTTGGTCTCCTTGTGAAGTTCTTTTTCCCTGCAGGTCTTTATATCTCCCTCTTCTTTCATAAGATCCTTTGCACTCTGCCCAAAGTTTAGCTATGAGCCTCAGTATCTGCTTCAATACCATGCTGAGTAGAGTCTTTCCCAGGCTCCCTGTGGTAGGTTCCTGTCCTGTTACTTGTCTTTTCCTACTTCAGATGTCTATCCTGTTTGACTTTCTGAATGAGGATTAAGCCTCATCCCTAGGGTCCTCTTTGTTGTTTAGCTTCTTTAGGACTATAGTTTCTCATACAGGCAGTACTACCAGGGACCTATGGGAGCAACAGAGTCACAAATAAACCAAGTAAGACAAAGGAACACCACGAGATTTTAAAGACGAGTCTGTATTTAGAAGCAGAGACCACACAGGTAGATTAAGACCTGTGTGTTAAACCTAAACATGATGCTGCCTGCTGAAATTAAAAATTTAAAGAACACCCAGACTCTCCTCATACTGACAAAACATCCAAGACACAAAGACAATTTGAATGAGAAAAAACAATCAACTCATAGTAACACCAAGATGAATCGGGTGTTGGAATTATCTGACAAGAATGTTTATTGAATATTATGACCAAAAATTTATTGTTCAAAATAATGGGTTTCATTGTAACATTTTCATGCATGTATATGATATACGTTAATCATATTTACCCCTTTATAGCACCCTTACTCCACCCCCTTACTGAGCCTGCTCCTCTTCTCTAATAGTCCCCATCTATTTTTTATCTTTTCCACTTTCTGGATTCCACACATGAGAAAAAAGCATGCTGTATACAGCTTTGTGAATATGGCTCATACTGCCTAATGTGAAAATACAAAAACCTTCAACAAATATTAGCAACCTAAATGCATCAGTCTGTAGAAGATATTCACACCATGGTCAAATGGTTCTAGATCCAGATATGCAAGGCTTGTTAAACACTGGAAAATCAAGCAGCACAATCCAGCATATTATGCTCTTACCAATTGATGCATAGAAAACATCTGACAAAATCCCATATCTATTCACAATAACATCTCACTGTGGATAAGGAACAAAAGGGATTTGCAACAACTTGAAAAGAGAATTATCAAAAAAAAAAAAAAAAAAAAACCACAGCAGGAGTTAGAAAGATAGACTGCTCAGAGGTTAAGAACACTAGCTGCTCTTCCAGAGGACCCACGTTCCATTCTCAGCACATAGCTAATCTGTAACTATACTTCCATGACTCTCTCTTCTAGTCTTTGTGAGCACTGGGAATACAAGTAGTACACACACAATCACACAGGCCAAACACCCATGCACAAGTCAATAAAAATAAAAATTATACAGACACTTAAAACGAATATCAACCATAATGATAAAATGCTGAATGTTTTCCTTATGAGATTGGGAATAAGGAGCTCAGGAGCATCAGATACAGGAGGAAATTTTCATATTGGAATCCAAGATGGTGGTGACCAGCATGTACCATATCTGAGGGGCATAGGCTCAGAAACTCTGAAATTGCTAGGTTGAGGGGCAGCTGAAACCAGAACATGGACATTGAGGTTCCTGGGTTAGAGGGGACAACCCATGAGCTGAGACAGTTTGAATTGAGGTCACCCATGGCCGTCTCTGGGGACTGAAAGTGGCGATTATTCAACCTCCTGAACTTCCCCTTGTCTGAAACACTGGCCTCCCTGCTCGGTAGAGGCGGCACTGGTTTTGTCAAGCAAAACTTCTGTGTTTGCTGACTGAGACAGCAGAAGCAGAGGCAGTAAGGACCTCCCAGGCCTGTAGCTGTGGCAGGCACCTGTATGGGCATCCCATGTTGGTGATGCTGCAGGTGGCACTATGGACCTCCCAGCTCGGCAGCTGCAGAGGGAAGGCTGTATGGGCTTCCCAGGTAGGCAGCTGGGTCTAGCCCAAGCAGGAGCCTCCATGGTTGATGACTGAGACAGCAGAGGCAATACCCCAAGCAAAAATCTCCCTGTCCAGTGGACAAACAGTGGACAAGACTGAGTTGACAGATCTCCTATACTCTCATTTGCCCCTGAGGGCCCAAATCTGAGAATAAAGATCAAGGGGTAACCATGTGCTTTCCCAAATAAGCCTGCAAGCTAGTAAAGGTGCCTTCAAGTGAGTGTATGCAGAACCCCAGATCCAGGGTCCCTCTACACTGGTAGCCAGACAGTAGATCTCTCCCACCCACACCTCCACTGTGGGCAACACAGGGATCCTTGGGACAGTGTTCTCAACATTGAAGCCCCTGTTCTGTGTGTCTACAAGTGGAGTCCAGGCAAAAAATTCCTGGAGTGCAGACAGATATGAATACCTGGAGGACAATACAACAGGCCTATAGGTCACTAAGGTATTCAGGGCACCTGCCCCTGTGCATGAGCATTGAACCTGAAAAAAGCACCAGCACCCCCTCTTACACTTATGGTCCATCCTCTCAGGCATCTACATGCTCTACCACTGTGTCCCTCAAGTCACACTACAACATGAACACCCACACATGCACACATGTGCCCATGACCTTCCTCCCTTAGCTACAGCTGAAACACCAACATCCACTCTTCAACTAGTGGACCTCTCTCATCTTCCTAAACAATACTCCAGACACCAGAGACAGATGGACACAATCTGAAGTACAGACTCCAGGAACACACAGCAAAGGTTACAGATGGCTAGAGGTTGGCATAAGAACACATCCAACAAAAATCAGGATATCATGGCTTTCACCAGCAACCCCCAAAATCAACGGATATTTTAATTCATTGAAAACACAGGAAAATGATTTTAAAGCTGTGTTTATCGAGTTCTTAGAGGCACACAAAGAAGAAATGAACAAAACCTCAGCCTCACAAATAGAAGAAAATGAAGAGGAAATGGATAAAGCTCTCAAAGAAATACAGGATAATATAGCCAAAAAATATAGAGGCACATAAAGAAGAAATGAATATAAAAATAGAGGCCACCATGGAAAGACAGGAATCCACAGTCAAACAGATGAAGAAAATGGTGCAAGACATGAAAACAGAATTAGAATCAATAAAGAAAACACAAACAGAGAATACACTGGAGCAGGAGAACTTAGAGAAAAGATCAGGAACCACAAAAGGAAGCATCACCAACAGAATACAAGAGATGGAAGAGAGAATCTCAGGTACTGAAGGTACAATTGCAGAAAATGATACATCTCTCAAAGAAAAAGTAAAATCAGAAAAGTGCCAAACACAAAATATGCAGGAAATCAAGGACACCATGAAAAGATGAAATCTAAGAATAATAGGAATAGATGAAAAAGAAGAATCCAGGCTCTAAGGTCCAGAAAACATTTTCAAGAAAACCATAGAAGAAAATTTTCCCAACTGAAAGAGAGAGATGTCCATAAATATACAAGAGACCTACAGAACACCAAGTAGACTAGACATAGAAGAAAGTCCTCATATCATATAATAGCCAAAACACTAAATATACGGAACAAAGAAAAATATTGAAAGCAATAAGGGGAAAAGGCTAAGTAACATACAAAGTAGGCCTATCAGAATCACACCAGACTTCTCAACAGAAACTATGAAAGCCAGAAGGGCCTGGCAGATGTCATGCAGACTCTAAGAGACCACAGATGCCAACCCAGACTACTATACCCAGCAATGTTTTCAATCAGCATAGATGGAGAAAACAAAATATTCCATGACAAAACTAAACTTTAACAATATCTACACAGCAACCCAACCCTACAGAAGATACTGGAAGGAAAACTTTCATACAAGAAAAGCAACTACACCCAAGAAAACACAGGATATAGATAACTTCACAACAAAAAATTAAAAGAAAACAATTAATAGCAACACCATCAATTCCATAGTAAAAGGACACCATCAACTCCACAATAGAAGGAGCTAACATTCATTGGTCACTATTATCTATCAACATCAATGGACTCATCTCTCCAATAAAAAGACACAGACTAACAGAATTGTTGCAGAAACAGGATCCAACATTCTGCTGCATCCAAGAAACACACTCTGCAAAAAAAGATAAACACTACCTCAGAGTAAAGGGGTGGAAAAATGTTATTCAAGCAAACAGACACAGAAAACAAACTGGGGGAGCTATCCTAATATCTAATAAAATAGACTTTCAACCCAAATTAATCGAAAAAGAAGAGGATGGACACTTCATTCTTATCAAAGGAAAAATCCACCAAGAGGACATCAAAATCCTGAACATCTATGCCCCAAATACAAGAGCACCTGCATTTGTAAATGAAACATTATTAAACCTGAAATCACATAGATCCCAACATCTTAATATTGGGAGACTTCAACACTCCACTCTCACCAAGGGATAGAGCATCTAGACAGAAGCTAAATAGGGAAATAATGGCACTTACAGAGGTCCTAAATCAAATGGACCTAATAGATATCTTCAGAACTTTTCAACCAAACTCAAAAGAGTATAACTTCTTTTCAACATCTCATGGTGTCCTCTCAAAAATTGACCATATAGTCGGGCACAAAGCAAGCCTCAACAGATACAAGAAGATTGAAATAATCCCTTCTATCTTATCAGACCAGCATGGCCTAAAACTAGACCTCAACAATAACAGAAAACAAAAGCCTACATACACATGGAAACAAAACAACTCTCTACTAAATGATAACTTGGTCAGGGAAGAAATGAAAAAAGAAATTAAAGACTTCCTAAAAATTCAATGAAAATGAAGGCACAACTTACCCAAACTTATGGGACACAATGAAATCTGTACCAAGAGGAAAATTTCATAGCACTAAAGTGCCTCCAGAAATAAGTTAAAATATCTTATACAAGCAAATTAATGGCATACCTCAAAGCCCTAGAAAAAACGATGTAGGCACACCCAAGAGGAGTAGATGATTGAAAATAATCAAACTCAGAGCTGAAATCAATGAATTAGAAACAAAGAAAACAATTCAAATAATCAATGAGACAAGAGCTGGTTCTTAGAGAAAATCAACAAGATAGACAAACCTTCAGCCAATCTAACTGAAAGGCAGAGAGACAGTATCCAAGTTAACAAAATCAGAAATGAAAAGGTGGACATAATAATGGACACTGAGTAAATCCAAACAATCTTTAGGTCTTACAACAAAATTTGAAAATCCAAATGAAATGAACAATTTTCTTGACAGATTCCAATTACCAAATTTAAATCAAGATCAGGCAAATAGACTAAATAGTCCTATATCCCCTAAGGAAATATGAACAGTCTTCAAAAACTCTCCCTCCCCCTCCAAAACAAACAAACAAACAACAACAACAAAAAAAAAAAAAAACGGGCCAAATGGTTACAGCGCAGAATTCTACCAGATCTTCAAAGAAGAGCTAACTCCAATTCTCTTCAAACTATTCCACAAAATAGAAACAGAAGGAACATTACCAAACTCATTCTATGAAGCCACAGTCACCTTGATTCCTAAACCACACAGGGACCCAACAAAAAAGGAGAACTTCAGACCTATCTTTCTATGAACTTTGATGCTAAAATACTTTCAAATCAAATCCAAGAACACATAAAAGAGATCACCTACCATGACCAAGTAGGCTTCATCCCAAGCATGCAGGGGTGGTACAATATACAGAAATCCAACAATGCAATCCACCAAATAAACAAACTGAAGGAGAAAAACCACATGATCATCTCCTTAGATGTCAAAAAAGCATTAGACAAAGTCCAACACCCATTTATGTTTAAAGTCTTGGAGAGATCAGGGATACAGGAACATACCTAAACATAGTAAAGGCAATATACAGCAAGCCTATAGCCAACATCAAACTAAATGGAGAAAAACTTAAATCAATTCCACTGAAATCAGGGACAAGGCAAGGCTGCCCACTCTCTCCATATGTCTTCAACATAGTACTTGAAGTCCTAGCTGTGGCAATAAGACAACCAAAGTAGATAAAAGGGAAAAATTTGGAAAGGAAGAAGTCAAAGTATCACTATTTGCAGATGATATGATAGTATATATGAGTGACCCCAAAAATTCTACCAGAGAACTCCTTCAGCTGATAAACATCTTTATCAAACTGGCTGGATACATAATTGACTCCAAAAAAATTAGTAGCCCTCCTGATCTGAAAGACAAAAGGGCTGAGAAAGAAATTAGGGAAACTACACCCTTCACAATAGCCACAAATAACATAAAGTACATTGGTATGACTAAATCAAGCAAATGAAAACTTGTTTAAAAATTTTTTCAAGTCTATAAAGAAAGAAATTGAAGAAGATATCAAAAGATGGAAAGATCTCCCATGCTCATGGATCGGTAGGATTAATATAGAGAATATGTCCATCCTGCCAAAAGCAATCTATAGATTCTATGCAATTCCCATCAAAATAACAATACGATTCTTTACAGAACTTGAAAGAACAATTCTCAATTTCATATGAAAAAAAACAAACCAGAATTGCTAAAACAATCCTGTACAACAACAGATCTTCTGAAGGTATTACCATCCCTGATCTCATGCTGTACTACAGACCAATAGTTATAAACACTGCGTGGAACTGGCATAGAAAGAGAATGGTGGATCAACGGAATCAAATAGAAGACCCAGAAGAAATCCACACTCTTATGGACACCTGATTTTTGATAAAGAAACCAAAACTATACAATGGAAAAAAGACAGCATCTTAAAGAAATGGTGCTGGTCTAACTGGATGTTTAGAAGTAGAAAAATGTAAATAGATCCATATTTATCACCCTGAGCAAAGCTAAAGTCAAAGTCGATCAAAGAACTCAACATAAAACACACACACACACACACACACACACACACACACTAAATCTTTTTAGAAAAAAAAGTGGGGAAGAACCTTGACCTCATTGGTACAGGAGACAACTTCCTGAACAGAACACCAACAGCACAGGCTCTAAGAGCAACAATCAATAAATGAGACCTCATGAAACTGAAAGGCTTCTGTCATAAGGAAATTAGGAATTAGCAAAGGACACTGTCATTAGGAAAAACAACAACAACAACAACAAAACAAAACAAAAAACATGACAATCTACAGACTGGGAAAGGATCTTCACCAACCCTACATCTGACAAAGGGCTAATACCCAGAATATATAAAGAACTCAAGAAGTTAAACAGCAAAAAATCAGGTAATCCAATTAAAATGGGGTACAGAGCTAAACAGAGAATTCTCAAGTGAAGAATATGGAATGGCAGAAAACACTTAAAATGTGCTCAACATCCTTAGTCAACAGAGTAATGCAAATCAAAATGACCCAATAGAATGGCTAAGATTGAAAACTGAAGTGACAACACATGCTGAAGACAATGTGGACAAAGGGGAACCCTCCTCCATTGCTGGTGGGAATGTAAACTTGTACAACCACTCTGGAAATCAGTCTGGCCCTTTCTCAGACAAATAGGAATATCGCTTCCTCAAGATCCAGCTATACCACACCTTGGCATTTATCCAAAATATGCTCAATTATACAACAAGAACATTTACTCAGCCATGTTCATAGCATCTCTATTTGTAATAGCCAGAAGCTGGAAACAACCCAGATGTCCTTCAATGGAAGAATGGATACAGAAATTGTGATACATTTACACAATGGAATACTACTCAGCAATTAGAAACAATGAAATCATGAAATTTGCAGGCAAATGGTGAGAACTAGAAAAGATCATCCTGAGTGAGGTATCCAAGGATCAGAAAGACATACATGGTTTATACTCACTTATATGTGGAATTAGGAATATAATATGGAATAAACATACTAAAATTTGTACACCTAAAGAAGCTAAGCAAGAAGGAGGACCCTGGGTAAGATAATCAATCCTCACTCAGACAGGCAAATGAGGTGGACATTAGAAGAGGGAGAAAACAGGGAGCAGGACAGGAACCTACAACAGCGGGCCTCTGAAATTCTCTATCCAGCAGGGTATCAAAGCAGATGCTGAGACTCATAACCAAACTTTGGGCAGAGTGCAGGAAAACTTATGAAAGTAGGAAGAGATAGAAAGACATGGAAGGGATAGGAGCTCCACAAGGAAAGCAACAGAACCAAAAATACTGGGCACAGGGGTCTTTTCTGAGACTGATACTCCAACCAAGGACCATGCATGGAGATAACCTAGAACCCCTGCACAGATTTAGCCCATGGCAACTCAGTGTCCAAGTGGGTACCCTAGTAAGGGGAACAGGGATTGTCTCTGACATGAACTCTGTTGTTGTCTCTGATCACCTCCCCCTGAGGGGGGAGCAGCCTTCCCAGGCCACAGAGGAAGACAATGCATCCAGTCCTGATGGGTCGTGATAGGCTATGGTCAAAGGGAAGGGAAGGAGGCCCTCCTGTATCATTTGACTTGGGAGGGTCATGGCAGGAGATGAGGGAAGAGGCTATATCTGGAATACAAAGTGAATAAACTGTAATTAATAAAAATGAATTAATTTTTAAAAGATTGCAAATAAGGCAAAGGATATAAACTCTCACCACATTTATTCAATGTAATACAAGAAAAAAAAAAAAAAAAAAGCACTAGAGTCTGGGCCTAGGAGTCCTCAGACTTAACCCCAAAACTGTGATCTACAAAAATAGATTGATAAATTAGCCATATGAAAGTTTTTTTTTTTTAATTCTGTGGAGCAGAAGACATTTTCACAGTAGTTATCAAGTAATTTGAAAGTATGTATCCAACAATGACTAGAACATATAAAGAACATTTGAAACTAAATTGGGTGGTTGGGGAAGGGGAATGGATCTGGAAAGCGTTGCGGAATTAGATGCATATGATTAAAACACACTGTACAAAATTCTCAAAGAATTAATAAAATGTAATGATTACAAGTTTTAAAAACTAATGGTTAGGGGCTGGAGAGATGGCTCAGAGGTTAAGAGCACTGTTTTTCCAAAGGTCCTGAGTTCATTTCCCAACAACCATCTAAATTGAGATCTGGTGCCCTCTTCTGGTATGCAGGCATACATGCAGACAGAAGATTGTATACATAATAAATAAATAAACTCTTAAAAAAACTAAATGGTTAAAACAAACAAGCACCCTAATTCCATTTTTAAAAAGCAAAAGACAAGAGCATTTTACAAATGGATTTCAAATAAGTACAGGGTAAAGATATTGAACATCATTGGGCATCAAGGAAATGTGAATTTAAACCACCATGAAAATCACTACACATTTACAAACATGTTTTAAAAAGGCAACACAAAATATTGAAGAAAGCAGAGAAAGTGGATTACTCTGATATTGTGCATTGGAATGAATATCCACCTGCACAACAGTTCTTTATAAAATTAAGCCTGTAAATACCTATGGTGGCCCACAAGCATTTACCACAGAGGGAAAAGAAATTGTGGTTTTCCAAATTGGAAATAGTCCAGATATTCACCACAGGTTAAAAGGTTAAGAGAAATTTTGTGAAACATCCATACCATCCACAATGAAAAGAAACAAACAATGAAAACGCATAGCCACCTACTATCTAGAAAATTCAGCTAAGGGGGAATTTTAATGGCCACACTTTAATGGCCATATGCTACATAATTACATTCATAATGTTTATTTATTAATTTATTTCTGTGAGTGGATGTTTTATCTGCATGCATGTTTGTGTCCCACAGGCATACTCAGTACCCTCAGAGGCCAGAACATGGCAAACGGATTCCCCATAAATGGAATTACAGACAATGTGTGAGCTACTGGGAGGGTGCTGGGAATCAAACCTAGGTCCTGTGTAAAAGCAGACAGTTTTTTTTTAATTTTTTATTATTTACACTTTATTCATTTTGTATCCCCCCATAAGCCCCTCCCTCCTCCCCTCACGATCCCACCCTCCCTTCCCTTTCTGCATGCATGCCACTCCCCAAGACCACTGATAGGGGAGGTTCTCCTCTCCTTTCTGATCTTAGTCTATCAGTTCTCGTCAAAAGTGGCTGCATTGTCCTCTACCATGGCCTGGTAAGGCTGCTCCCCCCTCAGGGGGAGGTGATCAATGAGCAGGCCAATCAGATTATGTCTGAGGCAGTCCCTCTTCCCATTACTAGGTAACCCACTTGGACACTGAACTGCCATGGGCTACATCTGTGCAGGGGTTCTAGGTTATCTCCACGAATAGTCCTTGGTTGGAGTATGAGTCTCTGGGAAGTTCCCTGTGTTCAAATTATCTTGTTCTGTTGCTCTCCTTGTGGAGTTCCCGTCCCCTCCAGCTCTTACTATTTCCCACTTCTTACATAAAATTCCATTCACTCTGCCCGTCAGTTGGCCATCAGGCTCAGCATCTGCTTTGACAGTCTATACTGCAGAGGCTTTCAGAGGCCCTCTGTGGCAGGTTCCAAGGTTGTTTCCTATTTTCTTCTTCTTCTGATGTCCATCCTCTTTGCCTTTCAGGATGGGGATTGAACATTTTAGTTAGGGTCCTCTCTTTTGCTTAGTTTGTTTAGATGTACAGATTTTAGTGGGTTTATTCTATGTTGTATGTTTATATGAGTGAGTATATACCATGCGTGTCTTTTTGCTTCTGGGACAAGTCACTCAGGATGATCCTTTCCAGGTCCCACCATTTACCATGCAGACAGTTTTTTAAAGAGCTGAGTGAGCCATCTCTCAGGCCCTATATTTTTATCTTTTTAAGATGACAAATGTTTAGGAATACAGAACATAATCGTCATCAACGAACAGAGACTTGACAAAAATAAATGTGAAGGGCAGGGATGGATAGGAGCTGCTTATGGTTATAAAACTTCAGTGTGAGAGAGGTCAATGATATAAAAACTACTCAGACTTGACTCTAATGGTAGGTACACCAATGTACACATATGATAAAATCATACACAATTTAACATGCACACATAACCTACAGGAATCTGAAAAAAAATATTGATGGGTTATAGCAATGTCAGTATTTCTTTGTAATGTGCACACATATTACAGGAATCTGAAATAGTATTGATGGGTTATAGCAGTATCAGTATCCCCTTGCTTATCATAAAGTCTTACATTATGTTTCCATTGAGATAAACTATGTGTGGTATGCGAGAAATCTCCAACTGTACTGCAATCTAAAATTATTTTATTAAATATTTTGTTTAATATCGGCATCTATTTCAGTCCACTGCTGTGTAGAGCCCCTCAGAGGATAGCTATGCTAGGGTTCTGTCTGTGAGCACAGCAGAATGTTGTTAATAGTGTTATGGTGCCTCGCTCCTGTGAGATAGGTCTCAGGTTGGGCCAGGCTTTGGTTGGGCATTCCCTCCATCTCTGTTCTATCTTATTTACCCTGGAGGCAGGGTAAATTTGGGGTTGAAGTTTTTGTGGGTAGGAGTTTCTTCACTAGGAGTCCTGTCTAGTTAGAGGGTGTCCTCTTCAGTCGCCATGACCCCAGCTACTAGGAGTCTCAGCTAAAGTCATCTCCATATCCTCCCAGAAACCTAGCCTCTCTTAGGTCACTGCCCACGGTTTCTCTTTTCTCTGTAGGCCATCTGCCTTCCTGCCCCCCCCCCAAAAAAAACAGGTGCTGAGACTCAACCAAACATTGAACAGAACACAGCGAGTCTTGTGGAAAAGTGAGGCTAAGGATAGAAGGACCTGGAAGTGCCAGGAGTTGTACAAGACCAACAGAGCCAACTAACCAGGACCCAGAGGGGCTTGCTGAGACTGAAGCATCAACCAAGGACACCAAGGACTATATATAGACTGGACCGAGGACCCCTACACAGATGTAGCATATTTGTAGCTCAGGCTGTGAGGGGAGTGGTGGCAGTCTCTGATATGTAGTCTGTTGCCAGCTTTTTTATCACTTCCCTCTGGCAGGGCTGTCTTCCCAGGCCTCAGGGGAAGAGGATAAAGACAGTCTTAATGCAACTTGATGAGCTGGAGTGGGTGGGTAGGGGTGGGTCCCGTTATCTGAGGAATAGAAGAGGAGGGATGGGGAAAAGAGGTAGGAAAGGTGGGACCGGGAGAAAAGGAGGGAGGGGGCTACAATAGAGATTTAAAATGAATTAACTAATTAATTAACTAAAAAATGTTTAAAAACAAAGCAAGTGATAAAGGTTGAGAAGATTTCTCAGTTGCTAAAAGCACTGGCTGCTCTTCTAGAGGACTAAGGCTCAATTCCCAGCACCCAAGTAGCTGCTCATAATCATCTGTAACTCCAGTCCCAGGGGATCAAATGCCCTTTTATGCCCTCCTTGAGCACTAGGCATGCACATAGTACACAGAAATACATTCAGGCAAAACAGCATACAGATAGATAGATAGATAGATAGATAGATAGATAGATAGATAGATAGATAGATAGATAGATAAATAAGTAAATAAATAAATAAATAAATAGATAAATGAATAAATAAAAATTTAAAAAACAAAGCAAATGTAAAATCTCATATTGCCCAGGTAGTAAAAGCAATATCAAATACCCTCTTGTACTGCAGGGACACCAAAATCCATGGGCTCCAGGTTCCCTATATTGCCACACTCATTCTCTTTCTGTTTATAAACAAGTGATCATTTCACAAATTATATACATGAGCCTTACGGTCTGTATGTTAAAGTGGGGATAATACATGCAAATTCACAGGGACCTATGGGCTTAATTGCCATTTGCTCTTTCACTCCAGATTAAATTGTGTTAGTGTAATCATTTGGAGCTGGAGACCAGAGGTATAGAGTAGCTGAATATTTATGAAGCATTTGGTGGCAGACGTACCTGCCAACAGAATATTAAGTAGAACATTTACAAAGATACCAAATTCTAGTTGTGATTTGGATATATCAACTCATATTAAATCTGTGTGTTGTTCTAGCTCACATATTGCATCTGGCTTTTCTTTCAATCATGACCTCTGCAAATATAATTCAATGTGTTGATTAGATTTGTGAGAACTAATGGTGACCAGAAACTGCCACAAACAGATTTGCCCATGGGGTATGGAAATCCAAAATTAGTATCTTTGAATAATACAAAACTGGTTTGCCAAAATTGTGCCTGATTTCAGTTTTCAAGTAAGGAAATGAAAAATAAATCTTGTGGGAGAGAGACAGGCTACAGGCTCCATCTATGAATCTATTGAATATCACCCTGTGCAGGAGAATATCAATAAGGGAGGTTGAAGTGAACTACAAACTCTTTGTGCTTATCTTTCCTCATGAAAAATGAGGATAGCAGAAAGAACTGATGTACAAGGGCAAGACCAAATTGCCTGTTAGCTGTAGAGCCCATCACCACAGAATTGTTCCTATGAGAACTGATAATTGGATAGAGGGATTAATAGTGAGCCAAACAAAGGCCTTTAGAAAGTACACCGACAATACAATCCATCTCTGCATATTTCAAGAATGGACAGTTCATAAAGTAATCCAAGGCAGCTGGAGCATTCTATCAATTAATAAAGCTCAGCAAATCAATGCCTCCAGATGGAGGACTGCTATGCTTTTAACAGACTGTAGATTTCCCAGGATGGACTCAATTCATATCATTTCATTCTTTTCAATAAAAGAGATCTCTCAAATCCTAGAGGAATTTGATTTCTGTATCTTTGGAAAATTCATTGTCTTCATACATTCACACATTAGGATAAATTCTTTTTTTTTTTTTGGTACCATGTGTATGAATGAAAATTAAGAGAAGAACTGAAATTTACCATTGGTGCTAAATGGTTGCATCAAGGAATTCTGTTGCCACTTACTACTTTTAAAAACCATGGAGACTTTGGTCAAAAGCAAAAACTGGAAACAAAAAGTCCTTCAAATTATTTGAGCTTATGGAGTAAAGTATAGGATAGCCTTACTCTACTATATCATTCAATAGCCTATACCAAAATAATTAGGGATATCTACGTTTTCTGAAATTGAAATATCACCAATCTGTACTGGTAAATTTAGAAAAAAATATGCTGGAGACTGTCTAATGATCCCAATAGTGAAAAGTAAAATATTCATGTCTAAACCAAAGTTATTTTTCTGCATGCTCATGCGTATCTAACAATCGTTAACAATTGTTATTTTTCAGTAACAATTGAGTTAGCTTGGGATAAGGGACTGAAGTGAAAGATTTTATTTAGGTTTTGTATTTTTATGTGTTTTTTGCTGTATATATCTATTAATTTTACTTGAAAAGGTATATTATTTTTAGTAAACATTAATAAAATAACTAGCAAAATGGTAAGCTCAATACAATTACAAAAGCTCACATACTTTTTTTGAGAAACGATATATCTAGAAATGTATTCCACAAAATTTCAAGCCTAAGTATATTGAGATGCATACGTACATGATGAAATTTGTTGTGGCATCATTTATAGGTAAAACATTGAATCAATTTAAATATCCATCACTTGTAGCTCAGCTAAATAGATTATGCTGCATATGTACCATAAAATATGGACAGCTCCAAAAGTAAATTTAAATGTATTTTTATGACCATGATAATAATAATACTGTTAAATCAAGTCATAGAGCAATATGTAGTTATGTATATATGTTTTAGTTATTAACTTATACATACCATACATATAAATGTATATATACATATGTACTTATATACACCATAAAATATATTTTAAGGATATGGAAAAACTGAAAGGTAAATTTTGCTTTGCACGCTTTTGTATTGTTAAAATATATTTTATTCACAGCTATGTATATTACACTGTGAAATTTTTAAAAATAAAGAAAAGAAGCTTCAATCTCCCCAGAAATAAATTTGCAATAACTAGCACTTTTACTGTTATTATTTATCACCATGCTGTTTAAAAATTTCTGAGTTATTTCCAACTGTAGTGAATACTTGTTCGTTAAACTCAGATCAGGTTCATGGTTTTCTGTTATGCGTTCTCCCAAACCCTTGTTCTCATGAATATAAATATATATGTATATATATATATTATGCATAAATAGATTTATTGAGACTTGTAACCTGGAAATGTGCTCATTAAAATTTATTTTTAAGGGTTATAATCCTTCTATGAACAATAGCTATTCATTAGGCAAAAGCTAGAACTCAGCATGTTGTAATCACTCATATTTATCCACCATTTTCCTAGCTGTCATATGGTCAAGACAGAAATGCAAAAAATTTTATTCTATTACACTTTAGTGGTGAGGATAGCAGTGACTCAAGTTGCTTCCCTAATTCTTGTAGGTGAGTTTATCAGCACCAGTAATTCCCCGCAAAGGAAGCCCCCAACACCCCATAATCTTATTGGGGCCACAGATTGTCCATAAACCAGTGGTTCTCAACCTGTGAGTCTCGACCCCTTAGGTGATCCTTTCACAGGATCACATAAGACCATTGAAGAACACAGATATCTGCATTATTATTCATAACAATAGCAAGATTACATTTATGGCATAGCAATGAAATAATTTTATTGTTAGGGCCACCACAACGTGAGGAACTACAGTAAAAGATCATAGGATTGGGAAGGTTGAGAACCACTGCTTTAGACAGTGAGAATGAAAGGAACACAGACTACATGACTAGACACATCTCTGTTCAAATGCCAGCTGCACAACTTACTTGATTAGTAACCTTAGAAAATGATGTAATCTCTCTTTTCTCATCTATAAAATGCCTAGAGCTTGGTAAGAACTTAGTAAAAGAAGCAACCGATATTATTAGTATGTGCTGGAAACTAGAGCTTCTGTCTTCAACAGAAAAAAAAAATCTGCTTGGCTACTTTAGACAATCTCAAGGGCTTTTTAAACTCAGTCTAGTTTAAAAACACTGGCCCTCAGTTTAGGACCTCCTATTCAAAGGTTTAGAAAGAACACTTGAAGAAACCTGAATAGTAAAGAGAACATTTTCTACTACTTTCCTTAATTGTCATTTTCGGTAATGCTTTTCCTCTGTTTGTTATGTTGGATTATTTCTGTATTATATCCACAAGGACTCAATCAGCCCAAGAAGATAGGTTGTATATTAAAAACTGTACAGGAGAGAAAAATCAATGGAGGTTGTGCAGCATCCTAACACTAGATAGACTTGATTATTTATCAGCCATATTATAGGGGAAGGGAAGACTCCATTATACCATAAAGTGTGTGTGTTTATAAGGGCTAGACTTCTGGTTTCTTGGGGGGGGGGGAAGGTAAAGTTACTTTAAACACACTATGTAAGCTATTCAGGCTTGATTTCTTAAACTCTAACTCAGTTTTGTCATTACAGCCAGCTAGAACTAGTCTCCTTTTCTTGGAAGACCTAAAACACACACACACACACACACACACACACACACACACACACACACACA
>NW_026585894.1:15907336-15917216 GCF_907164565.1 Psammomys obesus
ACACACACACACACACACACACACACACACACACACACACACACACACCAGGGAAAACAACAACAAGAGTGTCTTCAGCTAAAATCATAAAAAATGAATTTTACATCAGTCCATGCACATCTCAAAGCAACAAAAACACACCGCAATGTGTTGCTGTCTTTAATCCAGTTAGCACCCAAACTATTGGGGGTAGCATAGTCCTACAACCTACAATCCCCACAATCAGAGTTTAGACCCAGCCCCCATTCTTTCCCTAAATGGCCTCCAAAATCAAAATAACAAAACACAAACATTTCCAGAAATGTGAAAAATTATATTGTCACTGACCACATGTACTTTAGAGATGCTGCTGTTGGTCATGATGGAAAAGCTACCCTATATTTCCTTCCCAAAACTAGAAAGAAAGATAAATATACATATATAATGCCAAGAAGACTTTGATTAACATCATTATACCACCAAAAAAGTAAATTATCACACACACACACACACACACACACACACACACATACCAAAAGGAACCACTACTCCTTGTCAAATAGTTGATTCTTTGGCCGAACAGAAAAAAAAAAAAGTATGAAATGAGCCTAAATTATCTTTTTTTGCCAGGAAGCCAGAAAATGTGCAAAGAATGATGAAATGTGTCAAAAGGACACAGGAGCAAGATTGAAGGGCTCCCACTGGCCAAATATAAAGTAATTGTTATATCAAAATAAACAATAGTAACAGGTGGAAACCTTGCAAATAAAATTAGAATCCAGAATTTCATGCCTATACAAATAAACATGAATTAACTAATTTGGAAGAAGAGGAAGAATGTTTAAAATAGAATAAATATAAGCTAATGTGAAACTTTACCATCATCATAGTTGTGACTGATCTAAGCAAAAGCCATGAATATAATATAAAACTGTTGAAAGAAAGTTGGAGAGGTTTACAGAAGCTTTTCAATTTCATGGGGTCCCGTTTATTGATGTCGATCTTAGAGCCTGTGCTGTTGGTGTTCTGTTCAGGAAGTCTCCTGTGCCAATGAGTCCAAGGCTCTTCCTGACTTTTTCTTCTAACAGGTTTAGCATGTCTGGGTTTATGTTGAGGTCTATGATCCACTTAGGCTTTAGTTTTGGGCAGGATGATAAATATAGATATATTTGCATATGTAGACATCCCGTTAGACCAGCACCATTTGGTGAATAGGGCACTGTCATCAGAACAAAACAACAGCATACAGATTGGGAAAGGATCTGCATCAATCCTATATCAGACAGAGGGCTAATATCCAGAATATGTAAAGAATTGAAGAAGTTAAACACCAACAAACCAAGTAATACAATTTAAAAAAATGGGTTACAGAGATAGACAGAGAAATCTTAATAGAGGAATATCAAATGGCAGAGGAACACTTAAAGAAATGTTTAACATCCTTAGTCATCAAGGAGATGCAAATCAAAACAACCTTGAGATTTCACCTTACACCTATCAAAATGACTAAGATTAAAAAACCAAATGACAACACATGCTAGAGTGGATGTGGAGAAAGGAAACCCTCCTCCATTGCTGGTGGGAATGTAAACTTGTACAACCACTTTGGAAATCAATCTGACACTTTCTCAGAAAATTAGGAATAGTGATTTCTCAAGATCCAGCTTTGCCACTCCTAGGCATTTATCCAAAATATGCTCAAGTACACAACAAGGACATTTGCTCAACCATGTTCACAGCATCTCTATTTGTAATAGCCAGAAGCTGGAAACAATCTAGATGTCCCTCAATAGAGAAATGGATGCAGAAATTGTGATACATTTACACAATGGAATACTACTCAGCTATTAAAAACAAGGAAATCATGAAATTTGCAAGCAAATGTTGGAACTAGAAAGATCATCTTGAGTGAGGTAACCCAGAAGCAGAAGGACACATATGGTATATACTCATACATAAGTGGATATTCGCCATATAATATAGGATAAACATACTAAACTCTATACTCCTAAAGAAGTGAAACAACAAGGAAGACCCTATGGTAAATGCTCAATCCTCATTCAGAAGAACAAAAGTGATAGGCATCGGAAGCAGGAGAAGACAGGGAGCAGGATAGGAGCCATCCACAGAGGGCCTCTGAAAGACTCTGCTGATTGAGGTATCCAAGCAGAAGCTGAGACTCATAGCCAAACTTTGGGCAGAGGGCATGGAATCTTATGAAAGAAGGGGGAGATAGAAAGACCTGGAGCGGATAGGAGCTCCAAAAGGAGACTAACAGAGGAAAAAAAAACCTGAACCCTGGGGCTCCTAAAGATACCCCAACCAAGGACAATGCATGGAAAGTACCTAAAACCCCTGCTCAGATGTAGCCTGTAGACTCAGCCTCCAAATGGGTTTCCTAGTAAGGGGAGCAGGGGCTTTCTCTGGCATGAGCTCAGTGACAGGCTCTCTGAGCACCTTCCCCTGAGGGTGCAGCCTTGCCAGACTACAGAAGACAATGCAACCAGCCCCAATGAGATCTGATAGGCTAGGGTGAAATAGAAGGGGAGGAGGAACTTACTTATCAATGGACTGAAGGGGGGGGCATAGAGGAAGAAGAGGGAGGAAGGGTGAATAAGGAGGAGATAAGAGAGGGCACCACAGCCGGGATACAAATTGAATAAATTGTAATAAATTATATATTTAAAAAATAAAAATAATAAAAAGGAAAAAGAAAAAATAAAAAAAGAAAGTTGAACAGGCCGACATTTACATTGCCACAAAACATCTCTCTAGAAATTAATTAATAATTGCAAAAGAAAAGGACAACACATTTCCAGTGACAAAATCTGGCAGACATCAAAATCAAGTGATCAAATTTATCATAATGAATATGGGGACAATTTAACCCCATGTTTCTACTGACATGAGGAAACACATCATCACTTTTGCTATATTCTTACCAAAAATGCATAGTCAGAATCAAGTTGTAAAAAAGAGTAGACAAAGCCAAACTAAGGCATGATCTACAAAACAACTAGATTATATACTAGAAACATCCAGTTTTGTTTTTCGTTTGTTTGTTTTGTTTTTAAGGAAAAGACTGGTGATGTAAAGAGATTTGATAAGTAGATGTAATGCATGGTTGTAAAACAGATATTAAGCCAAACTAAAAAAAAAAAAAAAATAGCTGCAAAGAAAATTATAAAGATGATTGGCTAATTCTTAGGATCACCTAGAAATTATATGTTAATGTTGTATCTATGTCAAAATTTTTTATTTTGCTCATGGTTAAAATAATTTCTTATCCTTCAGGAACATATACTGAGACAAATGGTAGTAAATAGAAATCATGCCTTCTTCTTACTCTCAAATGACTCAAAAACAAATAAGGAAGATGGGGTGTGTGTGTGTGTGTATGTGTGTATGTGACAGACAAAGATGCAGAGAAAGAGAGTGGACAGAGGGAAAATAGAGAGAATGAATGCATAGCAGGAAAATAAGGGAGAGAGATGAAGACGGGAAGAATGATAAAGCTTGTGGATGGAAATGGGTTAACCACTGACAAATGTGGGTAAACCATTTATGGATTTTGTTGTTCTTATACATTTTCTATGAGTTCGGGGTTATATTAAAATAAAAAGGGAAAGAAAACTGTGTTTTCTCTACGTCAAAAAGCAGGTAGCAAAACTGTGGGAACCTTAGATGCCTCGGAGGAAGACAGAGGCTTGATCTAGGAATGGATAAGTTCATCCTTATTTGTGAGCACAGCAGTGATGTGCCAATTCTATTCTTGCTGAGGGGGAAAAGATATAAGTTACTCACAGCAGCGCAGTCTTTTGTCAGTAGTTGGACTTATCTTGTGGATGAGCCAAACATCATCTTCCCAACTAACTACATTTCCATATAAACATGTCATAAACTCCTCATCTTCCAGAAGGTGGTCCCAGACCTGAAAGTAACACAAGCTGCTGGTAAAGCAGATATTTTGCCCCAGGGACAAAGTCCCATTAGGACGCAGGTTGTATCCTTTCTTTGTTCCAGAAGAGTTCTAAACTGCCCTTCACACCATCCCATATCAAGCACGTGGTATGCCAGTGAAATAGAATCAAGTGATAACTGATATAAAATACATTGCCAACGTTGTACAGTATCAGCTGCTGATGGTCTCCCTCAAGTTCAAGGTCTACATCTTCTCTGCCCAGGAGAGTGTTATTAGTAATATAGAAGAAAGCCATACAGTAATGTGAGCTGTTAGTCATGGATATCAGATCAATACATACTGTGAGTCGGCTGAGTTCGGGTATGGTGTTGGTCTGGCTGACATATGTCTTGCCTTCTCCATAAAAATCCAGCCTTTTTTCTTTCACTTTCAGTGAAAGTGAATCTGTCCAAATTTGGAGAAAAGGAAAAGAGGAAACAAATAAATTTTCAGTTAAAGATTTTTTTCTATCATCTTTGGCAGTATAGTCAAATTGTACAATATAATTATGAGTCAGTCTTGATGCAAATAAGGAAATAGTAGATACACAAAAATCATCTCTATTTGACATTGACAGGTGACGCTTTTGGCAGAAGAATTTCTCCCTAATTCTATTTTGCCTGGGCTAATATATAAGGTTAGCTTAGTGTCCCCCAAGCACACACCAGCTGGACAGTTTGGAGACATAGTTATAAGTACATGGATAGTGGGAGGAGAAGGCCAAGGAAAGGCAGCATGGACTTCAAATTTGCTACACAATCCTCACGCATATAATCAAAAGAAAATTATTTCCACCCACCTAACTGCCTTATTACATTCATGATGCAACAGCAATTTGTTTCTCTGATGCCTTTTTCTGAGCCAAATTACTGATTTCTTTTGCCTCTTGAGACTGCTTCTCACTAAAAGGCCCTGACAAAGGCTTATGTGCCGCATAGCTAGACAGCACAGAAGCTCTAGAATGTTTTCTAGGCTTCAGGAATACTAGACATAGCTCTAACCAAGGTAATCCTTTCATATCCTTCCTAAGGTCCAAATTGACTTAAAGACCTCAAGACATCCACAGAACCAGTTTCAGAGGGATTGGAAGCCCTAGCTCTGACACTCATCAGTTCTCCAACCTTGAGCAAGAAATTGAACCTCCCTCAGTCTTAGTGTTTGCTTCAGAGAAATGGAGATTGGAATCTAAAGGGTCATATATCTCCTCTACAAGGAGCCATCATTTACATTATCATCTACTCCAGATAGCCCCTACCTTCAAGGTACTTTAAGATTATTTGAAATTTAAATGAGATGGTATTCACAAAGTTTTCTCGAACATAACTGAAATAGCTCATTAGTACTCATTTTTATTTATTCTTCTACAATTTTATATACATGATATATAAAATTATATATATATAATGATATATTATTTACATATTATATATAAAGTCCTTGGATCAAAGTTTTATTATCCTGTCTTAAACCATTTCCCCTTCCCACCAAATCCCTACTTTAATGTCTATGTTTTATGAACCCACTGAATTCAATTAGGGTTATATGCATGAGTTTGTGGGATAGATTTGCTCAAGTGGGGAAAATGTACCAGTGGCTATACCACTAAGGAGTTTGACTCCCTCTCTTTATATCTTTTAACAGTTTGTAACTGCTATGGGTTGGGGAAGGTATTCTGATCCTTTCCTCCATCTGTGATGAAATGCTAATGGACCCAGCCTTGGGTAGGTCATCACTGAAGCTGTGAGTTCATAGATGCAACACCCATGTCATGTCCAGAAGACAGCATTTCACACCACTCCTTCACATCATCTGCCTCTTACCGTCTTTCCATCTCTTTTTCCACAATGTTTCCTGAGCCTTTTTCAAGCTGTCGTACAGTATTTTTACAATCAATCTTATAGTACTTGTGAAAATTGAAATTAAGTATGCCCCTGTGTCATAAGTTACCATTTAGTGTAAGTACAATCACCACTACAAATCTCAGAGTCCCAAGGTAGCATACAAGTATCTGAAGATCTTCCAACATTAATCTAGTTCTAGTTCCCACACAGCCCAAGGCAACCCCAACAGTTTCATGGCAGAATACAGTTATATCCAATATCCACTAATTTATGGTGGTATTATCAGGACCACCACTCCGAAACAGTGACAGATGACACAGCACATTATAGAGGCTGACAGGAAGTAATCACTTTCCTGTTTCTGAGAGATGATAGCGAATGAGTCTCCAGTCATTCTGTGGCCATGCAATGTCTCCATTTCTCTCCATTCCTGTACTCATCATCCTCCAAAGCATAGACTCATATGTACATGACTATCCACACACATTTCCACATATCCTCAGATTACATGTGTACACACACATATTTTAAATTTGCACACACACACACACACACACACACACACACACACACACACACACATATACTGTGCCCACGTGCAGGAACTCCTACTATTCCCAGATTATGTGACTATATTATGTTATCATCATGTGGCTAATAAATTATTAAAGACACAAGATGAAAATCACCATGAAGTCCAGATATCAGTTACTGTTGGTTAACATTGTTGTTGTTCAGCTCAATAAAATGACATCAAATCATTTAAGAGTGCAGTTTATGGTGGACATAAATCTCTAGAGTTTACTTAACCCTTTAAAAAGAACGTATCATAATCTCATGCGGTCTCTGAGGGCCTCTTTTCGATTCACTAATACAAAGCCAGTTATCAAATGAAAGGAATGATCAGTTTACAAAATCAGAAATGTAAAGACTAACAATATATAAAAGAAGAAAAGTATAACATTTCACTATTTTCAAACATATTAAAGGAATGATGCACCATTTTTTCTAGTAGACCAATTTTAAAAAAAAAATACTATTTTCTTCTGAGATATAGTCTTGGTATATAGCCCAAGCTGCCCTGGAACTTACTATGTAGCCGCGGCTGGCATCTAACTATGATCCTCTTGGCTCCACTCTACTCCTCACTGTTCTGGGAACACAAGTATGTGCTACCATACAGTGCTCTAGATTGCTAAATAAATTGTACTTAAAATTTGTACATTAATTATATTTTATTTGCTTTGTATCCCAGTTGTAGCCCCCTCCTTCATTCCCTCCTAATCCCACATTCCTTCCCTCATCTCCTTCCATGCCCCTCTCTAAGTCCATTGATAGGGGAGGTCCTCCTCCCTTTCCATCTGACCCTAGCTTATCAGGTCTCATTACGATTGGCTGAAATGTCCTCCTCTGTAGCCTGGCAAGGCTGCTCCTCCCTCGGGGGGGGGGGTGATCAAAGGGCCAGCCACTGAGTTCATGTCAGAGACAGTCCCTGTTCCCCTCCTAGGGTACCCACTTGGATACTGAGCTGCCATAGGCTACATCTGAGCAGGGGTTCTAGGTTATATCCATGAATGGATCTTGGTTGGAGTATCAGTCTCATAAAAGACCCCTGTGCCGAGATACTTTTGTTCTGTTGCTCTCCTTGTGAAGCTCCTGTCCTCTCCAGGTCTTACTAACTCTCCCTTCCTTCATATGATTCCCTGCACTCTGCCCAAAGTTTGGTTATGAGTCTCAGCCTCTGCTTTGATACACTCCTAGATATAGTCTTTCAGAGGCCCTCTGTGGTAGGCTCATGGTATATACTCACTTATACTAGACCTGCAAGCTAGGATAAACATACTAAAATCTGTACACCTAAAGAAGATAAACAAGAAGGAGGACCCGGGGTAAGATGATCAATTCTCACTTAGAAAGACAAATGGGATGGACATTGGAAGAAAGAGAAAACAAGAGACTGCTAAAATTTTGACAAGTTAAGAATGCTTAGTATTGACAAGCCTGTGGGGAAATGGGTCATTCCTACATGATGCTACTGGGAGGGCCAATTAAGAAACATTTTTGAAGAGCAATTTGTAACTGTCTGTAACAATTTTTATTGTGTATAATTGTACAATACTTTTGACCTTGAAATTTAACTCCATCAATTTATTCTATACAACTCTACATATGCACAGGGATATATTTACAGAGATGCAGGTACAGGCATATATTTGTGTGGTGGTAATATGTTTTTAGTTTGAACAACTTCATACTCAAATACAGTGTGCTCTGATCACATTTGCTCTCAGTACTCTGTCTTGACCCCTCCCCACTCCTGTCAATTCTCTTCTTTCCAACTATTCCCCTTCTTCCCCTTATGCTCCTCCTTTCCTCCTCCTTTTATTTGTATAAGCCTTATGCAGGTAACCACAGCTGCTGTGTGTTTATAATTGCAGTCATATCATATCCAAAACACAGAGCTTAAGTTCACTTCTCTCCATCCTCTAGTTCCTTCAGCATCCCCATTCTCTCATCAATGATGTTTCCTGGGACTTGGAGGGGTGACACAGATATCTTATTTAGGGTTGAGCTCTCAATGGTCACTTATTATCAACAGTTACTCATATCTGTAAGGATAACTATGAAGAAAATTATAAGTCTCTGAATGTATCAATAAATGGCTAGTAACGGTTGTAAATACTGCTCCCTCTATGCAACAGAGTTTGAAAACACATAAGGTACACTCATGTAGTCACAGAGAGACTTTTCAAGGCTGAGTAGTTTGTGAAATGGCACTCAAGTATATATATAGTTCATGGTGGCACATGCCTTTAATTCCAGCACTCAAAAGGCAAAACCAAGTTCAAGGCTACTTTGATCTACATATCAAGTTCCAAGTCCTTCAGAGTCACAGTAATTCCCTGTCTCAAAAAAAAAGTATTAAAAAATCTGAAAGAAGCTGGGCACAGTGGCACACCTGTAATCCTAGCACATGGGAGGCAGAGGAGGTGAATCTCTGTGAGTTTGAGGCCAGCCTGGTCTAAAAAGTGAGTCCAAAACAGCCAAGGCTACACAGAGAGACTGTGTCAGAAAGAACAAAAAAAATTGAAAAAAAAGCACACATTAATTTAAAAATTACTATCTAGGTTGAGATTGTGGGAGATTTTTATTTTCTATTCTATTTATTACTGGAATATCTTCATATTTTAAAAAATATTTAAACAACATTGATTACTTATAATCAGGAAAATAGAGATAAATGGCTGATTTAATGGATGGCTAGATAGGTAGGTAGGTAGGCAGATAGACAGACAGATAGGTAGATAGATGATAGACAGATAAATAGAGTTGTACAAATGTTAAACAAATCAATTCCTGTCACTTCTCTATGCTTCCCTTTCCATAGTAAGATGGGAATAGTAGTCACCAGACTCGGGAGAGAGATAGGGACATCACAAAAGATGATGGAATACTAATATTTAGCTTATTGGTGTGAGAATGTTTACAAACTGTGAAGTACTTTGTAAATGTCAACTGCTATGTTTGCCTGTGTCACCAGTGGAGACCTCTTTCTTCTGCAACCTCCTCTGTACCGTTCTGAGCCCTCTTGCAACCTCCAAGTCTCTGGCAGGGCTCTGAGGAGGCAACACTATGACGAAGTGAACAAGGCCTTGGCCCTTCTGTTTGGCTAAGCAGACAGCCTCCTCAGTGGGCCTCTCAAGGGCCTGCTTCAAAGGCCACTTGTGTCTTTGCATATGATTTTGCTATCCATTGCAGATGTCTACTTGGATACTGCCATCTGTTCCCTGGCAATTCTCAAGTCCAAATTGCATGATTGCTCCCCCAAAGTGTGTTCTTTCTTGATTTGCACTCTTTTTTGTTTATTTACCTTTATGCATTCTTTCCTTTTACTCTAAACTCTATTTGTTTTTACTACATAAGGGGAATGTTGTTTCCATCATAATAGTTAGATTTCACATGTATTTTTTATTTTTAAAAATTTTATGTGTTTGGTTATTTTGCTTGTGCACATATCTATACACACGTCTACTCACATACATATACATACATACATACATACATACATACATACATACATACATACATACATACATAC
>NW_026585894.1:15917226-15922645 GCF_907164565.1 Psammomys obesus
TACATACATACATACATACATACATACATACATACATACATACATACTAGGTGCATTCCTAGTGCCTGGAAGAGAGAGTCCATATCCCTAGTACTGGAGTTACAAATGGTTACAATGTAGGTGCTGGGAATTTAATCCAAGTCCTCTAGAAGAGTAGCAAGTGCTCTTGACCACTGAGCCATATCTATAGCCCTGTATGTGTTATTTTAAAAGGAATAGTGAAAATCATCAGAAAATAAAAAGATGAGACCAAAGTCGGCTAGAGAGCCTTTCCACTGAGTGACAGGTACGGTTAATATGTTGGTATACTTCCTCTGACTTGTTCTCTCTATGTTCAGGTTTTACTTTTTTTTTTTTTTTTTTGGTTCCTTGCTTTTTTTCACTTAACATTATAGCATACGCATTTTCTACTTTAAGAAAAACTTATTAGAAACCTGGTTACCTATGTTTTCAGCCCAAGGAGCACCAGCCACCAATTTATTTCTATTGGAATACTCCCCATTTTCAAGCGTATAATTTCAGTGGAATTTAACATGTTCACATTGGTATATAATCATTATCACTATGTCATTTCAGAATATTTCCTTCATCCACCTCCCCCCAAAAAAAGGATGTACCCATCCAGTAGTGGGTCTGTCTATGATTGCCTTTCCCCAGGCCCCTGGTAACTTGTAAGCTGTTTTCAAGCTCTATGGATTTGCCTATTCTGGGCAGTTCAGTTAGCTGGTTAGTTTTAAACATCAACTTGACACAACTTAAAAATCACCTGGGAAGAGTCCCAAGTAAGGAATTACTCCAACAGAACATGAGTGACTGTTATTAATTAACGTAGGCCACCATAACAATAAGCCACAAAATCAGATATGGTGATGCACACCTTTAATCCCAGCACTCAGGAAGGCAGAGGCAGGTGGATAGCTGTGAGTTCAAGGCCAGCCTGGACTACAAAGCCAGGTCCAAGACAACCAAGGCTACATAGAGTAACCCTTTCTCAAAAATCAAAAAAAGAGAGAGAGAAAGAAAAGAAAACAAAAGAAAAATGAACACAAACTAGAGAGCTTAGACAATGTAAATCTGCTGTCTCACAGTTTTGCCAACTAACATTCAAGGTCAAAGTGTTGGCCAATATGGTTTCATCTAAAGAGTGTTCAGGATAAATCTGTTTCATGGCCCTGTTTTAATGTTTGGTAGTTTGTTTCTAATACTTAGTGTTTGTGGAACTGTAGTATAATCATCCCATTTCATGCCTTTAGTTTTATGTGGTCTTTCTTCTGTGTGCATGTCCAGATACCAATCTCTTCTTTTAATAAAGATATTTATATTGTACTAGGAGCTCACTGCTCCTGTATAATGACATCTTAATAAATAACTTTCACAATAAACTTGTTTCTAAACAATATCACATTCTGAGGTATTGAGGAAGAGGACTTCAACATATAAATTTGGGGAAGGCATGACTCAAATGACAATACTGTGCAGGGCTCAAAGCCCAGTAAAATCTCCGATCCAAAGTCCATGTCTCGCTCAATAAGTGTATGTCCTCACTCATAAATCCAGAAGCTATAAGTGAGTGTTGGAATGTAGTAATATTGCAAAGCTGGAAATATAACCCTTCAGAGAGAGGAGAAAAGACAGAGAAGTTCTGGGAGAAAGAACCCATCCAAGGCAATGGACATGTTTGTACTTCGGAGAGATGCTGTAGACACAGCTTTTTGGGACAGGGATCTCGGAGTATAAACAGGGCCTCTGTTTCCATTCTTAGCATTGTAAAACAACAATAAAAAAGTTTCTATGTTATAGTTTAGAGACTCTGACCACTCAGATTATTTTAATTGTACTTGGAATTAATAAAAATAATTGTAATTTGAATCCAAGATTTTACTGGGCTTTGAGTCCTTCACAGTATTGTCAGTTGAGTCATGTCTTCCCCAGATTTATATGTTGGAGAGAGCATTCTGCAAAGGGTACTCCACACATGGCAAATGTCACTCCTCAAAGGAGAGGAAGAGGTCTTGCTATCATGAATCCTTGCTAATTGACATTCCAAAGAATTGAAAACATTTGTAGACCAGATCTTTGGTTAGCAAACCCATAACTTTTGAAGAAGCTGTAATATACACATGCCTGATAATAAGTGGGGACTTTGCTATATGCATCACCATGGCCATAATGTGACTAGGCACAGAGAACCAGAGTTGCTATCTGCCACCCACTAACAACACTTCCCACTGGTCATCCAACAAAATTAATCACCCTGCTTATAAATCCAGAAGCCCTTTGAAAATTAATTTGCTATGTGTCAGTATTGGAACACAGTAATATTGTGAATATGACACAAAAGGTCTCTGGCCTTGTTAGATTACATTGCAAGGACAGAGGCAGTCAATAAGCAAGTAAATAAAATAATTACAAATTGTGAGAAGTGCTCTGAGGGAAATTAACTGGCTGATGGGATAGATAATGGGAAAATCAGAAACTAGGGGAATAGGAGTGTCTATGGTTGACAAGCTAGTTAAAAGCTTCTCTAATGAAGAGCTAGTTTAGTTCTCAGCAAGCAAGAGTTACAGAGATATGGGCTAAGCATTAACTCAGACACGGGTAAAAGCATGCAGAAAAGTCTTTTAGTGGACTGTATTTGGCATTTTCGAGGTATACCCAGAAGCCACCATATCTATAGGAAAACAATGGAGAAGCATGGTGGAAAATGAGACCCAAGAAACAGCAGGGTCCCAAATAATGTCATGGCTTCTTGAGTTTGGATTGTGTGACAAAAGCTTCATAGAACATTTTGAGTAAAAGAATTACATGGTTTGGACTAATATCATGAAAGATAACTCTGGCTGCTAAAATAAAAAGTCATTGAGGTAGAAACAGGAATTCCACTTGGGTGGCTGTTGAAGGGATTTGAAGGAAGATAATAGTAGCCAGAACATGCCAGAGAAAGGGGGAATACAAATACAAACCCATAAATGTGTGTGTGTGTGTGTGTGTGTGTGTGTGTGTGTGTGTGTGTGTGTGTGTAGAAAGAGAGAGAAGGAGAGACAGACAGACATAGAGAGACAGAGAGATTTGGGATACAGAAGTGGCATAAAGTAGAGTCAATGGATTAGATATGGATAAAGAAAGAAAATAAAAGAATACAGCAAGGATAAATACTACACAGAGAACTAAAAGGAAAAGAATGAAGCTACCTGAAAGTAAAATTACTAGGACTTCTCTCTCCCTACCAAGGTTTCTATGTTGTGATTATAATAGCTACCATAAGCTCAGGACTGACATACTAATTCAGAAGTACATATATAATAAAACTCTAGACTAAGTATCTGTCTCTATATGTAAGGCCAACAGGTGGAAAGCCAGCATTTGAGACCTACTCTTCAAGCTATGCAATTTCCCCATTAATATTTTCACTGCTGATGAATGAAAATTCTATTGTCTATTAGTCTGAGGCAATATAAGTGTTTTTCACTAACTTCAATCGAATGCTCAACACCTTAAAAAATATTCTAGCATGTTAGCCTTTCCTGTGTGTAATATTCTGGCTCTAAAAGCACTATAACTATGCCAACTCAAGAAAACATATGTTTGAAAATTTCAAAAATAAAAATAAACACAGCAAAGTCTGAAAACTATAATGTTACAGTCCAGGAGTTCTGAATATTGTCTGATTAAAAGTATAGGGCAGGCATGTAGCTCATTGTTAAATCTCTTACAGAGAACGGCGATGGCCCTGGGTTCAATGCCAAGGATCACAAAACAAGCAAACCAGCAAAAGTGCTCTGGAGGTTGGAGCAGGAAGATCATGATTTCTATCTACATCAGTCTAGGCTACACAGTGATTTGTAGGCCAGCCTTAGTATAAAGCAAGACCCTTTCCAAATAAATAAAAGCATCTATTAAAACACATAAAAGATGATCTACATCATAGGAAAACACTAAACCACAGGAATATATCACCTCATGCCAGTAAAGTGGCTATAATCAAAAGATAGGCAACAAATATTGGCAAGTGTGTAGAGAAATCAGATCCCTCGCACATTACTAGCAGGAATGTAAAATAAAGCAGCTCCTTTGAAAAATAGCCTACATGCTTCTTAAAATTGTACTTATAAAGTTGCAATATGATTCAGAAATTTCACTCCTGGACATACTCCCAAAAGAAATGAAAGCATATGCCCATTAAAAAACTTGTATACAAATTCTCACAGCAGTATTATTCACACTAGCCAAACAGTAAAAACAAACTTAAATATGTATCAATTGATGAATAGAAAACTCCAAGGCATATTCAAAAAAGTAAATATTGTTCAACAATAAATAGAAAGAAATGATACATGCATGGCACATGAACCCTGAAAAATATATTGAGTGAAGGAAGTCAATCACAAAAGGTCAAATACTGTATTACCCGTAAATAAAATTCTTAAGAGACAAACTCACAGAAAGAGAAGGCAGACTAGTGCTTGCCAAGGTCTAACTTGGAGGTAAAGGAGATGAAGAGAGACTTTGAGCTTTCTTTAGAGGATGATGAAAACTCCTTGCAATTAGATAACAGTGATAAGTGCACAACTTTGGAGATACACTAAAAATCACTGAATTGTTTTAAATTACTTTATGAGATGGAAATTACATTTCTGTAAGCCTGTGTTTTAAAGTCATTTGTCAAAGGGCCAATTCCCACAACCTTCCATAAGAGCAGAGTCCCTTTTTGTGATGCCAGAAGTGTTCTTTATGTTCTTTATTGGCACTTGGCTATATAGTAGCAACCAGTCACCTGTAGGAGTTGAAGATTTGACGTGTGGCTTGTGTTACTTTAATTTCACTGGTTGAGCTAAAGAGCCATGTGTTGTAAGTATCCACCACATTGTACAGGTCAGCTCTGGAGTTTGCAAAGAAGTTTGCAATGCCTACTCAGTCTTCATCTTTCACTTTGCCTTTCTCAGCACATGAGCTATTCAAAAAATGGAGGGGTAACCTTTCCATGACTACCCAAATATTTTGTTTTCAGATGAAATTTCCTTAACTGACTCTTATCACATCCTGACATTCTCTGACCCACTAGGGGTTGACTAAAATTTTTTACATGGTTCTAGGGTCTTTATGTGTCAAATAAGTCCTGGTCAAAGTAGTCTCTCGATAGATAGATAGATAGATAGATAGATAGATAGATAGATAGATAGATAGATAGATAGATGTAGAGATATATATCTAATTGCAAGGAGTTTTCATCATCCTCTAAAGAAAGCTCAAAGTCTCTCTTCATCTCCTTTACCTCCAAGTTAGACCTTGGCAAGCACTAGTCTGCCTTCTCTTTCTGTGAGTTTGTCTCATATATATATATATATATATGAGACATATATATATATATATATAAATTCCAAAGAAAAAGAGAGAGAGAATAAAAGACATATTTTCTTAC
>NW_026585894.1:15922655-15953757 GCF_907164565.1 Psammomys obesus
CATTGTCTACCCTGTGTACAAAGAGTCAAAATATGACCACATCAGATTAAAAACAAACAATTTCTAAGAGCACTTCTCCCTCACATTCCACCTAAAGACTCCCACCGCCCCCAGCCCATGAGTCATTCTCAATGGCTAAAGCCTTACTGATTTTATTATTTCCCTACTGTGTGCCACTGTGTTACTCACTAGGAGTATAGTAATAAAATAGAAATTAGCTGAAGGAAATTAGCTCAGTGGGAAGATTCATACCAAACAACATAATTACTGTGAAACTACTTTATGTTTTAATGGTCCTTAGTTTCTAAGTGGGTTTTCTTTTACAGGTGTGTGCGTGGGGGGGTATGTGTGTGTGTGATTTTCAGTTGACATAGAATTCACATATTTTGTGAACTACACTGTGTGGCTATGGTACATGTATACTCTGTGTAATAATCATGTCAGAGTTGAAAGAGCACCATGCAAGGTGGCCTTATTGACAAAAGTAACTCATCAAGCAAGCCTATTCTCAAAGCAGATCTGTTTCAAGAAACCTCACTACTGTCTCATTATTTTCACTCAGCTTCTCTCTTTAATTAATTGCAACTGAAGTTTCTTATTTGGGAAATTTATTGAAACTCCTCATTCCTTTTCCCTAAGCACAATTGTGGCTAAAACTACAAATCCTATGGGAATTTATTACAAAAAGCTGGAACTGAGATGCTAACAGGCATTGTCTGATTCTGAATGAAATATACACCTGAATGATTTGCTACTGATTTAGGCATTTCTTTTTCTTCTATAGGGTAATGCAGTATATTGTATTTCTTCTCACTTCTATGTGGGTTTTGGAGATAATAGAGTCACTTTTATATTTACTATCACAATAAAAGCCAATTAGGAAATCTGATAAATCTTGAGCTGGCTGTGAGCACCACCCATTAATCAAGCTCTTCATATTTACTGCATTATCCTACCATTCTTATTAGAATAATGAGAGAGTTTGTATGACTTAGGTGGGTTTTCCAACTTACAAGCTTAGAAGTAAGAAGGTATCCAAATCTTTTATGAATTCTGCAATAAAATGCAGCTTAAATTTATAGTGTCATAAGATGACTCGCCTGTATATCTGTGAGAGCATACTTATTTCTGTTCCTTAATTTTCCTGGGCCTCAGTTTCCTTATCTGTAAAAATGTTGATAATAATCTGCCTATTTCCCAGAGCTGCTGTAAAAAGAGAACAAATTAAGATGATAATTCAAAGGCAATTTTCAAAATATAAAGTGCTATAGAAATGGATATGATGGATTGCTATCTATAAAATGGAATTTTCGGCAGCAAACAAGCCAATTTATATCAATTTTCCATTTCCTTTCAACTTTTGTAAAATGACATTAAATACATAAATCAATGGGCATTCACTACAGAATACTATGCAGCCACTAAAAGGAATCGGAGAAGTCTGTATTTCTGATATGAAATGGCAGGCTGAGGAAGGGAGAATGGCTTCAGGAGATTTCCCATATAGCCAATAAAATTTCTATACTTCTTGAGTCATATTGACCATAAAGTAAATATATAATATTTAAATGAAGGAAAAGATAAGAGAAAGAAAGAGGTAAACAGGGAAGAAAAGCAGGAGGATTAATGCTAAAAGAATGAAAATTATGGAAAAAGAGAGGGGGAAAAACACTTACCTGGGAATAGGATCCCTTTAACTTCCCACCCCTGTGTCCCTGTAGTGTCCAAAACAGAAGTTTGCCCCACAAATGGTGAGAGCTGGACTCCAAATTTCTACTTTAAGCATGAAATGGAATGAGCAGAAATGAGGAGATTCATTCTCTTCTTGCCAGGCCTTGCAACCTTCTATTCTGGATAGAAACTCCCTTTCTTCTCCTAGCTTTATCAGGCATATTGACCATGGCAGATTCTCTTTTATGGCCTATGCACGTCATGGGGCTGCTCTCCCATGCATAAAATCAGCCTGAGCAAAGTTCTCAGATTACCACATACCTGCAATAACCCATTAATTTCATGGCTCTTTTCCAATTTTCATTAAGGATTATCATCTGTTCCTAGTTGAGTATTGCTTCAATTAAGTTGGATACATGAAATGAGTGCTTGCTCGCTTACTTAAGGCTCATTTCCCTTTATTGAGAAAATAGGGCCTGAGAGGTATTCAGAATGATGAGTGCCTAACAAAGGCCAAGAAAGAATTACCATGTTCACATCTCCTTTGGCAGTGAATAGGTTTACCGAACCAATTCTTGAGCCATTCATGGGAGGCAGGAGTGTAGTTTTGTTTCAAAAGGCAGCAATACAGTCTTAGGACTATGATTAAAATATCATTGGCCATGAACATATCACCAAAACCCATCAGAGATGCGGAAAGAATTCGTGCCAGTCTCTACGTCACAGATGAGGGCTGTAAGGTCCTTAAGAGTAGACTGACTGGCCCAAGGGTACAGAGCTTGTGACATCAGAGCAAGAACTAGTGCTAAGCTCTGAATATTCAGACCATAGCACTTTCTTTTTCATCTCGTTCTTTAAGTGGAAAATTTCAGCCTAATAGGAAAGTCTCTCAACCAACCTGAAGGCCAGAAATCTCCATGAGGAAAAAGAAATTAGAGATATATAAGTATTACCGACCACTAACTCATGAGCACTGAACTTGTGACTGACATGACAGAGAAGAGCCACGGCTCAGTAGAAAGAAAGATTTGTGATGGGGACTCAGCCGTATACTTAAGACCAGCTCCTGGACATCTCTGAAGCCCCAACTTCCATCCTCTGTAAAATGCAAAGAGTAGAGCTCACTGTATGTTATAAAGACTTTGTGAGCTACAATGTATAAAGCAGCTTAAATCATACTTCCAGTGCCACAGATCATGTCTGGGACTCCATGGTATCTATGTCCCTTACAGTAGGTATTTGGTAGGACAGTTGTCAAGGAACATCATGGTACTTCTCTGATGTTCTATACTTCACACAGTTCATTAGTCCCTCTACATACTGAGCTTTGAAAGGGCACAAACTCCTTGTTATTCAGAGATTCACATATAGCTGGCACATAAGGATCCACAATCAATATATGATACATGGATGACAGCATCTTTCTCCTCTAATACAGTGTAAATATGCTTTAAAATGAAGAAACATGTCTCTATTTGCCTTGTATCCTGACACAGGAGCTAACATAGTGTCTGATATGAAAGCCACTTAGTTAATATTTTCTGAGCTGAAGAGTACCCTGGTTTGATTATGAATAGTCTTTCCAAGTTCCATATGTAAAGGCTTGGGCCCCAGAGTGGTGCTATTAGCACTGTGGACCTTTACGAGGTAGGGCTTAGCATGAGATAACTGGAAATGGACCCTTGAAACCTCAGTTTCTTATTCTTTCATTTTTGCTTTCTTCAAAATATAAGTACTTCCTTTGATATATGGTCTACCCTTAAGTAATGCCAAATCTTGTGTTTAAATCTCCAAAACTGTAAGCCAAAATAAACTTCTTTACTTCATAAACAGCCTGTGTCAGGTATTTTATTATACTAATAGAAAGCTTACTAATACAAAGATGAAGATAATTTAAGGAGAATATATTCATACATATATCAGTCAAAATTGTCTGGAAGAAAATATTGGTGAGAATAAGCTGCTTCCAGAGAGAAAAACTAGAGGATCTTAGGTGGGAAGAAAGCTCAATTTTCAGTGCACATTTTTATATGTAATGTTTGAATTTTAATCATCTGCTTGTGTGATTTTCAAAGAAAAACACGGCAGTTTTTCAAAGAAAATCCAACATTGTTCAATGAAATAACTAACTAGAAAATAAAACCTGTACAAAAAAAAATGAAGCTGGAACTCTTTTGCAAGGAAAATAAATGCCACATGGGAAGGCTTCAGTGGGTATCTACCGCTCTGTGGAAGGAGGATGTTGACCATCTGTTCTCCATATGTGCAGAGTAATAGGAAATGGACTGAAATTGCAGTGGAGATGAGGTTAGATATAAATGTCATTATTGACAATGGGAGCTGATAAATACCAGAAAAGGCTATCACAGGATGCTATGTGCCACCCATACTGGAAACTCAAAGGTCTAAATAGCAATATGGCTTTACTGATTTATTTACTTTTTCACAGAGGAGGCTGAGCTGAGTGACTTGAGACTCTGTCCCCATTTCTGACACTAGAAAATATTTTTAATCTGTTGGAGGTCTAAGCTGATATCATCTCTTTTTCCCTTTCTAGGTGTGAGCATCTTATCCAGGCATTTGGGGAGAAAGGTGATTTCCAAACAATATGGCTCCAACTAAAAGCCAGCTGTTGAGCATGGGCTTAGACGTAGATGCAGAAAAAAAAGGTTCATGCTAGAGAAAAAAAAAAAAAAAAAAAAAAAAGAGCTCCACAAGGACAGCAACAGAATGAAAAAAAATCAGCACAGGGGTCTTTCCTGAGACTGCTCCTCCAACCAAAGACCATTCATGGATATGACCTAAAACCCCTGCACAGATGTAGCCCATGTCAGCTCAGTCCCCAAGTGGGTTCCCTAGTAATGAGAACAGGGACTGTCTCTGACATGAACTCAGTGGCTGGCTCTTTGATCACCTCCCACTGATGGAGGAGCAGCCTTGCCATGCCACAGAGGAAGACAATGCAGACAGTCCTGATAAGACCTGATAAGCTAGGGTCAGATAGAAGGAGGACCTCCCCTATCAGTTGACTTAGAAAGGGGCATGGGAGGAGATGAGGGAGGGAGAATGGGATTGGGAGGGAAGAAGGGAGGTGGCTACAGCTGGGATACAAAGTGACTAAACTGTAATTAATTAAAAAAAAATTATTTTTTAAAAAACCGTGAAAATGTGTGTTGGTGATTTCCTAAGAGAGTTTGAAAACGGTTTTGATTATATTTGATTGGTACCTTAAACACTACCATTAAACTAATTGTCCTTGTCATTATCATGTGTTCTGTTATATTTTTACTACGTTGTCATCCCTTAACAATGCAACCTATTTCTTTATATAATACTGCTGCATGTTTTAAACTATGAAATAAATTTGTGTGTTCTTAATAAGCATGACATAAGATGTACCATACCCCAAGAGAAGGCACTACACAATAGGACTGCTTGGGTTTCCTAATACCTTACTGCCTCATTGCCCAATGGAGACAATAATAGTGATGTTGATATAATTGTAATAGTGACGCTATCCACTTCCGGTGTTTTCATATTGTAAGTGAGATACTATACATTAACATTTAGAATGCTGCCTAGTATATCACAAATTCTTTTTTTTTAACTTAGTATTTTTTCTAGTGTCTTTTTTTTACAATTAATTCATTATATATCCCAATTGAAGCCTCCTCCCTCAACTCCTCCAAGTCCCACACTCCCTCCCTCTGCCCCCCAATCCCCTTTCCCTAATCCACTGAAAAGGGAGGTTCTCCTCTGCTATCTGCCATAGCTTATTAAGTCTCATCAGGACTGCCTGGATCCTCTTCCTCTGTGGCCTGGGAAGGGCGCATCGCCAAGGGCAAGTGATCAAAGAGCAAGCAATCGAGTTCATGAGAGAGGCAGCCCCTGCTCTCCTTACTCAGGTACCCACATGGAGACTGAGCTGCCAATCGGCTACATCACAAATTCTTTTTTTCCTCTTTTTTTTTTAAATGAATTTACCGACAATTCCGTCTTTCTCTTTTCCTCAGAGCAGCAACTAACTAAAAGAGAGTATATGGCCGTGGGTCAGGACAGAGAGTGCTAGGAGTCATAATCCTCTTCATTCGCTTCCACAGATGTTGAGGAGCCAGAGAGAGCTGAGGGTAAAGGAAGAGAAGAGCTAAAGGGCATGAAGGGAGTTAGTTGGGGGGCTCTGGGAGTGAGCAGAGGTGGGGTGAATTTCTTGGGGTGGAGGCGTGAATTTCTTGGTGAGGTGTCTCTTCTTCCACATCTTTATCTGTGTCCTCAGACCCACTCTCCTGTTTTGAATCTATCTTTGCCTTTACTTCCTGTGCCTTCGTTTTTAATGCCATTGCTGCGTGGTTTCTGGACCCTTCAGGAAGGTATAGCCTATCTTCGAGGACCCTTGTACCCATCCATGTGGTTGTCTTTCCCATCCTCTTGCATGACAAGCAAGCACTGATGTCACCAAATCTTACAAGAAATCCAACTGCTGCTCCAACTGAATGAATTGCTTCAGATGGGTCGTGATCATGGTTTTCGCATTTCAAGACTGGGTCACTTGGTAAGGCTTCTTCAACAGGGGCTCCAGGAAGAGCTCGAGTTTCCAGAAGATGACGACAGGTACAGCTGCTGCCACCTTCCCAATCTCTTCGTACATCTGCATGATCTTCTTGACCCAAGCCAGCAGAAAAAGGAGCTTTATACTTGATTGGCATCTGCAGGCCTCTCTTGTCACACCAGGCCCAGTGCCACTGCCCACAGTTTCAGGGCCCTGGACCTGTTTGCTGCTGGCCCAACACTGTCCCCCCCACACACACACAAATTTTTTATAAGCATTGACTATTACTGTATATTCTTCTGCATCTTATTTCTCAAGACTAACTGCATTTATTTAGTCAATATGTGAGTGCTCATTATATAAAGCATAAGAAAGAAATGCTAGGAATTTGGCAGCAAACAAAGCATGAACGTTTTTGTCTTGCCTTATAATTTTTTAAGGTCCTGTGGGGTTAGACGGACACTAAACAAAACAAATGAATTTTAAAACATACAGCATATCAGACGATGATAAATACTGTAGTCTAATAAAGCTTTCTAAAATGAGGGTGGAAAATGTTATTTCAAATAGAAAAATAAAGAGCATCTTCTCAAATATAGTGACCTCTGAACAGATACTCCGAAAGAAGTAGAGTGCTTGATGGGAGTTCTCAAGGAAAGAGGGTGCTAGTCAAAGGAACATTCAAAATTTAGGAATTTAGGAAAATCCAAAGAATAAAGGAAACACAGTGAGAGGAGAGAAGAGAAGCCATGTGGTCTGGAGCACACAGGATCTTGTGAAAATTTGGTTTTCCTCTGGAGAAATGGAAAGACCATGCCAGATTTTAAAAACACACCTTGAAGTGGCGTCAAACTTACAGAGATATTAATACAAGAGCACAAAGACCTCTCCCATAGGCTTCATCAAGAACTTCTGAGTTTTGACATTTTGCCACTTTCCCCTTATCTCTCCTTATGCATACTTGAGAATAAGTTGGACACATCATGTCCCTTCACTCAAAATACTTCAGCAGGCATTTTCCTGTGAACAGGAATAGTTCCTTACATAACAACAACTCTCTAAGTGAGGGAAGGACATTGATGTAATACTATCTCATACACAGTTCATGCTCGGATTTCACCAACTGTGTCACTAATGTTCTTTATTTTGCTTCCCCCTTTATCCTGGATCCAGGCTAAGATCACACATTGCTTTTAGCTGTCATGATTTGTCAGTCTCCTTTAATCTGGAAATGTTCCATGGTTTTCTTTGGCTTTGATGACATTGATATTTTGGAAGCATACAGACCAGCTATTTTATAAAATGCTCCTCAATTTGGGCTTGTCTAATCTTCATGATTCAGGTTGGATATTTTCACCAAGAACAGCACAGAATTGATGTGGTGTCCTTCTCAGTGGATCACATTATTACACACATGATGTCAATTTGGCCCAGGATTGAGAATACTAACTTTGATTACTTGATTGAGGTACTGTCTGCCAGATTCTTCTGTTTTACTTACCATTTTTCTCATTTGTAAAAACACTTTCAGTCTGTATGAATTTCTTGTTCACACAAAAGCCTTCAGTGCACATGTTAATTTTTCTATCACCATCATTTTATTTACTAGTTAGCTTTCTACTAAAAGAAAAAAATTCCTTTCCATCATATTCATTTATTATTATTTTTTATTTATAATAATTTTTATTTTATTTTTTTTACACTTTATTCATTTTGTATCCCCCCCATAAGCCCCTCCCTCTTCCCCTCCCGATCCCATCCTCCCTCCCATTTCTGCATGCATGCCACTCCCCAAGTCCACTGATAGGGGAGGTTCTCCTCTCGTTTCTGATCTTAGTCTATCAGTTCTCATCAAGAGTGGCTGCATTGTCCTCTACTGTGGCCTGGTAAGGCTGCTCCCCCTTCAGGGGGAGGTGATCAACGAGTAGGCCAATCAGATTATGTCAGAGGCAGTCCCTCTTCTCATTACTAGGTAACCCACTTGGACACTGAACTGTCATGGGCTACATCTGTGCAAGGGTTCTAGGTTATCTCCATGAATAGTCCTTGGTTGGGGTATGAGTCTCTTAGTATAAGATCGTGTATTTCTACTAGACTCAGGTAGTTACAGTCTGTCATGACTATTAGGCTGGGACCTGGAGAGATGTTTCAAAGTTTGGTAGCATGCAGTGTTGTTGCAGAGGACCTGGATTTGATTCCAAGCACCCAAATTGGTAGCTTATAACCATTTGTGACTCCAGTTACATGAAATTCAATACATACTTCTGACCTCCACAGCCATTATCCACATGTGGTACACAGATATACACCCAGACAAAACATTCATACACATACAGCAAAATTTTTAAAATTGAATGTATTATGCTGATACTCAGTTTGCCACAGATTTATCAAGAAATTTCTAATTTTATTTTATTTTTTATTAATTTTAGTTTATTGACTTTGTATCCCAGCTGTAGCCCCCTCCCTCATCCCCTCAAAATTTTACCCTCCCTCCCTCTTCTCCACACATATCCTCCCTGAGTCCATTGATTGGGGAGATCCTCCTCCTCTTCCATCTGATCCTAGTCCATTATGTCTCATCATGACTGGCTACATTGTCTTCCTCTGTGTCCTGGTAAGGCTGCTCCCCCACTCAAGGGGAGGTGATCAAAGAGCAGGCCACTGCGTTCATATCAGAGACAGTCCTCGTTCCCATTAAACTAAGGAACCCACTTGGACACTGAGATGCCATGGGCTACATCTGTGCAGGGGTTCTAGGTTAACTCCATGCATGGCCCTTGGTTGTAGTATCAGCCTCAGAAAAGACCCACTGGCCCATATAGTTTGGTTCTGTTGTTATCCTTGTAGAGCTGCTGTCCCCTCCAAGTCATTCTATCTCTCCTTTCTTTCATAAGATTTCCTACACTCTGCCCAAAGTTTGGCTATGAGTATCAGCATCTGCTTTGATACCCTGCAGAGTAGAGTCTTTCAGAGTCCCTCTGTGGTAGCTTCCTCTTCCAATGTCCAACCCATTTGCTTTTCTGAATGAAAATTGGTCATCTTACCCAGGGTCCTCCTTCTTGCTTAGTTTCTTTAGGTGTACAGATTTTAGCATGATTATCCTATATTACATGTCTAATATCGACTTAGAAGTGAGTATATACCATGTGTGTCTTTCTGCTTCTGGGATACCTCACCTAGGATGATCTTTTCTAGTTCCCACCATTTGCCTGAAAGTTTCATGATTTCCTTCTTTTTAATTCCATTGTGTAAATGTACGACAATTTCTGTATCCATTCCTCAACACCCTTCACAATAGCCAAAAAGGACATAAAGTACCTTGGTATGACTCTAAACAGGCAAGTCAAAGACTTGTATGAAAAAAATTTCTACTTTCTGATGAAAGAAATAGAAGAAGGTATCACAAGATGGAAAGATCTCCCATGCTCATGGCTTGGCAGAATTAACATAGTAAAAATGGCCATCTTACCAAAAGCAATCTACAGATTCAAAGCAATTCCCATCAAATTACCAACCAAAAGTTTACAGACCTTGAAAGAAAAATTCTCAACTTCATATGAAATAACAAGAAACCCAGAATAGCTGAAACAATCCTCTACAATAATAGATCTTCTGGAGGTATCTCCATCCCTGATCTCAAGCTATACTATAATGCAATAGTAATAAAAACTTCGTGGCAAAGGCATAGAAACAGAATGGTGGATAAATAGAATCAAATAGAAGAGCCAGAAATAAACCCACACACTTATAGACACCTGATTTTTTACAAAGATGCCAAAACCATATAATGGAAAAAAGATATTATCTACAACAAGTGGTGTTGGTATAACTGGATAGTTACAGGTTGAAAATGCAAAGAGATCCATATTTATCACCCTGCACAAAACTAATGTCCAAGTGGATCAAAGACCTCAATATAAAACAACACACACTAAACCTGTTAGAAGAAAAAGTGGGGAAGAGCCTTGAACTCACTGGCACAGGAAACAACTTCCTGAACAGAACACCAAGAGCACAGGCTCTAAGATAAACAATCAATAAATGGGACCTCATGAAACTGAAAAGCTTCTGTAAAGCAAAAGACACTGTCATCAAAACAAAACGACTGCTTACAGATTGGGAAAGGATCTTCACTAACCCTATATCTGACAGAAGGCTAATATCCAGTATATATAAAGAACTCAAGAAGTTAAACCGCAAAAAATCAACTAGTCCAAATTAAAAAAGTGGGGTACAATGTTAAACAGAGAATTCTCAACAGAGGAATATCGAATGGCCGAAAAACACTTCAAGAAATGCTCAATGTCCTTAGTCATCAAGGAAATGCAAATCAAAATGACCCTGAGATTTCACCTTACACCATCAGAATGGCTAAGATAAAAAACTCAAGGGACAATACATGCTGGAGAGGTTGTGGAGAAAGGGGAACACTCCACTGCTGGTGGGAATGTAAACTTGTACAACCACTCTGGAAAGCAATCTAGCGCTTTCTCAGACAAATAAGAATATTGCTTTCTCAAGATCCAGCTATACCACTCTTAGGCATATATCCAAAATATGCTCAAGTATACAATAAGGACATTTGCTCAGCCATATTTGTAGCAGCTTTATTTGTAACAGCCAGAAGCTGGAAACAACCCAGATGGCCCTCAACTGAGGAATGAATACAGAAATTATGATATGTCTACACAATGGAATATTACTCAACGATAAAAAACAAGGAAATTATGAAATTTGCAGGTAAATGGTGGGAACTGGAAAAGATCATTCTGAGTGAGGTATCCCAGAAGCAGAAAGACACACAGGGTATATACTCACTTATAAGTGGATATTAGACATGTAATATAGGATAAACTTACTAAAATCTGTACACCTAAAGAAACTAATCAAGAAGGAGGACTCTGGCCAAAAGGCTCAATCCCCACTCAGAAAGGCTAAGAGGATGGACATCAGAAGAAGGGGAAAATGGGGAACAGGACAGGAGCTTGCCACAGAGGACCTCTGAAAGGCTCTACCCTGTAGATAGATCAAAGCAGATGCTGAGACTTATGGGCAACCTTTGGGCAGAGTGCAGAAAATTTTATGAAGGAAGTGGGAAATAATAAGACCTGAATAGGACAGGAGCTCCACAAGGAGAACAACAGATCCAAAAAATCTGGGCACAGGGGTCTTTTCTGAGACTGATACCTCAAACAAGGACCATTTATGGAGATAACCTAGAACCCCTGCACAGACATAGCCCATGACAGTTCAGTATCCAAGTGGGTTCCCTAGTAATAGGAACAAGGACTGTCTCTGACATGAACTTATTGGCCTGCTCTTTGATCACCTCCCCTTGAAGGGGGAGCAGCCTTACCAGGCCACAGAGAAAGACAATGCAACCAGTCCTGATGAGACCTGATAGACTAGGATCAGAAGGAAGCAGAGGAATATCTCCCCTCTCAGTGGACTTGGGGAGGGGCATGCTTAGAGAAGGGGGAGGGTGTGTGGGGTTGGGAAGGGAGGAGGGAGGAGTTCATGGAGGAATACAAAGTGAATAAAGTGAATTAATAAAAATTTAAAAAATCTTATATTCACAAAAAAAATCAACCCAATAAATCTTCACTTCCAAGCTCAAAAAAAAAAAAAAGTGGGGTACAGAGCTAAACAGAATTCTCGGTAGAGGAATATTGCATGGTAGAGAAATACTTAAAGAAATGCTCTACCAGACACATTAAATCGGCTAGAAAAAAAAGTGGGGAATACCCTAGAACTCATTGGTACAGGAGAAAACTTCCTGAACAGAACACCAACAACACAGGCTCAAAGAGCAACAATCAATAAATGGGACCTCATGAAACTGAAAAGCTTCTGTAAAGCAAAGGACACCATCATCAAAACAAAGCGACTGCCTACAGATTGGGAAAGAATCATCACCAACCCTTTATCTGACAGAGGACTCATATCCAGTATATATAAAGAACAAAGAAGCTGAAAAGCAGCAAACCAAGTAACCCAATTAAAAAATAGAGAACAGATCTAAGCAGAGAACTCTCTGTAGAGGAATATCGAATGGGAGAGAAGCATTTAAAGATATGCTCAACCTCATTAGCCATTAGGGAAATGCAAATCAAAACAACCCTGAGATTTCACCTTACACCCATCAGAATGGCCAAAATCAAAAACTCAAGTGACAACACGTGCTGGAGAGGTTGTGGAGAAAGGGGAACCCTCCTCCACTGCTGGTGGGAATGTAAACTTGTACAACCACTCTGGAAATCAATCTGGCACTTTCTCAGACAACTAGGAATAGTGCTTCCTCAAGATCCAGCCATACCACTCCTAGGCATATATCCAAAAGAGGCTCAAGTACACAAAAAGGACATTTGCTCAACCATATTTGTAGCAGCCTTATTTGTAATAGCCAGAAGCTGGAAACAACCCAGATGCCCCTCAACTGAAGAATGGATGCAGAAACTGTGGTACATCTATACAATGGAGTATTACTCAGCAATGAAAAATAAGGAAATGATGAAATTTACAGGTAAATGGTGGGACCTGGAAAGAATCATCCTGAATGAGTTGTCCCAGAATCAAAAAGACACGCATGGTATATACTCACTCATATCCTACAACATAGGATAAACCCGCTAAAATCTGTACATCTAAACAAACTAAGCAAAAGAGAGGATCATAACTAAAATGCTCAATCCCCATCCTGAAAGACAAAGAGGATGGACATGAGAAGAAGAAGAAAACAGGAAACAACCTAGGAACCTGCTACAGAGGGTCTCTGAAAGCCAGAAGAAGAAAACAGGAAACAACCTAAGAACCTGTTACAGAGGGCCCCTGAAAGCCTCTGCCCTGCAGACTATCAAAGCAGTTGCTGAGCCTGATGGCCAACAGTCAGGCAGAGTGAATGGTATTTTATGTAAGAAGTGGGAAATAGCAAGAGATGGAGAGGACAGGAACTCCACAAGGCGAGCAACAGAAAAAGAAAATTTAAACACAGTGAACTTCCCAGAGACTCATACTCCAACCAAGGACTATTCGTGGAGATAACCTAGAACCCCTGCACAGATGTAGCCCATGGCAGTTCAGTGTCCAAGTGGGTTACATAGTAATGGGAAGAGGGACTGCCTCTGACATAATCTGATTGGCCTGCTCTTTGATCACCTACCCCTGAGGGGGGGGGGGAGCAGCCTCACCAGGCCATACAAGATGACAATGCAGCCACTTCTGATGAGACTAAGATCAGAAAGAAGAGGAGGACCTCCCATATCAGTGGACTTGGGGAGGGGCATGCATGCAGAAAGGGGAGGGAGGGTGGGATTGGGAGGGGAAGAGAAAGGGGCTTATGGGGGGGATACAAAATGAATAATGTGTAATTAATAAAAGTTAAATAAAAAATTTAAAAGAAAAAAAAAAAGAAATGCTCAGTGTTCTTAGTCATCAGGGAAATTCAAATCAAAAGACCCTGATATTTCACCTTACACCCATCAGAATGGCTAAGATCAAAAACTCAAGTGACAACACATGCTGGAGAGGATGTGGAGAAAGATGAACCCTCCTCCACTGCTGGTAGGAATATAAACTTGTACAACTGCTTTGCAAATCAATCTGGCACTTTCTCAGAATATTAGGAATAGTGGTACCTAGCTCGAGACCCAGCTATACAATTCCTAAGCCTATATACAAATGATGCTCAAGTATACAACAAGGACATTTACTCAACCATATTCATATAAGCTTTGTTTGTAAAAAAAAAAAAAAAAAAAAAAAAAAGCCAAGGTTTCCCACAACTGAAGAATGGATACAGAAATTGTGGTACAGTTACACAGTGGAATAATACTCAGGTATTAAAAACAAGGAAATAATGAAATTTGCGGGCAAATGGTGGGAACTAGGAAAGATTATCCTGAATGAGGTAGCCCAGAAGCAGAAAGGCATAGATTGTATATACTAACTTATACGTGGCTATTAGACATATAATATAGGATAAACATACTAAAATCTGTACACCTAAAGAAGCTAAGCAAGAAAAAGGACCCTGGTTAAGATGATCAATCCTCACTCAGAAAGGAGGGACATTGCAAGAAGGAGAATAAAGGGAACAGGACAGGAGCCTAGCACAGAGGGCCTCTGAAAGACTACCCAGCAAGGTATCAAAGCAGATGTTGATACTCATAGCCAAACTTAGGGCAGAGTGCAGGGAATCTTATGAAAGAAGGGGGAGATGAAAGACCTGGAGAGGACAGGAGCTCCACAGGGAGAGCAACAGAACCAAAATATATGGGCCTGTGTAGACTGATAGTCCAACCAAGCACCATACATGGAGATAACCTAGAACCCCTGCACAGATGTAGCCCATGGCATCTCAGTGTCCACGTGGGTTCCCTAGTAAAGGGATCTGGGGGCTTTCTCTGGCATGAACTCAGTGGCATGCTCTCTGATCACCTCCCCCTGTGGAGGAGCAGCCTTACCAGGCAAGAGAAGACAATGCAGACACTCCTGATGGACATAAAAGGCTAAGGTCAAATTGAAAGGGAGGAGGACCTCCCTTATCAGTGGACTGGGCACGGGATAAAGGAGGATAAGAGGGAGGTTGGATGGGACTGGGAGGGGATAAGGGAAGGAGCTAGAGCTGGGATACAAAGTGAAGAACTTGTAATTAATAAAAATAAATGTAAAAAGGGAAGGCCAAAAAAGAAAAAGAAAAAGAAAAAGAAAAAGAAAAAGAAAAAGAAAAAATAACATCAATAGGATCTCCTCTAGGGCCTATGCGTCCCCAGCCATGAGATTTGATCATGTTTATAGAACCAGGCATCAATTCTCTCTTGTGGAGTCACCTCAGATCTAATATAGTTATCCCTATAAACAGTCTTGCCATTATTGCATCAATGGGAACATCTTGTCTTCCAGGTCAGTACTGTAGTATGCAGGGAACCACGTTGGATAAGACCATTGGTATCTTTTCTTACCCAGTAGCCTACATAATACCTTTCAGCAGTATGATAGCTACCTAGCTTAGAAGTAAATGAAAGGCTTTAAAGCATTGATTGTTATTAATAAGGCCTGCTAATGAGACCTGTCTCCAAGACTCTGGAGGAAAAATTTCAGAAAGAAAGATCTTTTTGAGAAGGTCTTGGTTTCTAGACATCATTCTCCTCTGAAAGAAATCAGGGATCCTTATAGAAACAATGAGTGCTAGGTACAAGGCCGGGAAGAATGCAAGATAAACATGGAATATCTTGTTCAAGAAAGCAAGAATGTATGACAAGAACATGGGGGAGGGGAAGAGGGAGGGGTTTATGGGGTGATACCAAGTGAATAAAGTGTAATTAATAAAAGTTAAATAAAAGATTTTTTTAAAGTAAAATAAATAAATAAACAAAAAAAGGGCACAGGAGTCATTATAAAAGGCTCATGAATAAATAAATAAATGAATGAATGAATGAATGAATAAATAAATAAATAAATAAATAAATAAATAAATAAATAAATAAATAAATGGAACTCTGCTTGCTTTTCTAGAGGACTTGGTTTCAACTCTCAAGACCCACATGGAGGCTCACAATTCCATAATGACTTAACTCTATGATTCCAGTTTCATGGGGTCTAATGCCCTCTTTTAGCTTCCACAGGCACCAGGTATGCAAGTGGCACACAGACAAACAGGCAAGCAAAATACCCGCTCATAAAATGAAATAAAATAAAATAAAATAAAATAAAATAAAATAAAATAAAATAAACTACCCATTCCTCAACTGAGGGACATCTGGGTTGTTTCCAGCTTCTGAGTATGACAAATAAAGCTGCTACGAACATGGCTGAGCAAATGTCCTTGTTGTGTACTTGAGCATATTTTGGATATATGCCTAAGAGTGGTATAGCTGGATCTTGAGAAAGCAATATTCCTAATTTTCTGAGAAGGCGCCAGGTTGCTTTCCAAAGTGGTTATACAAGTTTACGTTCCCACCAGCAATGGAGGAGGGTTCATCTTTCCCCACATCCTCTCCAGCATGTGTTGTCCCTTGAGTTTTTCATCTTGGCTATTCTGATGGGTTTAAGGTGAAATCTCAGGATCGTTTTGATTTGCATTTCCCTGATGGCTAATGAGGTTGAGCATTTCTTTAAGTGTTTTTCAGCCATTCGATATTCCTCTATTGAGAATTCTCTGTTTAGCTCTATACCCCATTTTTAAATTAGATTACTTGATTTTTTGCTGTTTAACTTCTTAAGTTCTTCATATATATACACTGGATATTAGCCTTCTGTCAGATATAGGGTTAGTGAAGATCCTTTCCCAATCTGTAAGCAGTTGTTTTGTTTTGATGACAGTGTCTTTTGCTTTACAGAAGCTTTTCAGTTTCATGAGGTCCCATTTATTGATTGTTCATCTTAGAGCCTATGCTGTTGGTGTTCTGTTTGGGAAGTTGTCTCCTGTGCCAATGAGTTCTATGCTCTGCCTCACTTTTTCTTCTAACAGGTTTAGTGTGTGTTGTTTTATATTGAGGTCTTTGATCCACTTGGACATTAGTTTTGTGCAGGGTGATAAATATGTATCTATTTGCATTTTTCTACATGTAAACATCCAGTTAATCCAGCACCATTTCTTTAAGATGCTGTCTTTTTTCCATTGAATGGTTTTGGCATCTTTGTCAAAAATCAGGTGTCCATAAGTGTATGGGTTTATTTCTGGGTCTTCTATTCAATTCCATTGATCCACCAGTCTGTTTCTATGCTAGTACCATGCAGCTTTTAGTACTGTTGCTCTATAGTACAGCTTGAGATCAGGGATGGAGATACCTCCAGAAGATCTTTTATTGTAAAGGATTGTTTTAGCAATTCTGGGTTTTTTGTTGTTCCATATGAAGGTGATAATTTTTCTTTCAATTCTGTAAAGAATTGTGTTGGTAATTTGATGGGAATTGCATCGAATCTGTAGATTGCTTTTGGTAAGATGGCCATTTTTACTATATTAATCCTGTCAATCCATGAGCATGGGAGATATTTTCATCTTCTGATATCTTCTAATTATTTCTTCAGAGACTGGAAATTTTTTTTATACAAGTCTTTGACTTACTTGGTTAGGTTCAAACCAAGGTACCTATGTCCTTTGTGGGTATTGTGAAAGGTGTTGTTTCCCTAATTTCTTTCTCGGCCCTTTTGTCTTTTGTATACTGGAGGGCTACTGATTATTTTTTTTTTGAGTTAATTTTGTATCCAGCCACTCTGATGAAGGTGTTTATCAGATGTAGGAGTTTTCTGGTAGGATTTTTGGGGTCACTCAGGTATACTATCATATCATCTGCAAATAGTGATACTTTGACTTTTTCCTTTCCAATTTGTATCCCCTTGATCTCCTTTAATTGTCTTATTGCTCTGGCTAGGACTTCAAGAACTGTTGAACAGCTATGCAGAGAGTGGGCAGCCTTGCCTTGTCCCTGATTTCAGTGGAATTGATTTAAGTTTCTCTCCATTGAATTTGATATTGGCTATAGACTTGCTGTATATTGTCTTTACGTTTAGGTATGTGCCTTGTATCCCTAATCTCTCCAAGTCTTTAAACATGAATGGATGTTGGATTTTGTCAAATACTTTTTCAGCATCTAAGGAGATGATCATGTGTTTTTTCTCCTTCAGTTTGTATCCCACTTTTTAATTGGTTTACTTGATTTGTTGTATCTTAACATCATGAGCTGTTTTTATAATTTGGATATTAGCCCTCTGTCAGATACAGGGTTGGTGAAGATCCTTTCCCAGACTGTAGGCTGTTGTTTTGTTCTGATGACAGTGTTCTTAGCTTTACAAAAGCTTTTCCTTTTTATGATGTCTTATTTACTGATTGTTGATCATAGAATCTGTGCTGTCGGTGTTCTGTTCAAGAAGTTGTCTCCTATACCAATGAGTTCCAGGCTCTTTCTCACTGTTTCTACTAACAAATTTAGTGTGTGTTGTTTTATGTTGATTTCTTTGATCCACTTGGACTTCAGCTTTGTGCAGGGTGATAAATATGGATCTATTTGCATTTTTCTGCTTGTAAACATCCAGTTAGTCCAGCACCATTTGTTGAAGATGCTGTTTTTTTTTTTCCCCCCATTGTATGGTTTTGGCTTCTTTGTCAAAAATCAAGTATCCATAGCTCTGTGGGTTTATTTCTGGGTCTTCTATTCTATTTCATTGATCCACCATTCTGTTTCTATGCCAGTAACATATAGTTTTATTACTGTTGCTCTGCAGTACAGCTTGAAATCAGTGATGGAGATACCTCCAGATGATCTGTTGTTGTACAGGATTGTTTTAGCAATTTTGGTTTTTTATTTTTCCATATGAAATTGAGAATTGTTCTTTCATGGTCTGAAAAGAATTGTGTTGGTATTTTGGTGGGAATTGCATTGATTCTGTTGATTGCTTTTGGCAGGATGGCCATTTTCACTGTGTTAATTCTACCAATCCATGAGCATGGGAGATCTTTCCATCTTCTGATATTTTCTTCAATTTCTTTCATCAGAGACTTGAAATTTTTTCAAACAAGTCTTCCACTTGCTTAGTTAGAGTCACACCAAGTTACTTTATATTATTAGTGGCTATTTTAAAGGGTATAATTTCCCTCATTTATTTCTTAGCCCTTTTGTCTTTAAACTACTTTCTATTTATTTGTGCTTATATCCATTAATCTGTGCTAGTTTCACCTTGTTTAGAGAAGCTTCTTTTCTCATTGGGTAGCGATTAATGTAGAGACACCATACTGTTCAAAGTGCTGAGAATAAGAAAACTTAGGTAGTCAGTCAGCCAAAGATGGGCCATCTATATCAATGCCCATCTATCAAGACTCAGTGAATATTTAGGAAGAGGGGAAAGAAATAATGCAAGATCTAGAAGATGAAAACTGTGAAATGCTGTGCACTGGACATTATGTCACAGTTGTACACACAAATCTATGGTAGTTGTTCTCACCTGCACAAGATCTGCACAAGATCAAACCAGTTAGTATTTCAACATGATGGGGGAGGGGCTCTCAATATTCCATTTCTAGCTGAGGAGATATTGGTAGTTAATGGCTGTTGAGAAAGAGAGTGTGCACACTTGTATGAATCTATGTAACCCTGGATTAATCTTTGCCCACACTCATATACACAATACTAATTAGACTCTAAAACAGAATTTAAAAATTATAAAAGGAGAACATGAAGTTGGGAAGGAGATGTGATGGAAGATTCTGGGAGGGAGGTTAGAGGAGAAAATTGATGGATGGTTATGATCAAGATACATCATAGCCACGTGTGAAAGTTTAAAAGAATAAATCCCTGGCATTTATTTAAAAATATTGTCAAATATTTTGAAGATTTATTACTCAATTTTTGGGCTTTATTAAATGAGTTGGAAAGCATTCATGTAAATGGGAATTCACTCATGATTCTATCATTTGCCATCTTGAGTGGGGACAAAGCTCTAACTGGTACACAAGTATCCGTATCAGTCATAAATAAGCAGGAGGTGAGAGTGGTTGACATTTTGTAGTCTGCATAATGGCTCTGATGTTATCTGTTCCAGGAGAAATTTCTAAAACTATGTTTTCCTATATCATAATATTAGAATGCTTTATCTTTAAGTTGGTTTATATCCTACAGGCAAATTAAACATGGAAGTTAGGATTGTGAAACTGACATCCATCACTACTGAGGTCCAGCTGTGAGCATCAGACCAGTTTCAAGATATGAAGCATGGGTCCTTGGTGTCTCTTGCCAGAACAGCTGAAGTCAGATGGTAAAATGTCATTTCATGGTATCTCCATCCTCCCCATGGCTAGTCAAAAGATGGCTTTAAGTGTAATATCTGTGTTTAGACTGTGATGGATCTCTCCTGTATGTTGCAAGAATAGTTGTGTCACTTTGTGGTACAAAAATGGTTGCATGATAAGAATAAATATAAAAGGACACTGTGAAGATTGTATAAACCAGCTATAAAACAAACAACCATCAGAAAAGTGTATCAGTTACAGGTCAGAAGATTAGGTTATGAAATCTAAAAACTGAAAATATGTCTCTAATAGCTGAATCACAAAAGACTATGCTTTTGCTGTAGACCTCACAGTTACAACAACTATTTATTGTCACACAGTCCCCCTTTACCTGGCTGGGGGAACTCAAGGACCATGTGATTGTCTTGACCACATTACCTAAGGAGTCTATGTTAATTTTTAGAGTTCAAAAGTAGACATATCATTTATAACTTCTACTAGCATTAAAAACAAGTTTTAGACTGTCTTACTAGTTGTATTATACCCACTATATGAATGATTGCAAAGCACACGAGCAAAGAGGTAGACCTGCTTAAAGATCTCCTTAATAACTTTTGTAGGCTCTATTCTGGAAGCTTCTAAATGTCCTTTTTAAAGAGATCTGAACCACTAGAAGAATGGTAGATTTAAATTCCAAAGATGAATTCCAAGTAGTCTGGTAAGATGGCTTGGCAGATAAAGGTGCTTGCCACCAAAGCTGAGGGCCTGAGTTCAATCCCTAGGATCCACATGGTGGAAAGAGAGAATGATTCCAGCAAGTTGTCTTCTGATGTCTGCAAACACACTGTGACACATGTGCACCCACAGAGTGACATTCACATACACATACACACCAAAAAAAAAAAAACAAAACAAGTAAATATAATAATATTTAATTACAGCTATCCACAATATGGTAGGATATGGAGACAAAAAAGCCATATTTTAAAAGCAGTACCATAGTATAGATTGTATTAGGAATGCAACACTCATTTACTAAATTAAGAATGAGCCAATTAGTGTCTCTCATGATGGACACATTCTTTTAGTAGATTTAAACAGTTCCTGTAAAGGTTAAAGAGAAAAAACTGATCTCTGTAATCAAGCTATCCTTTAAATGAGTATCCATTCCTAATTGACTGGATCTTCATCATACATTTATGAAAACTTCAAATACAAGCATTTTGTTGATGCGAGGTCAAGATCAAAGTTTTACCAAATAAAAGATTGGTTGGGATGAATGCTGTGAGGGAAGCAAGTATCAGAAGAGACCTGTAAAAGGGAATCTACCTCCTGAAGTGTTTTAGGGAACAGCTATTACATTTTTGTCAGCGGGGTTAAGCAGAGAATGACATATGCAGCACTCAGTTAACTGCAGAGCTGTGGTTACGGGAAACAACAACAACAAAAAAAAAAAACAAACAAGTGAGAGTTTTATTTTTTTTCTTAAGTGTTACATAGAAAGGCAAAAATAATAATACGATAGAGATGAATAGTGTCACATTAGTATTCCAGAAAGCATCTAAGTGAAATAATAGGTGATACTGATAGAAGTGGAAAGACAGAGACAGTGTCTCAGAAACCAAAAATTAATCTTCTCCTGTCAACTTGGCTGGGAACCGTCCATCTCAGAATTTTATGGAGGATCCCTCACAATACAAAACTTAAGGGTCACCCAATAGAATGGATATGCATATAATGAAAATTAATTCATGTATTTGTTTTGAGTTGGAAAACGTGAATCCAAGCACGAGCACTTTGGAACTCAAGAGCAGATCAGCTGATACCAGTAACTCATAAGTTCCTTCTTAACTAGGTTTGATGGTAGTGTTTTCCTTTGGTGTCTTATCCACAAAGACTAAACTTGAGAGCTAAAGATCATCTAGAACCTTTTAAGACAGATGTTTTTGAATGCACTTTGTATCTACTAATGACTAAATTTGGAAGTGCTTACAAGGCTCCTGCATTAATTGATTATATGTTTGCAATAAGATAGACTCTAAGAGTGAGAGTGAAATTCCCAGGTACTTGGGATAGCTTACCACTAACTCACAGGATAATTTGAGACTCCCACAGTGAACTGATCTTACAGATAATAAAGTGACTAGTCATATTTTAGGCCATGAAACGTCCTGGCTGCAGATGTAAACTGCCTCAAGCTTCTACTACAGCATATCCCTTGCCATAATGAACCACAGCCCCAAACTGTAGGCCAAAATAAGTCTTTCCTCCTTTAAGTTACTTTTCTCATGTGTTTTGTTGAAGCAGCAAGAAAGGTAATGAAAGGCTGGACCTGTGGCACATTGGTCGAGTCCCTACTTAACATGCCTAAGGCCCTAAATTCAGTCCCCAGTACTGGGGAGAGGTGGTGAACCACTGACTTGAGGTTGTCTAGATAATACTTAATTTTGTAACTAAAATAAAGAAAAGTAACAAATACACTATCTCAAAAAAAAAAAAGCCAAGCAAACAACAGCAAAGGCCTAGAGATTATAGCCACTTGAACGCAAGGAGGGAGGGTCTAGAACAGATCCTCAATTCCATGTCACTCAGAAAAGGGCCAGCCAGCTCTGCACCTCTATGTGAGATATGTGAGGCAATAAATATTCATTTACTATTGAACCCTGTTTGTAAAACCAAATTACAGCATCACAAGCAAACAAATACAGTGCTAAGAGCTATCTAACATGGAAAGTTAAAAAATAATAAAAGTTAAAAGTTAAGCCATCTTGTAAACAATCATATGATGTATTTATAGCCTATTGAAGAAGCACTTGCATGAAGCAAGCACATTTGAAAGTGCTCAAAGAGGAGTAGAAGATGGACGCGACCAGCATGCACCTTATCTGAGGGGCACCAGATCTGAAACTTGGAAATTGGTGATTGGAGGGGCAGCTGAAGCCAGAACATCGACATTGAGGCTTCCTGGACAAGAAGGAACAACCTGGAGGTGAGACCAGATCTAAGTCACCTGCGGACATCTCCAGGGACTGAGAATGTCGAATATTCAACCCCCTTGTACTTCCCCTTTCCCCAAGCATGGGCCTCCCTCCTCAGAGGTGGACAGCAGTGCCCACTGCTCCAAGCACTGGCTTCCCTGCTCAGCGGAGGCCGCAGTGATTGCCTGAAGCATGAGCCTCCATGCATGGTAACTGAGACAGCAGAGGCAGGCCTCCCAGTTCTGCAGCAGCTGCAGGCCTCTGTAAGGTCCTCCCAGCAGGCAGCTGTACCAGCCTCCAAGGTCTGCAGCAGTGGCCGGGTAGCGGCTAACCCTAGCAGGAGCCTCCATGCTCAGTGACTGAGACAGCAGAGATGGCTATTTGGTGTAATCTCAGCAGACAAACAGTGGACACCGCTGAGCTGATGGATCTCCTGCGCTCTCATTTGCCCCTGCAGGCCCAAATCTGAGAGTAGAGAACAGGGGAATCCCTGTTCTTTCTGATTAGGTGTGCTAGAGAGGGAGTGTGCCTTCAAGTGAATGCATGCAGAGCCCCAGATAGAGGGGTCCCTCTAAGCTAGCAGCCAGACATCGGATCACTCCCACCCACACCCCCCTGTGGGCAACATAGGGATGCTTGAGTCAGAGCCCTCAACATTGAAGCTCCTGTTCTGTGGGTCTACCAGTGGATTCCAGGGAAACAACTCCTGGAACCCAGAAAGACCTGAATACCATGAAGACAGTACAGACAGGCCTGTATGCCACTAGGGTATTCAGGGCACCTGCTCATGCACATTGAATCCATGAACAGTGCCAACACACCCACCCCATCCTGTGCTTAAGCTCCACATTCCAGTCGTCTACATGCTCTAGCACCCTGTCCTTCAAGGCACACTTCCACACACACGCCCTTGCTTGCTCACCCACACTTGTACACCTGCACTTGCGAATTTCCTGTCTTAGCTACAGCTGAAACACCAACATCCACTCTCAAACTGGTGGTCCTCTCTCATCTTCCTGAAGAATACTCCAGACACCAGAGAAAGACAGACCCAGTCTGAAGTACAGACTTCAGGAACAAACAGCAAAGGTTACAGATAAGCAGATGGCTAGAGGTTGCCATAAGAACACACACAACAAAAATCAGGACATCATGTCTTTCACCAGCAACCCCCAAAATCAATGAATATGCAAATTCATCTGAAAAAGAAGACAATGATCTCAGTTCTAGGATTATACAGGTATCAGAGGCACTTAAAGTGGAAATGAAAAAAGCTCTCAAAGAAATACAGGAAATTACAGTAAACAGAAGGAGGCATTAGTTGAGGCACAATTAGTGGCATATATAGAGGAAACTGACAAAAAGAATAGAGGCAATCATGGAAAGAAGGGAATCCATATTCAAACAGATGAAGAAAATGGTGCAAGGCATGAAAACAGAATTAGAATCAATAAAAAACAAACAAACAAAGAAAACCCCGGAGTTGGAGAACTTCGAGAAAAGATCAGGAACCACAAAGGTAAGAATCACCAACAGAATACAAGAGATGGAAGAGAAAATCTCAGGCACTGAAGATACAATTGCAGAAATTGATACATTTCTCAAAGAAAGAGTAAAATTGGAAAAGTGCCAAACACAAAACATCCAAGAAATCAAGGACACCATGAAAAGACAAAATCTAAGAATAATAGGAATAGACAAAAAAGATTCCAGGCTCCAAGGAACAAAAATATTTTCAAGAAAATCATAAAAAATTTTTTCCCAACTTAAAGAGGGAGGTGTCCATAAAGATCGAAAGGTCTGCAGAACACCATAGAGACTAGACCAGAAAAGAAACTCTACACATCACATAATAGTCAAAACACTAAATCTACAGAACAAAGAAAAAATATTAAAAGCAGCAAGGGAAAAAGGCCAAGTAACATACAAAGGTAGACCTATCAGAATCACACCAGACTTCTCAACAGAAACTATGAAACCCAGAAGGGCCTGGCAGATGTCATGCAGATTCTAAGAGAACACAGATGTGAAACCAGACTATTATAACCAGCAAAGCTTTCAATCAACATAGATGGAGAAAACAAAATATTCCACGACAAAACTAAACTGAAACAATATTTACACAGTAACCCAGTCCTACAGAAGATATTAGGAGGCAAACTCCAATCCAATGAAATGAACTATACATAAGATAACTTCACAACAAAAAAAATTAAAAGAAAAATATTAACAGTTAGTAATACCATCATCTCCACAATAAAAGGAACTAACATTCATTGGTCACTATTATCTATCAACATCAATGGACTCAACTATCCAATAAAAAGACACAGACTGAGAGAATGATTGTAGAAACAGGATTCAACATTGTGCTGGAACCAAGAAACGCACCTATGCAACAAAGATTAAACACTACCTCAGAGTAAAGGGCCGGGAAAATGTTTTTCAAGCAAATAAACACAGAAAACAAGCTGGGGTAGCTATCCTAATATCTAATAAAATAGACTTTCAACCAAAATTAATCCTAAAAGGAAGGGCACTTCATTCTCATCAAAGGAAAATCCACCAAGAGAACATCACAATCCTGAACATCTATGTCCTAAATACGAGACCACCTGCATTTGTAAATGAAACATTATTAAACCTGAAATCACATATTGATCCCAACACCTTAATAGTGGGAGACCTCAACACTCCACTCTCAACAAGGGACGTATCATCTTGACAGAAGCTAAATAGGGAAATAATGACTTTTAGAGGTATTAAATCAAATGGACCTAATAGATGTCTACAGATCTTTTCACCCAAGCTTAAAAGGCTATAACTTCTTTTCAGCACCTCATGGAACCCTCTCAAAAGTTGACCATATACTCTGTCACAAGCAAGCCTCAAGAGATACAAGAAGAATGAAATAATCCCTCATATCCTACGGGCCTAAAACCATGACCTAAAACTAAACCTTAGCAACAACAGAAATAGCTAAAAGCCTATATACACATGGAAAGTAAACAACTCTCTACTCAATGACAGCTTGGTCAAGGAAATCATGAAAAAAGAAATCAGAGACTTCCTAAAATTCAATGAAAATGAAGGCACAACTTACCCAAACTTATGGGACACAATGAAAGCAGTGCTAAGAGGAAAGTTTATAGCACTAAGTGCCTCCAGAAAAAAAATTGAGACATCTCATACAAGCAACTTAGCTGTACATCAGAAAGCCCTAGAAAAAGAAAAAAAGAAGCAGACATACCCAAGATGAGTAGATGATTGGAAATATTCAAACTTAGAGCTGAAATCAATTAATTAGAAACAAAGAAAGCAATTCAAAGAATCAATGAGACCAAGAGCTGTTTCTTTGATAAAATCAACAATATAGACAAACTGTTAGCTAAACTAACTAAAAGGCAGAAAGAAACTATCCAAATCAGCAAAATCAGAAACGAAAATTGGGACCAACAACAGACATTAAGTAAATCCAAACAATCATTAGATCTTACTGCAAAAGCCTATAAGCAACAAAATTTGAAAATCTAAGTGCAATGGACGATTTTGATAGGATGCATTTACCAAAATTAAATAAAGATGAAGCAAATAGATTGAACAGTCCTATATCCCCCAAGGAAACAGAAGCAATTATCAAAAATCTTCCTTCCAACTCTGGCTAAGATTCTCAATCCCCATTCAGAAAGGCAAAGAGAATGGACATCAGAAGAGGGAGAAAACAGGGAACAGGACAGGAGCCTAGCACAGAGGGCCTCTGAAAGGTTCTACCCCACAGGGTATCAAAGCAGATGCTGAGACTTATAGCCAAACTTTGGGCAAAGTTCAGGGAATCTTATGAAAGAAGGGGAAGATAGTAAGACCTGGAGAGGACAGGAGCTCCACAAAGAGAGCAACAGAACCAAAAGATCTGGGCACAGGGTTCTTTTCTGAGACTGATACCCCAACCAAGGACCATTCATGGAGATAACCTAGAACCCCTGCACAGGTGTAGCCCATGGCAGTTCAGTGTCCAAGTGGGTTCCATAGCAATGGAAACAGAGACTGTCTCTGACATGAACTGATTAGCCTGCCCTTTGATCACCTTCCCGGAAGGAGGAGCAGCCTTACCAGGCCACAGAGGAAGACAATGCAGCCACTCCTGATGAGACCTGATAGACTAGGATCAGAAGGAAGGAGAGGAAGACCTCCCTATCAGTGGACTTGGGGAGGGGCATTCGTGGAGAAGGTGGAAGGAAGGTGAAATTGGGAAGGGAAGAGGGAGGGAGCTGCAGGAGAGATACAAAGTGAATAAACTGCAATTAATAAAAAAAAGTTTAAAAAAAAATCTTCCTTCCAAAAAAGCTCAGGGCCAGATGGTTTAAGCGCAGGATTTTACCAGACCTTTAAAGAAGAGCTAACTCCAATTCTTTTCAAACTAATCCACAAAGTAGAAACAGAAGGAACATTACCAAACTCATTCTTTGAAACCATAGTCACCTTGATACCTAAACCACACAAAACCCAATTAAAAGAAAAAAAAAAAACTTCAAACCTAACTCTTTTATGAACATTGATGCAAAAAATAATAAAATACTTGCAAACTGAATCCATAAAAATATAAAAGATATCATTCATCATGAACAAGTAGGCTTCATCCTGTGCGTGCAGGGGTGGTTTAATATACAGAAATCCATCAATGTAATCCACTATATAAACAAACTGAAGGAGAAAAACAACATGATCATCTCTTTAGATGCCAAAAAAAAAAAAAGCATCTGAAAAGCAGCAAACCAAGTAATCCAATTAAAAAATGGGGAACAGATCTAAACAGAGAACTCTCTGTAGAGGAATATCGAATGGCCAAGAAACACTTAAAGAAATGCTCAATGTCATTAGCCATTAGAGAAATGCAAATCAAAACGACCCTGAGATTTCACCTGACACCCATCAGAATGGCCAAGGTAAAAATCTCAAGTGACAACACATGCTGGAGAGGTTGTGGAGAAAGGGGAACCCTTCTCCACTGCAGGTGGAAATGTAAACTTGTACAACCACTCTGGAAATCAATCTGGTGCTTTCTCAGACAACTAGGAATAGCGCTGCCTCAAGATCCAGCCATACCACTCTTAGGCATATATCCAAAATATGCTCAAGTACACAATAAGGACATTTGCTCAACCATGTTTGTAGCAGCCTTATTTGTAATAGCCAGAAGCTGGAAACAGCCCAGATGCCCCTCAACTGAAGAATGGATGCAGAAATTGTGGTACATCTACACAATGGAATATTACTCAGCAATGAAAAATAAGGAAATCATGAAATTTGCAGGTAAATGGTGGGACCTGGAAAGGATCATCCTGAATGAGCTGTCCCAGAAGCAGAAAGACACACATGGTATATACTCATTCATATAGACATATAACATAGGATAAACCTACTAAAGTCTGTACATCTAAAGAAACTAATCAAGAGAGAGGACCCTGACTAAAACGCTCAATCCCCATCCTGAAAGGCAAAGAGGATGGACATCAGAAGAAGAAGAAAACAGGAAACAACCTAGGAACCTGCCATAGAGGGCCTCTGAAAGGCTCTGCCCTGCAGACTATCAAAGCAGACCCTAAGACTTAAAGCCAACTGTTGGGCAGAGTACATGGAATCTTATGTAAGAAGTGGGAAATAGTAAGATCTGGAGAGGACAGGAACTCCACAAGGAGAGCAACAGAACAAGAAATTTGAACACAGGGGTCTTTCCAGAGACTCATACTCCAACCAAGTATAATGCATGGAAATAACCTAGAACCTCTGCACAGATGTAGCCCATGGTAGTTTAGTGTCCAAGTAGGTTACATAGTAATGGGAAGAGGGACTGCTTCTGACATAATCTGATTGGCCTGCTCTTTGATCACCTATCCCTGAGGAGGGAGCAGCCTTACCAGGCCACAGAAGATGACAATGCAGCCACTCCTGATGAGATCTGATAGACTAAGATCAGAAGGAAGGAGAGGAGGACCTCCCCTATCAGTGGACTTGGGGAGGGGCATACGTGAAGATGGGGGTGGGAGGGTGAGATCGGGAGGGGAGGTGGGAGGAGCTTATGAGGGGATACAAAGTGAATAAAGTGTAATTAATAAAAATAATAAATGAATAAATGAAAAAAATTATAATCATAAAGAAGAAAAATCTAACAGCCACTCATGTTAAAAGTCTAACTAGAGCAATAAGACAACTAAAGGTGATCAAGGAGATACAACTCGTAGAGGAAGAAACCAAAGTATCGCTATTTGCATATAATATGATAGTATACATGAGTGACCCCAAAATTTCAACCAGAGAACTCCTTCAGCTGATAAGCACCTTCAGCAAAATGGCTGGATGAAAAAGTAACTCCAAAAAAACAGTAGCCCTTCTCTATATGAAAGACAAAAGGCTGAGAAAGAAATTAGAGAAACTACACCCTTCACACTAGCCACAAATAACATAAGGTAACGTGGTGTGACTCTAACCAAGCAAGTGAAAGACCTGTTTAAAAAAAAAGACTTCAAGTCTCTGAAAAAAGAAATTGAAGAAGATATCAGAAGATGGAAAGATCTCTAATGTTAATGGATATATAGGATTAACGTAGTGAAAATGGCCATTATGCCAAAAGCAATCTACAGATTCAATGCAATTCCCATCAAAATACCAACATAATTCTTTACTGAATGAAAGAAAAATTCTCAACTTCATATGGAAAAGCAAAAAAAAAAAAGAAAAAGAAAAAAACAAGAAAAAACCAACAAAAAACAAAACCAAAAAAAACCCAGAACTGCTAAGACAATCCTGTACAACAACAGATCACCTGGAGGTATCTCCATCACTGATCTCAAGCTGTACGACAGAGCAATAGTAACAAAAACATGGTACTGGCACAGAATCAGAAAGGAGGATCAATGGAATTGAATAGAAGACCCAGAAATAAACCCACACACTAATGGATACTTAATTTTTTGACAAAGAAGCCAAAACCATACAATGGGAGAAAAAAAAGACAGTATCTACAAGTGGTGCTGGTCTAACTGGATGTCTATATGTATAAAAATGCAAATAGATCAATACTTATCATCCTGCACAAAACTAAAGTCCAAGTGGATCAAAGACCGCAACTTTTAAAACAGCATACACATAATCTGTTAGAAGAAAAACTGGGAAATAGCCTTGACCTCATTTGCACAGGACACAACTTCCTGAACAGAACATCAACATCACAGGCTCGAAGATCAACAATCAATAAATTGGAATTCATGAAACTAAAAAGCTTCTGTAAAGCAAAAGACACTGTCATCAGAGCAAAACGATAGCCTACAGACTGGGAAAGGATCTTCACCAACCCTATATCTGACAGACAGCTGATATCCAAAATACATAAAGAACTCAAGAGGTTAAGAAGCAACAAAGCAAGTAATCCACTTAAAAATGGGGTACAGAGATAAACAGAGAATTCTCAACAGAGGAATATCAAATGGCAGAGAAACACTTAAATTCTCAATGCGCTTAACATCAGGGAAGTGCAAATCAAAACACCCCTGAGATTTCACCTTATACCATCAGAATGGCTAACACAAAAAACACTCAAGTGACAATATATACAGGAGAGAATGTGGAGAAAGAGCAACCCTCTTCCATTGCTGGTGGGAATGTAAACTTGTACAACCACTTTGGAAATCAATATGACACTTTCTCAGACAATTAGTAATAGTGCTACCTCAAGATCCAGCCATAACACCCCTAGGCATACATCCAAAATGTGCTCAAGTACACAACAAGGACATTTGCTCGACCATATTCCTATCAACTTTATTTTTAATATCCAGAATCTGGAAACAACCCAGATGTCCATCAACTGAGAAATGGATGCACAAATTGTGGTACATTTACACAAAGAAATACAACTCAACAATTAAAACAAGGAAATCATGAAATTTGCAGGCAAATTGTGGAAACTAGAAAAGATCATCCTGAGTGAGGTATCCCAGGAGCAGAAAGACACACATGGTATATACTTATTTTTAAGTGGATATTAGACATATATTATAGGATAAAAAATACTAAAATCTAAACACTTAAAGAAGCTAAGCAAGGAGGAGGGCCCTGGATAAGATGATCAATCATCACTCAGAAAGGCAAAGGGGATGGACTTCAGAAGAGAGAGAAAACAGGGAG
>NW_026585894.1:16008757-16031412 GCF_907164565.1 Psammomys obesus
GGGGGGAGGCAGGTCATTATCTGTTACAGATTGTGGATCAAGTATTAGAGGTGGTTCTGTGGATTTTAGGCAATGCAACTTTTCTTTAGCACAATTTAGGACACCAGCTAAAGTTTTTCAGGTCAAGTGCTGTAGAAGCACAGAGTTTTAGGCTTACCCTACCTACAAGACCTGCAGGGACAAAGATAGAACAAAGAGAGCAGAGGTTGAGGGAATGTCTAACCAATGCAGGATGAAACCTAAGACCCACCCCAGGGAAGAGAGCCAACCCCTATCTCTATTAACGATACTCTGCTATCTGCTATGCTTGCAGACAAGAGCCTACCAGAGTTGTCCTCTTAGAGGCTCCACCCAGCAATGGCTCAAAACAGATACTGAAACTCATAGCCAAACACTGGGTGAAGCATAGAGTCTACCGGAAAAGAGGGGGGGAAGATAAATGGACCTAGAGGTAACAAAAGATCCACAAGAAGACCATCAGAGCCAATCGACCAGGACCCAGAGTAGCCTATGGAGTCTGAAGCACCAACCAAGAACAATGGATAGTCTGGACCTAGGTCCTTTACTTACAAGTAGCTGAAGAGCATCTTAGGCCTCATGGACCAACCAGTTAGGGGAGCGGGGCATATTTCTGACATGGACTACTTTGCCTGCTTTTTTATCACTTCCTCCTGATGGAACTTCCCTACCAGGTCACAGGGGAGGAAGATGAACTCAGTCCTCATGTGAATAGATGGGCTGGGGTGTCTGGGTAGGCAGTCTCCCCTATTCTGAGAAATAGGGGAGAGGGGATGTGGGAGGGAGTGTAGGACTGGGAGGAGGAGGGGGGCTTATGATTGAGGTGTAAATTGAATTAGTTAAGTAAAAAATGAAAAAAAAATTACTGAAGTGATAGAAACGAAGTTCTGTGCAGATTTAAGAAAAGTAAAGTTAGGATGGGGCTGAGAAAAAATAGAGTGGCCACTGACAGGAGGCCATGACAGTAACTCATGCTGGTGAGTGAGTTGGGAAGGAAAGGAGCACAGGGTGCAAGGGCAAGGCTAAAAGCAAGACAAGCAGAGCTTGCTGAGGTGGAGGGTGCTGGCATGGAGCAGAGGCAGGGCCTCAGAAACCTACATAGGCTCATTGGTTTAAATGTGTTTTCGCAGGTAAGCTCTCTAAAAAGGGACATACCCAGAGGGGATGTCCCACATTCTTAATGGTCGGTCATAAGAGTCCTGGGTTCATGAGCCATCTGTAGCACAGTAGAGAAAAGGCTTGAGGTGGAATGACAAATGCTTCAGCTAAAGAGAGACCACTCTGAGCCCAGAATTTCTCAAGATCTCAAGAAATTAGACACCAACAAATCAAATAATCCAATCAAAAATAGGGTAGAGAGCTAAGCAGAGAATTCTCAACAAAGGAATATAGAATGGCTGAGAAACGCTTAAAGAAATGCTCAGTGTCCTTAATCATCAAGGTAATGCAATTCAAAATAACTCTGAGATTCCATCTTATACCTATCAGAATAGCTTAGATCAAAAACTCAAGTGACAACATGTGCTGGAGATGATGTAGAGAAAGGGGAACCCTCCTCCATTGCTGGTGGGAGTCCAAACTTGTACAACCACCTTGGAAATCAATCTGGTGCTTTCTCAGAAAATTGGGAATAGCACTACCTCAAGATCCAGCCAAACCACTCCTGAGCACATACCAGAACGATGCCTCACCATTTGATAAAGACATTTGCTCAACTATGTTCATAGCAGCTTTATTTGTAATAGCCAGAATCTGGAAACAACCTAGATGACCCTCAGCAAAGGAATGGATACAGAATTGTGGCACATTTACACAATGGAATAACTACTCAGCTATCAAAACCAAGCAAATCATGAAATTTTCAGGCAAATGGATGGAACTAGAAGAGATCATCCTTAGTGAGGTAACCCAGAAACAGAAAGACAGGCATGGTATACTCTCACTAAGAAGCAGATATTAGCTATATAATATAGGACAGCCATCTACAGACCTGAAGAAGCTAAACACTAAGGAGGACCCTAGGAAGGATGCTTAAATCTCATTCAGAATGGCAAACAGGTTAGACACCAGAAAAGGTAAGGGAGGAAACAGGATGGGAGCCTACTACAGTGGGTCCTCTGAAAGGATTCACCCAACAGGGGATCAAAGCAGACGCTGAGACTAGGGGTTAAACTTTGGATAGAGTACAGGGAGTCTTATGGAGGAAGAGAGGGGTGGGAATAGAGGGATATAGAGGGGACAGGAGCCCCACAAGATCAACAAAACTAAAAGATCTGAGCCCAGAGGGTCCTGCAGACTGATGCACCAAAGGAGGACCATGCATAGAGAGGACCTAGAACCCTCCTGCTCAGATGTGACTGATTGGCAGCTAAGTCTCCATGTGGCTCTATGAGTGAGGGGAGCAGGGGCTATCTCTATCATGAACTCAGTTGACTGCTCTTTGATCACTTGCCCCTGGTGATGTGGTCTTGCCATGCCATGGAGGAAAAGGATACCAGCAGTCCTGATGAGACTTAACAAGCTATGGGCAAATGGCAATAGTGGAAAATTTCCCCTTTCAGTGGACTACGGGAAGGGGAGTGGGGAAAGAGGGAAGGTGGGAGGGTAAGACTGGGAGAGTTGAGAGAGGGGCTTTAATCAGGATGTATAATGAATAAATTATGAAGAAAAAAATTTAAAGGAAAAAAAGTTTCTGACATCCACCAAAATAGACATTATGTATGTATTTATGTATGTATGTATGTATGTATGTATGTATGTATGTATGTATGTATGTATGTATGTTTGTATTTATTTTCCTTTGCCAGGGTGGGGATTGTGAAAGCCAAACACTTTGCCACACTTCCAATCCACCTTCAGCTGAAATGTAGCTTATCAAAGTGCCCTCCAGGCCTATGGAGCCCCTTATGGGAGAAAGTACTGGGCATAGGACCTGAGCAGAGCAGGCACCCATTAACATTGCCATTGGCCTCTTGGGTCCTCTTAAAGTAAGACGTGGGACAGAGGAAGAGTGGCTAGGTAAGAATATGAGCTTCAGGTGTTCCGACTACACAGGGGCACAGTATGTCAGGCCAGCCTCTCCCTCTGCTCTTCCCCCTCCCCCATTGGGCTCTGAACCCAAGGAGGGTAGAGTTTGGGAGGGCAGGTGGTGAAGAGACAACGGCACAGGGATCCTGAACTCTAGAGAGTCAAAGGGAAAGGAAAGGAGGAAGTGAGTAAGAACCATGGATCCTTCTCAGGTGGCCTTCTCATCTGGGATTCTCTTCTTGCCTGTGCTATCCCGCCCAAATAAAAAGCGTCAGTCTTGCCTCTTGTGGGCTGAGGAAATCCAGGAAATGCTTTGAGGGCTGTTTCCTTTTGAAAAGTGGACCAGAGTGGTGCTACAAGCTTGTACATTGCACTGAATTGAGTATATCCTTGATGTCAGGAAGTAGGTTTCCGGAGTTGCTGGGGTAGCAGTATGTCAAATTCTCGCGCTTCCTTTGGGCAGAATAAGACAGGAGACATGTTTCTTCTATGCTGCTTTATTTTTGTAAGGATACACTGAAACGTTAGATGGAAACAGCTAATGACAAATGTGGAAATGAGGTGTTGGCATCTACAACCACTCCTACAGTAATATATGAATATGTATTTTCATGTTTATGCTGATATTGTCTCATTATATATGCAATATCATAATGAAGAGTACAGTTAAGTAGGCAATCCTGCGTTCTAAGGAAGCAGGAGGTGGAAAACAGTCCTGCCCTTGAAGGATGATGACAATCCCCAACAGCGCCCCCGAGACTCAGCTAAACTCGGAGGGAAAGTTCTAAAATCACAAAAAAGGGGACTTTGAAGTCTTCTTGAACACAGACAAAGAGCAGACAACAGCTAAGTTACAAGGAATTCAACCTGTCACGGTTCTGAAATGTATTTTTGTTGATGACAGCCCTGTGCCTGCTCAGGTACCCCTCTAGAGTTTTCGTCACTTCTACATGATGAATCTCAAAACTGCAGGATGTCTGAGGAGGCTCCAATATTGTCATGCAAGTTTCCAAACCGATAAACTATCTTACTATTCATTAAAACAAAACAATTTTTAAAAAAATTTAAAAGGACAGGAGGGTTAGTTTTGTTAAGCTTCCAGAAGTAGTCACTGTGACATTGTTCCGAAACAGGCTCATTTTCTCAGCTCTTCTTAGACTTCCCAAATCACCTGTGCATTCCATGCTTTAAAGCAGGAATGCTCAGAGAACACGCCACGTGGGGGAGTCAAATGTTAGTATGGGGGAAAAGTCAGTTGAGAATTACAGCTAAGTTCAAAATGTTAATTTTCTGGAAATTTGGGTTAGTTATGTGAAAGCACAAAAGAACAGAAGGAAGGTCAGAGTTTTGATGAGGAAATTAGACCATGCATTCTGGCAAGTTCTTTCACTGCCTACAGAAGAAGGTGAACAGTGAGTTGGAGCAGCCGCTGCAACTCTTGCACAACAGTCACGTGACTGTGGGTCCCAGCTGAGCCCCAAAGGCATGTCAGTGGGAGCCTTATCGCCTATGCTTCTTGCTTACATCACGAAGTGGCTACATGTTTAGCACTTTTCTGTTCTATGAGAAACATGCAGAAGAGTCAATCTAAGTTTTTGTTTTCCCATTGCAGCAACAGAAATTATTTTTGCTGCAAGGTTGCTCTTTGCTAAATCCTAATATGATCATTGTGTGCCCTTGGTTGATTAATACTGTAAAATGGGAGCAAAAACAGAAAAAGCAACTTTCAAGAGGTGGAAACTCACTCTTCCCCTATGGATAGTGCAGAGGGAGTGAGCAAAGGACACAAAGTATGGTTCAAATACCATTTTACAGGACAGGAGCCCCTGTCAAGTTACAGCTTTTTGGCACAGTCGGGGCAATACACCTGCTCATTATGAAACACAAAGCGTTTGTTGGCCAGATTCACGGAGCATTTTTTGCAGTGGAAGCAGTAGTCGTGCCAGGATTGTCCTTCATAGGCCACCACACTGGAGCCTTTACCAAACCCTGAGGAAAAACACAAGAAAACAGAGAGACAGCTGAATGAAGACAGATGATGACTCCAGGAGTCAGAGATAAAATGACAACTTGCCCATTCATTGAGCCAACAGGCACACTGTCAGTGTCTGCCTGGCTCTCTGCTCCCCTCTACTGGACCACGCATTGTCTCCCACCACGCATTGTCCCCCGCGCTGCCACTGTCCCCCTTGCCGCCGCAACCCTTCTATGGCTGTCAAGGACCTGAAAAGAGCTCAGCCAATGGTTTCCCTGATTTAAAGAACCCTTGTTCCCATGCCACCACCACTATAGCTCTGTGACGCGCCGACCTCCCAGCATAACCAGTGTCTTTTAAAGTCAGGGCCATGGCATCAAAGTGGCCACCAGGAGGCAAACTTGGGCTGTTTGTGGGGTGTGCACTTACCGGGCCTTGAGGAGCTGCTAAGCTTCGATTTTTTCTATAAAGAACCACCACCCACGAGGGACAAGTCCTCTCTCCACCCGGATGCCTGCCCCGGAGGTTGGCGCTGGGAAACAGGGTGAGAGGCAAGCGTTTCCCGTGGCACACTGGGGGCTTCCTAGCTTTAGAGACTGGGTGGCTCACTCTTGACACAGTCCTTTTCCCTGAGGATGGCAAAAGTCTTCTCAAATGTACATTTCAAGGCTCCCCGGGGAGATGGGAAAATTGGAGGCAAGGGAAAGGGCTCGGGGCACGTGGATCGCGGCCGCAAGATGAGGAATGAAGTGATTAGCATTGCTTCTGATCATAAAAAGATTAAAAATAAATCAAAATGATCCTGCTTAAGCAGGCCCCTTTGCACTAGCCTTCCACTATGAGGTGGTACAAACCCAGGTTATAGCTTTCCAGCTTCCCTAACCCTCCCCATTCCCTCTTTTTTGGCCCCTCCCCTGCCACTAGCCCCTCCCACCTATTTCCCCTTGCCCCCACCCCATCACCCATTTTCACCCTTGTGCAGGGCTTTGCTCCCAGGCTTGTGAACTCCCGGCATGTTAGTTGTCAACGGTAGTCAGGAAGTGTTCTGCCTTGCAAGGGTTAACCTGGCCTGGGAGACAATCCAAGCTATTGGGGGGGTGCCTGGGGAGCCACAATGGTAGGGGCAGAATGGCATTGTCTGGGGGTCTTTTGTGGATGAAACCGACGCCAGGAAGATGAGAGATGGTTACATGCGCAAAACCTAGCCTGGCAGACTTAGCAAGGACTCTTTAGCCTACCAGTGATGGGGTTCTTGCATCCAGCACACTTCTTGGCCACAAAGTTCTTGTAGCAATCCACGCAGTAATACTGGTCCTCCACAGCAGTGAAACGCTGCCCAGCCAGCTTCTTAGAGCAGGTAACACACACAAAGCACTCGGCATGCCAGGGCTGATCCTGGTAAGTGATTCCTCCAGATGTGATGGCCTAGACCAGGGAGTGTAGCACCGGGATTCAGATTCAACAACCAGGCACTGTGCTGGGTGCTTTGGTATATAGTATCTCATTTCATTACCACGACAGCCATGGGAGGCAGGTGCTATTATTATCCCCAATTTACAGATGAGGACACCGAGGCCCCTTATACAGAAGGTGAGCCTCTTCAGAAGGAAGTGAAGTAGAGGAAGCAGGCCTCCAGAGCCGGGGCTGCCTGGCTCAGAATGGAGGGGCACAAAGCTGTGATGCTGCTTTCTAACCCCAGGCTCCTCCTCTGTAAAATGGGCATAATAATTCCTACGTCACAGGGCTATCATGAAGATGGAATGAGACAGATGGTGTGTGTGCAAGTGCTCTGAAAACAGTCAAATACCAGGGAAACATTCAATGTAGATCTACCACAACATACCTTGTTGCATTTCACGCAATGCTTGGCAAACTTGGTCTCATGGCAAGTCACACAGTAGAAGTCCTCCCCTTTAGGGAAGAAGCTTCCGGTCCCAATGACTTGCTTGCAGTTGCTGCAGGTGAAGCAGTCTTTATGCCAGATGGTGCCCTTGTACTCCACGTTCTGGTCTCCTGCAGGGGGAAGCAATTGTATAGCCCCATTGACAGGCTCTGTAGTGAGCTGCATCTGCTCAGCTTCCCAGCCCACCCCCAGAGGTGAGGGGATGCAGGCCCTGCAGTCATTGGCTTCCCTCAGTCTATCCAGGTGCTACTTGCAGTCATGCCAACCCAGGGTTTTGTCACAGGTGGGGATCCTGGCAATACTATTTAGGATGAGGTACCTGAACCTCCACTCCCACCTCCACCAATGCAATGTCTTAGAGTTTCACTAGGGGGGGTGCCTAACCCAAAAATGCCTGAGGAAGAAGCATGCATGGGTCACTTACTACACCCAAAGGAGAAAATGCTACATACTTTTCACTTCATTCTCTTGTCACAGACTGTTCTCTCCAGTGCTCTTTAGTCTCCGAGTGTATGCGTGTGTGTGAGCATATATACGTACGCATATATACATGTATGTATATGTGTACATATATATGCTAAAATCTCAAAGCGGCTCACAGCAATGTTAGCCCCATCAGGACAAGCAAGCATACATCATGTCTTCCCTCAGGATGGGAGGGGGCCAATACCTGCCACAATGGCCTTGAAGCACCCTTTGCACCTGGGGGAGTCCTCCCGAGTGGCACACTTGTTGCACAGGATCTTGCCATCCTTGGACACAAAGGTCTCACTGGCCAAGGGGTGAAGGCACTTGGCACAACGGAAGCAGTTGTCATGCCAGTAGCGATTCTTATAGTGCACCTCCTAAACATCAAGCAGAGTAGGGTGGCCACTGTGAGGGGCACTGGGAGCAGTGGCATGAGCCTTACCATCATACACCAGGTTCTCCAGGGTCAGGTGACTACTCACTCAGATGTCAGCCCCTCCACTCGGGGATGCCCCGTGGTAAGTGCTTTTAGGAGTGACAGAAAGAAAACTGTGGTGAAGGTGAGAGCCTCACAGTTCCCAAAGTATGTAAGAGTACAGTTAGGAAAGACCTCATCACAAATCTAAAATCCAAAGTGCTCCAAAACCTCAAGCTTTTTGAGTATTAACAGATCTCAAAAGGAGAAAAGTACACATCTGGTCTCATGTGCCAGGTCACAGTTAAAACGCCGAAACAAAACTCACAGTTTATTCTGTGTCCCTGGGAAAAGCAAGACCTTTCCAGTCCATTCTGCTACAGTGCACAGATGCTACTCCACAATTTTTTTCTTTAAAAAATATATAACAACAATAAAAGAAAAGGAGGCCAGAGACCATGAATTTGAGAGAAAGTGCACAGGAGCTGGGGGATGCCCAGAAAGAGTTGGAGGGAGGAAATGGAAAGGGGAAAATTATATAATTATATTTAATTAAAAGAAAATCATTGTTTAAAATCATCTTCACGATATGAACACAGAGGCTATATGAAATGCAAATGAATTTTGTGTTTAGATTTGGGTATCATTATCAAGATCTTCCATTAAATATGCAGAGGTGTTATAAAATAAGAATCCAAAATCAAACACATTTGTTGCTGAGCATTTCAGATAAAGCCACTTAACTTATGCTACATAAAAACTGGCAAAGGCTTTAGTGGGCCATCTAGTTCAAGGCCCATATTCTTACTGTTTTAAGTTAGGGACATCATAAGCACCATGGGGATCAGAGAATCTGCCTCAAGCACTTAAAACTGTTGTTATGAAAATTCAAAATGGTGGTGTTGCTGGCAAGGCTTCAGGAAAGCACCTGAAGCCCAGCCTGCCCTATTTCCCCTCAGGGATAAGAGTTACCTTGGCATCAGCACTTATGGGCTTGCGGCATTCCACGCAGGTATTGGCGCAGAACTTGTCAAAGCACTTTAGGCAGCAGTGGTGGCCATCTTTCTGCACATACTTTTTCCCCTGCAGGGGGTCCCTGCAATAGTGACAGTCGAACTTCTCAGACATGGTGCCCACCTTATAGCTGGAGGGACCTGTAGGAACAAGCAAGCAGAAGAAATGTACAAGGGGAAGCACTGCTGCCGTGTAGTTGGGAAAACCCTATGGGTCCTTGGGGCCCAGCTTCCACTTAAGCCTGGCTAAGTTATCAAGTGTCACAGCAACCGATACTTCACTATGGCTCCCAGTAAGAAAATGCCTCTAATTTGAACTCCAAGTATCACATGTCAAGGGCCAGTAACTCCCTGGGGACATGTCAGAATTACTGTGCTGACTCACAGAGGACACTAAGGAGGACAAGTTGACCAGGGCTTATGCTGGTTAAGGTCACCACCCCAGAGGGATTCTGGGAGATTCATCCATTGTTGAACAGTGACCAGGAATAGAAACGGGAATGGAAAGGTGAGGGTGGGGGCGGGAAAAGAAGGCAAACTATTGGACAAGACAGGAATACCATGTGCATTACAGCACTGGTCCATGTGCTGACCCCTAGGCTAGCACAGACAGTTCAAGAATGAGGTCAAGCAGGGGCTGGGACCACTGCTCCTACAGCTACCCACCACTGGCAAAGCAGAAGCTTCTCTGACAGCTGTTACTTCATATTGTCACCTCATATTGGGGAGAATAGTGGTCTCACTTCAGTCCTGCCTACACAGCTCTATTAATCAGAATAGATACTTAACAGCTAAGTCATTACCCCCGGGTACACTTGCAGCCCTCATGAACTTATTCCAAATGTTTAAGGGTACTTGAAATCCTGCAGTAGCAGCTTCAGTCCTTGAAAAGATCCCAAAGCGTTTTGTCCCAGATACTTTCCCAATGGCTGAGGCCAGGGAAACAGCCATTCTTGCCTGGCATGGGTACAGTTTGCAATTATTTGTCACAGTGAGTTGCCATTTTGTGACACATCAAAATCATATATCTCTCCGGTCAAGCCAGTGAGGACTGGCTTATTTATTGAGGCATTTATTACATTTTGGCATATTTGCTGTTCTAAACAGCAAAAGTTTCAAGTATAATCTGAAAAAAAAAAACCTGACTTTTGCAAAGGGTTAAATCATTCCAAGAACTTCCTCCTTCCATTCCCCCCTTTGCTCCCCATCCGTACCCCAGCTGTGGTCCTAGGTAACCATAAAATAATAAGCTCCTTTGCCAAGTCATTTTTCTAAAGAATCCTCCCACCAGAAAGGGTTTTTATTAGTTCCCAGTTTCTTTACACGTAATGCTAATTTTTCATTCCCACTAAAAAAGAACTTTAGATAAGCAAGCAGACAGCAATTATTTAATTTGTGTTAGGAACACAAGAACTGAAAGTATTTTAACGCAAACCACTCACCCTGCCCCTAATTTAGAGAAAGAATGCGGGAAAGAAATGAGCAGTTGTCTGCTACTCACCGCTGCTCTGCCACCAACGGAATGGCCCCAAGCTCTTGCTTTGGGTTCCATTCCCAAGTCTTTTTTTTTTTTTTTTTTTAAATGTAACCACATGTCCAAATTGTTTGGATTCTGTTGCCATAGGCAACCAAATAGCAGAGAGTGAGCTAAGGAAACCACACCCTTTGTCTGGGAAACTGCTTGGGCTGCGGCTGGTGAACCCTCACTCAGACCCCCATCAGTCACTTATGCCAGTCACTCAACAAGGCCATGGAACACACACAACGCCCGCTGGCTTACACTTCCACCACCCAGGACCCTCATCTCAGAGAACTGACATAGGAAGCAAACAAGCAACATTTTTGTGCAAAGACAGTTCCTTGGCACAGTTGTATCCCTGTCAAGTCAATAGGGAAGAGAATATTTCTTGCTCGTGCTTTTCTCCAAGAACCCCTAGAGATGTTCCCTCATGTGCTTAGGTTAGATAGAGTACGTCCACACAAGGAAGTCAGGTCTACCTCCTTGAGCTACCCAGTTACTGTGAGGCATCTGTTCAACTTCCTGTGGCCTACAGGCACAAGTATCTGTGGCCATGACAGCCTATGAAAAATCCCTTTCCATTTGTTCTGGCTGGTCTCTCCAATTTGTTTTCTTATGCCATGTGGAAATTGTGCAACAATTGTTTGTGTACACCAATAAAGATGAGCTTAGGAGCAGGAGCCCTTTCTAACACACATGAGTCCCTGGTTTTAGTCCTTCAATCATTTAAACCACAAACTAAATAAAATGAAAGTAAACACAAGGAACTCAAGTCGGCAGTGGCTCCTAAGTGCCATGGCAAGGAAATAGAATTAACACAGTATTGCAATCCTGATGGAATTGACCCTCCAGAGCCTATCATCTTGGGCCATATTTGAAAAGCAATCATCCTCCCTTACCAAGTTCTCTATTTCTTGTTTAATATCACTCTCTTAATGTCTAGAAAAGCAGGATTGGAGTCTAAATATTTCTTTATTCAAGAACTATACTGTCTTTCCATATGAATTTGAGAATTGTTCTTTCAAGATCTGTAAAGAACTGTGTTGGTATTTTGACAGGAAGTGGATTGAATCTGTAGACTGCTTTTGGTAAGATGGCCATTTTTACTATGTTAATCCTGCCAAGCCATGAGCATGGGAGAACTTTCCATTTTCTGAGATCCTCTTCAATTTCTTTCTTCAGACTGCCCTTTCGATCACTTTCTCCTAGCAGGATGGCCTTTTCAGGCCACAGAGGAGAGGGTGAAGGCAGTGCTGATGAGACTTGATAGGCTGGGGTCAGATGGTAGAGGAGGAAAACTCCTCCTTTCTGAGGAATAGGGGAAGGGATGGGGGAAAGGAGGGAGGGTGGGACTGTGAGGAGATGAGGGAGGGGGCTACAATCAGGATATAAAATGAATAAATTATAAAAATTAATAATAAAGAACTATACTGATTCCCACCTAAAAGGAGTCCTACCTTTTGGCACTGCTGAGCTATAACTATGGTTTAAAATACAGGTTCTGGCATCACACAAAAGTAAAAAAAAAAAAAAAAAAAATGCTAGAAAAAACAGCAAATTTCATTTATAGGTATCTGATGGTCTTGTTTTGACTTTTCTTTGGGACAAACTCATTAGCCCAGGCTGGTCGTAAACTTGTAGGGAACCTTCTACTTTGACCTCCTAAATGTTGAAATTTTTATAGGAATAAGCTGGTTTCTAGAGGTTTTCCAGATGATAGCTACACTATGGTTCAGAGCACCAGAGAGATACCTGCCAAGCCTTCCTTACTTTAAAAGCATGTATTTTCAGAGACAATCCCAGGAGCAAGTGTCCAACCTTTTGACCCTGTGACATGATGCTGTGAACTACAAATGTGTTGGGGGCACATTCATAGCTATTCTGGGATGCATGTAATCTGCAGGTTGCAGGCTAAACATGCCTATACCAAAGTGTATTGAAAATGTCCATCAGTGAAAGCACACACTTCCACTTCATTCCTTTAAATGACAGGATCTTAAAGCACACCAAAGACATATTAAATGAGTCAACTCCAAGTTAATGGTACCAATAAGAAGGGCCTTGGGTCTCAGTGTTTTTAAGTTTTGGGTCTCAGTGTTTTTAAGTTTTGGCTTTTGGCAGTACATCTTTTTGTTGTTGTTGTTTTGGTTTCTGTTTGTTGTTTTTAAGACAAGGTTTTTTGGTGTAACAGCCTTGGCTGTCCTGGAACCCACTCTGTAGATTAGGCTACCCTTGATCTCAGAGATCCACCGCCTCTGCCTCCAAGTGCTGGGATTAATGGCATGTGCTGCAACCACCACCACCTGGCTATTTATTTACATTTTAAAAGCCGGAGAAATCAGGATCACCTCAGATTTCCCAGTGCAGTATACTTAAATCTAGATTCTGTATGCAGCTGGAGAAAACATATTTCAAAGAGACTATTTAAGAACTGATTTTGAACAGTTGACAAGTCATTTCTATGTGTAGAAACACCTATTAATCAAGAAAAGATAGATATGACTAGGAATGTTGGCTTTATCACCTAATGCTAAACAAGATGGAAATACTTAAAGTATATTAGTAATGTCAAATTTATTAACTTTATTTTTTTCAAGATATCTAAGTGAAATTTTGTGCAACCTGAATTAGTTTCATTTGTCTGATAGTATGATTAGTTGGTACAAAAGTATTTCAAACCCTTATAACATGTTTTACTACAAACCTGGAGTAGTATATTCCTCCTAGTGAGATGTTTCACTACACCAAAACATTGCATAAAATATAGGTAATATGATCAAGACCATTCACAGGAATTAAGGGCGCTAAGGACCCACCTGACAAATGGCAATGCTGGCACAAAGGCTCCTAAGGGAGAATAAATGTCCTAAGTAGCAAGTACAAAGAAAAATGGAGCCGCAGTTCAGAATTCGTGAGAAAGGGAAAGCTTGCAGCATCCCCCCTTTTCCTTCTGTAGAAATCACCAGATGAGAAAGAAAAATGAACCTTTTTGGTGGGGCTCTCTCTACTCTTGTTGAATCTCACACTCTAGCATTTATCTCTTAAGAAATAAATGTATCCTCTTAGCAACTTATAGGTACATGAAATGTTCAACCTTTTACACCCTACAAACTTCCAGACACATTTGCCTTGACCTATTGTGGTTTTAACTTGGAAAGGCCATCCATTATTAAAAGAAAATTTTGCTTCACGCATTTACAATGCTGCTTCCCTTATTGCTTCTTTGTGGAGAACACTGTGTCCTAGGCTGTCTTCTTTGATGGATTTTGATCCCTTTGTGGCCTTCGTTTGTACATGGTAGGGAGATTTCTGACACAGATAATTCTGCCACTATAATAAAAGCCCAAGGATCTAGTCCAGGACCTTATATATAGAAACCATTCTGTATGCCCTGCTGGCAGACAGATGGAGAAAGGTCAGCACTCTTAACCTTCTAAAACTTCAGTGTGTGGACAGGCACTCAAAATGGATTCCAAGCCAAGGATCTGAACCTCTATTTCTAGGCAATATTGATTTTCCTTCTGGAATATTTTTTCTCTTTCATGAATGAAATTCTCTTCTACTTTTATGGATAAAGGAACCAAATACAATGCAAAATACTATTTCCCCATTTGAAAACTCACCTCCCATTATCCTAAGGTCCCTAAACTATACAAAGCAGGCATGTGAATGGCATCTAATTTTTGCAAGCCATCCTTGATATAAATGTGTTTATAGCAATTCTAGATGCTTAGCTTAATACAGTTAGAATATAGCTGAGTGATCAAACATTCTAAGCTGGGAGCCTAACATCTTCATTCAATAAGTAAGCTTCATCTTTCAGAAAACAAACAAACAAACAAACAAAAAACCTGATTTATATGCAAAATGCTGATTTATATGCAAATTGCCTACAGAAACCTCAATAAAAATTTAAGGGACAGAGGGGATGGGTCTATCAGTAAAATGCTTTTGCGAGCATGTGGACTTGACTTTGGATCCCCAGCATCTACTTCAAAAGACAGGCACACTTGTGTGTGCTTGAGGAGACAGTGAGAGTATAATCCCTGACACTTTTACTGACTAGCCAGGCTAGCTGAATTGCTCAGCTCCAGGTTCAGAGAGCGCCTGTCTCCAACATAAGATGAAGAGTAACTGGAAACACCCAACACTGACTACTGGCCTCTCCGGTTATGTGTGCCTGTGCACACGTACACAAACCTACACACGCACACAGGATTAAGCACCCTTACACAGATGTGTGCACACACAAAAGAAGACTGGCCTAGCTTCCCATTTACTCATACAGACATCCTAACTAACACTTAGAAACGAAGCAGGAACTACACATCAGTTAATTAGAGCAGGGAACTCTCCTGCAACACTTCTCTTAGTGTGCACCTGTTACAGAAACCTTGTAGTTCACAAAGTCTTGCTCGTGGTTTTATATAGTTTCTAATGTCCTTCATGCTAATGTTCATTTATCCCTCAAATCAAGTGGTTCAAATGAAAATTTCAAGGGAAAGTGGGTGTTATATCTAGGCAGCCTTGTCTGTGTGCTTTGCCTGACTGCTCGAACACAGCAAACACTGAACACCACCCAGATGGTAAACAAAACCCAGCCTTTTTCTAGTCTGTTCATTGCTTGGTGTGGCACATCGGCGCCATAGCAATAAATATTGGCTTCCAGAGAAAAGGGCATATTGCACTCCTGAGGACATTCAACAAATGGAAGGAAGTGTCAGCTGATGAATAAGACACTTGTGTGACAGATAGCCTAACACACACCTGGAGGTATCATCAGACATTTGGTAATAAAACACCTAAATAGCTTCAAGGTGATGGAGCTCATGAGTCACAGCAGAAAAGCAGTCTCTCATCAAATATCATAGAAAATTCAGGAAGTATTGCTGTTGCTGTTGTTGTTATTATTATTATTTGCTTAAAAATACAACACGAACACAATGATTCAATGTTACTAGCAACTTCTCTAATGTCATGTTTGATTAAAAAAATTAAAAGATGTTCTGGTTCACTGTTATACATACAGATAACACCATTTTAGTTCATGTCTGGTACAAGAAGGGTTGGATACATGATTCTTAAATGAAATCATATCTTCTATTTTTCCATCAAAGTTGTGACTACTATTACTCTGTCTGTCTGTCAGTGGTTTTAAGAAGGCAGTCCCCTTTGACTCCTCTCCTTTTCCCCCAACTGTCAATTTCCATTTCTGGCCTTTAAAAAGAAAAAAAAGGGGGGGTCCCCCGTGGTGGTGGTACACGCCTTTAATCTCAGCAGCACTCAGGAGGTAGAGGCAAGTGGATCTCTGAGTTTGAGGCCAGCCTAGGCTACAGAGTAAGTTCCAGGACAGCCAAGGCTACACAGAGAAACCCTGTCTCTGAAAAAAAAAAAAGTGTGCCACCTGTTTGAGGAGTACTGGGCAGTTGGCTGGTGAAGAGAAATGGTAAGTATAGGATATGAAAATTATCTTAATTAATTCTCTCTACACCCTCATACTGGGCCTTGACTTGAAAAGCCAAAGAGTAAAAGGAATTGAATTGATTTTTTTTCAGACAAAAATGTTCAATGTGGAAAGTATACACTTTTGTCCTTAAAATATCCTGACTGTGTGTGTGGCCAACTAAAATCGAATCCAAATCCAAAAGACAGAACCTTCCTGTTGGCCAACTGAAGCACATTTCAGAGTGACAGTGACTTTCTTCCTGCGAGGTCTTCTCTCCTCTATGAAACTAGTTATTCTCTGCTTCTTTGCAACTGAACCTAACATCTTGTAAACTGTTATTGATTTGCAAAATCATATAACAAATGTACACAATTGTTCTAACAATTTAGGTATTATTTAATTTATTACCATCATTATCATCATTTTCACCACCTAAAAGTTTAGGTAATAATTTTAGGTATGCCATAAATACTACCTATTAAACAATTGCTTTTGACCCTTAAGTAGTAAACAAATCTACCACCAGTTGATGTACGTAGAGTCAGTTTCTCACCACCAGTTGATGTACGTAGAGTCAGTTTTTCCATAGAAAAACTGGTACTGCTGATTGGTTGGCAGATAATCACCATCTCAGACATGTGCTACCATGTTTGTAAAACAGTCTCTTAGGGTTACAGAAAAATCAAACAGCTTTGAAACTCTCAGAAACTGCATAGTAATTAAACTTCTAATTAATATTAATTAACGTGGTGAACTGCACTTCAGTATATGTGCTTTAAAATATTGAAAAAGGAATTTCTTCAAAAACTTATTTCCATTGTCAAAATATCAACAGGCAATCCCTAGTTTCAAAAATAAAACTTGCAAACAAACAAACAAACAAACAAACAAACAAACCAAAAGACAATAGAAACTTTGTCCCTTAACCTGAAAGTTGGGAAACAGGACCGAATGTTTAGCTTCCACCCAACTATCTTCATTGGCTCCAAGAAAGGGAACCGTTACTTGGATAGAGGGCAACAGAGAAACAGCTACATTCTTGGCTTTAGAGAGTGACAAAGACAGCAGTACTGGGTTTCCATTCTCTAGCCCCTATTTCACAGGCATCTTGTTTAAGGTCAGAATGATCCCTAATGCCAGGCTATAAAACATGAGGAAAACTCTCATTCATGGTTTTTATCTAGGGGATAGAAAACTTTTTCAGCTGAGAATAACAAAGACCATATTTTCCAAAACAAAAAGACCGGTAACTGCTTCTTTAGAAAAATTACAAATATTGTTCAGAAAAAGGAAAGATGTGTTAATTCCTTTATAGATACTATACCTACAAATAATCCTCCTTCCTTTCCATATTCAACTTCTCTTTCCCTAAACACCTTAAGTTAGATTTCAAGCACTGTACAGAGCAGTCTAACAACCCACGACACAAAAACGAAAAATTCAAACTTCTTTCCTCAAGTCATCTCTTAGTTTCAAAAGATATCCTGAAATATAAAAATCAATAAATAAATCAAAACATCTAAGCTTACTTAAGAAAGAACACTTAGGTCTTTAAAATAGCACAAGAACAAGACAGCAGCTAGGATTTACTTACCATTTACACAGCACTAAAATCATTCAGTCCAAATTCATCTTTTATACAAATGACAGATTCACTGGCCTAAAACAACTCTCCTCTAGATAAGAGAAAGAACAGAGTTTTTACCTGAGTGCCTTTGAGAAGCCATGGCTCAGAGGCCAAGTTCAGGAGCAGTACCAAGACCTGTCTTCTCTCAACCCCAGATGATAATGCTGTGGCTCATTTGTGAACATACATTTAAGGGGAAGCAGCTCACACAAAAATAACCAAGAGCAGATGTCCCACCCCTCCCCTGAGATCACAACCTTAATCCCACTAGAAAATTCTTAACCATTTTAGGTATCCAAGGGAGAAGAATAGGACCCAGTAAAAATACCAAACGCTACATATAAATACCTGTGGGGCTACTCAGCATCCAAATTAGCTTCAGAGCCAGAAAGGCCACATAGAAAGTCATCCCCATGCCGGAATAAATTTTGGATTCAGCTCTTACATAGCTTAATGCTGAGCCAACCTTATTAATTCACTTTATATGCCACAAGAGCTTGCCTTTGGTCCTATAAATAATCCATTTTGCCCTGATAATAATGAAATTAACTATAGGAAATGGACTTTTGCTACTAGTGTAATTAAAGGAAGCTAGACACTACAATGAGAGAGCTTAAGAGCATTATAGACATTTAATGTATTCTTGGCTTTGTACCAGCAAACAGCAGATAACTGAAACAGGCATCAGCTCTAGGCACCCTAATACCAGGAACTGATAGAACAGAATGGTATAGGTCCCACCCATGCACACCCAGCTACTTCTATGCTAAAGACAGTCTGCCTTACAGTTTTTGCTGCCACCACCAATGATAAAAACATGCATACAGATATCAACCATCATACGTTATAGTCGTTCCATGGGCTGGACACTGGTGACTGTGAACAGGTTCTGCGAAACGCGTCAGTGTCTGTCTAGGGCCTTTCCTTTGCCCTGGCTCCTACCTCACTGGCTTCCTTGCTGTCCCCCCTACCCTCTCAGCACAAAGCCTTTCCCAGCTGTTCTTCTCACTGTCTGAACTCTTCACTGAAAGCCACTCCAAGAGTGAAGTCTCTGACCATATGTACAGTTCTAACTGGGCCCATATTGTTCCCATCTTCTCCCTGCTACTCTTCTCCAATACAATTTTCCTTCAGTTCTAAAGCCCTTCTAACAGCAGGCATCAAAGTGACTTCTCTGTTTGTTTGTTTGTTTGTTTGTGTGTGTGTGTGTTTTTTTTTCTTATTCTTCCTTCTGCTCTGTGCTGGTGGTCTTATCCAGAATACAGCCCAGCTCCAGAGAAGTACTCAAGAGCTATCTGTTTAAGGAATACATTAAGACAAACCAAAAATGTCAATTAATCCTCCAAAACACACTCCCATCTATAATCTAAAAAGTGGCTCCAAAATAGAGAAAAGACTTTTATTCTGGGACAGGTCCTGGGGTTGGTACTTAACAACCACTATTTTGTTTGATATTGTATGTTCCAGGCTGTTCCTGCAGCACAGAGTAAGCTAATGTGATGTGAACAGATGGGTAAATGAGTTTCCCAGTTCTTTTGGCCTTTAAGCTTTCAAGGAAAAGTTATTCAAGAAGATAGCTGAACTTTCTGCCCTCTCTTGGTTACCTGAAAACGGTCATACGAATAAAATTCAGGATACCTAGTTAAAAAAAATGAGCCTAGGAAAATAAGGTATGTGGCATTGTGCTCTCTTCCATAACTTCCTAGGTATTTCCTTGTTCAACATTATTATAACAGCCTGAATAGTTACAACAATACCACACCCCTAAAATCAATATACACTGTTCACCTAGGGAAACAGTGGCTTGAATGTTATAGGAGCAATGAACCATTTTATTATTATATTTAAGTCCTACTTCACAAAATGAAAGCCACATCTGGTACCATTACTGAGACTAAGAACTTGTAGTTAGACAGGCCATAGACCATAGGAGAGAATATACTATTATTATTCTGCTATATGGGCATAGTATTAAGATGACTCCTAATGAATTATCATTATACCCATGAATTAGTGCATCTCTCAATCCTCATCAGAAAATCTTTCTTTTTGCAGTAGATGATGATTAACATAGAAACCCCACAACTGGTCAAAGTATAGAGACTAATACTGAACAATGTTCAGCCCTAAATGGAACATCTATACTGCATCACCTTTCCTGATGTTCATAGATCCTTGTGGAAGAAGGGACAGAAAGATTGTAAGAGCCGGGGGACCATGGATTACTACAAGGAAATAGTACTTTCCATGTGCAGCAGCGCATTTACACATATGAGTTCACAGCAGTCAAGACAGCATGCACAAAACCCTCACAGGCTCTAGCCAGGCAAAATCCCAGCATAGAGGGAGAATGGTAGAGACCAAATCCAACCACTAATTAAGTCGTTACTGGCAACTGGTAGTTGCTAAGAGAGAACAATCATCTTTCCTTAAGGATGTGACCCCTGGAAGATTGACTATGCTTCAGTTAAAGGACAAAGAGCCAAGAGTATATGAGCAGTACAAACTCTACTTGATAAGTTAAAAAAAAAAAAACAACAGACAACACGGGGTGAAAGGAGGTTGAATCTTGGAGGTGTTCAGAGAAGGAGGTGATTATGATCAAGATATATTGTACGGAATTCTCAAAGAGCTAGTTAAAAGTGAGCATAAAAGAGAAATAAAGTGAAAAAATTAAAGGTCCTTTTCCAAAAGAAAAAAAAACAATTTCTCAGTAAGAACAGTTAATAAATTATTTTATCTTGGGTTAGTTGTTCAGACACTTTGATGGCTACTTAGCAGATACCCAATCAGTCACTAACTTCACTGGCATTTGAGCTCATTTTGTTATACATTAATAAGATAATATTTAACAATATCTTTGATAATCATAATGTTTACAAAACTTTGTAACGTTTACAAAGTTGTACTGTTTAGTGCTGGGAGAAGCTATCTGGAAGTTAGTGAACAATTCTGTTTGGTACCTATCCTATGCTAGCCATAGCAGGATGACTTTTTTATTGAGTGCTAGTTATCAAATCCTTTCAGCCACCTCTGACATATAATTCTCTCAAGACCATTTACATCAGAGTTTATCTACTCATCCTTGTCTTCCAATAATTCATGGATGCATTTTATCTTCCCATTGGAATCTATCCGTGATTATGCTAACCCATCCATTAGTTTCTCTTATACGACAAACACTTGTTGAACAGATGTCCTACTAAACTGCAAAGTGATTTGTTAGACAGGAAAATTAAGTATGATCCTTATTTTGAAGTGTTACCTGGATAAACATACAAATTATTTCCATGCAAGGTGGAGCATGGTATTACAGGAAAGATCTACAGTGTTATCATTGTTCATCATTGACAGATATTATGTCAAGATAAAAAGCAGAAAACACTTGATAGAGATCATGGCATCTATGCTATGATTTATTCCTGAACAGTGAAGACAAGTGGGCAGAGAATGCAGAGAGGGCATTCAAGAAAAAGGTAGCATGTGGGTCAAGATAGGAGAGGAATATGAAGCCTGCTTAAGAAAGAGAATGAAGTCTGGTTGGGAGAAGGCTGTTATAGGCGGAGTGATAAGAAAGAAAGCAACTAAAGCTAGAGGCTGGAAAGCCAGAGCACACAGGGTAATTTTTTTTTTCCAATTGGTGCAAAAAAAAAAAGAGTATGATTTGAGTGATATAGGCAGTGATAAGGATAGATATCAAAGGAAGAACATAAAGGCAGAAAAGTGGCCTTGACAAGTACTGCATTTGACCAGTACCTTTATATATAGCAGGGCTAAATGAATGTGAGGTACCAGCAATGCAGACAGAAAGGAAAGGCTAGATAGAAAGGATATTATAGGACAGGAAAGAGGGGGTTACTAGCTACAAAGGAGGGGATATAGTAAACAAGCTCCCTGAAGTTGAGATTCTAGGTGAGAGGGAAAATGCGGAGAAGAGTGGCACTTCATTTAGCCTTTTACAGTGATGTTCTTCTGAGATGTCAACAGCTTTTCGAGTCAAGAAAGACCGAATGTAAGATCATAATAGAATACCATTTGTGAGAAGTCTCATGTGCAATATAATCCTAGACGCTGTCTCTGAACAGCCACTGGGAGGCTCACACTTCAGAGTTCAAATAGATGAAACCCAAGAGTCAAACAGCATATTCGGTGACCCACTTGGCCCACATATATCTCAAGACTTCTCCTCCTTCAAAGCATGATTGGTGGTCAGCCCTCTGTCTTCCTCTGTTCTCCTTTTACTCAAAACATTTTCCAAATTCCTGAAAAAACTTATTCCAACAATGAAATGCCACTAGTCATGGCCAAAAGTGAGTCTGGTTACAACATGGAATGGATTCTTGGTGATTTTATCTTGAACTTTTATACATTATTTTATTTTTACCTACTAATAAATTAATACACCTCAAGTTTCTCTCAGTATAATTTTGTCTGGCTGCAAGTCCGTCCACCACCATTTCTCCTGAGTGAGTCTAAACACAAGATTAAAGCATCTCGTCATGTACTATGATATGTTGTGATTCAATGTTGAACTGTCCAGAGTATTTTTTTTGCCCTGTGTACTCTTGCCAAAAATAATTCCAAAGCAGCTTCAGCCATCTCAGGTTCCTGGCAGTCTTTAAGGTTGGAAGAACCCTTTGCCAACTGACATGTCCAATTGTGCAATGTCACTTCTTAAATGTCACAATTCCCAGCATACCCATGAGAGAGCAAAATGAAGGAACACTCTGGGATTACACAAGTGCCACTTCATAACACAAGAGTCAAATAAAAGCCCAGAATTCTGCTTGCCCACAACATGTCTGAGTCTCAGAAAAACAGACAAACAAACAAAAAAACAAGAGTGGCTATGGAAAAGGGGGCACCTATGATAACGGACATAAGATATACAAAAAGACTATAAATAACAAAGCAACTTGAAAATGCCAAGTAAGTCTATTGAAGATAGATAAGCTTTCTTTACAATACTCACTCCGGAACTACGAACGGAAGCATATGCCATGGTCTCTGGACTCTGATTTTTGGAAATGTCATCCTATGATTAGTAATAGTTTTAAAGTCTCTTGTCCCTAAAGTCTGTCCTTCCCCATGTTTTTAAAGAAACTATCACAACCATATCCTATAGATATTTTTCATGAGACTCTAACCAGAAGCCACCATTAAGATAACCCTGAACATATGGCTATTAAAGTATGGCTTTATGATGATAATCTTAGACTTTAAAACAAAAAAAAAAAAAAAAAA
>NW_026585894.1:16031422-16190493 GCF_907164565.1 Psammomys obesus
TGTTGCCAAGTGCCATGATTCAAAACACTCTTTCAATCATCACAAGTCCTGGCATTCACCAAGTCCACCTGTTATGGGCCTTTCAAGCCTCTGAGAGATGTTAGAGGGCTAAGCATTCCATGACCCTTTTCTATCATTTACCCAGATGATTAATATCCTAAAAGGGAAGAAGAACAAGCCAAATAAAGTAGCCATGCCTTTATTATTCCTTTGGGGCTGGAATTCAAGGATTTAAACATGCTGGGCAAGCACTCTATCATTGAGCTACAACCATATCCTTCATATGTGTATTCTTAGTGCTGACAACTATGATTGATGGCCTTGATTAGAAAATGCCCACAGTTCTTCACAAGCCCTCGTTCTTGGTATAAAATACTCAGACAAGTGACATATAAGCTATCTTATTTTTACTAAAGGACTATGGTGAATACTTTACAATAGTATGTATTCCTCTCTTCAAACTATAAACAGCATAGCTCTTGAGCTGAATGTTGTGGTTGAAGAAACTCACTAGTGCTTAAGTGGAGTTTGCTCAAAAGAGAATCTGAAAATGTTGTGGAGTGTAAGGATGGCAGGAAGAAAGAGACCAAGAAGTGACCTGGATGTCACCCAGGAAACCTCTATTTTGTTAGGTGCCTGAATTAACTATCTTCATAATGAAGACAATCTGTATTTGTGACAAACTGAAAAAAAATCAGAAGCCTAAAGCTCACTTGGCTCCTATCTGTCTTTGTTTGCCCCATAAGTGTCTTAATCCAGACTCCACCCAAGAGTACTTACAGGCACATCCAAGAGAGTGGCAGCCCACAGTGACTCATGTTGAGGACAAACAAAAATAACTTTCTGTGGAAAGAGCTATTCTGCTGTGCCATGCCAGACACTATTTTGTAAAAACTAACTTAGTGATCTTGGTGTGTGGTCTACCAACAGATTAAGGCCCCCAATGAATAGCTTGTCTACCCTTACAGCTAGTCTATATATGAGGAGAACAGGGATTCTGGAGGGACCAGAATACATCATGGGCCAAGTCCGTGTTTTCATTTGCATAGTGTTTCACGGTCATGTTGAAAATAATTTCCAACTCAAGACACGCTGTTCTTCATACACAATCAAGCTGATTCCAACAAGGAATCTTTACTCACTATAGGATAAAATCTGGGAATGAGGTTTAGAGTATATGAGGATCATGGTCTTTTATCTTTTGTAATTATTGAGAGCCACTAATTTGAATCACTAACCCTGAGATTGAGGACATTATGTGACATGGAAATGAAACATAGTAGATTCTTCATGCAACAGCAAGAGTCTAGTCATCAAAACCATAAACTCTGTCTAACTTCAAAGTGGTAGTTGACATTAAGTTGTAAGGCAAAAACACTAAGCTGACAGGAGGAACAAGAACAGGGGGTCTACCAGAAGAATTGACATTTAAGAACAAGAGTGAGTAGTTTCAAATTTCTCAGAGTCAAGCAATAAGTTCTCTATGCCACTTAGCAAGTATATTGAAGACAATGATGGAAACATAAGGACAAGCGAACAGGCCTCACAGAAAGGAGGGCAGTAGGTCTGTGATAAGATTCAGTAACACATCACAAGCCTACACATACACCAGGCCATGGGTACAGCCCATTAGCACACCCCAAAAAGAGGTCTAACGTAGCAGAAGACAGTACAGTATATATGCCTGGAAAGACTGTCACATTAACCTTAATTTCAGTCCATCCTGTTTTCTAAACTTTTATTTTATGCACATACATGTTTTTTTTTCTCTGCATACCTGGTACCTGTAGAGGTCAGGTACAGGGCATAAGAACCCCTAGAACCTGAGTTACAGACAAGTGAGAACCACATGTGTGTGCTAGAAATGAAACCAAGGTCTTCTGCAAAAGCAGCAAGTGTTCTCAACTCATGAATCATCTCTCCAGTCCCACTTCATCTTTGTTTTCAAGCAGAGTTAATAAACAAAAAGAGTAAATTTGTGAAGAATGTACCTCTTGTACACAGAGACAGATGACTTGAGGTATGAAAACTGAGATTAACAGTAATTAATAATTATTCTGCTGCATTCCTGAACTTTCAAATAGTGGTGCAAATTGAACATATTTCAAATCCCTCCATAAAAGAAATCTAGGTCTTAATTTTATGTGAGATCGATTCAGTGATCAACATCATCACCTTAAAGATAAATAATCATGATTTTCTCCAAATTTACCATGAATACATGTATGCTAGGTGAGCAAAGTGTGGTGGCTGATGGAACAGACTCTGGAGCCACAATGTCTAAACAGAAATTTTACCCTTATCACTTTCTGGCTGTATGACGTAAGAAAAAATTTATCTCACTTCTCTGTAATTCAAGTTGCTCATCTGTAAAATGGAAATAATAATAGTATCTATTATTCTTACAAAAATTAAAGCATATTTTACCTCAGGGCAGTGACTGACATACAGCAATCACCATGTATTATTTATTTACCAACACTGCAAAAAGAAAAAAGTAGCTGTCCCAAACACCAGCTTCCTGCAAGTAGAATTTATTATTCACCAGTTCACAGGAGGTATGTGGAAAGGAGATAAGAGCTCGGAATCTTGGCCAAGAGCCCAGTTTTAAAGACCTTGGGCCCGAGAATAACTGGAGAACTTGGAGCAAAGTTCAAAGTCCTCAGGACCAGAGGAATGGAGACTGGCACCAGAAAAGCCCACAGAAGAGGGCTGCATAACCAAACATGAGTAAGAGTGGTCTCTGAACAATGAGAGAGGCCAAATGACAACAAAGCTCTTTGGATTCTCAAGGTAGATCGAAGGTAACTTCCTAGTCTTAGGATGAGTAGGGTGTTGCCTTTATTCTTCCTACAAAGAAAGAACCCAAGGGAAGGGGCTACAGCTGTGATACAAAGTGGATGAATTTTAATAAATAAAAAAGATATTAAAAATAAAAAAAAACCCAATTAACACAGTGGATGAGGAGGACTTTCCTGACTAGAGTTAACAAAATTCAACACGATTCCTGAGTGTGAATCAATAAGGCAGGCTAACGTTGTTTCACACAGATCTCAGAACTTAGGTTGATCTTTCAGGACCGACAACAAAAAAAAAGCTACTCATATCTAGGAACCAACTCCAGGATGTAAACTACAATTGCATTCTATAAGTCAACTTTCTACAAATGTCAGGGATGTGGATATGAAAGACCTATTTTTCCCTCCTGTGTATATTTATTTATTTTTATTACTTAATTATTTTTAAATTTTTTTTACTTATTACAATTTATTCACTTCGTATCCAGGTATAATCCCCTCTCTCCCCACTCCCAATAACACTCTTCTTCCTTCTTCTCCTCCCATGGCATTTACCCAGTCCACTGATAGGGGAGGTCCTCCTTCCCTTCCATCTGACCTTAGTCTATCAGGTCTCATCAGGACTGGCTGCACTGTCTTCCTCTGTGGCCTGGTAAGGCTGCTCCCCCTCAGGGGGAAGTGATTAAAGAGCCTGCCACGAGTTCATGTCAGAGACAGTCTCTGTTCCCCTTACTAGGGAACCTACTTAGAGACTGAGCTGCCATGGGCTACATCTGTGCAGGGGTTCTAGGTTATCACCATGTATGGTCCTTGGTTGTAGTATCAGTCTCAGAAAATACCCCTGTGCCCAGATATTTTGGTTCTGTTGCTCTCCTTATGGAGTTCCAGTCCCCTCCAGGATGAAAGACCTATTTTATCCAGCCATGTATAGGACAGGCTCCACAGCGCAGGCGAAATAAAGTTGCCTGTGTTGGATCACAGCTTGGGCAGGTATGGCAAGGCCTAATATCTCAAGTTTTAGAAATATTCACTGTTTACCATAATGACCAAATACATTAAAGTCATCCCCGCATCTCTGTGCTGAGATAAATTCTGGATTAAAAAGCAAGGAGAGGAGTTTTCTAACCAACCTGTGGATAGGAAAGATGCAATGATAGTAGCTTTTTACATGAGGATTGTTTAAATATTTGCTGGTATGTAAACATTCAGAGATCAAAGGACATCTTGAAGGAGTTGGTTCTCTCCATGTCAGTTCCAGGAATTAAACTCAGCACTGTACCTGCTAAGCAATTTCACCAGCCCTTAATTTCCTAAGAGGAGAAAAGCATCAATCATGGTGTTGCACATCTTTAATCCCAGTACTCAGGAAGTAGAGACAGGCAGATCTGTGAGTTTAAAGCCAATCTGGTCTAAAGAGCAAGTTCCAGAACAGCCAGAGATACGCAGTGACAGCCTGTCTCAAAAATGACAAAAAGTACAAGAGTATATAATGAAAAGTCACTCTCCCATTGCCTGTCACCAGATATCTACTTCCCCTTGTGAATTCATAAACACTGGTACCATTGTTTTCTTTCTTTTTTTTCCACATCATGTAGCTGAGGCTGGCCTTAAACTCATGCTCCTTCTGCCTCAGCTTCCCAAGTGCTGAAATTAAAGACATGTACTCCCGTGCCAAGCTACCACTGTCTTCCGATGTTTCCAGAAATACGGGGTATATAAGAAGTAGCCATTCCTAGTTGTCTGAGAAAGCGCCAGATTGATTTCCAGAGTGGTTGTACCAGTTTACATTCCCACCAGCAGTGGAGAAGGGTTCCCCTTTCTCCACAACCTCTCCAGCATGTGTTGTCCCTTGAGATTTTCATCTTGGCCATTCTGATGGGTGTAAGGTGAAATCTCAGGGTTGTTTTGATTTGCATTTCCCTAATGGCTAATGAGGTTGAGCATTTCTTTAAGTGCTTCTCTGCCATTCGATATTCCTCTGCTGAGCCTGATGGCCAACTGATGGGCAGAGTGAATGGAATTTTATGTAAGAAGTGGGAAATAGTAAGAGCTGGAGGGAACGGGAACTCCACAAGCAGAGCAACAGAACAAGATAATTTGAACACAGGGAACTTCCCAGAGACTCATACTCCAACCAAGGACTATTTGTGGAGATGACCTGGAACCCCTGCACAGGTGTAGCCCATGGCAGTTCAGTGTCCAAGTGGGTTCCATAGTAATGGGAAGAGGGACTGCCTCTGACATAATCTGATTGGCCTGCTCGTTGATCACTTCCCCCTGAGGGGGGAGCAGCCTTACCAGGCCACAGCAGAGGACAATGCAGCCACTTTTGATGAGAACTGATAGACTAAGATCAGAAAGAAGGAGAGGAGGACCTCCCCTATCAGTGGACTTGGGGAGTGGCATGCATGCAGAAAGGGGAGGGAGGGTGGGATCGGCAGGGGAGGAGGGAGGGGCTCATGGGGGGATACAAAATGAATAAAGTGTAATTAATAAAAAAAAATAAAAGATTAAAAAAAAAAAGAAGTAGCCAGTTACGTATTTGCTATCTTTTTTCACTTTTGCAAGAACACAAATTAAACAAAAAGAGGCCATGAACTTGAGAGGGAGTTTGAGGGTGTCAACATAGGAAGGGTTGCAGGGAGGAGTGGGAGAAATGATATATTTTAGTTAATCTTTTTAAAAATGACAAAAGGTAGTTTATTATATATTCTGTTCTTTACGTGGATTTTCCTATTTATTTTGTTGTAATTTCTATTTATATTTAGATAAATGTTCACATCACTACACAATGAGCGCCTCCCTTTTAACATGTATATAGTATGCAAATGAACAGATATACCGCAAGTGAGTAGATAAAGTCCACTGTTTCCAGATATTTATTTATAGTGTTTTCCTATGACAGGGCTGTGGGAAACATGTTCTTAAAATATGGGATGTAGAAACAAAAATGTAGCAAGTCAAAAAGGGACAGCCACACTAAAGAGATGGGAGTTTTGATTGCAGAGAAAGGAAGTAGGAAAAAAAAGCAAATGGGTAAGGTCTCAAATGCATCAGGTAGCATCAAAAGCCTAGCTAGATGGCAGATTATTTCTGTGCCATATCTAGAAGATACCACATAGAAATCTCAGGCCAACTATGCTAAGATCACCTCAGCTAGTAAGTTACCCAGAAAGGAAGTGCCTTTTGATTCCAAGTCTACATTCTTTATAGAAAATCAAAGGTCCCTGCTTTTGATTTTAAATGAATGTAAAATATCCAAATTAGTAATAAGCTTATAGTCATCACTTACATTATCACACGTTCACACAAGAGAGGTTAGTGGCAATTCAGGGTCTACTTCTTAATTAAGGGGGTGTCTTGGTGTGCATTACACTGAAAAACGTTAAAGTACTTGGCTATGAAATGTTCATGCTGTCTTCTTTATCTATTTAAAAAAAGAAAAGGTGGCTTCCCAACTAAGAGTTATAATGGGAGCAACCTGAGCAGGGCACAAGCCTTCTGGATAATGAGACTGGGGACATATCACTGATGCATATCACCAAGAAAGTGTACAGCTCTGAGTCACAGGTCTGACCTTAAAACTGCATGCTGGGAAAACAAAGTAACAGCCTGTTCATTATGTTAAGTCTGTCATGGGATCTTCAATTATATCTACATCAGAAATTTTCAAATGAGCCTATAATTGTTCCTACTTCAAACTCTTGACACCTAGAGGCTCAAAGTTTGATCATTTGCATTTCCTTTTTTAAAGGTCACAGAAGTAACCAAAAGAAGGAATGAAAGGTTCTTGACAATTTGTCACTGATTAACCCATTTCTACAGATAACACAAGAAAAGAAAATGTCACCAGCCCCATTACCCCAATTTCACAGTGAACGTTTTCAAAAAATTAACTGTGCATTGCAAGAGGATTGATGTTTATAAATCAGTGTAACCTAAGTAGAATTTTTTTAACCAAACACCTTCCTCTTAAGGCTCTGGAATATATGAGAAAGAAGAGGTGGAAAGATTGTGGTGGGTGATTCTGAGGGAACTGTTTTAAAAGTGCATACCCTTGCTATTTTTGCTAGAGGTTAGTGTGGAGTGTTGCAGCAAACTGGGATTACAGAAAGATTAAATTACTCTTATTTTCCTTCAAACTATCTCCCCATTTAACGTCACAGACACACACTTAAGTTTATATAAATTACCATATCGGATTACCTTATTGGATTAGGAACTGTACAAAAAAGATATGAATTCAGGAATGTAAAATAGGATATTTAATTTTCAAAATCTGAACAAGTTCAAAAATCAGTTAATCAAGGAATGATGGTATACACCTATAATCCTAGTACTTGGGAGGCAGAGGCAGGAATATTACCACAATTTCAAGGACAGCCTTGTCTACACACCAAGTAACAGGCAAACTTAGACAACTTCCAAAGACTGTCTCAAAAACCAAAAACCTCAATTAAAATTTTGGCACAATTAGATTGAGATATCAGTATTGAAGTTAAATTCACTTTCAGTTTTTCTTTAACAAGATTAAAAGTAATGAGCATTTTTTTTCTGGCTTTAGTGTACTGTACCTAGAGGGTGGACACCAGTCTTGGAATAAATTTCTCCACAAATGTGATAGTTGCGTTATTCAGTTGTTTACCAGAAAACTAATTTGCATTCTTCATCAATAAAATGAGGATATTAATAACTGTCCTGTTTTCCTTCTAGATTATTTTAGTGACTAGTATATGCCCAATATTGTTCATACCATATTGATACATTAGTAAATCAGGCTTTGTTCTGAGTAGATATTCTCATTTTTCATGTGGTTCACACGTATCCCATGGCATAAAACTTCGAGGCAGATCATTATGAAAAGACCAAGAATCTCTGTGATAAGAATCCTCTCTTTCAAGCTGGCCCAAACTTTCAAGTACATTGGATTTATAAAATAGTAATATAAGCTGTTCAATTTCACACACAGTTGAGCTATTTCAATCCCCTTGTACTTAGAAAGCATCTGAGTCTTCACAAGGCACAAGTAGCTGGAACAAATGTATAAAAGGCAAACTCACATAATTTTGGTTCTTTGCTTTGATGTACAAATCAAAAGCGTTCTCCTCTACATACTTGCATTGGGTATTTTTAGCTGCTTTAAGTAATTGACATGATTCATCATTCTTTACAAAGAAAAAAAACTTGAAAAGACTTCTACAAGTGAAGAAGTATAACTAAAGTCAGTTGTAAGACTTTTATTTGGTGGAAGAGGCAATAAAAAAAGGAACACTTCTGTTCTCTGTTGGTTAAGGGGCTAGGGCTTTAGCAACGACCTGAAGAAGTGATTAATCCCTCTGTAACACAGCCAAGACAGGGTTTATTTTCCTACTGTTATGATGGTAACTTAGAACACACAGAACAACAATATCAAATATCAATTCCCTTCAGAGCTGTAACTTTCTAAATGTAGTAATCAGTAACTAGTCCAGATTGTCATTAGGCACACAAACAGATGCTCACTACCGAGCAATCTGAACTTCTGTGCCACCTTCTATGTTAAATCCTTAAAGGCTAGTACATGTAAACCAGGTCCTCTTTTAATGGAACAGCATTACAGGTGTTACTGATGGACGAACCAAGACGTTAGATTAAGTAAGTAAGTTGCCTTAAGGGGATGAGGTCAAACTAAGAATAGAATCTCAAGTCCTGTCACTTCTTTTAAGCATAAATCCAGAAAACTTTCCACCTTCCCAATAGCCAAAGCCACATAGTATATAGACTCAAGTTTTAAATATTTTAAACATATGTCTTATAGGTAATATCATTAATCTCAACTCATTTATGGAAAATCACTTAAAGGTGGTACTGCAATATGAACTACAGAAGCATTCCTATACAAACTAACTTCTATTGGTAAGAATAAATATGATTTCAAAGCTTAATGAGCATTCCTAAATTCTATGAACCCTTCATACATTTGACCTATAACAGAAACTGGATATAGCTTAAAACTCAACACTTACACTATATATATCTATACATATATGTATGTATGTATGTGTATATATATATATATATGTATATATATATTAAATCAGTTTTATTGTGGGTGATTATGAAGCCATCACAGGACAAGTCAGTCACATTCTGAGATCAAAGACCAAGTCAGTGGGAGACCAATCAAAAACTTTGCAACCTGATAGTTTCTCTCAAGACCAAAGTGCACCATATCCCACCATGCCAATGAGGTTTTATAGGCAGGAAAGGGTCATGTGTCTGTAGGAAGCAGTTGGTCAAGTTTAGATAGCTCTTTATACATAATTCTTTCAGGTTCATTCTCTCCTGGCATAACAGAAGTCTATTCTCCAAGCCAAGCAACAGCAGCTGAAAACCAACATGGAAAGTGGAGGATTAGCTCCTACAGGAGCGGAGAAAACTGCTTAGAAATGCTTTTATGATCCTTTCTGCCCACTACTTCAAGAGTTCTCGTGAAGACTTCCAGAAGGAAACATGCCCAGTCAGACCCATGGGACCAAAAGATTTTTTGGATCCAATTTGGGGGACAGAGTGAAGGGACCTACACAGTTTTGGAAGAACAGAGGGAGAGCTTTCCACATAAAAAAGGACAAAAAACCCCACACTGGAACCTTTCATGTCTGTCCCTACATGCTCTGTTCAAACTGCAGTGAGTGTTGCTTTAATAATTCACACTTAACCCTTTTACTTTAAGACCAAGGCTTGGGACTGACTCCAGCACAGACCGATTTAGACTTCAGATAGCTGCTCTCCTGCTTTCCAAATGCAACACAGAACATGGGAAGGACCAACTGATGACAACAACGTTTTTAAGGATGCGCCCAACTATCTATAAGAAGTTACTTGGCTTCTAATTGGTGAAAACAAAATTTGTAAGTATGTCCTGATTTAATTAGAAGTCAGCAGAGTCTGGGTCACAGAAGGAGTTTAAGTTTTAAAACAAGCCGGTGGTTTCTTTTCCAACTCTATGCCAGAAGTCCAAAAATACTTATTACTTTTAAAAGTAAAGTTGAGCAATTTATTTTACATCTTTCATAGCATGCTATGCTAGTTTAGTCACATTAGTGCAGTGTTCAGAAAGCAAGACTTTGAGTTTATAAAATATATGAAGTGAACTACTGAAGAAACCTGCTAGCTTTGCATTGAAATGCATCCCCAAGTAAAAGACAGACTGGCCTGTGGAGACACACAATATAAACAATCAGAACAAAATGTTGTTACTGGCAGACTACAGATGAAAGCATACAGGTATCACTGAAAAAAAAAATCAACTTTGAAAATGTTCATAATCAAATGTCAGTAGAGATTTCTGGGAATATGGCTCTCAGGATGGTAAAGAACTTAACTCTCATGCAAATGATGCTGGGTTCAATTCCTAGCATGGCAAAAACCTGTGAGGGTTGGCACATACTTGTAAACCCAGCACTAGGCTGGGAAAGGCGGGAAGACCAGAAGTTCAAAACCATCCTTAACCCTTAACTGAATAGTAAAGTAAAAGCAAGACTATGTTATAAGACCTGTCTTTAAAAAAAAAAAAAAAAAGACGGGAAATAAAATTAGGATATGGAAAAAATGTGAAAACTCGAATTCAAGTCTACACAAGCAAACGGTGGCTTCCAAAAGTCTATGGGCAGAGAAAGTAATACCATCTGTAAAGGAGGGAAGCAGAGTAAGTACCACTGCCTCCAAATGAAAGGGCTTTGCCAAACTCATTTGAAGGTTTTACTGGCACAGTAAGAGGTTCCGTAAAACTCTCATACTGAGCAGCAATGTTACACACACATATTTTCAGACTTTTAGCAAAGTTTTAAAATCTATTCACAGTCTGTTCTAAAGATCATCCATCAGTACCTCCAACTTTTTAACTGTATATTCCCCTTTATGGCTGCTTCAAATTTAAAGTGTGTACTCATCCATTCCCAGATTCCTGAAGGCACAAGCAAAACCTAAATATAACAGACGGGTAAGTGCTCGCTGTAACTGGAAACTCAAATGTAACATCAGCTCTCAGAGGCCAATACCTTAACACCGATGGCTTTGGTGTAATGGCCTTACTGAAGACCTTTTGTCTTTACTCTCCCAACAGAAATGCTACCCTGACATTGATGGATGAGTGATAAGTGCTAGTCACAATTTTATTTTGGGTTGACATCAATAACCTTTACTTCTATCGGTGTTTCTTCAGGATGCTAAAATGTACTATAAAATATAGATGTGTCTTTTGTAAGTTTTTAAAGATAACATAATAAAAAAAAAACTTAACTGTAAGTAAAATATTGCTTCAACCTCTGAAACACTTCTGTAAATTCCAGAGTTCTATGAACTATAACGTAAACAAACAAACAAAATCAGACTAAAATTACTTTTTTGGACTCTTAATACTTATTAAATCTATGGAGGTTAGACTTCATAGGAAAAAGTGACACCACACTGTTAAACGACTGCCTAATTGTGACTTCTCACCTCAACATCTAATGCCACCGTGTACCTAAGACTAACATTTTGTGTTACTTTCCTCCATCCCAACTGACTGGTATCAATCACACGAAAAGAACCCCGAAATATATTTCCTAGGCCAACCTTCCTAGACTCAAAAGTACAAATAATGTGATCATGAAACATGGTGGGAAAGGGAATAGTATATGTGTCTGTATACTTGCTGGTAGAAATAGAATCCCTAGACTCTGAAAATTGAGCATATTTTATGCTCAAGTTAGCACTAGCCACCACCAAACTAAATGTTAACACCTCAGCCAAGTCTGGTAATACATTAAAAATGTCAAAACTGAAGCCATGGAATTAAATATATGCCAGATTGTTTAGGGTTAAATCATCTAAAAATTAAAACAGATGACATGATAAGCCAAATATAGGAGAAATTATTTAATTACAGGATCCAGGGGATGTGAATGAGTGTTCACTGTCAGAATTCTCTGAAAAACCTAATAAAGTAGATGGGGTGGTGCTATGTTATGAGTTAAAGCGGACTGTTCCATGCAAGAGAAATTGAACGTGGCTACTGAAGAAACATGGAGTGAAACCAAAGAAACTGAGGTTCTTTCTGTGTGATACCAGTTAACATTAGTAGGCAAATAATGCCTTTCATTCAATTCATTTTATCCCTAGTGGATGTTTACCAAGCCTCTGGCACTGGATAATAATCAATGCAGAGAAACTAAAGAACTGCTAGGATTGTTGCTCCCTGGGAACTTTGTTTCCTATGGAAAAGTGAATACAATTTAACATGGTAAATCTCAATAAAATTCTTTACTCTTTATTATTTACATAGTTCCAGTGAAAAAAACAGGAAACGCTCAGGAGGGGGCCACAAGTCAGGCCGAGAACCTGTGTAGTTTATAAAGACTAACACAGTACAGAACACAGGGCTGGGACTATTCAATGGGTTTAAAAATACTGGAGTGCAGAGGAATTTTGATTAAGAACATGGCTGCTTTGGCAAGAGATCACATTCAAAGATCTTTTAGGTCTGTATGATTTGGCTGGAATACAAACACGACTTTATTCCAGGAGACAGAGGCAAGCAGATCTGAGTTCAAGGGCAGCCTGGTATAGAGCAAGTTTCAGGTAAAAATAAATAAATAAATAAATAAATTTAAAAAGCCTTAGGTCCAGGTGTGGTGGTACATGCTTTTAATCCCAAACAATAAAGGTAAAGTTAGTTTTCAGAAGGAAGTACCCATGTTTGAAAGTGATGTCTAATTGAGTGGCAGAAAAAGTGACAAATCAGAGAAAGACTTGACAGAATAGGATATGGAGAGGAAGCTACTGAAGGGGCAATGCAGAGAGAGATGAGGCAATTTCACAGCGAGGTTAAATGAGAGAACAAGCTAGACACGGGTGAAGACAGAATGAGCCAGAGAATGAGAAGGAGGCGAAAGTTTAGAAAAGATTGCTGCAGTTAGTTTGAGGCCAAGCAGAACAATTCAGGAATCGCGAGAGAAGCGGGTTGAATAAGTTAGCTAGGAGAGGACTTTGAGCCAGAACAGCTAAGTTGAACCAGCCAGCAAGAGCTCAGAAAGAACTAGAAAGGGTGAGCTTATTCAGCAGTAAGTCTCAGTCGCTACAAAGATCCTAGGCCTAGGTTAGATTGTACGGAAGCTAGGAGCTTCCAGTACTTGGTCCAGGTTGGCAGACAGAGGCAATATGATTCCAAGACAACTGAAGCAGGTGAATAAAAGTTACTTTTATACTGGAACATTTTATACCATCTCCCGATTCAAACCTGTAACATGAGCTAATGCAAAAGGTGGAATGCATCATCTCTCTTAGTCTGCAACTGAATCATTAAAAGGAGCAATGGAAATTATTGCGTGGGTGGGGGCGGCTGGAGAGATGGCTCGGCAGTTAAAAGCACTGGATGTTTTTGCCCAAGACCTGAATGAAATTCCCAGCACCACATGGCAGCTCACAACTGCCTGGAACTCCAGTTTCAAGGAATCTGATGCCCTTTTCTGTCCTCTGTGGGCACAAGTACATGGACATACATTCAGGCAAAATGGCACAAACAAGAGTAGCCATCACACCTATACACAAAAAATTAAATAAATTTTAAAAGACAAACTAGGTTATGAATCTCCAAGCCAGTATACACTAACGATTGTTTATGTAAATGCTCACTATCACAAATGCGCACATTCACAAAATCTCTACTAATTTTAGGAAAGAAGCACATTCAATATCTTCAGTGAAGTGTTTTTCAGAGTCTTGAATAATGTATAGAAATAGTCATATGATACAAACAACTCTCATGGTTTGAGAGACGCCCACAAACTCAATGAAGACGGCACATTAACACCGAGGAACTTATGTACCATAGCTTTTCTTTTCAGGTATAAGAAACTACTTATCCAATAGCTGGCAATCCTCAGTGAGAGATGGTCTATAATATGTGAAAATTATCTGGCTGACAGGACAAGAGAATGTGGCTACTCTTCTAAAGGCATTGTACATAGTTCATCCACTCCTCTTTATATTGGTTTCATTATTAGTGCTGTTTTAAGCAGAGCTGAAATATTACCAATGAAATAAGTAATGAAACACATAAATTGTAACGATTGTCATCATATTACACTGGACTTTCAACATGTGACATAAAGTTGATAGGATAATAATGATAATGATGATGGCAGAAGTATTGTTTGTTCATTTTTAGTGTTACTTAGAGCTTCTGGCCATAATCTGTAAGTTCCCTAAAAGCTTTGACCTCAGATATTCTTATGATGGCCAGAACAAAACTTATTAGATGGACCTATGAACTTATGAACTTGACCTAATACATTTCTTAAGTCCATAGTTGGTTTTAAGATATGTGAGTCAATGTTTCCAATCCAGAAACTACAGAGTACCCAACATGCATCTCACAAGTGTGGATCTTTCACAAGTGAGCATCTGTTGCTGCTTCTCAAGTCTTTGACATATTAATAGAAGAAGTGATGATAGACAAGCTCTGAAAACAAACTCCATGTCTATGGAGAAACTATGACAACTCACATAAGGTTTTTGTTTTTACCAATTCATACTGGACCTGAGTTGAACTTGCTGATAGATCTGAACTCAAATATTTTCTGGTTGCAGAATGAGGTCAGAAGGACACAGGCTGCTTCCCTTGCCACAGCCTTTGTTGCAAAGTTTATTAATCATTTTGTGATTCCTCTGTTTGGGTGTTAAAGGAAATTCACATGTGAGACTGTTCTTAGAGAAGGTGAAAGGACTTACAGACATTTTTCATTAGCAGACTAGCACACAATGCATTAGACTTAAGGACAGTAATGCACTCTCCCTTCATTTTGGATAAATTATTACATTTCCTGAAACTGGGATGTCTCTGTAAATGTTCTGTAACCATACAAAAGAGACTGAAAAGTACTATATGAGCATTTAAAGTAACTGAGGTCCAACATGGCTTGACTCTAGCTTCCTCAGACAGATACTTTGTCCTTATGCATGTGAGTTGGGTGCACATGAAATGCTAGATTTGAATGTCAGTATCCAAAGCTATGGGAATTCTGGTCTATCTAAGCCTTTCTTATAGATTTCTATGGTGCCGTTTACCACATTTAAACTCTGAGATATAGTATGAACATTTGTGGCCATAAAAGTTTATAATTATATAATGGATAAGATATAGTTTTTTAAAAAATATTGTGTATAATCAATGTTCCCTTTGACTTAATAATAGTTAAGTCAATAAGCTTACAATAAGCTCTCTTACAATGTGTTCACAAAGATAGTTTGTTCACAATGATTAAACTTCATGACTTTACTTCACCAAAAAGAAAATTATTCTTTGGACACCAGTAAAGCTCCATACATATGTGTGTTATTAAGTGTGATGTGTATTCTGACTGAAGCCTTTAAAATGAAAGATTCTGGGAGCTAGAGAGATTCTAGAGAGTAAAAGCATTGGCTGATCTCAAGGACCTGAGCTCAGTTCCCAGCATCCACACAGCAACTCACATCCTATAACTCCAGTTCCAGGGGATCTGATTCTCTTTTCTGGTATCTGAGAGCACTGAGAAAACACATGGTACACACACACACACACACACACACACACACACACAGACACACACACACGCCAAACACCACACGAGGAGGGGGCAGAAACTCATCCACATAAAACATTTTTTAAATAAAATTTTTAAGTTGAAAAAGCTCTACAGATACCACCTTTGAGGGTCTTATTAGGATGCTTTCTGTACATCAAGTATATTTCTTTCCTCAAGTGAAAATGAATTCGTTTTCAGTAAAAAGCTGGGAAAAGTTAAGAGATGTTACAGAAGGTCAAAATTAAGTCCATTAAATCCCAGACTTAGATTTAGTTGCCATGGAGACAAGGGAGATAAATAAACCAGTAACCTTAACAAATGTGCTGCACCTTTGCCAGACATACCTCTGACTTACCATTATTTTTACCTAAGTATCTTTTAGTCCAAACATAACGAACTGCGAAGACTCCAAAACCAAACAGAACCAGACCCAAAAGAAATATGAATTGCTTATTCAAGCAAAGGGCAAACAAGAGAGTCAAGACCTAACCCCCCCCACACACACACACAGCAATGTGCTCTCCATTCCCCTTGAAAATGATTGCAACATGAAGCTCTAGAGGCAATGACATATGGGGAAAATATGTGATGCCAATGCCAGAGGAAAGCATGTCAAAAAAGAAAAACAGACATAAAGTAACTGACCTAATTAAAAGGAAAACAAGTACATCTGACAAAGAACACACACTAAGGGAAGGGGGACTGGGATGAAGACCATTGACTTTAGAGTAACTTTTGTAGGCTTCTGCAAAGGAGTAGAGATGATGGCTAGGACACTGCCCTCCGGTGAGAATATAACTAAGATCCTTCTCCAGGGTACCCTGGACCTTTAGATTTGAAGAATCAGCTTACATCAATAAGATGCTCCAAAACAAAATATGTGTTCTTTGTCATGGGGGTCACAAAGAACACAGAAGAAGAAAGAGAAACAGGAATTCGAGCTGACGGTACAAAATAAACAATACCTGTACCATTGGAAATGCAAGTTTAAGCTCTGACCAGTACCAAAAGGGCATTATAGTTTACGATTATTTACTTGATGAACAGGGATAGCCTCCCTGTAATAGTTTGTTTCAGATAGTTACCAACTTTGTGATAAATAGGAATATTCTGTGATGTGTAGTTAAAGTAGGAAAAAGCACAAGATTCTTAACCTTTGAGTACAAACTTATGGTAAAGTGAACAAGTACCATGAAACCTCAAATAAAGTGGTACTTACATTTGTCCATGTGCCTTCCAGGTCTTGTCCATACATCCGTATCACCTTGCATGGCTATACCCACAACATACATACACCCTAGTACGTTTTTGCTACCTGTATTCTTTTATATTAATAAACAAACATCAAACAAATTCTTAACAAATTCATGGCATTCTACTAAAGATCCATAAAAATTTACTTAATCAGAAGTATTTGTTGAGCCTTGTACCTACAATCTCAGCTACTTGAGAGAATACACCAAGAGGATCACAAGTTCAAGACCTTCCTGGGCAACAGAGTGAGCTCCTAGACCAGTGAGGGCAATTTGTTCGGACTGTCTCATAATAAAAAAGTAAAAAGAGGGCTGGGAATGTCACTCAGTTGTAGAGTGCTTGCATGAGGCCCTACATTCAATTACTAACATTGAAGAAGATAGTACTTGTTGAATAAAGGAGGCATTTTTATAATGCTAGACACTATCTTTACAAGTAACACTGTAGCAAAGTCCTAAACTATAGATCATTTTTTTTTCTCCTTTTCTTGGGACAATTTCTTAGGAAATATTTTCCCAATCAGGATTACAAGATTCAAGGGGACTAATATGTGACCTCTGCCGTATACCGCCACAATCTACAAGCTAATTTATGTCACTCAAAGAAGGTAGCCATCTTAGCATTGGATTTTCATGTTTTTTTGCTGTTGTTTTAAGAGTTGGTTAATTTTTCAATTGTTCCTCTTTAAATATCACCAATGCAAACTGTGTTTTTATTCATCTGTTCACTTTGTGATAGAATGTGAATGTTTTACTCACCTACCTCTTCAAGACTTGGTTCAGCCAGTAGATCTGTAGCATTTGCCTCATGTCAGGGCCTATACATAGCTCCTTATAACCTGCATGATTTCTGTACACAATGTCAAAATTATCTTTTTATATGTGCAGCAAATTTCCTGAGCATGATTTGCTTTTTCTTCTAATTAAACTTTTCACAGTAGAGTTGGAGATGTATGAATCTGTTGATCTATCTTCTGACTTTTATAGCTGGTTATAGTTTACATGGTTACTTCACAACTAGGGATTTGATAATGAGCTTATTTTCTACGGTCTCACGATTGGTATTCTCAGAGCCATATAAATATGTTCTCCAATAATTAAATTTAAATTCCTTGTCCATGATTCATAATTCTTATGCTCTAATATAAATAATATTTTAACTAGAAACATATAATTCAGAATAAAAACTTAAACAAGTTTTCTTTATCCTCCACATATGGTATGTTTTATTGAAACTAGTCATGTTTTTAAGCTTTGTTGCAATCAGAAGAGCACTCAGGTGTAGCTGAGAAAGACTGACCCAAGTTCATTGTACGAAGATACTGCTCAGTCGCTCTCAAGCCAAAGAAAAACAACGGATCTAAATGAGGCTTTTTCTCTTTGGGTTGCTTTAGAGTAAAGCCCTCTTGTCACTTGGAACAGCAGAGGCCAGACAAGCAGCAGTGTGACAAGCAGGCTCTCCAGGCCTGCTCCAGACCCCTGCATCACAATGTGCATGTTCAAGTTTGAGATGCATGAGGGCCCACAGGGATTTTCATGAATAAGATTAAAAAAAAAAAAAAACACTCATGTGTCTCGATGCTCCTTTCTTAATCAGGTATCATCCCCTGTTAGGGTTTACTTGCCATGTTAAAATGAATCTTAGATACCTCCTTAAAATGAACACAGCTCAGCCCAGAAAAAACAAGCAAATTGATCTGCAGCAAAGGATAACATCAACTTTGCAGCCACAATTTTATTTTGAACTGACATTGAAAAGCTAAGTGCCTATGTGAGTACAGTGTCCTAGTAATGGCAACAAGCTCCCACACTTTGCATCAAGAACACTGCAAAAAGGGCTGGCGGCTGTGGCAAGCCCAACAGCCTGTGCTCTCTCCAAAAGAATAGCAGCAATTTGGCTGTAGCCTATTGTAGCCAAATGGGAACAGAAGCTTTATGGTGCCAAATCTCCTGATATTTCAAGAGATGGAAAATGTGGATGTTTAAGTGTGTGAAATATCTTGTTGTTTTTTTTTTTTTTTTTCAAGGCTGGCAACTCACTAGAATTTTAAAAGAACACCTCTGTGTGCCAGATTCAGCCTAACAGTTTGAGACCGTAGCTCTAGATTGAAGAGTTCTAAACCCTTTAAGCCTGTGTAAACCATCTGTGCTGATTTGTATGCTGATGACTTGGGTTCCAAGAAGAGAGATCACAACAGTATCAATGGCACACATCAAATCACTAGGACTACTGTCTTTGAAAATTTTGTTTGCTGAATATTAAAAAAAAAACTGCCAAATCAATAATGAAAATAACCATATGGCAGTTACACAAATATTTTCTAAATGTGAAATGTATCCAATCCATTAACAATATTATCACTTTTACAGGACAGATCAGAGTACTCATATTTAACCCAGCTCATGTCTCTGTTAACAATTATGTTGCGAGGGCTGGGAAGATAGCTCACTGGCTAAGAGTACTAGCTGCATTTCTAGGGGGCCCAGCTTTGATGAGCACCACAGGCAGCTCACAAGGACTGTAAATCCAGTTATAGGAAATCTAGCGCTCCCTTCTGGTCTCTGAAAGGACTGCACAGACATACGCAGGCCAAATATCCATCTTTTTTTTTTAAATTAACGAATTAGGTTGTGCTCAACTGTGTTTCAAATAATTTTGTAAACTGAAGGCATACAAATGGAATATCAATTCCTACAATTATAAACTTTGTGTAACATGAATGCTGTATAAAGCTTAAAAAAGGGACACATTGTTTTAAAAATTAAACCATCGTCCTGCAGAAATTGCAAACTCCATTTTCTTGAACTGTTTAATTAGCTCAAAAAAAAAAACTTTAAAAATAGGGTGTGAAATGCAGTTTCCATTTCTGTTCATTTAGGGGCATTTGGTTCTAGGCACAGCTGTATCTCCAACTAGTATCACTTCCTGCTTTCTTGTTCATACCTGCTTATTACAGAGGAAGCAGAAACTGCAGGCCCAAGGATCAGAGCAGAAGCAGGGCCTTAACAGTTTTCTCAGTATTATTAGCATGGTGATATTTCATAGAGTACTGCTCAGTCTCCTTACCTAGCAAAGAAAAAATAATCTAGGGCTGCTCTACATCTGAGGAAGAGCAGATCTAAAATGTTTGACTTTTGTCACAACAGGCCTGCCTAGGCACACAGTGGGGCTCAGTGGTTTAAAGGAAGAAATAACACAAGATTCAACAGCATAACCTCATGCATTTCTGCAATGATCCGGAAGAATTTAGAAGGTTAAAAAAAAAGAACTGAGCAGGTTTACCTAGGTAGAGAAGGTGCCAACACAGCAAACTTTTCATATATGAAACTGGAAATCTCAACAGGTACAGTACTTGCAAACAGCATGTTCCTCATAGAACTACAGAGACTAGGGGACAAGAGGAGGCAGTCATTTCTGCATTGTACTTGAAGTGGACTTCTCTTAGATGTCTCTCTTGTCAGTTTCAAAGATGGATGTCCCTTCTCTTCAAGGGAAGAAATACGGAAGCCTGGATTCCACAGAGCATAAATCAGCCACCAGCAAAAAAGGAAGCAGAGGATGTCTATCTAGCCAGTGTGTGTAGTAAATGAAAGGTTCAGGCACTGAGAGTACATGCACCAATATAGCATGGCTGCTTCTGAACTTGAAGGAGAACTAGAAAAAAAAAGTCCAGTTGGCTCAGGTTATTGTGACCCAGCAGAAACACTTTTTGGTGTTCCTTCCACCAGGTTTTACAGTGACCTGACTCCTTCCACCTAGGCTTGCTGCATTTGGTTGGCACTGACGTTCCCAGTCACAATGAAGAGTCCCCTTCCACTCAGTAGTGTTCTACCCATGCAGCTTTTCTGCTCCCTACTGTTCACACTGCAACATGAGGTGCTCCTTCTTGTCAAGGAGAAATCTGAGAGTTCAGCAGTGTTTGCCACTTTCACTGTTATGCTCCCAAACTCAAAGCAAATGAGGTTTTTGCTTGACGGGTATTCCCCAGAGAGCTAATATTTAGGGTAAGCAGTGGTATTGGTTGGTCCAATTAAAACAAACCTTCTTAAACTTCTCCAACAAATAAAGCTATTTGTACAGTGCCACAAATTGGAAAGATCAGCGTAAGAATCTGCAGCAATTAGCAACTCTTACCTCACACAGGATGTGTTCCAAAAGGGCTGGGCACAGCTAAGAACAGCTACCAGTTGCTTAAACTGGAGAAAAAAAATAGCAAAATTACCTATTTAGAAGAAAAGTCATAAATTTAAAACATTCTTTTCTTTTGAAAAGATAGATAGCAACACATTCTCCTTTGTATTTAAAACCCAAAGAGTAACAGACAACAGCCAAATGTCTGTTAATAATATAATGTTAGCCTGGGCAGTGGATCCGGCTCCTCCATTATCAGGCTACATTAGCTCCAACTCTCAGCATTGTTAGGGGAGTGAGCTCATGGCCTATTTCAGTTTTAAATTAACATTTGGCAATCGCTCTGGTAATCAAAACAAATGACTCAGTCATTTAGAATAGATTTATTAGTTGAATCTTTTTTCCCCCTTTCTCTTTTAACATCTTTAGAATATTTCTGCCACAGGAGGGCTCTGATCCAGCCAAAATGTAGAACACAAGTCACCAGAGGAATATTTAGGTGTTGCCATGGAGATGAGGTACCCTGTGACCGCTGAAGTTATCTCCCACCCACAACAGGATTAGAATGCAGGCTAGTTTGCAGGCTCTTATGTGAACGGTACCGGGGTACTAGAAATAAGATGTCTTCCAGCTGCTGCTATCCACCACACAAATACACAACAGTGTCCTCCCTGCACACAAGCAGCTGCCCCATGAGCCCTTACACAGCTCCATATTATACTTTACATCACTTCTAAAGGAAACCTTGGAAAAAGACAGTTCACCAAGAAGGACCTGTTTAGGTTTTGTTTACTTGAGAAACGATCTCACCATGTGATCGTTGTTACCTTCAAATTGAGGATTCCCCCTGCTTCCCACCTCCCCCTCTGTTGGCATCACAGGTATGTGTCACCACAATTAGCTGCCAACTGTTTTGTTCCCACACCCAAAACAGGCTGTCAGGAAGTTTCAATGGGAATAGGACAAAAACATAAAACAAAGATTGCAACCAGGCATGGGATCCCTCTTGTAACACCACAACCACTTCTGGCATGATCATCAAACAGGCAGCAAATACAGACTTAAATTTTTGTGTGTGCCAGGCAAGAGCTAGTGTAGTTAGTTCTATATGCTAATAGATTTATCTGTTCATGAGAATTGAATGATGACTGTCACATAGTTGGGGACAACTAGTCTGAAGTCCAAATGAACAAACTAAAAGAACAGGGTTCTTAAACCTGGGCTCATAGAGGCTCATAAAGACTCAACCCAACAACCAAGAAGCCTGTATGGAGCTGATCTTGGTCCTACACATATAAGTTATGGCTGTTGTATCTTAGTGTTCTTGTGAGACTCCTAACTGTGGGAGCAGGGGCTGTCTCTGACTTTTTTGCCTGCTTTTGGGACCCTTTTCCTCATACTGGGTTGTCTTATCCAGCTTTATTATGAGGTGCAACTTATGGCAACTTGATATACCATGTTTGGTTGATATCCACGGGAATTCAGCTATTTTCTGAAAAGAAATGAAGGAAGAATGGGTAAGAAAGGCAAAGGAGAGTAGGGGGAGGGAATGAGAGAGAGAAAGCAGGGGAAACTTCGATTGTAGTATAAAAAAAGAAAGGAAATAAATGTATTTATATTTAAAAAGCGATAAAATAAAAGAGAACAAAATATTTCAGAAATTAAAAATAAATACACAACAACTAAGAGGACAGGTTTTTTTTTGGCCAAATCAAAAGAAAGATCAATCTGTGTCAGTGATAAAGAGCTAACATTCAAAGAGAGCTGTGTAGAGGTGAACTCAGGACCATCTTTTGCTCTTCTTCCCACCTACACAAGAGGAAATATTCTCCAATTCTACAAAACCATTCAGTTATTTATTTCATATTACTTTTGTGTGTGTGTGTGTGTGCTAGAGGACCTTAGATATTTCATGATGGCAGACACAAAACCCTTTTCTTTCTTATTTCTAGGTAGGTTGAATGGCATACATATGTAAAAATCTCATCTCCCACCCACATTCCACTCATATGAAACTTGCTGTTCACAGAAGGTGCCACACCCTTTCATGCAGCTGGGAAAGAACATGACATGTCAGAGCAGATTTTTTTTTTCAAGACAGGGTTTCTCTGTGTAGCCTTGGCTGTCCTGGACACAGTTTGTAGACCAGGCTGTCCTTGAATTCACATCAGTCTAGGTGCTTCTGCCTCCCCAAGTGCTGGGTTACATGTGCCACTGTACCAGGCTGTCACAGCTATTTTACACATAGGCTGCTAGATTCAGACAGGGTGAGGTGAAACACTGGCTGTACCTTACATTAGCTGCCCAACCTTTCTGAACTTCCTAATAGCAAGGAACCCCACAAAGGCAAAGAATCAAATGCATATGATGTACATAGCAGTTACTCACAGAATATTAGATCACTTCTGACAGCAGACAAGCAGTTGAAGTGCTATCAACTTTGGTAACAATTTATTACACCTCCACAAATACTTGATAGCAAATGAATGCTTCTTTAGACTCAACCAAACTTTAATTTCAAACTTGAATGCCTCACACTCTAGCTTCAACATCTGATTTCATTTTCCCCTTCCAGAACTGACTATTCCCGGAGATAGATGCAATTTATATTGGGTTCTACTCAGAAGGAATCTGGTTCTCTACCTGAAGAGTCAGGTAGCTTCCCTCTTAAGATCTTGCCCTACAAAATGCCTTCTCTCTGCCTGCTTGCTACCTATACAACTTATTGCTGGGTAGGAAGGAGCTACCATCAGATGATACTGAAAAACTTCTATTAGTCAGACCAAGATACTGCCTACCCATTTCAGAAGTCCTTGTACCCAATGTTCTTTGACACCCTCCAGAGGGCAGAAGAGAGAAAGGTTCAGACTGAGGAGTCAAAGCTCAAACACTAAGGTCCAACTGAGCCCAAGGGAACTGTCTTCTATTCCACGATTCAAAAATTCCCAACAGTAACAAGGAGAATATTTTCAGTGAGACTTGAACTGCATTTGCATTATCATTCCACTTTCTTCTCTGTATTAGTGTGTTCCACTTAACATCATTTGGGATCATTAGGATGAAGATACAATAGGTATTGTCTCTGTGTACTTTTCAATATGTAGACTATAACTGTGGCTTCGATCAGACATAAAGCAGACTGTGTCAGCAATATTGTGCAAGGCAAAAAGTAAAAACAGAAGGATAGCCAAACACCAGGCAAATGTGATGACTGCAAAGTAATCTAAAACAAAACTGAAATACTTTAGGGTATACCCTTTCAAATAAATCATGTTAATTTTATCCTATTCTAAGAAATTAGAAATGTCATTTTGATTCTGGAAAGCAGACATGTCACTTTAGTGACCTTTAAGACATTTGAGGTTTAATGAAAGTTTTCTGGTCATAGACACTGATGACCCTATCATTACTTTCAGCCAAGCTTAAAGTGCCCCCAAGTTGCTCATCAATTGAGTGAATCATATAAAAAAAATAATAAAATGCAGAGACAATGGCTGTTTAAATGAACTTAAATAACCAGTCAAATCAATCAAAATGGATGATCTCACAGATTCATTGTTTCCTTTCAGATGCTTTGGAGGTGGTTGTCATGGCAACCATCCCTTAATCATGTTTTTCAGGATAATACCCTCTTCCACCTAAGAAATAAAAGAGGGGTGAACTCCAAATATCCCCATTTATTAGAAACATTTGTGATGGTAACCAGTAGGCTTCAACCTCTCATTCACCCTATTGTTACTTATTTCCCGTACTTGTATTAATTTAGGAGTCTGAAACACTGGCATATGTGCCATTCAAAACATACTTTCAATGTTGCCATAAAATACAATAATAAATATAGCTGAAATGTCTGCTGGCTCCTTTCCTCTAGAAGAACTGAAAATAATTTATTCAGAATGGTTCAGATAAGAGATGCCTTATTTTAATAATTTCTACATAAGACTTGCAACATAACCAGTTACTCAGTAACATTAATAAGCAAAAAAATTAAATGTTTATTTATTATGTATAAAATGTTCTGCCTGCATGTATGCATACACCCAAGAGGACACCAGATCTCACTATAGATGGTTACAAGCCACCATGTGTTTGCTGGGAATTGAACTCAGGACCTTTGGAGGAGCAGACCATGCTTTTAACCACTAAGCCATCTCTCCAGGCCTGCAAAGAAAAAAACTTAAGTATATTTTTAGTTATATAAATGTAACACAGTCCAAGTTTTGTTATCTAGGTAAGATTAGGTATATGCTATATCTGGTAATATGCTCTTGTACTCTAGAAAAACATTTATTACATACAATTTTCTACATTTATTTATGCATTTATCCATGCCTTTAATCCCAGCTTTCAGGAGGCAGAGGCAAGTGGGTCTCTAAGTTTGAGGCCAGCCTGGTCTACAAAGTGAGCCCAAGATAGCCAAGACTACACAGAGAAACCCTGTCTAGAAAACTCATGCCCCTCCCCCACATAACACAGAAATGTGCACACCATCATTGTGGATGGCCATGCTCATCTCCTCTGTATTGTCCCAATTCTACTATACATTCACATTTGTTTTAGTTTGGGAGTGTGAGGAGGTACACTGATACATGAAGTTGATACTTGGTACCTTCCTTAGTCACTCTCTGCTTTGATGTTTTGAGACAGAGTCTCAATGAACTCAGAGCTCACCAACTGGCTAGAGTAGGTAGTCAGTGAGTCAGGGATCCTTCTGTCTCCATTCTCCCTAGCACTGGTATTGCAGACTGTAGCCCTGCCTAGATTTTTTACATGGGTTCTAGAGATCCGAACTTGGGTCAACATGCTCATGTGGCAAACATTATACACTGAACTATCTCCTCAAGCCTTCCACATTTAAGTACTCATAATAGTCTTCACTATTTAAGGGAAAGTGTCACCACTATTCAGTTTTGGGAAAGCTCGACTTTCTTTTTTAAAGGCATTTGCTGAATGTGCTACACATTTAAATTCACATTCAGTACAGATTTTTCTGCAGATTTAATTTTATTCATTCAAAAACTAAAAAGTGCAGATTTCCCAAAGTTAGAACAATGAGCCATTTTTACACTTTGTATTGGGATAAATGTGAACCTGTTTTAATAGTTTTCAAAGCAGTTAATAAGATGTCTTTCCTCTAAACCAGCAAAACTTGGAAGAGTAAAAAGTACTCCTTGGAATTCTTCATTTCAAGACTAAAGATTGAGGAGCTCTTTCCACAGCCATGGTTTCATGCAAGTTTCAGGGACCTCTGGCCAAGAGAGAATAAGAAAATATATTTGTCCATTTTTATCATGTTAAAATGTTAGTAATATTTACAAACTACAAGAGCCATTAAAATAGAAGATAGAGAACTAGACCTATTAGGCACTAGGAAAAAAATGCATACAACAGAACAAGTCAAATGGCGAAATCCAGCAAGAAAAATGGAGTGACAAATATCTGCTAAAGTCAAAAGTTAAAACCTTGACGTTCTTGTCCTTTGCCCTAATGTTCAATGATATTTTTGTTGTGTTTTAAAAATAAGAAGATTGATGTTCTTTCAATGACCACTACAGTGGCTCCCAAATAAAACAAATGATAAAACAAAAATTCACTTAATTGACTGAGAGGCTTGAATTAGTCATTGCCAAGTTTACAACTTTCCCACAACTACAAGCATTCTTTCATTTAAACAAACAAACAAAAAAATAGCACCTTTCCACTCTAATACTCTTTGGGTAGCTTTTTAGACATATATAATTTCTATTTACATAACTCTCTGCAGACCACTCCCCAAATTAGGGCTAAACGAAAGCCATAAAGGACAGAAGACTGTATAGCACACATGTGACATTTCTGACAGCTGCACTAGAGCACTGGGTCCTTCTGGATGCATGAGAGCAACTCCTACACCACAGTCCCTTCCCATGACCACCGCTACATCCTACCTATTCTTCGTAAAACAATAGTTCAGACATTTTCTTATCATTTCCACTATCCCAGCTCTATCTGTTTAACTGCAGACTGATTACATCACCAGACTTTTAACCTTTTTTTAAAAAAAAATATGTGACTATGTGTTTTGCCTGCATGTGTGCCTCTGAACCACCTGTGTACCTGGTGCCACAGACACTAGGATAGTATCCCCAGGAGCCAGAGTTAGAGATGGTTGTGAGACCCCATGTGGGTGCTGAAAATTAAACCCAGGTTCTGCAAGAGCACCTAATGATCTTAACCACTGAGCTATTTCTCTAGGTCCTCATCAGACTTTTAAATGTTAGGCATAATCTCTTTTTCATGTAGCTGTCAGAATAATCTTTCCAATTTTCTTCACGTAGCTGTCAGAATAATCTTTCCAATTTTCTATCACCTTAAATGTTTTCTCTAAAAGGAAAGCCTCCTTCCGCCAAGGTCTTTACAAGTCCTTTCTTGGGGTGTCTAGCTCAGCTTCCACAGCCCTGGTTTTGGTGACCCAACCTCATCACCTCTAGAGTTCTACACCAATTAGGAACCACAGATACTACCCTCTCAACCAATGACTCTCAAGAACGTCTGCATTTGGGGAGCCAGTGAGCTAGGGATATATGGGTCCTGCTATATAGTTTGAATGTGCCCCCTCCAAAAGCCAGGTGTTGAAACTTAATGGCCACCATGACATTTATTTCTAGCTGGACCCTTTAAGGGATCCAAGCACAGAGACTCACTCCTCCCTCTTGCATGAAATTAAGGATCATATAAAAGGGTTCCACTGCAGTGCTGAGCCCTCTAGCCTTTCTGCCTTCCCCTTCATGGGGTGCCTTTGCCAGTGCTCTAAATGCGCCACGACCTTCCTTTCCTCCATTTCCTCTATCAGCTCTCCTGACCTTCCTTGGTGCAAGACTGTGAGTATTCCCATATTCTCCGAAGTTCATTTTTAAGGTAAGCAAGAAGACAGTATTAATAGGTAAGTAAGGCCTTGAGTTGACTTAATCAAAGATGAAACTCTGGTGAGTCAGATTAGGTTCCTTTACAAAAGGGCTGACAAGAGTTCATATCTACACTTTCCGCTTTTCTTCATGTGACAATAAAATTATCCCTTCATTCTGGAGGGTGCAGCATCAAGGTGTCATGTTGTGAGTGGTAAGCACTACTCACCAGACAAGGAATCTGTTGCCATCTTCATTATGGAGAGTATTCAGCCTCCAAAATGGTGAGAAATAAACTTCTGCTTTTTTTTAAGTCTCCCAGTCTTAGATATTCTGTTAGAGCAATACAGAACAACACAGTGCCCTATTCCCAACAAAGTTACCTAAGATGAATCAATCTTATATGTAGCCAAAGCAGAAACTCACTGCCTCAAGTTCGTATAGCTCATAGTAGTCACAGTTTGGTGGATATCAGAATTACCTGATGGGGACCCTTGTTCTAACAAAGGCAGTGAAGCCCCATCATTAGCACTTCTAATTCAGCCAGATTGGGTAGAGCTCATGAACTTTAATTTCTAACAAGATTCTAGGACATAGATGGTAAAGCTCTATGCTCTGTGTCCAAGGATCTCACATGGAGAAGCACTGGTGTGTAGTTATAGTGAGTATAATAAGATATAAACACATGCCATACAACAAATGGTAATTATTATACAGAAAGGTTAAATAGCCCTTCTCTGAAATCTTCTTTTTTAAGATACTGTCTGCCTATGTAGCTTTGTCTGTCCTGGAACTCACTAGGTAGACTAGAGGTAGATCTGCCAACCTGTGCCTCTCAAGTGCTGGGGTAAAAAAGCATGTGCCACCATGCTCAGCCCCTTCCCTGAAATCTTAAAACTACTGTTATTTCAGATTAGGTTTCCCCCAGATTTTGAAATATTTGTGTGGACTTTATCCTTAAGAATCCTTAATCTGAAATCTGAAATGCCCCAATACCAGAGCAGTTAGGGATATTTAATCTTGTACATCTCGTTTAGACAAAAGAGAATGTAGCATCCTCTGAAGTATCCAGAAAATTGGTTTGTTTGTTTTTTGTTTTTTGTTTTTTTTAAACTGAAACCTCAGTGGAAGAATTATTTTCCCAGAAAATAAAATGGTCTTCTGGGTAAGGTTCCAAATTCCTCACCCCCTGCTCCACCCAGTTCAATACTCTTTCTACCACATCCTTGCTGCATTGCTAACAGCATCTTCAATTATAATGAACACTCCTTGCCTGGAGATATTGATTTTACTGGTCTCCCTAGCATGCAGCACACCCTTGTGTATGTGCCTGAGAGTAAGCACTGACTAAGCATTTGTTGGTTTCCCTTTATGATGCACTCAGCCCCATTCTTGTCAGAAGCTGGGATCATCAAGTTGCATACTGGCCAGCAGACAGCTCTACTGCAGTCAAGTAGCCACAGAGTAAATCCTTCATATCCACATGTGTGCTGCCACTGCCTGCTATAGGAACAATGACAAACAGATAAAGAAAATGTGTGGGGGTCTGAAATACGGCAGAGGTAACTAAGTTTACAAGGTGTCAAAATTTCTGCTTTCGAATTCCCTGTCAGAAAACCTTTACAAAGTGCCCACCATTTAATTCTGAAGAAGGTATTACAGCAATAAAGTCCTGAGTGTTAGAAAATTATATATAGTGAGTGCACGGGTAGTTTTGGCATACCAGCTAAGCTTTTTGTCATGCAGGAGGTCTCCTTGCGAAACCTTAACCACACTAAGGATAACCACATCAAAATAACCACACCAAGGATAAAGATAAAATAAAGGGAAGGGGAGGCTGAGAGCTGCCAAAACATGGCAAGAAGCAAGTGAGGAAACATCGAGGGTACAAGAAGATCCTGTCACATACCTACTCTGTGACCAATGCCATTATCTTTCCTAGCCATTACAAGTAAAGCAGACCCTCCACATCCACAGGTTACACATACACAGACTAAACCAACTTTGCATGGAAAATGATCTTAATAGACTACTGTATGCATGTGTAGTATGTAAATTTTCTCTTGCAATTACCCCAGTGTGACAATAGTTACAGAGCACCTTTATTACCTTAGGTTTTGTGAAGAACATAGTTTAAAATATACAGAAGAACACTCACAGTTCATATGCATGTACACACTCCACTTTTAATTATATTAAGAGACTTGGGTACTGCAGACTCTTGCATTCTAGGAGTAGGGTCTTGGAACTGAACTTTCAACACCTTGCATTGGTGTGGTACATTTGCTACAACTCATGGGCCAATAATAATACATTATTATGAGTTAAGTGTCTTCTCTGTAAGGTGCTTTGTGCCATGCAAAAAGCTTTGTAGGCTTTGACAAGTGTTGAGGGGGAGTTAATATCTTTTCAGTACACTCTGAAGAACACTAAATACATATATAACTCAAGAGTATTTAACTGTTTAAGCATTTTTAAAGGAAGCATCACCAGGATATTATAAAATCTTTCTTTAGTTTTACTGATTCATTGTTCGAAGACTGTTGTGATGCAGCCCAGGAAATACATTGTTTTAGTTCTCTAAATACCAGCCATTCAGGCCTCTACAATGTGCAGTGTGGCTTCAGACTTGAAAGGAGTTTCAGTTTTATTGGATCACAACATGAAAAGGCGGAAACCCAGCTACGAAGATGCTAAGGTTCCTGTTGGCTGTCCACTCTCTCTGGAGACATTTATGAAGATGGCTTTTTTTAAGAGACAGAAGCAGCCGTGCAGAAGTAACATGAGGAGACGGGAAAGACACATCAAGAGAAAACCAGGAAGGAAGACAGAGAGGGCAGCCACAGGGCACAGCAGGAGTGGCAGGGAGTGGGTATAGACCAGGGTCACAACAATCAACACAGTGACAGCACAACACTTCCTGACTTTTTAATTTTTCTGACAGTAAGAAAGGGATGAATTGCAACTGACTACAGTAGCTCCTAACTTCCCCTAATAATTATTCACTTAATTCAATAATACAGATGAAATAAGACAACTAAATAAACCAAAAGCTAAAAATATATAAATAGAGTGTGAAATCTATGCACAGAGAGCCCCAAATCAGCTCCAAATCTATTGGAAGGCTCATGGGTTATTCCTATAAAATGACTTTGTATCTGTCTATGCGTACCTGAAGATATAGATGTGTCATTTCACATTTCAGGCAATGCCATGCTATATGTATTCCAATCCTGATTATAACTGTGTGTATCATCACACTCAGCTAGCTCTTTTAATAAAAAAAAAAAAAATAGGTGTTGGTGATCCAAACTCAGATCTTCATGCTTGTACAGCAAATATACCACTAACTAAGCTATCTCCCCAGCCCCCTTTCTATTTAGGTAGATAAGTACTTACCATTTTGTTTCAACTTCCTTCACTATTCAGTATAAGATTCTCTATGGTTATTAGCTATTACACTTATTAGTTATTAACAACAGGCTGTACTGCACATGCCATCTAGGTCTGTAAAAGTACATTCTGATGTTTGTATAATAACAAAAATCTCCTGACACATTTCTCAGAAAACATACCAATCATTTAGTAACAAAATTGTATATGAATAAACACCTTTTTTTTTTTTCATTTTTTGTTTGGGTCAAAATTTCAATTGTTTCTTTTCCTGGGTTTTTGTTTGTTTATGTTTGTTTGGCAGTGCTGGGGTTAAATTGGGAGCTCTGTGAATTTTTTAAAGCTTTTAAAGGAATCTTTTATTTTTTTTAATATGTGGATTACAGGAAACAAAACACAAGAATTCAAAAACTAAGTCACCTAGTCACAAGCAGCTCAGCTCGGTGTGTCCTTCTAGATCTTGTAAGTGTACATACATACACTTAGGTAATTGAGATTGCACAGGAACTACCATGCTTTCCCCACAGCATGAATATTCACCAACTAAAAACCCCACACTACATAAGTATTTTGATAACCAAGAGTACACCATAACATCTCAATCTGTCAGACAAAATTGTAATCCTGGCTTCCTTGGCTTTCTGAATTTAAGGCACGTGCCCTCCCACTAGCTACAGTCTCAACCCACTTCTCTTTAGGAGAAATATGTAAGAATATAGACTGCCCTTCTATTTAACAGAATTGCTTCTCTTTTGGCTGTAATTTTCCTTCAGTCCAAATATGTAAAGAAACTATTTGCTAAGTAGTTTTCTGAGGTAATCAAGAAAATGTTTCAGAAAAGCCACACCTAGAATTCCTCTGTAATATTACTTTGCTTTAAATACAGAGAACAAGATTACATCTTGGATATGAATGTGGGTTTTATATAGAGGAAGGCCCATGAACTCCTCCTAATGCTACTTTGGCAAGGGGTTCTCTCACAAAAGCATATACGTAGGTTTGAGGAGCCTAACTATAAGAGTAGTTTCATGAATATATGCATTTGTACAAGTCATCAAATTAGAGATTTTAAATGGCTACCATTTGCTACCTATAAATGAGGATCCTTAAAGTAGGCATTTTTTATCTACACATGCAGGTATAAACTTCCATCACCTCATTTTCATTTGGAGGCTTGATTTCTTGTCTTCTTTTCTAGATTTTTTTTTTTGAAACTATGTACCGGAAGCTGGCCTCCTGCCTCCACTTTCCCAGTGCTGGGATGACAGGTGTGAACCAACATACTTATCATAGGTTCTTCCCTTACTGTGAAGTATTTGATACACTGGAAAATCCCTTCTCAGTTCTCAAAGGGTGTAATTTCTTGTGGCAAAGAAAGAACTTGGTCTAGGATCTGAAACTACTCTGAACTCACAGTCCTTTGCAGGATACATTGTGTTTTATACGGGGGGGGGGAAGGAAAGAGGGAGAAAGGGGGAGAGGAAGAGAAAGAGTTGAAGAATAAGAATTCTGAGCATTCAAAATCATCAACTTTATAATTTATGTTTCTCTACCTATTTCCCTCCCCTCTCTCCTGTATATCAGTTTCTGGCAAGCCTGTAGAGAAATTCCCTCCAGTTCCCCAAGCCACACGAAAGTGAAGAAGATGACTGACTACATTTACAGGCAGATGCTAGAGATCAGCTCCACAAACAAGAATGGGGCAGAAAACTAGTCAACTCGACCTTCCTAACAAATCATACATCTCAAACTGAACAGGAGCCAACAGCCTTAACCTAAAGTGAATGACAAGATTTCCCAACTTTCAAGCACAGTTAGCTTTATTCTTCCTCATCAAAGCAATGCTCTCAACAAAACTTCTGTATTCACAGCTACCATCTCTTTGAGAAAGAAAATATAAATTTAAAGCTGGGCATGGTAGCTCATGTCTTTAATCCCAACACTCAGGAATGCAGAGGCAGGAGGATCTCTCTAAGTTTGAAGCCAGCCTGGTCTACAAAAGAGGCCCACAGCCAAGGCTACACAAAGAAATCCTGTCTCGAAACACACACACACACAAAACCATGTGACTCCAGGTTTAGCACCTTACGCCCAAGTTCCCAACAACAGAGAAGTTGAGGCAGAAGGACCTCTGTGAATCTAAAGCCAGCTTAGGCTTCACAGTGACACCCTGTCTCAAAACAAAAAATAAAAAATAAAAATTACAACTTCATGGATACTACAAATTCCTTTTATTAGAATGTCTCAGGAACTTAGAATACATATGCTGTATTTTATGTGGGCAAATAAAACATAACTTTGACAAACCTGTTACAAAGTGCAGGTCACTTGCTGATGATGCACCATATTCAAAGGCTTCATGAAAACACACCCCTAAGTCATAGGGATCATTTCCTCCTTTGTTCCATTCAGCCCTGAGCAGTATAAACATGTATGATTATACACTCTTTTCGGGGTGCTGGTACCCTAGCTATAAAGAAAATTTACTTTGCATTTACAACGTGACATGTCTCGAGCCTATGCCTCCCTCCATATTTGGTTTAGTCTGTTCTGTCAATGGCATTTCTATAATGAGTGATACTGCATTTTCTCACCTTCCCACTAACCTGAGAATCATCCAAAGTGGAGAGACAGACCTAGTCCAGTCAATCAAATGTAAGCACAGCAATGGCAAATGTGGATAAGAGAAATGCAGATGCTGTGGCTGGTAAATGTGCTGCAGGGATGATCCTGAGGAAAGGGAAATGGGCACAGTGAGACGGGCTGACAAAAGTTACCATGAGGATAAAGACATGCAGCGAACATGCAGACAGAAGAGCACCAACACAGAAAAAAAAATAATAATGTCTTCATGCAAGGAAAAAGGAAGGAACTGTAAAGAACTTTATAATTATATTTTTTAAGAATCACTTACTCTGTGTGTGTGTGTGTGTGTGTGTGTGTGTGTGTGTGTGTGTGTGTGTGTAGGTACATACAAATTTAACTGTAGTTGACCACAGAGCCCAGAGGAGGGTTTGAAGCCCTTGGAGCTGGATTTAGAAGTAGCTGTGAACCAGTTGCCTGACATGTGTGTTCGGAGTTGAACCCAGATCTGCTGGAAAAATTGCATGTGCTTCTAACTGTTGAGCCATCTCTCCAAGCCTAAGAACTTATTTTTATCAAGATTTACTTATTCTTGTTTTATGTACATGATTGTTTCACCTGAATATATGTGTATTACATAAGTGCCTTGTGCCTGAGGAGGCCAGAAGAGGGCAGCCAATCCCCTGGGACTGCAGTTACCTAACCCAGGTCCTACGCAAGAGCAACAAATGCTCTTAACCACTGATCCCTCCTTCCAGCCCCACCTCCAGGAACTTTTTTTTTGTCAGATTAAAATAATTGTGTGTATATGTATCTGCATGGATTCATTAATGACTGTACTGCCAAAATCTACAACTTAATCTCCTACCTGAATCTAAGACAGATATAAAATTTCAAACCTTCCACAATTAGAACAGATGTCTCATTTTATAAATTTTTTTTTTCATGGAGAAGCCTTAATTGTGGTCTTCCAGGCTATCATGTCCAATGAGACATAAAGTTGCCTTTTATTTTTATACTTACTGGCATAATTGACAAGCCTGGGTCTAGCCAAGTAGGCTAGGCTGGCAGGCCAGTGGGCCCTCAGGATACCGTTGGGTCCTCCTCCCCAGGGCATTCTTACAAGTTTCACCAGAACCCCCATCTATCTAAAATTAGTGGGATGAATCTGGGGAATGTAGGCCAGTGGCAGTGCACTGGGATGCATGCACAAAACCAGTTTCTATACCTCACACATCAAAGACTAAAATAAAGCACTGGCAGTGAGGTGAGGAGCACATATGCCTGCACACAGTGGACGGTTAGCACTTGGCTGATTGCTGAGGTCACAATCAGGATATTATCGTCATCACAATCTATGGCTGATAGTCCTATGTGGAAATCAAAACATATATTTTATCTAAATAACAGTTCTTTTCTTCCAGCTCCCTGGCACTGAAGAATCATGGTTAAAAATATTTTCCATAAAAAAAATAAAAACATTATATATTAAAAAAATATTTCCCAACTTAAAGTAAATGAAATGAAACACAAGAATCCTTTTCTGCCCATGCACACACACACATGTGCACGCGCGCACACACACACACACACACAAATGCTTTCCAGAAAAAAAAAATATGACTCTCTGTAATCTACCATATAAACAAATTGAACGAAAAGAACCACATGATCATCTCTAGATGCCAAAAAAGCATTTGACAAAGTCCAACACCCATTCATGTTTAAAGTATTGGAGAGATAAGGGATACAAGGCACATATCTAAACATAGTAAAGGCAATATACAGCAAGCCTATAGCCAACATAAAACTAAACGGAGAGAAACTTAAAGCAATCCCACTGAAATCAGGGACAAGACAAGGCTGCCCACTCTCTCCATATCTCTTTAACATAGTACTTGAGGTACTAGCTAAAGCAATAAGACAGTAAAAGGAGATCAAGGGGATACAAATTGGAAAGGAAAAGGTCAAAGTGTCACTATTCACAGATGATATGATAGTATACATGAGCGACCCCAAAAATTCTACCAGAGAAAGCCTTCAGCTGATAAACAACTTCAGCAAAGTGGCTGGATACAAAATTAACTAAAAAAAAAAAAAAAAAATCAATAGCCCTCCTATACACAAAAGACAAACAGGCTGAGAAAGAAATTAGGGAAACAATACTTTTCACAATAGCCAGAAATAACATAAAGTACCTTGGTGTTCTTCTAACCAAGGAGGCACCCGAAAGACTTGTTTGAAAAAAAAATAACTTAAAATCTCTGAAGAAAGAAAATGGAAAGATTCTCATGCTCATGGATCAGTAGGATTAACAGTGAAAATGGCCATCCTGCCAAAAGCAATCTACAGATTTAATGCAATTACAATCAAAATACAAACACAATTCTTTACAGAACTTGAAAGAACAATTCTCAATTTCATGTGGAAAAACAAAAAACCCAGAATAGCTAAAACAATCCTGTACAATAAAAGATCGTCTGGGGGTATCTCCATCCCTGATCTCAAGCTGTACTACAGAGCAATAGTAATAAAAACTGCATGGTGCTGTCACAAAGCAGGATGGTGGATCAATGGAATCGAATAGAAGACCCAGAAATAGACCCACACACCTACGGAAACTTAATTTTTGACAAAGAAGCCAAAAACATACAATGGAAAAAAGATAGCATCTTCAACAAATGGTGCTGGTCTAACTGGATATCTATAAGTAGAAAAATGCAAATAGATCCATATTTATCACCCTGCATAAAACTAAAGTCCAAGTGGGTCAAAGACCTCAACACAAAACCAGACACACTAAATCTGTTGGAAGAAAAAGTGGAGAAGATCCTTGACCTTGTCACAGGATACAGCTTCCTGAACAGAACACCAACAGCACAGGCTCTAAGATCAACAATCAATAAATGGGACTTCATGAAACTGAAAAGCTTCTGTAAAGCAAAGGACACTCTCATCAGAACAACACGACAGCCTACAGACTGGGAAAAGATCTTCACCAACACTTCATCTGAGAGAGGGCTAATATCCAGAATATATAAAGAACTTAAGAAGTTAAACACCAACAAACCAAGTAATCCGATTAAAAACTGGCAGAGCTAAACAGAGAATTCTCAACAGAGGAATATCAAATGGCAGAGAAACACTTAAAGAAATATCAACAACCTTAGTCATCAGGGAAACGCAAATCAAAATGACCCTGAGATTTCACCTTACACCCATCAGAATGGCTAAGTCCAAAAACTCAAGGGATGATGCATGCTGGAGAGGTTGTGGAGAACGGGGAACCCCCCTCCATTGCTGGTGGGAATGTAAACTTGTACAATTACTTTGGAAATCAATCTGGTGCTTTCTCAGAAAATTAGGGATAGTGCTACCTCAAGATCTAGCTATACCACTCCTAAGCATATATCCAAAAGATGCCCCACCATTCAATAAGGAAATTTGCTCAACCATGTTCATAGCAACTTTATTTATAGTAGCCAGAATCTGGAAACAATCTAGATGTCACTCAACAGAGGAATGAATACAGAAATTGTGGTACATTTACAATGGAATACTACTCTGCAATTAAAAACAAAGAAATCATGAAATTTGAAGGAAAATTGTGGGGACTAGAAAAGATCATCCTGAGTGAGGTAACCCAAAGCAGAAAGACATATATGGTATATACTCACTTATAAGTTGATATTAGCCATTTACTATAGGATAGACATACTAAAATCTATAGTCTAAAGAAGCTAAACAACAAGGAGGACCCTAGGGAAGAGGCTGAAAGTCAGAAGGGCAAAACAGGATGGACATTGGAAGTAGGAGTAGAAAAGGAACAGGACAGGAGCCTTCCACAGGGGACCTTGGACAGACTCTACCTACCAGGGTATTGAAGGAGATACTGAGACTCATAGCCAAACTTTGAGCAGAGTGACAGAAACCTTGTGGAAGAACGGAGAGATAGAAAGACCTAGAGGGTCAGGAACTCTACAAAAAGACCAACAGAGCCAAAAAAAAAAAAAAAAAAAAACCTGAGCCCAAAGGGCCTGTAGAGACTGATACTCCAACCAATGACCTTGCCTGGTGAGGACCTAGACCTCTTATTCGCAGGAAGCCATAGACTACTCAGGTTCCAAGTGGGTTTCCTAGTAAGGAGTACAGGGGCTGTCTCTTGATATGAATTCATTGGCCAGCTTATTGATCACCTTCCCCTATGGGGTGCAGCCTTCCCAGGCCAGAGGAAGATGATGCAGCCAGTCCTGATGAGACCTGACAGGCTAGGGTCAGATGGAAGGGGAGGAGGACCTCCCTTATCAGGGGAGTAGGGAAAGGGCATAAGGGCTGCAACTAAGAGTAGAAGAGGGGGCTGGAGAAATGGCTCAGTGGTTAAGCGTGCTGTTTGCTCTTCCAAAGGACCCAGGTTCGATTCCCAGCACCCACATGGTAGTTCACAACTGTCTGTAATGCCAATTTCAAGGGATCTGACACCTTCACATTAAATGTACATAAAATAAAAATTAAATAAATTATAAAAAAATAAAAATAATTTTAAAAGTTTAAAAAAGAGTAGAAGAGGGAGGTGGTAACAGCAGGGATACAAAGTGAAAAGAATGTAATTAATTAATTAAAAAAACAAAATATAATTGACATGGGGCTGTATTTTTAATTTCTCCTCTTTTTATGCTCTAAAACAAAATATATCAAAAGTTAAGATAAATATTTAGCTGTCAAAACAAAACATCCCCAAATGGAAAACACAAATATGTATCTGATGTTTATTATAAAAACAATTTCCATGCAAATGTTCAAATTGTATAAAAAAAAGAAAACCAGATTCTGTCATTAGTAAGTTCTATAAGGCAGTTCTAAGGAAGGAAAAAGGAAAGTTGCTGAATCGATGCCAGTGTAGATAATGTCCAGGTTTGTCCTAAAAATTTTGTCCTAAAAATTTCAAGTAAAATAAAATAAAATATTTCTCTAAAATAAACATTGCAGCCTTTTGGAGTAGACATCTAGACCAAATTCCATGTTGAATTCAATTCTAATCAGTAGAACAGAGAACAAATATTCACCTCCTTACTTTCAAATTCAGTACAGCAAAATCCACTGGTAACACATGCTGCCTCTAAAATTTCTTTTAATCCAGGACCAAACTACTCTCCTCTCTCTCTACCAGGTACCTCAACTCACCACCAACCTTTATGACAGAGACAGTGGCTCAAATCTCAACTCTGTCACTTATCATTTGTGCAGCCTTGGGACTCTTTTGTTATTTTTTTTCAAGATGTGGTTTCTCTGTGTAGCCCTGACCAGGCTAGACTGGGACTCAGAGATCTGCCTGCCTCTGCCTCGTAAATGCTGGGATTAAAGGAGAGCAATACCATGCCTGGCCCCACCCTCATCTTCTTATCTAGGATGTGGACATCTTCATGAGTCTGTAAAACTAAGTAAGGAGATCAAATCAGATCAGGGTGTCACCCCAATTAGCGTACTTCCTGAAATGCAGTGGAAATAATGTTGGTTCCCTATTCCCCCTTTCCTTCTTTCCTTGGTACAAACTCCAAGCCTGGCCAGATTTATCATTCCTGATTTTAATTCATTTCAAGCAAGCTCAACGGTATTTAAGACATACAGCAATTTTCATTTTTTTCAAGACCAGATTCTATTTTTGTTATAAAGAATTTACAAATGAAAAAGCCTACATACACTGATAGACTTGTATAACATTTAAATTTTTGTGAGCTAAGATTTTTGAATGGTGCCCACCACAACGGAGACCATGAATTTCAGAAGATTTTCATCTCCACTGCTAAGGCTAACCAGCAGTGAGACCCAAGGCAATTTATTTTACCTCTCTAAACCTAGTTCCTCATTTACCAAATAAGAGAAATATGTAATGTATGCAAGTACCTGGAACAGAGCACTATAAACACAAGCTGTTATTTTAATTATTTGGTTTGGTGTGCAGGAACTAGCCACTTTGAAGTCTAATCAAATGAGCTCAGCCAAGTGCTCTACAGGGTCACATGAACGCACTGCTATTGTCCTTTCCTCTCCTGGAATTATGTGTTCCTGTGTTTGCAGAGGAAATTACCTCAGCCTCGGCATTAGTGAAACTTCAGGCTGGACACGTCTGTGCTGGGGTTGCTGCCCTATGAGTTCTAGGATATTTAAGCAATATCCCTGGCCATTGGGGCTAGATTCCAGGAAGTGCATCTGGCAAAAAAAAAAAAAAAATCTCCTGGGCTTTGTCTGATGATCGATGTGTGGCAAATTCCCTGTGGATGAAAACCACTAGTCTGGCACATTCCAGAAACAGAAGGATCCTCCAAGATCTCAGAGGGCACCCTGCAGACGATCAAAGGTTTAGCAAGCTAGTATTAAAATACTATTCCTTTTCTGAACTCTCACCCATGACCAATCATAATTCAAAATTGACCACAGAAAAATAACTTGGGGGCCTCAATTTGCTATCAGAAAACATTTTAAATCACAGGAAAGGAGGCTGGTCATCCACTTTTCACTACTCGAAACAATAATGAAAAGATAAATTTAGCCACACCTTTAATCCCAGCACTAAGACACAGAGGCAGGCAGATCGCTGTGTGTTCAACAGCAGCCTGGTCTACACAGTGAACTCCAGGACAGCCACGGCTACATACTAAGACCCTGTCTCAAGAAAAGAAAATAAGAACAATGAATTTAAACATCAATAAATCTGATGTGCTATGTAATTTGTAGAAAATATACATTGTATATATGCATCAACTTCTCATGATGTACTCCATAAATACATACAATTATATTGTCTAATTTAAAAAGAGAAGGATAGGCACAGTGGTACATGCCTATCTTCCCAGCAATCAGAAGGCAGAGGCAGGAGAATTGAGGGTTGGGAATTAGCCTGAAGTACAGGAGACCTTACCACAAACAATAATAATAATAATAATAATAATAATAATAATAATAATAATAATAATAAATTTTAATGAGAAAATACCATAGATTATAAGGCACAATCTCTCAGTATCCATGGGAGATTGGTTTCAGAAACTACCTATAGATAGCAAAATTCACAGATGATCAAGTCTTCCATATAAAACGACCAAGTATTTACATATAACCTACACACATTTTTCCATATACTTTAAATCATCTTAAATTACTTAAGATATTCAATACCACTTGAATGCTATATAATTTTCGTACAACAAAGGAAAGTCTATAAATGCTCAATAAAGATGTCAACTTTGTAAATATTTTCAACAATTATATGGTTGAATCCGAGGCTATTTTTATTTTCTGAAATAACAAATTATGTCTCAAAACAAAGTTACTGCAAAGAAATGATTTCACTATTTGCAAGACTGAAGAATGTTTAATGTAGTCACAGTTACTATGTGGATATTCAAAAAACTACAGACAGCTCTTAATTATTCACAGCAGAGTAACTGTCAATACTTTACTTTTCTATAATTGCAGCAGAAAGGTAGACGCCACTTCTTACATACTTGGTATCTGGACACCAGGTACAAGAGCCTCCATCATCTGTAAATGTTTGTTGGAGAAAAAGGATTGGTCATATATTTTACTTAATTAGGCACTGTTCTGGCAGAGAGAGGGGGAGAGAGAAGTCAAGGAGGGAGGGAGGGGAGATCCTGTTGCTCTGTTCAACATGAGCTGGAAGAAGAAGAAAAAAAAAAACTCTTAAAAATAAGTACAACATACTCCTTTTTATCCCAAATCCAAACAGTTAACAGTAACAAAAAAAATGTGTAGACAAAAGTTAAGGAAAGCAGCCAATGAGATAACAACTAAAGTTCAAGCAAGCAGGAACATTTGCTCAACTTCCACAAGGTTATAAAAGCCAATGCTGCTGGCAGCAGAAGGGGGGAAGAGGGAGGAGTGAAAAGGAAGAGGAGAACCAGGAGGAAGAGATTAGAAAAACAGGGAGATTAGCTGCCATGCCTTTAACAAATTATTTGTTTTAATGTCTAAACATGGGCTAGGGTTGTAGCCCCATGATAAAGGCGCCTGCTCTGCAAGTGTGAGGCCCTGGGTTCCATCCCTAGTGCTACAACAAATGAATGAGTGAATGAATATCCAAGCTGAAGTTGTTATGGTGAGTTTCTCACACAAAGGCTTGATTTACAAGTTACTTTTCAAATAGACAGCTAGTGAAATCTTTGAGAATATTCAGAACAATTATTTCATCATACTGTTAATTTCTGAAAGTTCTTCATCTTTTTTTTTTCCTCCCATCTTATAACAGGCTCTCAAAAAAGCTAAGGGAAAGACCTTTTTTGCTCCTTTTGTTTAGAGAGAAACTTAAGGCACCTTTTCCCACCAACACACTGCTCTGCTCCTCATAAGAAATTTTTACTACTTTCAGTATTCTTATTCTTCACAGAGGAAACAACAGGCTTAACGTTATATTGTGAAAACATGCTCTTTCTCACTATCGCAATGGTGCAGAACAAACATCACATAAACGGTAGGAAGGTACACACAGCAACCTAAGTCAACACATTTTGGTAATCAAGTAGACAGTGCTCTACTTCTGCTTCAACAGTTCTAGTTTTAATAAACATTTGCAATAAACAAAGTCAATATCTTATCCAAATGATCCATTCGTTTAATATATATTATCTCCAATGAACTCATACAAGAGGTGTTTTATCAGTTAGCACATTACACTATTTTATTTCATCCCCAAATCTAGACTTGCTTAAAAATGTTTTCCTTCTCCAAAAATAAATAGATAAAATAGATACAGGAATGGAAGTCTAGAATTTCAAAAGCCATGTATGGTTAGAGAATCTATATGGTACTATTAGAATGTATACTTACAGGAGTGGTTTGTACAAACCATGGCCTATTTAACAAATCTCCTGCTGCATAAAGATTCTATTTGCCCTTAAAAATGTTAAATACATGTTTTTAAGAACTGAAGGTAGATTAGATTGGAACCATATGTAACCAAAATAAGAAAGCATTGTAATCTTAGTACATGTTAAGGCCCATAGTCTTTTTAATGCATATTCTTCTTAAGCAAATATGGGCATGAATTTCCAAAGACAAAATTACCAACCCAAGCCCCTGAATTTTTTTCAAGTGTATGGAATGGGGAGCAGCCTGTTCCTAGGGGTGAGTGAGGATGGGAACTCTTTACCCAATTCCATGTAACCAACAATTTAAACTTGCGCTATTCTGTAAATGTTCTCATTTCCGAGGAACATTACATTTATATTAAAACAGCCTTAATCAAGATAACAAAAAATATTCCCAGTATTCTATAAACTCTCAATACATTTGATAACAGAGAATTACAAGCAATTACAAAATGATATCTCCAATTAGGAAAACTGGATCTATTCCAAATTCAAATCAAAAGAGGCTCAGATCATCCCAATGACATAATTTAAATAAAGAGTACAGAGGATTACCAGCAAAGACATTTGTCCCACTCTGGCTTCTTTTCTACTTCTGAACTCTTGACCTTCAGGAAATTTAAAAACCAAATCTGAAGTCACATTCATACTCTTTCTTGTTTCCTGTTCCCAATGTGCCACCCTAGTTGTGTGTGGGGGGGGGGGGGCGGGGGGTCGCTGTAATCAGAATGAAACCAAGAAACTCAAAAGGCCCAAACGCAGAAAATACAGAGCACACTGTTTCCCTTGGCCTTTCTGATTCAAACCTCTACCTGGTTGTGGAAGACTAAGCAATGAGAATTTGAGAATCAGAAACCTCTTTCTCCGAACACAGGACTGCATTTAGTGAAAATTTCAAGCTTTTTGAAATGGAAAGGTCACACCCAGCAGCTTTCCTATCCCACCAAGGCTCAACCTAAGACCTTCCTCTTGCTTCCTGCAGTAGTTGAAATCCAGTCCCCTCTCCCCACCCCCATTCCCCATATCACCCCACTCCCCTTAGAGAGCAGAACCACGAACAGCCTTCTCCCTCCCTCACCATTCTCCTTGTACTACCCTACTCCCCCAACCATCCTCAAAGGAAAAATCACGCAGCTCCCTCAAAATCTACATGAATGAATCAAGCCAGGTTCCACCTTGCTCCCCAGCCTAACAGGCGCCATCCTTAATGGAAAACGAACGAAGTCCCCCCATCGTCATCATCATCCCCTGCTCCTCTCAACCGCTGCTAGCTATTCTTTAAAAGACGGGGGGGGGGAGCACCAAAGGTGTCCCCACCTCGCCCAACCCCCACTACCCGCCATCCTGGGTGAAAAAACTAAAAGCTCCTTCCCCTTACTCCCACCTTCTATCCTTGCAGAGGAAACACCCAGAGATGCGACCCCTGCTCTGTATCCCACCTCACAAGGTAGCGGAAGCCCTGGGGAGGAATTCTAGGCACGCACCCTAAGGGACCTTGGAGCCCCAGGTTCCGCAGCCCCCAACATGGGCGAGGCAGCCGAGGCCAGAGGCCACAGGTACCCAAGCCCTGTAGGTCGGCGCAGCCCGAAGCGGCGGCCGCTGAGTACAGAGCTGCGGCTCCCCAGGGACACGGGAAGCGCACACAAACGCACGCCGAGGGAAAGCGAGCTTACTGTCTGGGGATGCTCACCCGCACAGCTGTCTAGGCGGCACCAGCGGCCGCTGCTGCCAGCTCCGAGGCCAAAGCGTGGCGGCGACAGCGGCGGCTGCAGACTGAACCCCCTCAGCCGGGCGGTAGATGTAGGGCTTGGGAGGGGCGCACAGGGGAGAGAGGGGGAAGGAGCACGCGCGGGGGCGGGGGCGGGGGCGGAGGCGGCCCACTCGGGGAGGGGCGGGGCAGGGCAGAGCGCGCGTCCGCCTGGGTTCTGCCCGTGGCGCGGGCGCTGCGGTGCGGGGGAGCCCAGTCGGGCAAGCAAGGTAAAGGGGCGCGGCTGCGTGGGCACCGCCTCAGGAGAGGCTACGCTGCCTGCAAAGCACGCACGGGTGTATGCGGGAGGTGGCTGCCAGCCCGAGGTGGCGAGGCTTCCCGGAGCAGCACCCCCTGATAGCTTCTGAAGGGCACGAGGAGGGCGGGCCAGGGGCTCTCGCCTCCCCCTCCCTCGCGGTCGCGGGCTTTCTCTGGCTGCTGGGGAGTCACGAGTCACTGCAGGCAGCCGCGGCCAGAGCCTGGGAGGTGGGAGCAACAAAGAGAGGCAGCTAAGGTGGCCTCTCTCCTCTCCAGGGGCCTTGCTGATCTGCACACCCCATTACAGCCAGCGATTAGGGACCTCTTGGTTCCCATCACTCTGAGAGACACACCTCTCCCCGTAATAACACTCTGAACAGAAGGAAAAGAGCCTCTATCCAGGGGGCTTTCCATCATCCCTAAAGCACTCACGGCAGAGCTCCACATAGTGACTCCTTCTTTCACTCCTTCAGTTCAGTGAGCCCTCACCGTGGGCCAAGTACTGTGCCACATGCTGTACACACAGTGCAGTTGTGCATGCCTTCTGCCTTACTAGTGGAGGAAAGCAGATTATAAACAAGAAAATAATCATAGTTGAATAAACTGCAGGATTAACGGGGGTTGTAAGTAATGCGAATAAGAAGGTGGCATTTAATGTAAGCCTTGGAAGGTATAAAAGCAGTACCTTATAAAGAGAAAAAAAAAAAACTTTCCAAACAGGAGCAGAGGCAAGGAGGAGGATCACACCACGTGGAGGGAAGTACAAGAACTTGACAAAAAAGGGTTGAAGGAATTGCTGGTGAACTAGAGAAATGTGCTTTGAAATTTTTCCTTTTAACGAGGAACAGAAAGGAAAAGGACCAGGATGGATGAGTAGGGTAAAGTAAAACTTCAGTTTTCTGTAGTGAATGTGAAATGTATGAATATTCAGTAGGGAATATCTGGTAAGGCAAGAGAAAGGTTTGTTAAAGGAGTCCAAAGTCTTGATTATAAAAATAAAGGTCAAATAGGAGAAAATTGGTCCTTTATGCAGAAGCAGATGCTGTTGAGAGGTGGAGGGCCTGTGTATTTAAGCCAAGCAATGAAAACAGTGCTACTTTTACCCATGCTTCACAAAATAGGTGATGGCTGATAGCTGTATGCAAAATTCCTTTCTCCCGCTTGCTACCCCTGAGCCTAGGTCTCTTCTCATTCTGAGCCCTCAGAATCACTAAGATTTGTTATTTCTGGATTAGGAAAAGAAGTCTCATTACACATTTCTTAGGAAAAGAAGCTGATCTGCCCCAGGTCATCTTGGCAAGTCCTTGAACAATTAACTCCATTTCAAGCAGTTACCCTGCATAGCAGCCCTAGGCTCAACCAAAAAGAAATAGCCAAGAGCACTCACACCGGAAAGCTCTGGATGGCTCTGGACAGAGGGCCTGTTACTGGAGATTTTAGGTCAAAGCCTGGGCTCTGGCAGTCCTAACAAGATCAGCTCCACCACCTGTCTCTGCTATGCCTATTAAGGAAGCAAATAAGAGTGAAAAACAGAGAAAGGAAGGAGATTTACTCTGTGTAGTCACATTGAGAAGAGGAACAAATAAAGAGCTCTCATGACACCCAAGTCGATCTAACATGAGGATTAGAACTGAACAGAGAATGAGAAGTACGTGCAGATAAGTAGTGCTGAGTAAATGGTGTGATCGGACCTGTCAGTGACACACCACTAAGCTCCAAGCAGTTCCACAAGACTGTCTGACCTTAAGTTGTCAAAACTATGTGAAATCTCTTCTTGAAAAGCAGGTTCCCCTTTCAACCTTTTCCTTTACCCAGCATGAGATTCTTGGGAAGGCTGTGATTATTTCATTAATCAACTAGCCAAATGGAGGGGCACAAGTGTCTTTAGAACATCTCTTCTGGCAGGAAGTTACAGACCCTTTCTTAAGCAACTTTCTGTTGCTCAGTTGGTATCAGCTGTTGCTTTTCTTTACTTTCTTAATCCTTCCTTCTTTCCTTTCCTCCTTCCACCCTCACCATCTCTCTGTTTCACACCTTCCTTAGGGCTTCTTTCTTCCCTGCATTCCTCCCTTTGTAGAAATCCATCAAGCTCCCAGTAAATAGGCCTAAGTCACCAGATGTGCAATGTGGCCCACCTGTAACATCACCCTAGCTGAATCTGCACCCAAAACCAGCCCTGCCTTCCTCTTAACACTTCATCTTCTTGCATGGGAATTCAACCTCTGGAGGTCAAAGAAACAGATTATTTCACTCAAAAGACAGAAGCAAGATGGAAGGAAAGGAATGGTTCAAGTGGTGAGTTTGTGTGAGAAGAGTTTTTGTAATGTTCTAGTGTGAAGAACCAAAAAAAAAAAAAAAAAAGATTAGCTTAAATTCAGATAGCATAATTTGAGATCTGAGTATGCTTGGCTCTTTATTATTTTTAGAGCATGCAATAGACATGAGGAAAGAAGCATTCTCACAAGCAAGTAGTACTAAAAAAAGTTATATTTTTATTATGCTGACAGCCATTATACAATATTCATGCTTATTAATTCATATTAATTTCTTAACTATGGTCCTAAGCCTAGATCCCCAAGCATGCTCAAGCTAAGATATGTGTGACACCTAAAGAAGCTAAACAAGAAAGAGGACCATTGGTAAGATGATCAATCCTCACTCAGAAAGGCAAATGGGGTGGACATTGGAAGAGGGAGAAAACAGGAAACAGGACAGGAGCCTACTTGGTGAGGGCTTCTGAAAGACTCTACCCAGCAGGGTATCAAAGCAGATTCTGAGATTCATAGCCAAACTTTGGGCAGAGTGCAGGGAATCTTATGAAAGAAGGTGGAGATAGAAGGACCTGGAGGGGACAGGAACTCCACAAGGAGAGCAACAGAACCAAAAAATTTGGGCCCAGGGGTCTTTTCTGAGACTGATACTCTAACCAAGGACCATTCATGGTGATAACCTAGAATCCCTGTACAGTTGTAGCCCATGGCAGCTCAGTCTCCAAGTGAGTGCCCTAGGAATGGGAACAGGGACTATCTCTGACATGAACTCTGTGGCCTGCTCTTTGATCACCACCCCCACCCCCCCACCCCGGAGTGGGGAGCAGCCTTGTCAGGCCACAGAGTAAGACAATGCAGCCAGTCCTGATGAGACCTGATAGACTAGGGTCAGAGGGAAGGGGACTGGGGGAGGGGCAAGGGAGGAGATGAGGGAGGGTGGGGCTGGGAGGGGATGAGGGAGGGGGCCACAGCTTGGATACAAAGTGAATAAACTGTAATTAATAAAAAATAAATTTTAATAAAATGATATGTGTGACATATCTTAGCTGAAGGTTTCGTCTAGTCTCTAACAGAAGTCTCTGATTTCAGGGGTAGGATCCTGGGGGAGACTCTTCAGCCACAAGACAGATCCAGGTGGGGGCTCTCCAGATGTGCAGAGCAGAGCATTACTCTTGGACTCTGCTTATATACTGTCCAGTGGGGTGGGTGTCATGGGGTTGTAGGACTGTGTCTGGTTATCTTGAGTGAGTGATGTCACTGGGTTACAGCTATTTATTTATTTATCTATCTATCTATCTATCTATCTATCTATCTATCTATCTATTTATTTTTACTATGCTCATTAAAGATATTCAGTTTTAGTGCAATTCAGAGTCCCCTTGGAAGGAAATATGGAACATTTAACACCCAAAGCAATCAAGTCCTTTGCCATCTTTTCAAAAAGTACTGTCAGAGAGAATATAAGCTGTAAGAAATATAGCTCAGTGGTAGAATGCCTGCTTAGCATGAGGCCTGCACTGTAAGGAACAGAGAGAGACAGGACAGTGAATTCTTAGGACTAATCATTTTAAGTTATGAGAAGTATCAGTACAGTTTATATTCACCATCTGATTTACTCTCATATTAGATACTATGATTCCCATCTTACAGAGGAATAGAGTGAGGCTAAGTAAGTGTGGAGTCAGGATTTAAAAATAAAACATGGAAGCTCTAGTGCACACAGTCCAAACCAATAAGCTGCAGTTCCAAAACAACAAAAGAAGAATGCCCATCAGATTTACCACAGAAATCCTCATTGTTTAATTATTCAGGTAAGTTTTCTTATTCAGATCTGTTTTCGGAAAGTGTCATTCCTGAGCATCAAGATCCCCTTTCACAAGAGAACTTAAGACCTAAAACACTTGGTCCATTTCAGGTTCATCAAGCCTTATGGCAGTGATGGAGACCAACATGACCTCAGTCCATGCATCTAGTCAACCATATTTTCCACTCAGTCTATGCTGCATCAACCTGGGGACTAGAAGACCATGAAATATAGTCTCTTCATTTTCCTCTCTCTACCTTTGTCAATGAAGTTCATCTTGTCTAGAGCAGTTTCTGTGAATACCTCACCATTTCTACATTTCAGGAGTAGCTCAGCCTCTAGAGAGCCACAGTTGAACTATTCTAGGCCAATCCCCATACCAACCTACTTCCCTTCCTCTATTTCCTGTTTCTGTTGTTGATATGTCATCCCCAGTATTTAAAGTAAGCATTCTCATTACTTTTGATTCCCCCATTCAATAAGTTACAAAGTCTGGTAAATTCCCCTTCTGAAAAGAGCAAAGCTTCCATTCCTCTCCCAAGCTGCCCCTGAGAGAAGGAAAGAATTCGTTGATCCCATAGCACTGGGATTATGACATTAGCACAACAGGTAATGGTGGCATACCAAGTAATTTAATGAAATGATAAGCAATGCAACATGTCTTTCCCACTTACCCACTTAAATATCTATCCAGGTTCTTGGAATCTTGAAGTTCTTTTAAAGATATTTCTTGGAGGCAAAAAAAAAAAGAAGAAAAATAGTATAATAAAAGGCCATGCATTAAACGTTTTCTTTAACATATGATTCATTTTATTTTATTTAGACTCTATTTATCCATTCTTTCCAAGCCACATACACTGGAATATTTACAATGAAATGCAAAATATTATTCCAGAAAACATACTCTAGTATACATTGGCAAAAGATAAGTACTCTTCCTTTTTAACAAAAGCACAATTATCACACCTACAAGGAATTAACTAAAAATCCCTTGCAGTTAGGTTTCAGAATTCCCTAGATGTTTCAGTAGTGGTTTTGTACAGTTTATTTCTTCCAAAAGGATGTTTTTAAAAGCCTATTTAATTACACTTATTACTGAATTTTTAGCTAATGTTTCCTTGATGAATGAATGGATAAGTCTGTGAACAAATAAATTCTCATTACCATCTCTCTTTTTCTTCAACAGTTTGAATTTTATGCATTTTACAACAAACCCACTGAAACTCTTCTGTGATAACCAAGTCCAAGTAGTCTCTCCTTTTCCCACAGAAATTGTCACCAAGACCTCTTGCCCTTACTTTGTTAATCTTACGTTAAGACTATAAAAAGGCAGTTTATCTCCCCTATGAAGTTTCCAGCTCCTAAAAAGTGACATATTTTACTCATCAGTGTATACCTTTTGGCATCAAGAACAAGGCCTTGCTAATACTGAACAGCCAATCATTTATAAACTTAATAAAATAATCAAAATCAATATCCATAGATTTATGTTTCCTTCAAATATAGTAGAAAAACTTTTGCAGACATGGTCTCAATTGTGAGTGTGGCTTCCTGTTTGTTATGTGGTCCAGGGAAAGTTATAAACTCATGTGTCTTCAAACATTTTTGCTGGTATGCTTCCTGCAATAAATTTGGCAACCTGAATACCTATTCCTATATATTATAAATTGATAGAAACCTTTCATTACATTTTCAAATAGAATATAAATATTTACAATAGATTAAAAAATAAATTTTGGACTGTGTTGGGGGATGGTCTGGTGCTCTGTGTATTCAGATGCTAAATTCTGGGGCCCAAGGTCTGGTTGCAGTCCAAACAAGCACATTCTCATGCACACCGAACTATGATGTGTATACTTTGCTCCCCAGTTATCTCTGGATGGTTAATTAAAAAGTTAGACCTCCTATAGCTGGGTAGAAGAGAGGTAGGTGGAGCTTCAGTTCCTGGGTTTGGGGTCTCAGATAGGGACCACAAGGAGAGAGAAGGAAGTCACCATGGAGCAGTATGTATCATGAGCACATGGCCATGAGGGCAGCTGGGAAATAGCAAAATGGCATAGAAGATTAATATCTACCCAGCTCTAGTGCTTTAAAGCTTGTTATAAATCAAATAAATCTCCGTGTCTTTTGAGAACTAAACAGTCTGAAGTGAGGGAAAAAAAAAACTAATAGATACTTGGAAACAAAAGGGGAAAAAGCATCCTTCCCTCCAAATAAGTACACTTCAGAAGGGGAAGTTTTAATTCTTTGTGTTCCTTTGTTTCAATAGTCAAACTAAAGATAAAGTATCTTTTTTTAAAAAAAATATTTATAAATTAAAAAAAATAGTTCAGATATCCTATTACAACATTTTTGGAGATATACTTCTTAGAGACTGAAGAAGTATTTTTAAACTCGTATTTCATATATTTGTGGATAAATCTTATTTATTGTTAAGTAAGATAAGACTGTATTTTGTCAAAAGACATTTTAAAATATAGATGCTAAGTGTTAAGTAAGTGTTTTAAAAAAAGGCACTCAGGAAGATGCTGAAACTATCTGGAGAAAACATGCTAATGAGTAGCACTACATTCACACAGCCTCAAAATATCACAGCACTGATTATTTCTCAGGTGTATCGATAAGATAGTTTATGATGGACAAATCAGATGAAATCACCTGACTCTAGTAAGCAAAGCTCACTTAAAAATGTTGGAGTAAGCCAACATCATCTGCCTTCCTATGCTCTGCACAAAGAACGAATTGGCAGTTCTGTTGCATTACTGCCAAAATTAAGAGTCAGATAAGTTCAAATTATGTGTACTGTAGGAAAAAGAACTTGGCCTAAGTTTTTCAAGGACTTGGAAATTATTCTAGATAACTGGATGGGCTGACCATAGTACAAACCCCAGCACTTGGGAGGTGGAGGCCAGAGTGAAAAATAGAAAAAGCTCAACTTTCCAAACTGAGAGATGAGAAAAGATGCATTATAATTGGCCACAAAAGTGAAAAAGAATGACTACAACTGAGATACAAAGTGAATAAATTGTAAATAATAATAAAGAAGAACACAAAAACAAATTACAATGACTACTATGAACAAATGTATGCCAACCCATTAGATAGATAATGTAGGTGAAATGAAGCATTTTATGTAATGTAACACATCATTAAAAATGACCCAAAGAGAGGTAAGAAACCTGAGCAGAGCTACAACAAATAAAGTGCCCACAAATAAAGAGACTGAATTAGAAATTTAGGAGTTTCCCACAAACACTTAACACTGAGTTTTCATAAATCCTTCCAAACAGAGAAGAAGAAACCCTTCTTAATTTTTTCTGACACGCTGAGTATGTGGTCAGACAGACTAGCCATACCACCCCAAATGTACCCAATCTTGTTCAAAGCTAAAGACATTTAAAAACAAAACTATATATCTCTTAAACATAAAATTGTAAAAATCTCAGCAAAGCACATTGAACCAAATCCAGTAAAAGACAATTAAACACAAAAATATATTATATACCATGTCCAAGTAAAATTTATCCTCAAAATAAGAGAATTTGACAGCTTGTAAGGTATGAGATCAATATATAAAAATCATTTGTAATTCTGCACTATATCAGAAAGTCAATAATGAAATTAAGAAAATAATTCATTCATAATAGAATAAATTACTTAAGAATACATTTCACAATAGCATAAACTTTGTACTCACAAAGTGTTTACAAAAGGTTTAATTAAATCCTGATGAGATTTTATAGACTAAGATCAGAAGGAAGGAGAGGGGGACCTCACCTATCAGTGGACTTGGGGAGGGGCATGAGTGAAGAAGGGGGAAGGAAGGTGGGATTAGGAGGGGAGGAGGGAGTGGCTTATGGGGGATACAAAGTGTAACTAATAAAAAATCTAAATAATAAAAAAAGAAAAACCATGTTCATGGATTTGAAGATATGGGATTATGAAGATGGCACTACTATCCAAATATATCTATAAGTAAACATAATTTCTACCAAAATCTCATCTGTTTTTCCCCAGAAACTCATACATGGATTCTTCAATTGACCCAGAACACTCAAAGCAACCTTGAATAAGAAAGAACCAAGTTGGAGGACTTACGCTTCTTAATTGCAAAGATAAACGTGATATAGTAATCAAAACTGAGTGCTGTTGGCATATGAATAAGTATAAATCCATGTATGAAATTGACCTGGAGTCTACAGAGCAACCCTTACACTGGTAAACTGCTTTTTAATAAGAGTGTCAAGATGTGGTGGGTATAGGAGCTGGAGAGATGACTTGGGATTCGGGAGCACTGGCCACTCTGCACCAAAACCAGGTTCAGTTCCTAGCACCCACACTACAGCTCGTAACCATCTTTCATTCCAGCTCCAGAGGATCTAAAGCCCTTATCTGGCTTCTGCAGGCACAAGGCACACATGTAATAAAATATTTGTAGACAAAATCTCATACATAAAAAAATTAAAATGTACAAATATAGTTGGGATAGTTGTATATTATTTTTATTGTAAACTTATTTTAAACTTTATTATAACAATGTTACAAATAAAACAGTCACACACCAAAATTAAGCAGTCCCAACTCAAAAGAACTTCTATACTGTTAGAGTAACCATCAGAAAGAAAGCTGTAGAGCTTCACGTTGGATTTTATACTTTTACAATTGAATATATTTTTTGTACATATGCACACCAGAAACATCTATGACAGAGTTAGAACTTGTAAAACAGTTATCTTTATATCTTCTCCTTCCTCATCCCCTAATATAAATCTTTGAGAGGAGAGAGAGACATACAGAGAGAGAGAGAGACAGAGAAAGAGAGAAAACCAGTACAATTAAACAGTTGTTGTAGGATAATTGAATATATATATATATATATATATATATATATATATTAAATTGGACATTTTCTTAGCAAGCACATAAATTCACTCAAAAAAGATCAAGGGGCTGGAGAGATGGCTCAGTGGTTAAGAGCACTGGCTGTTCTTCCAAAGAATCTAGTTCAATTCCAGGCAGCCACATGGAAGCTCACAACTGTCTGTCACTTCATACCAGGGGATTCAACCTCTATTACTGCCTCTATGGATACAAGGCCCACATGTGGTGCACAGACATACATGTAGGCAAGTCACCCATATGCATAAAAATTAAAACAATGTAACAGCAATGGCAAAAAAAAAAAAAAACCTACAAAAGGGATCGAAGAGCTGAAAAACCAAAATTCATAGAAAACCATAAAAGCTAGGTACGCACAGTAGTAGTACATGCTTGTTTCACTATATAGGAGTCTGAGACATGAGAATCTTGACTGAGGGTAGCCTCAGCTGCATTGAGGCTCTGTCTCAATATATTCAAAATAAACAAAAGGGATGAAATATGTTGTTGAACGTGATTTATATGAAATATCAAGAACAGGCAAACCCATGGAGACAGAAAGTAGACAGTGATTGCCAAAATTTAGGGAGAAGATGAAAAACGAAGAATGAATAGAGGAATGAATAAACACAGCATTCCTTTTTAAGGCAATGAAAATACCCTGCAATTAGACAGTGGAATTGTTTGTACCATTTTGTTACTATGCTACACTTCTATGAGCTGTACATTTTTGCAGTAGATGAAGTATATCTTATTTCATGGAAAAACAAAGTGGCAAATAAAAACACAGATGGAGAAATGCATTTCCTCTCTGACTCAGTTATTACTATGGTTCCTATACAACAATTATTTCAATTTTTTCCACATTTATTAGTCAAGATTCTTCAATAAAGAACTAACGTTTTGGAGCATTTATCTAGCTGTCTGTCTATCTATCTATCTATCTATCTATCTATCTATCTGTTTATTTATTATATTTCTCTTATTTTTGCTTTTGAAGACCAGAATCCTCTGTGTAGTCCTGACTGTCCTGGAACTCACTCTGAAGACCATACTGGCTTTGAACTCACAGATATCCACCTGCATTTTCCTCCAGAATGCTGGGATTAAAGGCATATGCCACCACTACCCAGCATTTTTTGGAGTTTCTTTTAAAAAGTCCCACTTGCACTCATGGATTCTCTGTCTTACTTAACATGTTATAATCTGTTTCTCTCCTTACTAAATTTGATGCCAAATTCTTCCAAATTTAAGCTGGTTGTGGTGGTATATATCTGTAATCCCAACATTCTGGAGGTAGAGGTAGACCGATCTTTTCAGTCTATATAGATCACGGAGTAGTCACAATGCCCTCTGTAAAAAGTTACTATATTAGTTTTTATTCTGGTTCATAGTTGTATTTGAGTATGCTATACACTTGAGTTTATTTATGTAGGATTAAAATTTTATATTCAGTTTTATTTTATATGTAAATATTAATGTAATCATAAAACAAAATATGCAAAATAAACTCAGAATTATCCTTGAATCCTATTAGCATCTACTCCTTTTAGGCAAGCAATTTCCTTAATTTCTGGTTAATTTTATCTGTAAAACATATTTTGTAGATATCAGCAGATGCACATGTATTTTCCCTTTTTTATTACCTAATTGGCAACATATTTGCCCTGGTTGGTTTTTATGTCAACGTGACAAAAACTAGAGTCATCTGAGAGGAGGGAACCTCAACAAGCAAATGCCTTTATAAGATCAGGCTGTTGAACATTTTCTTAATTAGGGATTGATATGGGAGATCCCAGATCATTTCTGTCCTAACTTCCTTTGATGATGAACAGTGATGTGAAAGTGTAAGCCAAATAACCCCCTTTCCCCTCAAACTTTTTTAGTCATGGTGTTTTATTACAGCAATAGTTAGGCTAACTAATAAAATCTTATAGACAGCATTTTCCATCTTGCCAAGATTTATGCAAAGATTCTATTCAAACCATACTTTAAAACTTAAGAGTAAGTACTTGAAAGTCCTTTCTGGATTATTCTGTTTGGTTTGTTTCCTCAAACGCTGGTTGTGGGTCACTTTTCATGGTACCCAACATACTTAGAAACTTTGTCATTTTGTTGAGAATCAAGGTTCTATGGAGATTTTCCTGGACATGACCATGCTCATGAATGTAGGTCCTCAATGGCCTCAGTTCTGGCCCTTCAATTTACCAATATCTTCAACCATACATAGCTTTCCCCACAAGATTTAGCAGTTCCAGTGTCCATACCATAAGGCACAATAATAATCTGAGGTCTTATGACAACTAGAGTGTAAGCCTGAAACTCTGGCCCAATTCTGCTGTGCAGTTGAATAATGGGAAGCATAGTGCTAGGCCCTACTACCAGCTGCTCCTCTGTTTTGATCTGTGAAAATTTTCTTCTATCACTTGACAATGACAGAAAGACTCCATGAATCCCTGCAGCAGTACCGGCAGAGTCATGTGTATGCTTACATCACTACGGTTTCACCACAAAGCCATTTGTTTATTTCTTAAGCATTGTTTTTGCTTTTTGATGTACTGGAGGTGAAATCCAGAGCTGATTGCTGAGGTATGTTCCCCATAATCAATGAATATTTATAGAGGGCAATCTTTGCACCAATCCAAATTTTTGAGATACTAAAATTTCAAAAATACATTACCACACCTGATATACACACAAGCTTCTTTTTATGCTCTATTTAAAAATGTGACATTTGCCTTCAGAACATGGAAAACCCTTTGAATCTCTCAGGATGGCTAGATTCAAAGAGGTTTGCATCTAACCCATCTCTTCCTTTCTGCTACCTAGATTCACCTGGTTGTACTCTCTCAAAAGACTACTAAGGAAATAAAAGCTCACCCTGGAAAGAAAGCTTTTCTTTTCAGTTCTCTCATCTTTCCCTTCACTTGCACTGATGATATCATTAAATGCTAAAATCACTTCTAGAAAAAAAAAATCCCTGCCTCCTACTCAATATTCAGTATTACTCCCTAGGACCTGAAGTCTTGGGTTTTTTTAATGTAAGTTATTTTAAAGAATTTACTCACAATGATGAATTCTAGCTTCTGGGCTTATGCTGCCACACTCTCAGCACTTCTTCTCTGATGAATGTGTGCTTTGGCTGTGTGTGACATTTTTTTCTGATTATTGTATTTCACATCTTTTATTCTTCTTGGAAATGCTAAAATTAGATGCATTTTCAGTCTCTTGTTCAATGGGACAAAAGGTGTCCTCCGCTCTTTGCTATTTAACAGGCTGATACGCTGACTAATTCTGCAGCAGCTTTCTCCATTAGTTCGGTTGCTAAATATAGCTGTTGACCTGGTGTCTGATAAAAGCTAGTTAATTAAACAGTATTTTTCATCTATTAATATTTCCATTGTTGACTGTTGAAACACAAACAGTATCACTACAGTAAAAGCAATTCAAAACAAGGACATACATATATTACAATACATCAGTGTCATTTTCAGCCATGTTTTTCAGTTACTTCAGAAATGAAAGCTGATGAGAAATATCAGCAATGTTTCTTGTTTGTTTGTTTGTTTGTTTGTTGTTGTTTTAAATAAAGTCACAGATAGCACATGCTGATGTTACCTTTGTGGAATTATGGGAGCTAAGGGAGGCCACAGAGACCCACTAAGGTGGAGTAACTAGGGATTTAGGGTTTTTTTTTTCTTTGTAGGGTTAAATCCTGTGTTATGTCTAGATTGCCACATGCAGGCCTCTGCCCTATAAGCTTATGGTACAAGTTTGCCTAGCTCTTCTCAGCCTGGGGTTAAGTTACACTTAGAGGTGGCTGAATGCTAACATCCTTTGAATTCTCAAGCTTTAGAAAATGTATGGCTTGGCCCATATGAACATAAATGGATGAAAATTAATTCTTGACTTGTTTTCTGGGGTGAAAAGATTTAGGAGTATGAATCATTTATGGTCAAGATTCAGCCTATGTTTAGGAACTGCTCAGGAGGTGCTTCTCTGTTAAGCTCTGATGTGAAATGAAGGAGTCTGGTTTTCTTTCCTGTTGTCTTTCCCATAAAATTCAGCTTACAAGGCATGTTGTTAATTGTGAAGAATGCAATAAAATATGAATTACCTTATTTCTGAGGCTTAAAAAAAACAAAGCAGGCATGAAGATACAAACAATGGCACTCTTTGTTGATGCACCTGACATTGTTTAAAAAGCTAGGGGTAAATGGTCTCATTTACTCCTCACAGTAACCTCATGAAGCAAATAGTCTGTTATCTGTTTTATTTGAAAAAACAACAACAAAAAAATAACCACAAGGTTTCAGTGAAGTAAATCTTTGGAAGAGACCACAGAGTAATCAAAAGGGGTTGCTGATATTTTGGCCCAGTCTTATTCCACTATATTTGAGTGGACAGACTTTATACATGTGTTCCTGCCTGTGGCATTGAAGTTTTCGTGGAGGTGTTGAACTGGCTTACAACAACCATTTGGGGGAGGTACTTTTTAGTCATAGACAGACACTATTTCCCTTTTCTGTCACTTTGCAAAGTTGGCGATTGAGATGTGACCCATATTGACTACTTTCACCTCTGTTAGGAGGTTTCTGCATCGAATGATGCACTATTTCAAAGGTTTGAGCAGATTCTGAAAACTAACACATACACATGCGTCCAGGAATACACTCACCCCCCCCCAATCACCTGTCACCCAAATCTTTTGTGAGTCATGCAAAAATCATGCCCACAGCAAAAAAATTGGTGACCCATTTGATCTCATTCCTCCTTCTATCTTGTCCACTCCTGAGAAGGGACACTATTTTTTCATCTTTATTTTCTGTGAAGTGTCACGTGACCCCCACTGAAGACGTTCTTCTATTGTGCAGAACCGTCTCTTACAAATGGTGCTTTCCTCTGCCATTCTAGGTTATTCCAGTGACAGCCTGTTTCTAAAGGATTGTCCAGGGTCTCTGAACTTGAAGAGTACAGATTGACTCACTATTGCATGCCTGGATACATAGTGGAAGACTATAAGACATGGCCTATATAATCGAACCCAAGGACTCCAATGTTTTCTAAAGCAGAATAAAACCATAGGCTATTGCCTATGGGCCTTGTAAGCATCCTTGCTTGCCCCTATCTCCTATTTCAACTACCAGTTTCACCTTCTCCCTTTCACCTTTTTTTTTAATTCTTTTTTAAAATTTTAAAACTTTTTATATTGATTACAATTTATTTACTTTGTATCCCAGCTGTAGCCCCCTTCCTCATTCCCTCCCAATTCCACCCTCACTCCCTCATCTCCCCCCTCCCCCTCTCTAAGTCCACTGATAAGGGAGGTCCTCCTGCCCTTCCATCTGACCCTAGCTTATCAGGTCTCATCAGGACTGGCTGCAATGTCCTCCTCTATGGCCTAGCTAGGTTGTTCCTCCCATGGGGGGTGAGGAGGTCAAAGAGCCAGCCACTGAATTCATGTCAGAGATAGTCCCTGTTCCCCTTACCAGGGAAACCCACTTGGATACTAAGCTGCCATGGGCTACGTCCAAGAAGGGTTCTAGGTTATCTCCATGCATGGTCCTTGTTTGGAGAAGCAGTCTTAAACAAGACCCCTGTGCCCATATATGTTTGGTCCTTTGGAGCTCCTGTCCTCTCCAGGTCTTACTAACTCCCCCTTCTTTCATGTGATTCCCTGCACTCTGTCCCTTTCACCTTTGCCCTACTACACTGGTCAGCTCTTTTCACTTCCAAGCTTTTGTATTTATTTTCCTAGTTACCTAGCTCAATCTTCCCCCCTGTATGTACCCTATCATGGCTCTTATATTGACATTGTCTTATCAAAATCACTCTCCCAAACCTAGGTCACACTCACAGTAACCCATGTTTGCAACTTAATTCTAACTTCAGCTTTTAGAACCCATCTGCTTGTCATCTTCTTATCTCTCCTACTAGTACATTGACTTGTAAGAGATTTTTGTATCTTTGGATTGTTGTACTACCTCAAGTACCTAGAATAGTGCCTGCTATCTAATAAATGCTCAAACATGTGTCTCTTTTGCTGTACTGGTTGTAGTACTGGGTATGGGACCCAGGGTCTCCTGCAGGCTAGATACATACACCTAACTGTAGCCATGGCTCCGATCACATAAATATTTATTGATCAAATAGAGGATTACTTACTAGCCTGCTTGTTAACCTGGATATACAAGTAAATCAGAGGTATTCGAAAGAAGAGGAGAGATATTAAAGAAAGGAAAATAATTAAATTTTTATTTTTTATATTAATTACAGTTTATTCACTTTGTATCCCAGCTGTAGCCCCCTCCCTCATTCCCTCCTAATCTCACCCTCTCTCCCTCATCTCCTCCCAAGCCTCTCTCCAAGTCCACTGATAGGGGAGGTCCTCCTCCCCTTCCATCTGACCCTAACTTATCAGGTCTTATCAGGACTGGCTGCATTGTCCTCCTCTGTGGCCTGGCAAGGTTGCTCCCCCATCAGGTGGAGGTGGTCAAAGAGCCAGCCACTGAGTTCATGTCAGAGACAGTCCCTCTTCCCATTACTATGTAACCCACTTGGATACTGAGCTGCCATGGGCTACATCTAAGCAGGGGTTCTAGGTTATATCTATGAATGGGCCTTGATTGGAGTATCAGTCTCAGAAAAGACTGCTGTGCCTAGATATTTTGGTACTGTTGCTCTCCTTGTGGAGCTCCTGTCCTCTCCAGGTCTTACTATCTCCCCTTTCTTTCATAAGATTCCCTTCACTCTGCCCAAAGTTTGGTTATGAGTCGCAGCATCTGCTTTGATACCTTGCTGGGTTGAGTTCAGAAAGAAAAAATTTAAGGGGCCAGATTTAGGTTGGAAATGCAGGTTAAAATAATGACTCATTGTGTATAGATGTGACCAATATTGATTACCTGTGGCTTCTTTAGAACCTCTGTCAATGAATTATATAAATAAAAAATCCTAAATATATAAAGATGCCTATCCAAGCAAGAAAATCTTTTGAAAATGTAGAATAATTAACCAGTCCTTCCTTTCCATTATCTGTTATATAAATAACATTATTGACATCAGAGTTCAAACAAGTACTGAGAAACTGATAAGTAATTAGGTATTGACTAACTCTGGGCAGGAATGATGTCTCCAACCATCAGAAGGGGATTAAGAAATCAGCTAAAGAATCAGAGTCTCCAAGGCCTTCTGGGGCCATCACTTCAAGCTCCTAGATGTAATAAGACAGAGGAGGACTTCAGCAAGCTGCAGCCTAGGACCTCAGAATGTCACATGCTGAAATGAGTGAGGGCTAGCAATAGTAAAAAAAAAAAAAAATTACAAATTCCAATTTTTATGTGAAACTACTTGAATTAAAAAAAATGTTGGCAACTAATTTAGCTATTTTAAAAAACACCAGAATGGCCAAATGAAACATGTCTGCAGACTGAACTTGGCTCACAGACCCCTGCTCTGGCTTCTAAGGCCCCTTACAACGTCTCAGATGCCTCCAGTCTGTCAAGTTTCTTTTTTTAAGTTGGCAAAAAATGTGTGTAAACATTTTAAAACTTCTGATTAGCATGGAAACTTTTTTAAAACAAAAGAAAATATTGCTTCAAGTAAAATAATATCACATTTATTACGCATTTGAATTTTGACCAGTATACTAGATGTTTTAATAAAATTGTTTATCCTTTATTTAAGCATAAAATAAAAGGAGCTGGAAATTTAAAGAGGAGAATGCTAGCTGGGGCCTTTTAAGGCCCTTTTAAGATCTTTTAAGATGAAGAAAAATGGAGGAGCAAGCTCTCTGCTTGAATTCAGGTCTACTTCTGAAACCCGAACTCACCCAGAACAGTAACTCTTAAGTCTTGATCTTGGCGCTTGAGAACATTTTCAGCTCATTGGATTCAAGTTTTCAGTCCATTAAAAAGAGGGAGAGGTTAATACCAGCACCCAGGAATTTTCCATGTCCTTTGGAAAAGGATTGGAATTCCAGCAAAACCCACTCAACCAAGGAGCAATTAGATAGTTTGAGGACAAGATAGCTGGCAGGTAGACTCCAGGGACAACCAAAGTTTCACAGTCACTTTTTTCTACTAGGATGTGATTGCTTTGGAATTTTTATGATAATGTTAAATCCATTAGTGAAGTCTATTGTTTCCACATTGCCAAAATATACTAATGGGATAATTTGATTTTTTAAGCTTTATTACTGCGTGGGACCGTGAAAAACATTGGAATCTCTGAAAACAATAACCTGAAAGGAGTAACAATTTTTGATTTGTAAACTCAGATGATCATGAGTATTTTTTAAAACGCTCTTATTCAAAATGTTACAGTAACAATACAACAATCACATAATAATAATGAAATTATTATTCCTTTGGTGTATCTGAGGAATAGATTTAACAGAAAAGATGTAAAGCTAACATTCTAAAAGTACACTATATAATCAGATGGTGAGATATCTTTAATCCCAGCATTCAGGATACAGAGGCAGGAGGATCTCTGTGAGTTCAAGGCTAGGCCTACAGAGCAAGTTCCAGGACTCTAGAGCTACACAGAGAAATCCTGTCTTGGAAAAAAAAACATTAACAACAACAACAAAAAAGTATACTTTATTATAAAGAGTTCAAAGACCTAAACTGACTCAAAGGCATCTGAGTTCAAAGAGCAAAATATTCATCAGTGTTAAGATGGGAACAACTTCTGAACTGACCTACAATTTAATGCAACCACTAGCAAAAAAATTTTAATTAATAATTTATTCATTCACTTTACAGCCCAGTCTTTGGCCTCTCCTTCCCCTTCTCCCATCCTACTTCTCTTCTTCTCCATCCCTTCTCTCCTCCTACCCCATTTCCCTCCATCTTCCCTCATCCCTGCTCCCCACTCCCCACTCCATCTATCCCAGATCATCAAGGCACATCATGACTGAGAATATCCTCTTCCCCTGAGGCACCACCAGGGAGAAGTGATCAAAAAGCAGGCAACAGAGTCCATGTCAGAGTCAGCCCTGTCCCCTAATAAGGGGACCCACATGAACCCTGAGCTGCCCATGTGCTACATCTATGTAGGGGCCTACATCCAGTCCAATCTATGCATGGTCCTTAGTTGGTGCTTCAGTCTCCGCAAGTCCCTCTGGGCCCTGGTTTGTTGGCTCTGTTGATCTTATTATGGAGCTCTTGACACTTCTAGGTCCTTCTATCCCACCCCCAGTTTTCCACAAGACTCCCTACACTTCAACCAATGTTTGGTTGTGAGTTTCCACATCTGTTTTGATCCACTGCTGGGTGGAGCCTCTCAGAGGACAGCTATGTTAGGCTCCTGTCTGTGAGCATAGCAGAATATTGTTAATAGTGTCAGGGATTGTATCTCTTCCATGGGGTGGGTCTCAGGTTGGGCCAGGCATTGCTTGGACATTCCATCAATCTCTGCTCTATCTTTATTTCTGCACATATTGTAGGCTGGTAAATGCAAAATTTCAATGCAAAGCTTGCACAATCGTAAATAGAATTGTAACTGCTGTGTGAGGTACCAAGAGTAGCTGGATTTATAAAGAGCATAGAATGATGGTTGTCAGGGTATGGAGGAGAGAGGAAAGAAAAAAAAGAGGAGGGTCTACTAATGACTTCAAAGCTTCTGTTAGGAGAGTTGTTTTACAATTGTGTATGGTGATAAATGCATAACTCAAATATACTAAAAAGAGTAAATGATAAAATTCGAATAGGATATGTGTGTGTGTATATAAATGTCTACACACAGTGGTGTAGACACAAAGTCAAACCCTGAGTTTGCAAGTCTACTATTTCAAGTTTTTAGTATGATCAATGGCTTATTGTACCTGGAGGAAAGTGAGAACGAGTCAATGAACCATCAGAAGTGGAAGGAGAAAACCAAGTTGCTTTCTGACTTCTGTTTGTAAACCATGACATGCGCATGCACGTGCACACACGCATACACAACACACAATCAATAGAATATTTCTAGGTGAGGGAGGGCTGGCAGAATGGATCAGCAAGCAAAGCGCTTACCACAAAAGCTTTATGACACAAGTTCAAGCCCCAAACTACACTTAAAGATAGAAAGAATCAACTCCATGAAGTTGTGCTCTTTGACATGGCATGCATGAATTCACACACACACACACACACACACACACACACACACACACCATATACTCACATGATAAATAAAAATAAATAAGTCTTTAAAAACATGAGGGAAAATAATATTCAATCCAGAACTCTCTTTTAGCTGCAAGACTAATCAAATATGAGGCTAGATAACATTTTAGAAATGTAACGGACTTTTAAAATCTTCATTATTAAACCAACCTACTTATATAGAATAATGGAATACAGAAACAAAAGAAAAATCATCTTCCCAATAAGATGAATCTGGCTAACCAAACAGTAATAACATCCTTTTCTTGGTAAACTGAGATGCTAGTGGCCTTGTTACAGTAGAAATACCTCACGAAATTCCTGATAGTCTGATTGTTCCTGTTAGAGTTAGTTGTACCTGATGTTATTATAAATTTTCATCAAAATCTACTGGAAGATGAGACAGTTTTGGTTTTGTTGTTTGGTTAGGAAATCCTTAAAGTCTTTTGAGAGGACATGGCGAGGAAGGTAAGGCATGCAAACAATGATGATGAACAAAGAGAAAGGCTCAGGTATCCTTCTTAATGGCTACTAGAGCGTGTGCTACAAAACAAGGGCTAAAACAAGAAGGAAGAAATGTGACTCAAGAAACTGGATCTCATTTGAATGGCTTGGGGAAGGGTTGGAATGGCATTTGCACAGCTGGCTTGGAGAGCAGGCAATCAAGGTTGACACAAAAAGCTGGCTGGCTCTAGAAAGTTGGTGTTTGAGAAAGAGAAGGAGGGAATGATAAAATAGCTAATAGTGTAAAGAAGTTGTAAAGGATTTCAGATGTGTGGGAGAGACATAAAAGAAAAGAAAATAAGACCAAATGATGATTAGTGAATGTGAGATAATATATTATAAGCCAAAAAAAATCATTGTATGGCTTACTTCCATAATGACTGATTTTCACATAGTTGTAACAGTGAAAGTGTTCATATTCTTTCAAAACACAGTTAAAAGGCAATGTAACTAACCAGAATAAGATTCTTTTAAAAAAAATATGTATTTATTTATAAATATGTATTTATGTATAAATATACAACATTCTGCCTGCACACCAGATCTTACTATAGATGGTTATGAGCCACCATGTGGTTGCTGGGAATTGAACTCAGGACCTATGGAAGAACAACAAGTGTTCTTTTTTTAAGATTTATTCATTTTTTTTATTTATCCAGCATTCTGCCTGCATTTGTGCCTGTGTACCAGATCTCACTATAGATGGTTGTAAGCCACCATGTGGTTGCTGGGAATTGAACTCAGGACCTTTGGAAGAACAGCCAGTGTTCTTAACCTCTGAGCCATCTCTCCAGCCCCAGCAAGTGTTCTTAACCTCTGAGCCATCTCTCTAGCCTAGAATAAGATTCTTATATTTTCATCTGGCTGATGATTTTCTAGCATAACAAGAAACTGATAGATGATATCTGAAATGGATCAGTGTAGAAACACCAAGAAAACCCAGTGTAAAGGAATGTGGGCTTAACTAGAAAAAACAGCTAAAAGTATTTCAGTGGCTGCTTCCATGGGGCAGAAAAGGGGTGTGTTAAGAGTGGGCAGGAGGTTTGAAGATTTTCATTATATTAATTCTGAATTGTTTGTTTTTACGTTGTTGTTTTTAGTTATTAAATATTAACTCTACACACATTGAAAACTGTGAATGTGCTAAACTAGAGAGAGTCGAAATTTAATTAGAAGGATCTTGACCAAAAATAATGAGAGTCTACCTGTGTCTAACTTGGCAAATAAATATTCAATAAAACATATTCAACTCATTCTCATTTACTTTTTTTATACTCATGAAGACTTTTTTCCATAAGGAGTCTCATTAGAATGTAATCTCAGAGTAGGGACTTAATCTGTTTTGTTCACTACTGTATCCATAGCATCTATCTGAACATCTGTGGAGTGAATAAATGAATGTATCTTAACACATGTTTACAAAGCCAAATTGCATTCTTTCTGGTTCCTAAGGTGATACATACTTATAAAACAACTGCTTCCTTGGATGGCAAAAGAATAATAGTCACACCAAAGCTGTCTCTCATGGGTGAAAAAAAAAAAACCACAGAATGGGGAGAGCTAGTTATTCTTATGGAAAACAGGCTTTTTATGGCTCCAAAGCACAAATGAGATCTGGTCACTGATGTGTATGATGGTTACAAGAATAGTGCCTGGAGCTCAGTTTGCTTTGACTTAAGAATTCAGAGGTGCTAAGATTCTATTTTATCTTCAGCAAAAAGGCTAAATCAAATGCATAATTGCAAAGCCAAAATATGAATACTATCATAGAAGGTGTTTCAATAGAATTTGGTAAAGAATCATAGGTCTTAGTGGGAATTTGAGAAAGCAGTAATTTAAGAAGCAAAGTGCCCAAGCAGTAAACTATAGGTAATACAACTATCTGTAAGAATGCCAGAGGAATTCTGAATCAATATGTTGGGAAATAAAACAAAATCTTGACTTCTTTCTAGCTGAAAACTACTGACTGTATAGTTTAGTTGGCATGCTCACTGCCTGACTCTTCTTGGACATCTGCAGGCTGAACTTACTGCACTTGTTCCAGTGGTAAAGGACATGAGCCAGGCTATGGTTAGGATGTTTTGTTTTATTTTTACAATGCTGAGCAAAGCCTTGCACACCTAGGCAAATGCTGAACCACTGAGCTACATGCTCATCCCATGGCTAAGCTTTTAAATAAACCCAACCATTGAAATTGTTGGTAGGGTGCTTGCCTAGCATGCATGAAGTGCTAGGTTTGATTCCCAGGATGGCACAGACAAGGTGGAGTTTTCCATGCCTGTTCTCATAGCACCCAGGATGTGGAAGAAGGTGTATCCGAATTTCAAGTTCATGCTCAGCCATAAAAGGACTGCGAGGCAAATTTAGGCTATATGAGACCTTCCCCCACACTTGCCCCACCTTCAACCAAGTAGGGTTCACCAGGAATACATGCATGTGGCAGGCATTCACTCTCAAATGTAAAAAACTAAGGCTGTGTCATTCAGCCAAGGTCAAGACTTTTGCTCAGTACTGGTGATATAGAAGTGATACAGACAGACCCACTCCCTGCCTTCACAGCGCTTGCAGTCTAGTAGGGAGAGCCAGACCATAACCATGAATACAAAGAGTATTTGGAGTCGTGATTAGCGCTATAGGAATACATAGGGTGGCCTATAAAAGTCACTCATGGGTATGTGGGAGGTGCTTGCTACAATAGTAACTACACATCTTTTTTGAGATAGCAACCTATCCCTGGGACATTTGCTGTCTACTGAAGGAGATAATAAATTCAAGTAGACAAATAAAAACTTATACTGTAGAACAAGACTTTAAAGAAAGAAAAGAAACAATTGGGTAGGAGAGGTGTCTCAGTAGTTAAAAACACTGTCTGCTATTGTTGAGAACCTGGACTTAATTTCCAGTATTCACATGGAAGCTCACAACTGCCTATAACTGTAATCCAAAGAGAACTAATATTTTCCTCTGGCCTTTGTGGTTGCTGCATGCATGTGGTACACATACATACATTCAGGCAAAACATTCATGCACATAAAATACATTTTAAAATGAAACAAATAAAGGGACATAGTTTGACCAGAATAGGCCTTTTTAAAGAGGTGTTATTACAGGTGAGATCCCATGAATGATAAGGGACTCTGCATGGCCAGCACTGAGTAAAGAATCTTCCAAGCAGTGGGGGAAAAATGTTCTGAAGTCTCCGAGATGAGAAAAGGTCAGATATTTCCAGAAAGGAGGCCAAAGTAGACTATAGAGCAAGAGGGAAATTGAAAAGAAATGAGCTTGGAGAAGCAGACAAAGACCAGCATCTCTCCAGCCTTTCCACCCACAGTGAGGAATTCAAGTCCTTTTCCAAGGGCAAGAATCTTTTGTATTTTGGCTTCTGTTCTCCAACACTCATTTCCATCAACTTTCACTTGGCATGGGGTGTCAGGGAAGAATGAAAGCTGGCTAAACGAATAATACATTAGCTTTGACTTTAAACATTTCAAAAATACTCAGCTAGGTATATGAATCTAGTGGTTAAATGCAGCCCTCCTGTTGTAGATTCTTATGGCCAAATTACCTGGTTTCCTTTCCTGCTTTAAGTTGCTTTTGGTCAGATGGTTTTATCACTCTGACCAAAAGCAACTTAAAGCAGGATAGGAAAAGAAAAAAAAAGGAGGAAAGGGTTTACTTTATCTTAGATTGAAGGAAGTCAGGGCAGGAACTCAAGTAGGATCTTGAAAAAGAAACCATGGACGAATACTGACCTATTCAAAGGCTCATGCTTTCTTATACATCCCAGAAACACCTGCCCAGGGAATAAATGCCACCAACAGTGGGATGGGCCCTCCTACACCAGGTTAAGTCAAGATAATCCTCCAGAGACATGTCCATAGGCCAGTCTTATTCTGGGTAGTCCTTCAATTGAGATACGCTTCTTAGAGCACTCAAAGTTGTGTCAAACTGACAGTTAAAACTAAGACACCTGCCTAGCAGACCGAAAAGAACCTAAGTCCATTTCCATTTCACTCTCTAAAATAGCTAGGAGAAAGAATGCCTCCATCTCTTGGTTTGTATTGTCTTTTTTTCAGTTAATGAGTAACTAAGGTGGTGGCTCAATCAAATACCCTTCCTTTGTCCAAAGAAGACATGAGGTAAGTCACATCAAACTAGGTAATACAATAGACTAAAAATGAGGAATAGATTGAATTCATGACTAAAAGAAAATATAGATAAGAAAAATAAAATAAAACAGAAAATAAAGTTAAAATACTATAGTAAAATGCATAAAATCCATAAAAGGATCACAAACCTGCCTAGATGCTTCCTGGTGGACCTAGGAAAGAAGAAGCAAGACTAAGTTTATCTTGTTGATAAGATAAATCACTGTTTTTCCAGGCTTAGAAACCTAAGAGAAATTTCTTTGGTGGCTTCTACTATATTAAGGACATTTTATTTAGTTTAAATATTTTTCTAGAAAGCGTCTTGATTAAGAAATATATTGATATACCGTAAGGTGTATGTGTTCTAAACGTTCAGTTTCATTTATCTTCTTAAACTATTTTACATAAAAACACCTGAGGAGGTTTTTGTAGTTGGAAGACAAAATTATTTTCTTGGCTTCAAATAAATTGATTCCTGAGCTGGAGATGAGGACACGTGTGAGGAATAGTTCAGTCTCCTGTATCAAAGTGGGAGGGAACAAACAGAATGATTCATGTAAACAATAACATGGTCTCTTATTGGAAAGCTTCACATTTGTTAGCATGTTTTATCTAAGTAATAAGTTTAAAGATCATATTATTTCAATTTGATAATTTGAAGAGAACAAAAATCAGATAAGTTAAGTACTTTAGTTGGAGTTCAAAACTGAAATGTTACCCGACTCTACTTTGCAATTGCTTAATATGGGTTCATTTTGTCTGTTTACAGATTGCTACTTTGCTAATGTGTTCATCTCATTCAGTTGAAGTCAGAAATGCGAAAGAAGTCCAGGAATCCAAACACTTGGCCTATTTCAGATTGCTAAACACAGATTAAGTGTAAGTAATACACCCCAGTACTATAAATGAAGAAATAAGATGTTTGCTATTTTTGCTTTTAGAATAACATATGAAGAATGTTCTTCTCAACCCTTAAAAATGGCATTGCATTGGGCAGAGATCAGTTTCTTAGAACTTTGCTGATTATTGGGTAATGACATATGGCCAAACAGGACTATATAGATAACATGTCACTGGAAAAATGTGAACTATGAAGATATTATTGTAAAACATTGTTATTTCCTCTAAAGTATATTAATGGAAGGGTAAAACGTCCAAAAGATTTGTAAACAAATTCCCTTTGTTTACACAAGAATTTCAAGCTCCTTGTAAAGTATCCTGCAGAGCCAAGCAGGAGCTGAATATTCTGGAGTCTGTTGTCCTACAGCAGGACATTTTATGATCCTTCCAGACTATATATAGCATAGTGAGAGAACTGGAGGAGCTCTGGAGGTCAAAGGGTATCTATGTGAAAAGTTTATGAACCTTAGTAAAATGCCAAGAACATAGTCCATGCTCTGTGATTGGATTCTTAGCCTGAATGCAATGGAGTGGGAAAACAAGTTAGCACCTTACTTTTAAAACTCATTTTGTAAAAATAAATAAGTAAATTAAAAAGCTGGTCAGTGGTGGTAGTATATGCCTTTAATCCCAGCACTCGGAGAGGCAGAGGCAGGCAGATATCTGAGTTTAAGGCCAGCCTGGTCTACAAATGAGTTTCAGGACCACCAGGGCCACACCTTATCTTGAAAAACAAAACAAAAATAAACAAACTAACAAAAAAATATGTAAGCAACTATCTTTATAACCTATGGATAAGTAAATTAGCAAGTTCCTTAGACAAGATACAGGAAATACTGACAATAAGATGAAAATTAATAAAGGAAACAAACAAAATAAAAAAATAGGTCGGGCATGGTGGCACATACCTTCTTTAATCCCAGCATAAGGAGTCAGACCTTTGTGAATTCAATGCCAGCCAGAGCTACACAGTGAGACCCGTTATCAAATTTAAAAAATAAAATTCCTCATCAAATTTCACTATTAAGAAAATGAAAACTGAAGGCAAAGACTGATAAAAATTATTCACAATATAACTAACAAAGAACCAAAGACAAAATCTCAGTAAGAATGGACAAAATAATTGAATGGACAGTACAAAAGAGAATCACACAAAGGGCCAGGAAATACACAAAAGGATGGCCTATATTATTAATCACCAGGGAAACACAAGCTAAAACTGAAATGAAAACACCATTTCACACACTATAGAATGGCTATATTCAAAAAGACTGTTAGCAGAAAATAATAGCAAAATAAAGACGAGCAAAACTGTGAAGCAATAGGACCCCTCATGCAGTGTTGATGGGAAGATAAAACACTTAACAATACTGGGAAACTGTTCAATATATCCTTATAAAGTTTAGCATTTGTCCACTTAACATTTCTACTCCTAGATATTTATCTAAGATAAATCTTCAGTGCATTTGCATCTGCTAAGAAATTCATAGAAGAATACTAATTACTGTTAGTCATATACTCAAAAGTTAGGGCTGGGGTACTCAAACAGAAACATATCAACAAAAGGAAGGGCAAACTGTGGTAAATTAATATGATGTATTACTACTCATTAGATAGAGGAGCTGGAACCAACGGCTGATACATACAGCAATATAAAGAGATCTCTGTAGCCCAGATAGGCTTCTGAATTTGTGATCCTTCTGCCTCAGCTCCCATATACCTAGTTTAATGGGCATGCATCACCAGGTAAGACTTTATTGATAATTATCAAAAGCCATACAGGCAAAAACAGCCAGTGTAATGCATGATTCCAATTATATGAAGTTCAAGAATAGATCGAACTAACCTGAGAAAAATGGAACATCTAATTAGAAAGAGGGGTAATTGCTTGATAGAAAATAGGAAAGAACTTTTTGAAGTAATGGAAATACTTCCTCACTTAATTGGGGTATTGTTTACACAAGGATATATATGTATATATAAACTCATCAAGCTGAACAAAATATTTATTAATTTTACTATGTATAAAATTAAGTTAAATTAATTAGATGTAATTTCTTTTTGCAGTGCTGGAACTTGAACCCTGTGCCTTGCACATGCTAAATAATTCCTGATTTCTAAACTCCCAATTAAAAAAAAAAGTCCCCCAGCCAGGTGCAGTGGTGGATGCCTGTAATCCCAGCACTCATTCAGGGAGACAGAGGCCAGCAAATCTCTGTGAGTTCGAGGCCAGCCTGGTTTACAAAATAAGTGCAGAACAGCAAAGACTACACAGAGAAACCCTGTCTTGAAAAAAAAAAAAAAGACAAGAAAAAGTCCCCAAAGGCTCAAACAAGGACAGAAAGATCTTTGGCTTTTTGTCAGGAAACCCTAGAAACCCTCGAAACAACAAAGGCTATTATCATTGCTCTTGGTTGCACCATACTAGATCCATTTGCTGAAGACGCCACATACTTTGTTGGTAGAACATAGAAAAATAAATGTGGAACTGACCAGAAAACTGTCTCCCTGCTGGCTAGCTTTCATAGTGATGAAAGATGTTATACAGACTACTAGGTGGAGGAGACCTCACCAATGGTCTTACCCAGTGCTGGACCCTGCATTTTACAATACTGACTAGCCGGGGAGGATGTACCTACTAGCAACAGTGACAGTAACTGTTATGGGGATAACCAATAACTACCGGATTGAATTTGAGGCTTGCTCCTCTAGAGCCAATTCATGCCTGGTACCATAAATCATAGGCCCTAGTGGGGAACATCTTACTATTGTTTTGCTAAATGGTCAAGTATTCAAACTGTCTTCTAAATATATATGTCTATGCCCAAAGATTTGAGCTGTTCTCAACCTTGGTCAGAGAAACTTCTTTTTGCAGTGGTCAATGGTTAATGCTGATTCTTAATTGGTCAAATTGCTGAGAATTAGTGATTGTATAGTTGGGAGGGGAATATGCTAGGGAGAAGGCAAGGGTGTTTAGAGGAGTGAATGTGAGGTGAAGATGATTGAAACATTGTATACATGTATGAGATTCTCAAAGAAGAAATACATATATCAAGATCTCCGGCAATTTGCATGAATATTCCTTGAAGGATTAGTGAGCTGGAGCCAAGTTGTAAGCTGTGGGGAGATTAGTCTACACAAGCAAAGTGAAGGCAAAGACCAAGATGGCATGAGCCCGTCTCACACATGACAACTGAGCAAGGGACAAGTGGTGGGATTGTAAGGAGTTTTGATCTTGAGAGTAAAGAGAAGCCACTGAAACCCTTCCAACACACAGGATGATTTCATTTACATTATAAAAGGGTACTCTGATTGCTCTGTGGAGAAGAAACTGGGGTTTGGATGTGGGAAAGGTAAGAAGAAGCAAAGTGGCCAGTGAGAAAGGCTTGGCTTATCCCCAAGAGGGAACTGCTTTCCCTCTTGCCTTGTCACAATCTCAGTCCCTCTCTGACCCTGAAGACTGACTTCTGCAGGCAGCATCTCCAAAGCTCTTTTACTGGCTGGATTCTGGTCAAACCTACACAACAGAGGAACCACCATGGGAGGAGCCTCATTCCCACCACTCCTGAGTCCACTGGCTTCCCTAGTTCAACTAGTTCCTGGCTATGCTTGTGGAGCTGTGATTCCAGCTTCTGGTGTTTCCTGGTCATTGTTTAGTGTTGTTTAGTTAGCCTTGTCCACACTTTCGTAAATAGTTGAACCATCAAGCAATCTTTGGCTACTCTCTTGCTAATGTGCTGCTTCCTGATAATACCCTGAATGACACAGGTGGTTATTGCAGGCTAAAAAGTGATGGAGGCTTGAACTATACTGGGGGTACTGGAGATAGTGGGAAGACAGGGCATTTGAGACATATTATACTTTGGAAGTAGAAATCACAGGATACCCTTCTAGTTTGGCAGTAGAAGAAATGGAGGCCATTCCCTAGGATTGGTGGCAACATTCATCTAGGAAAGAGAGGAAGGGAAATGGAAATGTATAGAGGGTGAGGGGGGAAAAACTCAGAACTTATTGTTAAGGCAAGTTTGTGGTGTTGATTAGATAGTTAAGTGGAGATGTCATATTGACATGTGACATGGCAGTCTGGAGACAAGTAAAGAAGTATGGTTAGGGATGGAAACTTGGAAACCCCCAGTGGACCCTGTAACTTAAGGCTATTGGACAGGGTGAAATGACATAAGCAGAACTTGTAACTGTCCTGGAATGAAGCTACTCTTCAGAGAAACACCTGTGCACCTCAACAATTAATGAAAAAAGAGACGGCATGAATTTTAAAAAGCAAGGAGGTGTATATGGGAGGGTTTGAAGGGAATAAAAGGAAGGGAGAAATGATGTGAAATAAAGAATGTCAGGGAATCCCCACTGAGTGAGAGACAGGGCCTTTCTCCTACTGAGGAAACTGCAATGATCTGATATTCACTGTCCTTCACCTGCAGAGGCCAGAAAAGGGCATGTGCCTTAAGCTCTGTGGACCTAGGACTCCTTCAGGACTTGGAATCAGGATCCAGTGTTGCAAAGAAGCAAGGGACAATTTTGAATTCATTCTGAAAGTCAGAATAACTGCAATGGCATTGCAACCAGTATCCAAGCTAGCATCCCACAATGGCTACAGAAAGACCCCAAGCAAGCTGTTCTTTGGGAGTGTCCTTGCTAGGGACTCTGGTCCCTGAATTTCCCTCTCATCGTAGGGCATTTTTCCAAACCTGGTTTGCCGGCATTCCTGGAAACACTACTTGCAATCTAGCTTCCTTCCTGTAAGTTTTTTTTTTCTTCATAGATTCATCCTAATTGGTGTCCGTTGATTGAAAAGAACAAGTCTGTTCATACAATGCCTTCGCCTTGGTAGTCGTGCAACAAACACCTGCCGGTATCAGCGGTCTGTCCCATTCGTTCCCAACTTGAAATTGCTTAGTACAAAGTCACACATTTCTACCATGGCTGCTGTGGTCTCATAACAAGAGCTCTGTTTCCTTAATTGGCAGATTTTCTTAGAATGTTGGAAGGGTGAGAAACACTAGGTCAGCAGCTGAAGTAACTATCATTTCAAACATAACAGGAATGAACACATTGACTCAAGGATGAAGTCAGTCACCTCCTAAAAAGGCATATGGGAACAATTACTCACTAGGAGCAGTTCTTACAGCGCCTCCGGTATTTAATGATGCTCTCTATATCAACTCATCCAGCATTTCTGATATTTTGAAGACATGTTATGGAAACCCACAACCTGGTTTTAAGTTGTCTCCACAATAAAGGGACACATTCTCTGCGTTGCAAGTAGAATGAAAGAGTTCACATTTCACTCTTCAAAACTTTTTGAGGTAATTCTATTCCCCTACTCTCCACCCCTGCTTTCAAATGTAAGAGAACTGTTGTCTTTGAAGAGACTTAGAGAAGTTATTGAACAGCTGGAGTCTCAACTGACATGAGAGAGAGAGACAGAGAGAGAGAGAATGATGCTCAACTGTTTTATTTTACCTTTTATTGGCTTTTTAGCTGCTTTAGGGGCCATCTGCTGGGGAATAGACTTTTTGTCTATACACAGCCCCAGATCCAAAGACAAGGCTGTCTCCTACTTTGTGCTAGAAAGCCAGCCCAAAAGGGTATGGGGTCATTTGGAACCCTAGACTACTGAGAGACAGAGACAGAGACAAAGACAAAGACGGAGACAGAGAGAGGTCAGCAAATGGAGAAATAAAGTAATTCCAAAGGGGTCAGTGTGGTGGTTTAAATAAGAATGGCCCTCATATGCTCACATATTTGAAAGCTTGATTCCCACTTGGTACACTGTTGGGAAGGATTAGGCATTGTGGCCTTGTTGGAGAGGGTGCATCATTGGAGGTGGGCTTTGAATAGTTATCTAGCATGCAGGAAGCTCTGGGACCAATCCTGAGCATTGCATCAGCTGGGTAGGATGGAACAATCCTATAATCCCAGTGCTTGGAATGTGGAGATGGGAGGATGAGAAGTCCATGGTCGTCCTTGGTTATAGTGAGTAAGCTCTAGCCACTTATGTTAGCAAATTGTTTTGTTTCCATGATCATTCCACAGTGCTCTGGAATATGAGAAACCTTATTTCAAAGGGCAGGGGTCAATAGTTCTCAAGCTAAATCATATCAGTTCCTCTTAATGTTCTGTATCTACCCCTCCATTCCCACTTAGTCTGAGCCAGGTGTTTTACAACTCTCATATGGATATTCTCACCCAGGATCTTGTTAAAAATGCAGGTTCTAGCTGAAGAAGTGCATGTCAGTGCCTGACATGCAGCGTGCTACACAAGCTTCTGAGTACTCAGGGTGCTTCTGGAATTGTCCTCAACTTTGGATAAGGACAATCTAGGCTGCCATAACATCTCTTGCTTCAGTATTTCTACAGAGTTTCTGGCCAATCTTTCTGCCTCTAGGCTTTGTCACATTTTCAGTTGATTCTTCCCAGGGAGGATAAAATGGTTGAGTTACAAGCTAATCTTGAACCTATAACATTGGCCTCTCCACTTCAGGTTCTTCATGACTTCTGATATCCTTACCCTGTGGTTTTAAAGGCCCCTATGGCCAGAAGCCTGTTGGCAACTCTGCTCTCCTTGTTTCCTGCTCACTATCCTCGCACATTGCTGCTTTCTCAGAACTCATTCTCTTTGCCCATTTCAGTCCTGCTTTCTCCATTGGGCCTGTTTCTCCCTTCTGTCTACCTGGTGAAGAAATCAGGCCCTTAGTGTTCTCTAATCAGTCTTCTCTTCCATCCCACAGCTTGTACCATCTGCACAGAGGGAGCAGTTCTTCCTCATGTATTCCCACTGTGGCTGAAAACAGCCCTGCCACCGATGTTATCAAATTGTTTTGTCTCCATGATCATTCCACAGTGCTCCATGAGGTCTTTGGGGGCCTGCTTGTCTCTAACCTTTCTTCTCTCAAGTTACTCTTGCTCCCCTACTCTTTCCATTCTTTCTCGCTCCTTCTATATTTTGCATATAATTCCTCCCTTCCCATTTCCTTATTCCTTTCCCTTTCCTTCCTCTCTCCTCTCTCCCTTATCCTCTTACCTTCCTCTTTTCATTTTCCTTTCATTCTGTTATAACAAACTGTTTAAAATATATTAATTTTCTTGTCTACAGTACTTTGCAACACTATTTCTTCTCACTAAAAGGCCTTAATACACTTTGTTTCCTTTCACCCCTCCTTCTCTCCTTTCTTCTTTCTCTCAACTTTTCTTTTCTTTTTTTGTTTACTTGCTTTAACTTTCTTCTTCCTTTTTTCAAGTTAAAGATTTATTTTACTTTTTTCTATTTATTTGATTATTACAATTTATTCCCTTTGTATCCCAGCTGAAGCCCCATCCTTCATCCCCTCCCAATCCTACCTTCCCTCTATCTTCTCCTCCCATGCCCCTCCCTCAATGCACTGATAGGGGAGGACCTCCTCCAGTTCCATCTGACCCTAGCCTATCAGGTTTCATCTGGAATGGCTGCATTGTCTTCCTCTGTGGCCAGGTACAGCTGTACTCTCCCCAGGGGGAATTGATCAAAGAGCCAGCCACTATGTTTATATCACAGACAGCCCCTGCTCCCCTTACTAGAGTACCCACTTGGAGCCTGAGCTACCACGGGCTACATTTCAGCAAGGGGTCTAGGTTATCTCCATGCATGGTCCTTGGTTGGAGGATCAGTCTCAGAAAAGACCACTGTGGCCAAATTTTTTGGTTCTGTTGCTCTCCTTGTGGGGATCTTGCCCCCTCCAGGTCTTTCTATCTCCCCCTTCTTTCCTAAGATTCCCCGTACTCTGCCCAAAGTTTTGCTATGAACCTCAGCACCTGCTTTGATACCCTGCTGGGTAGAGTATTTCAGAGGCCTTCTGTGATAAGCTCCTGTCCTGTTTCTCCTTCTTCCCATGTCTATCCCATTTGCTTTCTGAGTGAGGATTGAGCAACTTCCCTAGGGTCCTACTTCTTGTTTAACTTCTTTAGGAGTACAGATTTTAGAATATTTATCCTATATTATATGACTAATACCTACTTATAAGTGGGTATATACTATGTGTCTTTCGAATTCTGGGTCAACTCACTCAGGATAATCTTTTCTAGTTCCTACAATTTGCCTGCAAATTTCATGATTTCCTTGTTTTTAATTGCTGAGTAGTATTTCATTGTGTATATGTACCACATTTTTTTACCCATTCCTCCCTTCAGGGACACCTGGGTTGTTTCCAGGTTCTGGCTATTGTGAATAAAGCTGCTACGAACATAACTGAGCAAATGTCCTTGTTGTATATTTGAGCATATTTTCTATGTATGCCTATTAGTGGTGTAGCTGGATCTTGAGGTAACACTATTCCTAATTTTCTGAGAAAGCACCAGATTAATTTCCAAAGTGGTTCTACAAGTTTATATTCCCACCAGCAATGGAGGAGGGTTCCCCTCCAGCATGTGTTGTCACTTGAGGGTTTTTGTTTTGTTTTGTTTTGTTTTGTTTTGTTTTATCTTAGCCATTCTGATGGGTATAAGGTGAAATCTCAGGGTCATTTTGATTTGCATTTTCCTGATGGCTAAGGACATTGAGCATTTCTTTAAGTGTTTCTCTGTCATTCATTACTCCTCTATTTGAGAATTCTCTGTTTAGAATTCCTCCGTATCCCATTTTTTTTTTTTACTTAGAAAATAATTTATTAGATCAGCATCAGTGGATATGATGCAGTCAGAAAAGTGCTTGTATTGTAAATGTGAAGACTTGAGTTCAATTCTCAGAATTCGTACCAAAGAGCCATGCGTGATATACATGTTTATAATCCTATGGCAGTGCTGTGGAGATGAGCATAGCCCTGGGCCTCACTGGATAGCCACTTTGGCCTACTATACAAGCTCTCCAACAGTGAGAAGCCTGTGCCAGAAAACATGGTAGGGGAAACTTGAGGAATAAAATATGATGGTAAGCCCCATTGCCTGGCAAAAAGCAATTTGAGGGAGAAAGAGTCTATTTTAGGTAAAAGTTTCAAGTAACAGTCCATCGTGTGGGGATGTCAAGGCAGTAAGAATTTAAAATAACTAATCACATTATATCCAGAGTCAAGAACAAAGAAGAGTGAATACATGCATCCTTTCTTGATTGTATGCTTGTACGCAGATCCATTTCTCCACTCTTATCTGTATCCCATTTTTAATTGGATTACTTGATATGTTGGTATTTAACTTTTTGAGTTCTTTATATATTCCAGATAATTAGCCCTCTGTCAGATCTAAGGTTGCTGAAGATCCTTTCCCAGTTTCTAAGCTGTCGTTTTGTTGTGATGACAGTGTCCTTTGCTTTACAAAGAGCATTTCAGTTTCAGGAGATTCTATTTATTGATTGTTGATCTTAGAGCCTGTGCTGTTGGTGTTCTGTTCAGGAAGTTGTGTCCTGTGCCAGTGAGTTCTAGGCTCTTTCCCACTTTTTCTTCTAACAGGTTTTTTAATGTGTCTGGTTTTATGTTGAGGTCTTTGATCCACTTGGACTTTAGTTTTGTGCAGGGTGATGAATATGGATCTATTTGCATTTTTCTACATTAGACATCCAGTCAGAACAGCACGATTTGTTGAAGATGCTATCTTTTTCCCATTGTATGGTTTTGGCTTCTTGGTCAAAAATCAAGTATCTGTAGGAGAGTGGGTTTCTTTTTGTGTTTTCTATTCAATTCCATTGATAAACAAATCTGTTTCTATGCCAATACCATGCAGTTTTTATTACTTGTAGTACAGCTTGAGATCAGGTATGTAGATACCTCCAGAAGATCTGTTATTGTACAGGTAGTTTTAGTTATTCTGGGTTCTGGGTGGTTTTTGTTTGTTTGTTTTTCCATATGAAATTGAGCATTGTTCTTTCAAGTTCTGTAAAGAATTGTGTTGGTATTTTGATGGGAATTGCACTGAATCTGCAGATTGCTTTTGGCAGGAGAGCAGTTTTCACTATGTTAATTCTACCAATCCATGAGCATGGGAGATCTTTCCATCTTCTGATATCTTCTTCAATTTCTTTCTTCAGAGATTTTCACTTTCTTGGTTAGAGTTACACCAAAGTACTTTATGTCCTTTTTGGCTATTGTGAAGGGTGTTGTTTCCCTAATTTCTTTCTCAGCCCTGTTGTCTTTTGTATACAGGAGGGCTACTGATTTTTTTGAGTTAATGTTATATACAGCCATTTTGCTGAAGGTATTTATCTGCTGAAGGAGTTCCCTTGTAAAAATTTGGTGGGTCATTCATGCACACTATCATATCATCTGTGAATAGTGACACTTTGACCTCTTTCTTTCCTATTTGTATCCCCTTGATCTCCTTTAATTGTCTTATTGCTCTAGCTAGGACTTCAAGTACTATGTTAAAGAGATATGGAGAGAGTAGGCAGCCTTGCCTTGACCCTGATTTCAGTGGGATCGATTTAAGTTTCTCTCCATTGAGTTTGATGTTGGCTATTGGCTTACTGTATATTGCCTTTACTATGTTTAGGTGTGTGCTTGTATCCCTGATCTCTCCAAGACTTTAAACATATAGGCTTTTGTAGAAAGACTTATTGTTTGGATTTCCTCAGTGTCTGTCATTATGTCCCCCTTTTCATTTCTGATTTTGCTGATTTAGATAGTTTCTATCTGCCTTTTAGTTAGTTTGGTTAAAGATTTGTCTATCTTTTTTATTTTCTCAAAGAACCAGCTCTTGGTTTCATTGATTCTTTGAATTATTTTCTTTTCTTTGTTTCTATTTTATTGAGTTCATGTCCAAGTTTGATTATTTCCAAACTTCTATTCCTCTTGGGTATTTCTGTTCCTTTTTTTTTTCTGGGGTTCTCAGTTGTGCCATTAGGTTGCTTGTATGAGATGTCTCAAACTTCTTTTTGAAGGCACTTAGTACTTTGAACTTTCCTCTTAGCACTGCTTTCATTTTGTCCCATAAGTTTGGGTAAATTTTGCCTTCATTTTCATTGAATTTTAGGAAGCCTCTAATTTCTTTTTTCTTTCTTCCCTGATCCAGCTGTCATTGTGTAGATAGTTGTTTAGTTTCCAAACACGTGTAGTATTTTTGTTATTTCTGTTATTCTTGAGGTCTAGGTTTAGTCCATGGTGGTCTGATAGGATACAAGGGATTATTTCAGTCTTCTTGTATCTGTTTAGGCTTGCTTTGTGTCCTACTATATAGTCAATTTTGGAGAAGGTTCGGTGAGGCGTTGAAAAGGTAAACTTTTGAGTTTGTTTGAAAAGTTCTGTAGACATTTATTAGGTCCATTTGATTTAGAACTTCTGTAAGTGTCATTATTTCCCTACTTAGCTTCTGTCTGGATGATCTGTCCCTTGGTGAGAGTAGAGTGTTGAAGTCTCCCACTATTAAGGTATTGGGATTGATGTGTTATTTAAGCTTTAATAATATTTACTTTACAAAAGTTCTTGTATTTGGTGCATAGATGTTCAGGATTGTGATGACCTCCTGGTCGATTTTTCCTTTGATGAGAAAGGATTTTTCCTTTGATGAAGTGTCCCTCCTCTACTTTTTGTTTAATTTTGTTTGAAAGTCTAATTTATTAAGTATTAGGATGACTACTCCAGCTTATTTTTTTTCTGGGTCCATTTGCTTGAAAAGACTTTTTCTAGCCCTTTACTCTGCGGTAGTGTTCATCTTTGCTGCAGAGGTGAGTTTCTTGGATGAAGCAGAATGTTGGATCCTGTTTCAGCAACCAATCTGTTAGTCTGTGTCTTTTTATTGGAGAATGTGTCCATTGATATTGATATGTAATAGTGAATAATTAGTTAGTTCCTTTTTTGTGTAATTGGTGGTGATAGTGTGTTTCTGTGTTTGTTTTCTTTTAATTTTTGTTGTGAAGTTATGTATATCCTGTGTTTTCTTGGCTGTAGTTGATTTCATTAGATTGGAATTTTCCACCTAGTATCTTCTGTAAGGCTGGGTTGCTGTGTAGATATTGTTAAAGTTTAGTTTTGTCATAGAATATTTTGTTTTCTCCATTTATGTTGATTGAAAGCTTTGCTGAGTATAGTAGTCTGGGTTGGCATCTGTGTTTTCTTAGAGTTTGCATGACATCTGCCCAGGCCCTTTTGACTTTCATTGTTTCTGATGAGAAGTCTGTCTGGTGTGATTCTGATAGATCTATCTTTGTATGGTACTTGGCCTTTTTCCCTTGCTGCTTTTAATATTTTTTCTTTGTTCTGTAGATTTAGTGTTATGTTATGTGAGAAGTTTCTTTTCTGGTCTTGTCTATTTGGTGTTATGTAAGCCTCTTGCATGTTTATGGACTTCTTTCTCTTTAAGTTGGGAAAATTTTCTTCTATGATTTTCTCGAATATATTTTCTCTAACTTGGAGTGTGGAATCTTCTTTTTTCTCTTTTCCTATTATTCTTAGGTTTTGTCTTTTTATGATGTCCTTGTTTTCTTGGAGCTTTTTGTTTTGTTTTGTTTTTTGTGTTTTTTGTTTTGTTTTTTCGGTCAGGACCTTTTCTGATTTTGTCTTTTTTGAGAGACACAATTGATTTCTTCAACTGTGTCTTCAGCACCCACCTCCATATCTTGAATTCTGTTGGTGATGCTTACCTCTGTGGTTTCTGATCTCTTTGCTAGGTTTTCCATTTTCAAGAGTTTCTCTGTTTGTGTTTTCTTTATTGATTCTAATTCTGTTTTCATGTGTTGCACCATTCCCTTCATCTGTTTGTATTTGGATTCCTGACTGTTCATGGTGGCCTCTAATTTTGTTCATTTCCTCTCTATATGTTCCTCCATATGCTCCTCTACATGTGTCTCTACTTGTTTGGCTGTATTTGCCTGTATTTCTTTGAGAGCTTTGTTCACTTCCCCTTTATGTCCCTCTAATAACTGGATAAATGTAGATTTGAGCTCATTTTTCTGTATTTCTGATGAATTAAAATATCCACTGATTTTTGAGGTTGCTGGTGAAGCCATGATGTCCTGATTTTTGTTGCATGTGTTCTTATGCTGCCCTCTAGCCATCTGCTTATCCACAACTTTCACTGTTTGTTCCTGAAGCCTATACTGCACATTGGGTCTGTCTGTCTCTTGAGTCTGGAGTATTCTTTAGGAAGATGAGATAAGCTCACATATTTGAGAGTGGTTGTTGGTGTTTCATTTGTACCTAAGGAAGGAAGGTTGCAGGTACCTGTGCGCAAGCTGGAGTGTTTGTGGAAGTGTCCCTTGGAGGACTGGGTGCTAGTGTGTGTAGATGCCAGGAAGTGTGGAGCTTAAGCACAGGTGGGATGCAGGCAGGTGCAATGAGCATGCATGTGGGTGCCCTGAATGCCTCAGTGGCCCACAGGCCTATTGTACAGCCTTCCAGGTATTCAGATATGTCTGTGTTGCACTAGCTTGACTCTAAGAATTGTTTGGCTGAACTCCACTGGTAGAGCCACAGAACAGCGGCTCAGTGTTGAGGATGCTGTCCCAAGGATCCCTATGTTGCCCATAGTGGGGGTGTGGGTGGGAGGGAGCTGATGTCTGGCTGCTAGTGTAGAGGGACCCTGGATCTGGGGCTCTGCATGCCCTAGCTTGAAGGTACACTCATTCACTTGCAGGCCTAATTAAAAGCACAGGGGTTCCTCCCATTCTCTACTCTCAGATTTGGGAATGCAGGGACAAATGAAAATGTAGGAGATTTGTCAATGGTGTCTGCTATTTGGACTCCATGTCAGGAGGCCCATAGTAGGGGCTACCTCTGCTATCTCAGTCATGGAACATGGAGGTTCATTCTTGAGGCAGTGGCTGCCTGCCACAGTAGCCTAGCAGGGAGCAGGGAGGCTAATACTTGGGGCAGAGGCAGCCGCTGCTGGCTGCAGCAGCAGAACAGGGAGGCCCATGCCTGGATCCAAACTGTCTCAGCTCACAGATTGTCCCTTCTGACCCGGGAAGCCTCAATATTGATATTCTGGCTTCAGCCACCCCTCCACTCGTCAGTTTTGTAATTTCAGATCTTCCACCCCTCAGATACAATGCATGCTGGTCACCACCATCTTGGAGCCCCCAATTTATTCTGATTTATTTTACTTTTAATTATTTATATCTCTGTGTAGTTATGTATATGTGAGTGTTGGTGCCAGATTCCCCCTTGAAGTGGTACCCACCTGCTGTGGGTACTGAGAAGAAAACTGTAGTCTAGTCCTTTGTTTTTTTCTTTTCTTTTTCTTTTTATATTTTTAGACAGTTTCATTATGGAATTACAGTGGGGTCATCAAGCCAGGCTTCCTTTCATAACCTTCTAAGCCTGGAAGCTCCTACTCATTTTTAAGAATTCAATTTAGCTGTTACTTGCTGCAAGAGGTTTTCATTAGTAATTCTTGCCTCCATCTCACCACCACCCTGCCCCAACACAGATTAACATGCCCTAGCACACCCTGTACAAAATAATCATAGTAGTATGACACTACATTGTGACTTCTCAGCTAGACTGTTCACATATCCCTTCATTCATTCACTCAAGAAATATTTAGTGAGTGCTTTCTGTTCTGAGTAGCAGGGATACAGCAATTCACAAAAGAGACAAAACTCCCCTCTTGAGCTCTTGAGACTTTATTCTAATGAAGGAGACATGGAATATACAAACACATGTTAGGTGGTCACAAGGCCTGAACATGAAAACAAAGCAGGACAAGGAAGTGCAGGGGTTGAAGAGGTTTTGCTATTCAGTGTGGTGAGGAAACCCCTCTTGGATAACACAAAATTTTTAGCAAAGAGCTGAGTGAATTGAGGAATGAGTCACATAGGTACCTACAAGGACCCCGGTACCTACAATTTGACAAAAAAGGGAGCAAGCACACAGGCCATGAAAAAATGTTGCATGTTGTGTGCCTGTGAGAAACTGCCTATCAGCTAGAAAGGCTGCAAGGGGGAGTGTGAGGAGCAGAGCAGTGGGAGGTATTGCTAGGCTTTGAAGGACAGACGATCATTTTCAAACATGAAGATCCAGGAGGAGTGAAAAGAGGAGCTTTTATGTGTATGTGTTCAACACATCTCATACAATCAGGTTGAGTACATATCAAAAGCTGCCATTTACTGTACCCCTGCCAGGGTCCCATTATCTGTAATGCTCACAATAACCACAACAGGAAAGTGTTGTGAACCTGTATAAAGGAAGTTGAGGCTGAATGGCTTACCTAAGGTCAGTTAGGTAGTGAGGCCTGCAGAGAATGGGAACTTGATTCTGATTGAAAAAGCGGAGCCACAGAGCAGAAAGAGCAATTGAAGGACGGTCTTGAGAAATGCCAAAGCTTTTAGGGGCATGGAATAAGGTACTTGCCTATTTCAGTGGTAAAATAAAACGGGCACCACGCACAGTTTATACGATAAAAGTGCAAAAAATACAAAGAACCTATTACTCAGACATGCTTAGCTGGACATGGACTGCCAGAAACACGCCGGTAGGAATGAGAAGTGGGGATCACTGCTATGACAAACTGGGTGGGTTAAAACAAGATATTTATCCTGCAGTTTCTGGGGGTTTAGCAGAGTGAAGCTTTCTAAGGAGAGGCCTTCCTTAGCTCCTCGAGCCTGCTCCCTGTAGAAGTTCCTCAGTTTGTGGCTGAGTAACTCCAGTCTCTGCCTCTATCTTCACGTGGTTTGCCTCTTTTTTCTGTAGCTCTGCTTTCTTCTCTGTCCCATACAAGGATATTTATCATTACATGTGGAGAACACTCAAGATGATACATAAAAATTCCGTCTTGAGACTCTTAATTTCATTCTTTTTCAGCTGTTTTGGGTGAGCATATTTCTTACCCTCACTATTCTCACCATGTCCCCCTCCCATTGGCCTCCATTGTGCCCTAGGCAGGTTCTTTTGGTCTATTTTTATGCCACATATACATACACAATTTTACATACCCATATAAAATCTAGGATCTACAAATGAGAGAAAGCATACAACATTTACCTTTCTGAGATAGATCTGATTTATTTAATATAACGATGTCCAGTTGTATCTGTCTTCCTGCAAATGACGTGACTTTTTATTATGGCTGAAGAAAATTCCATTTTCAATATATGCTACATGTTACTTACCCATTCTTCTGTTGCCAGACACTGAGGCTAGTTCCATTAGACCTTTCACTTAATTCTATGTGCAAAACTACTGTTGTAGTTTAGATTAAATATATGTCTTAACTTGGTTGGGACACAGGGTGTTCATATTAAACATTGCTTCTAGATATGACCATGCTGATGTTTCCAGATGAGATTAGCCTTTCAGTTAGTGGAATGAGTAAAAGCAGATTGCCCTATCTGTGAGGACCACCCATGGGAAGAACAACGTGGAACTGAATCTTCTATGCACAAGCAGAGTTTCTTATCTTCAGCCCTGCCCCTGAATTATTTCCCAGGTTGAAATAAGCCGGCCCCAGATTATCTAGACCAGTGGTTCTCAACCTCCCTAATGCTGTGACCATGTAATACAGTTCCTCATGTTGTGGTGGCCCTCAACCATAACATTCTTTCATTGCTACTTCATAACTGTAATGCTACTACTGTTCCGAATTGTAATGTAAATTGCTGATATACACGATATCTGATATGTGACCTCTGTGAAAGGATTGTTCAACCTCAAAGGGATGGCATTCCACAGGTTTAGCACTGCTGCTCTAGGACAACTTCCCTTGCTTAAATTAAACTGACTGTGGACTTTTACCACAGTTTCAAAATACTTTCATAGAAATGAAAGATCAATGTTTAAGCGAATAACTGGGAACCTTATCTTATATTTTTGGTTGTGAGCCTAGCTTTTAATGGTCAAGCCATCTCTCCAGCCCTGAGGACTGTATCTTAACCAAGGACATATAAAAGTGACTACCACATAATTGAAGTAACCACAAAACTTTTTTATTTTTTAGATAGAATCTTTTGTAGCACAGGATGACTTAGAGCTCATTATGTAACAGAGCATAACCTTAAATTTTTGTTTTTCTAACCTCTACCTCCTGAGTAGCTAGGATTCCAGGCATACATGCTTGCTTTATATGGTGCTGGGAATTGACCTCAGGGGTTTGTGCGTGCTGAGTACACTCTCTATCAAGTCAGCCACATCCCCAGCTTCATGGCAAAAACTTTTGAAAATGTTTGACAATATAAGTTAAAGCAAGAAACAACATGTTTTCTTTCTATGAACCAAAAAGTATCCTTTTAGCTTTACACTTAATAGAAATCTTTAAAAGTCATCTAAAAGAATGTTCATTATAATGTTAGTTATATTGACCTCAAATTGGAATCAACCAAAATTTTGATCATCAGAAGAATAGATAGATAAATAGATATTAGGTTTATTCAATAGATGATTACTTAGCAATGAAAAGAACTGCTGTTGTATGCAACAATATGGATGAATCACACAGACATAATAAGTATTAAACACTCTTCACAAATAAATATTTTCTACGTGATTAAATTTTTTATTGTTTATTATTATTAGTTACATTTTATTAACTCTGTATCCCAGCTGTATCACGCTCTCTTATTCCCTCCCAATCCCACCCTCCCTCCCTCAGCTTCTCCCTGACCCTTTCCAAGTCCACGGATTGGGGAGGACCTCCTCCCCTTTCGTCTGGCCCTGTTTTATCAGGTATCTTCAGGTCTGGCTACAAAGTCCTCCTCTGTGGCCTAGCTCCAAACCAACAAAAACAATTGTATAATGTTAGAAATGAGCATAGCAGTTACCTTAAGGTAGGTATTATTGTTTATAGAGAAGCATAGGAAAGCCTTTTGGATATGGTGTTGTGGCAGTTCTTAATCTGAGTGATGTATACAGACATCTTTGTGTGTGTGTGTGTGTGTGTGTGTGTGTGAAACTGAACACTTGGACTTTTGAACTTTATATTGTTATAACTTTAAAATTTTTAAATTACAATTTTATAAAGATTCAGAAAGGCACAAAGAATGAGTTGAAACCAACAATATGGTTTTAATGTCTAATAGCCTTAGAGCAGAGCCTGAGAAAGACCTGATTTGGCAACATAGAGGCTGACTTGGAGGCACTAGTCAACCACAAGTTCTGTGTGAGTCAGCCACAGCTATGGCCATGGCAGCTGCTCATGTAATGCAAGCTGCTTTTGCAGAAGCGAAGTCTCTGTTATATTTTATTTTGTTGGCTCCAGCCCACCATTCTAAAATCTCTTCCATGATTGTGTCACGGAGGACAGAACAGGACTGTAGAAAGAACTAGGCAGACAAAATAAAGTCTTGGAACAGTCTTTATCATGAAGACAATATTTTTTAATGCTGAACAAGAGTTCAACAAGTTGTTTGCTTTCAAACTAGATTTAGATTTAGAGAATAGATGTAATACTTTCCAAAAGTTGTTGACAAATTTAAGAGGCTCTTGGGGCCAAGAGTCAAGATGGTAATGAGAAAATTAACCCAGCCATATATGGAGAAACTTAAGACCAAAGAGAGGGGGTAGGAGGGCCTGGAATGTGTTTTATTTGGAATATCAGAAAGCCTAGTTTATGGAAAGGGACATATTTATTCAATGCCGAGATCAAAGCTACACCCATAGGTCAGTGTTATGTTAAGGCCAGCTGGGGTGTGTATTACGAAACAGTAGGCTTGGAGGTACAGGTTTGTAATCTCACTACTAGGGAGATTAAGGCAAAAAGATCACAAGTTTAGAGACCTAGTTGGGCTACAAAATGGGTTTAAAAACAGCCTGGGAAACTCAGTGAGACCCTGTCTAAATATGAAAAAGTGTGGGATGGAGACTCAGCTGAGCAGCGGAGTAGTTGTCTTGCATGTGTAGGCCCTAGATTCAATCCTTTGCATCAAAAATGGTAAAGAAGGAAGAAAAGAAGAGAAGTAGGAACATGGAGACAGGGAGTACAAATGGTCAAAGTCCTGAAAAAATTAAAAAGTTGAGCGTTGAGCTTCCTTGGGAAGAGTTTAAGCAGCTACTTGACAGCCATAGAATAGGAAGTGCTCAAGGACCTTTGCTGGATAGTGCCTCTCTTCAGAAGAGAGGTGATCAAGAACAGCACCAAAAGGGGACTCCAAGATGTCAGCAACCAGTGTGCACCATCTTTGAAGGGCAGAGGATCCCAAACTCCAAAACTGGTGAGTAGATGAGCAGCTGAAGCCAAAGCATTGACTTCCCAGGCTAGAGGGGATAACCCATGAGCTGGGACAGATTGGAACCAGGCCTTCTGTAAACATCTCTGAGGTCTGAAACTGGTGAACTATTGACACCCTGCACTATTGGCTGTATTCTCTTGCTCCAGAGGCTTCGCAGTGGCTGTGGGAGTGCATAACCCCAGGTATCTTACTCTAACAGCCAAACAGGGGACCCAAGTCTGAGAGTAAAAAACAGAGAGCTTACCCCATAGGCCTACAAATGAGTACATATGGGCCCTCTGTGCTTACCACATGAGCCTGCAAGCGAATACATTTGTGAGAGAGTGCATACAACCCCAGAACCTGGCTCCCTCTATGCTAGCCTCCAGACAGTGGATCCCTCCCACCCACACCCCTACTGTGGGCAACATAGCTATCTCCAGCACAGCATTCTCAACATTGAAGGCCCTGTTCTATGGATCTACCATTGGAGTTCAGCCAACCAATTCCTGGAGCCAAGATGGTGTAGCCCAGGCACATCTGAGTGCTCAGATCACAATACTAAGATAGGTCTGTGGGTCACTGAGCCATATAGGGCACCTGTGCATGCACACTGTGCTCACGAACAGTGCCTGCACATGCACCTGCACCACAGTTTGTGCTTAAGCTCCTCCCTTACACTCCACCTTTCCAGGCAGACACACTCCCATGCACACTCCTGCACTTGTGCACAAAAGCCTGTGTCCTTCTTCCTGTATCTGCATCTGAAACAACACCACACTCAAACCTGTGGACCTCTCTCATCTTCATGAAGAATACTCCAGATTCCAGAGAGAGGTGTAGCCAGTCTGCAGTACAGATGAAGCAAATGGTACAAGACACGAAAACAGAATTAGAATCAATAAAGAAAACACAAACAGAGAAAATCCTGGAGATGAAGAACTTAGAGAAGAGATCACGAACCACAAAGGTAAGCATCACCTATAGGATATAAGAAATGGAAGAGATAATCTCAGGTGCTGAAGATACAATTGCAGAAACTGATACATCTCTCAAAGAAAAAAGTAAAATCAGAAAAGTTACAAACATAAAACATCCAAGAAATCATGGATGCCATGAAAATATGAAATCTAAGAATAATAGGAAAAGAGGAAAAAGAAGATTCCAGGCTCCAAGTTAAAGAAAATATTTTCAAGAAAATCATAGAAGAAAATTTTCCCAACTTAAAGAAAGAGATGCCCATAAATATTCAAGAGGCCTACAAAACACCAAATAGACTAGACCAAAAAAGAAACTTCTCACATAACATAATAGTCAAAACACTAAATCTACAGAACAACAAAAAATGTTAAAAGCAGCAAGGGAAAAAGGCCAAGTACCATACAACGATAGATCTATCAGAATCATACCAGACTTCTCATCAGAAACTATGAAAGACAGAAGGGCCTGGGCAGATGTCATGCAAACTCTAAGAGAACACAGGCATCAACCCAGACTACTATACTCAGCAAAGCTTTCAATCAACATAATTGGAGAAAACAAAATATTATATGACAAAACTAAACTTTAACAATATCTACACAGCAACCCAGCCGTACAGAAGATACTAGGTGGAAAATTCCAATCTAATGAAATCAACTACAGCCAAGAAAACACAGGATATACATAACTTCACCAAAAAAAAATAAATAAAAACAAGCACAGAAACACACTATCACCACCAATTCTACAATAAAAGGAACTAACATTCATTGGTCACTATTATCTATCAACAGCAATGGACACAATTCTCCAATAAAAAGAAACAGACAACAGATTGGTTGCTGAAACAGGATCCAACATTCTGCTGCATCCAAGAAACACACCTCTGCAACAAAGATGAATACTACGTCAGAGTAAAGGGCTGAAAAAAAGCTTCTCAAGCAAACGGACCCAGAAAACAAGCTGGAGCAGCCATCCTAATATCTAATATATTAGGCTTTCAACCAAAATTAATAATAAAAAAAGATGAGGAGGGACACTTCATTCTCATCAAAGGAAAAATCGACCAGGAGGTCATCACAATCCTGAACCTCTATGCCCCAAATACAAGAGCATTCATAAAGTAAACATTATTAAAGGTGAAATCACATATCTATTCCAAAACCTTAACAGTGGGAGACTTCAACATTCCACTCTCACTAAGGGACAGATCATCTAGACAGAAGCTAAATAGGAAAGTAATGACACTGACAGAGGTTCTAAATCAAATAGACTAAATAGACGTCAACAGAAAATTTCACCCAAACTCAAAAGAATATTCTTTCTTCTCAGCACCTCGTGGAACCTTCTCCAAAATTGACAATATAGAAGGACACAAAGAAAGCCTCAAAAGATACAAAAAGACTGAAATAATCCTTTGTATTCTGTCAGACCACCATGGAGTAAAATCTAGACGTCAGGAATAATAAAATAACAAAAATACTACGTATGTTTGGAAACCAAACTCTCTACTCAACAACAGCTGGATAAGGGAAGAAAGAAAAAAAGAAATTAGAGACTTCCTAAAATACAATGAAAATGAAGGCACAGCTTACCCAAACTTATGGGAAAAAATGAAAGCATTGCTAAGAAAGAAAGTTCAAAGCACTAGGTGCCTTCAAAAAAAAAGTTTGAGACATCTCAAACAAGCAACTTAATGGCACACCCAAAGACCCTAGGGGAAAGAAAGCAGAAATACCCAAGAGGAGTAGAAGTTTGGAAATAATCAAACTTGGATGTGAACTCAATAAAATAGAAACAGAGAAAATAATTCAAAGAATCAACGAAAACAAGATTTTCTTTGAGAAAATCAGTAAGATAGACAAACCCTTAGCCAAACTAACTAAAATGCACAGAGAAACTATCCAAATCAGCAAAATCAGAAACAGAAAGGGAGACATAACAACAGACACTGAGGAAATCCAAACAATTATTGGGTCTTTCTACAAAAGCCTATAATCCACAAAATTTGAAAATCTAAATGAAACAGACAATTTTTTGATAGATTCCATTTACCAAAGCTAAAACAATAACAGGTAAATAGGTTAAACAGTCCTATATCCCCCAAGAAATAGAAACAGTCACTAAAAGTCTCCCTTCTGGGTATATGCCTAGGAGTGGTATAGCTGTGGTATAGTGGATCTTGAGGAAGTGTTATTCCTAGTTGTCTGAGGAAGCTCCAGATTGATTTCCAGAGTGGTTGTGCAAATTTACATTCCCACCAGTAGTGGAAGAGGGTTGCCCTTTCTACACATCCTCTCCAGCATATGTTGTCACTTGAATTTTTTATCTTAGCCATTCTGATGGGTGTAAGGTGAAATCTTAGGGTCGTTTTGATTTGTACTTTCTTGATGAGTAAGGATGCTAAACATTTCTTTCAATGTTTCTCTGCCATTTGATATTCCTCTATTGAGAATTCTCTGTTTAGCTCTATGCCCCATTTTTTAATTGGATTACTTGATTTGTTGCTTTTTAACTTCTTGAGTTCCTCATATATCTTGGATATTAGTCTTCTGTCAGATATAGGGTTGGTGATGATCCTTTCCCAATCTGTAAAGAGGCTCAAGTAACACAATAAGGACATTCACTCAACCATGTTTGTAGCAGCCTTATTTGTAATAGCCAGAACCTGGAAACAATCCAGATGTCCCTCAGTGGAGGAATGGATACAGAAATTATGATACATTTATACAATAGAATATTACTGAGCAATTAAATACAAGGAAATCACAAAACTTGCAGGCAAATGGTGGGAAGTAGAAAAGATCATCCTGTGTGAGCTATCCCAGAAGCAGAAAGACCCACACGGTATATACTCACTCATATAGACATATAATATAGGATAAACCTACTAAAATCTGTACACCTAAAGAAACTAATCAAGAGGGAGGACTCTTGTTAAAATGCTAAATCCCTATCCAGAAAGGCAAAGAGGATGGACATCAGAAAAAGGAGAAAAGAGGGAACAAGTCAGGAGCCTGACACAGAGGGCCTCTGAAAGGCTCTGCCCTGCAGACTATCAAAGCAGATGCTGAGACTTATGGCAGAGTGGAGGGAATCTTATGAAATAAGTGGAAATAGTAAGATCTGGAGAGGACAGTAGCTCCACAAGGAGAGCAACAGAACAGAAAATCTGAGCACAGGTGTCTTTCCTGAGACTGATACTCCAACCAAGGACCATGCATGGAGATAACGTAGGACCCCTGCACAGATGTAGCCCATGGCAAAAGATGTAGCCACCCTGCCAAAAGCAAGCTACAGATTCAATGCAATTCCCATCAAAACACCAACACAATTCTTTACAGAACTTGAATAAACAGTTCTCAATTTCATGTGGAAAAACAAAAACAAAACAGAATTGCTAAAACAATCCTGTACAATAAAAGATCTTCTGGAGGTATCTCCATTCCTGATATCAGTCTGTACTATAGAGCAATAGTAATAAAAACTGCATGGTACTGGCATAGAAACAGGCTGGAAGATTAATGGAATTGAACAGAAGACCCAGAAATAAACTGATTCACCTAGGAATTCTTGATTTTTAACAAAGAAACCAAAACCATACAATGGAAAAAAAGATAGCATCTTCATTAAATGGTGCTGGTTTAACTGAATGTCTACATGTAGAAAAATGCAAATAGATTCATATTCATCACCCTGCCCAAAACTAAATTCCAAGTGGATCAAAGACCTCAACATAAAACCAGATACGCTAAACCTGTTAAGAAAAATTGCAGAGGAGCCTTGACCTAGTTGGCACAGGAGACAACTTCCTGAACAGAACACCAACAGCACAGGCTCTAAGATCAACAATCAATAAATGGAAATTCATGAAACTGAAAGGCTTCTGTAAAGCAAACAACACTGTCATCAGAACAAAATGACAGCTTAGAGACTGGGAAAGGATCTTCACCAACCCTATATCTGACAGAGGGCTGATATCCAAAATACATACAGAACTCAAGAAGTTAAACACTGATAAACCAAGTAATCCAATTAAAAACTGGGGTACAGCGCTAAACAGGGAATTCTTAATAGTGGAATATCAAATGGAGGAGAAACACTTAAAGAAATGTTTAATGTCCTTAGTCATCAGGGAGATGCATATCAAAACTCTGAGATTTCACCTTTCATCTGTCAGAATGGCTAAGATCAAAAACTCAAGTGTCAACACATGCTGAAGAGGATGTGGAGAATGGGAAACCTTTTTCCATTGCTTGTGGGAATGTAAAATTGTACAACCACTTTTGAAATCAATCTGGTGCTTTCTCAGAAAACTAGGAATAAGGCTAAGTCAAGATCCAGCTATACCACTCCTAGGCATATATCCAAATTATGCTCAAGTACACAAAGGTATTTGCTCAATCGTGCTTGTAGCAGCTCTACTTGTAATAGCCAGAATCTGGAAACAATCCAGATGTCCCTCAATGGAGGAATGAATACAGAAATTGTGGTGCATTTACCCAATGGAATATTACTCAGAAATTAAAAACAAGGAAATCATGAAATTTGCAGGCAAATGGTGGAAAGTAGAAAAGATTATCCTGAGTGAGTTGATCCGGAAGCAGAAAGACACACATGGTATATACTCACTTATAAGTGGTTATTAGCCATATAATATAGGATAAACATACTAAAATCTATAGTCTTAAAGAAGCTACACAACAAGGAGGACCAAAGGGAAGATGCTCAACCCTTATTCAGAAGGGCAAACACTATGGACCTTAGAAGCAAGGGAAGACAGGGAACAGGACAGGAGCCTGACACAGACAACCTCTGAAAGTCTCCATTGATTGAGGTATCAAAGCAGAGGCTGAGACTCAGAGCCAAACTTCGTGCAAAATGTATGGAATCTTATGAAATAAGGGGAAGATAGAAAGACCTGGAGGGTACAGGACCTCCAAAAGGAGACCAACAGAGCCAAAACTGTGCCCTGGGGGCCCTTCAGAGACTGATACCCCAACTAAGGACCATGCATGGAGAGACCTAAAACTCCTGCACAGATGTAGCCCATAGACTCAGTATCCAAGTGGCTTCCCTAGTAAAGGGAACAGGACTGTCTCTGACATGAACTCAGTGGCCTGCTCTTTGATCACCTCCCCCTGAGGGGGGAGCAGCTTTGCCAGGCCATAGGGGAAGACAATGCAGCCAGTCCTGATGAGACCTGATAGGCTAGCGTCAGATTCAGGGCAAGAGGTCCTCCCCTATTAGTGAACTAGGGGAGGGATATAAAGGGAGAAAAGGGAAGGAAAGTGGGACCAGGAAGAGATGAGAGAGAGGCCAAAGCTGGGATACAATGTGAGCACATTTTAATAAATAATAATTAATAAAGAGAGAGGGAGAGGGAAAAAAAAAAAAACAGCACCAAGGAGGAAGCAAGCAGGATCTAAAAGACAAGATGAAAAAATGTTAAGGCCAGTTGTGGGTGCACATGCCTTTAACCCCAGCACTCAGGAGACAGATTCAGGGTGACACAGTGAGAACCTGTCTCAAAAACAAAATGCTAAAACTTCTGGTAATTTTTTGTTACTCACAAGCTCTTCAGTGTGGTCAGTGACATACTTGTAAAACATTTTATACTAGGAATGAGCATGCATGTCCATGCACTACTCGTGTACTTGGTGCCCCAAGAGGCCAGAAAAGGATCTCTGGGAACAAGTTGTGAGCTACCATGTAGATGCTGGGAATTAAAAATTCAAGTCCTCTTGGGGAGGGACATGCATTCAGAGGGTGGAGGAAGGGAGGGATTGAGACTGGAGGAGGGAGGGAACCACAGGGGGGATACAAAGTGAATAAAGTATAATTAATTAAAGAATTAAAAAAATCAAGTCCTGTAGAAGAGCCCTTACTACTCCTATCTACTGATATACCTCTGTAATGCTAGAAAAATATTTCTTATCTTCCTTCCTTTCTTTCTTTCTTCCTTCCTTTCTTCCTTCCTTCTTTCCTTCCTTCCTTTCTTCTTTTCTCTCTTTCTTCCTTCCTTCCTTTCTTCCTTCCTTTCTTTCTCTTTCTTTCTTTCTTTCTTTCTTTTTTTCCTTCTTTCTTTCTTTCTTTCTTTCTTTCTTTCTTTCTTTCTTTCTTCCTTATGAGGGGGTGTTTTTTTTTTTGAATAGTGTTTTTCTCTATGTAGCCCTGGCTGGCCTAGAACTCACTATATAGACCAGGCTGGCCTCAAACTCACAGAGATCTTTTGGACTCTGCTTCCTGAGTGTTGAGATTAAAGACATGTGCCACCATGCCTGGCCAGAATAGTGTTTCTTAAAAGCATCCATTTAGGTATGGTCTCCTAGACACTCAAACACTGAAGTCCAGCTATGTGGTGAATAACACTTATGGAAAAGCACGGTACTCAGGGTAAAGTCTGTGACTATAAAAATATCTAATTTCATAGAAATGACATCAAATAAAAACGATGATGTAAGTGTGTTTTGGTCAATCTGACCCTGTCGCAAAATGAAATGCTTGTTTTGATCTGTGGCTATGAGTCTGTCACAGCTATGCACATATATTAAGTAGATAAGTTCGTTCAAATACATTCTCTTACTAAAGGAGAATGAAATGCTGCACAAATAAAACTAGAAGGAGACATATTTCATTTGCTGACATAACAGCAAGAAGCCACTGAAATATAGCCTCCAGTGGCCGCCAGGCAGCAGGAGATAATTTCAGTGATGATATGACTTGACAAATTATCTTTGCTGCACACAATTTCCACTCTAGAAAATAATTAGTCTCCTACTCCCTTTACATGGTTCTTTTCCACTGATTCCTGCATCGATTCCCTTATCATTGGAGCCTGAGTGAGCTTGTTTGTCCTCTGCGGGTATTGTACCAATTCTATAAAACTAGCAAAGGAAATAAGCATTGCTTCCTTGTAGGTAGAATGGAAATTGAGGATGTCATTGTTTGCTCCCCATATATGCTTGCATTAAGAAGCCACAGATAGCCGTAAAATAATCATTTTGTGATGAAGGGCACTGTGAAGGGAGATAAGGGCAGCCACACTGTGACCTCAGTGGAGGTTTGACTCGGGGTCCCCGCACTTACAGATGTGTGACCATAGACCTGGTGAGACAAAGCAGTGAGTAAAGGCTGGATGACCTGAGGTTGACCGTCAGTACCCACACGGTGGGAGGAGAGAATGGCTTCTCACTGGCTGACTCCAGGCCTGAATGCCTGCTCTCCTCCACCACATTTATGACTGAATTAATAAGTAACTATAATAGATATGTGAGCTTGGGAGCAGTTCTCTCATCTGTGAGTATGGATGATAGCATACCTTCCTGCAGTAGTCATAAAACTAAGTTATGTCATGTATGGTACGTGTTCAGTCGCCAGGTTTGTGCTTGTCAGTTGGTATCTGGTATTACTGTTCAATCACTAACCAAGATTTCTTGAGTGGCCCACCTTTTTGGGCTTGTCAAGATAAGGTTTCTCTGTGTAACAGCCCTGGCTATCCTGGAACTCACTCTGTCGACCAGGCTGGCCTTGAACTCACAGAGATCCACCTGCTTCTGTCTCCCAAGCGTTGGATTAAAGGTATGCTCTTGGCCTGAGTGTCCCTTTTTGCCAAATACTGTTGTAGCTGGAACAGAGTCAACAAGATCCCTTTACTGCTGTATCTGAAATCTACCATTGAGAAACAGAATTGATAAGCAAAACACATGTAATTTCTTAGAAGACAGGAATCTCTATGGAGATGTAATCACACAGGAAATGGGGAATGTTAGGATGGAAGGGTGGTAGTTGCTGGGATGTCTCTACGAATTCTTGAATAAGTGAAAGCAAGTGAGAGTCAAGAGGATATCTGAAGGAAATATGTTTCAGGCACTGAGAACAGCAGCTCAAGAAACTTGAAAAAAGCCAGGGGTGCCCAGATGAGCAAGAAGGCAGATGTGGAATGCTACAAAATGGTAAGGAGGGGACCAGGACAAGAGCTGTGAGAAGCACCAGGAGCCATCACATAAGGCATGAGCAAGTACTGCATGTGTGATAGGTATTAGGACAACATCATCACCATCTGCCTCAAACATCTAGAACATCACCCACTGCCAGATAGAAAATGAACTACAGAAGGGACAACGATGAGTATGGGCAAATGATTGGAGCAACCAGATGAGGGGTGGTGGTTTAGTATCACTAGAGTGGGATCAGCAGAGGTTCTGGTGCACAGTATGGTATTTCGGGCTCTAGGAACATCAGCAGGAGCCCATTCTTTGTTAAATGCTTGGCTAAAAGAGAGGGGACAAGCTAAATATGACTATGGGTTTCCTGCTGGAGCAATGGTCATCTGAAATGAAGATTACAGAATAAACAGTGTAGGAGATCAGTAGCTAATTTTGAAACATTGGGTTTAAGACATCTATTAGACATCCTTGTGGACAGGTATAGTGGGTATGAGGAGAGTTCCATGCTGGTGTCATCACTGTATGGATTATATATATAAAGCCATGGAAGTTTTAAAAAGGTCATGAAAAACTAAGGATAAAGATGGAAGAGGGCTAAGCCCTGGTTCATTTGGTGTCAATAAGTCTAAGAGACTTGTTTGATTCAAAAGTCAGGGAGAGCTGGGTATGGCGATTCCTGCTTATCTGTAATAAAAAAAAAAAAACTGAGGAGGCTAGAGCAGGAGCATCACAATGAGCTCAAGGAAAACATAGGCTAGTGGCTTACAGGCTACCCTGGAGAACATGGCAAGACCTTGCCTCAAACAAAGAAACAAAATAATATTAAGGGCTGGGGATATAGTTCAGTTCATAGAATGCTTGCCTAGCATGCACAAAGCCCCGGGTCCAATCTTCAGTACTGTATAACCCGAGACTCCCAGCAATTAGAAGGTAAAGGTAGGAAGATCAGAAGATCAGGGTCATCTTTGACTACATAATGAGTGCAATGCCAGAATGGCATGCATAAGACCTTGTCTCAAAAAGAAATAAAAAACAAACAAACAAACAAACAAAAAAAACATGGGGTTGGTGAACAGAAAGAAGAACAGGCAAATCCATAGTGATTTGAGGCCAGTTTGCAGTTGTTGGGACTGGGAATGGGATGAAATGAAGAAGGGGGTTTGCATATGAGGATGTTGACTACATTCTTAAACTAGTGACTATAGTTGCACAACTCTTTGACTATATGAAGAACAGCTTAATTGTGTGCTATAAAAGATGACATTTATGGAATGTGAATTTTATCTCCGTTTTTGAAAAGTCAATGAGAGGAGGAAGAATTAGGAGAAGTGACTGAGAAGGCAACAAGAAAGCCTGGAATGGATTGTCCTTGAAAGAGAGTTCCAAAATGAGGGCTAGCTAGAGAGCTCTTTCTGCCAAGCCTGATGATCTGCATTCGATCCTCAGGTCTCACATAGTAGAAATAAAGACTCTTATAAGTTACCCTATGACATCGACACAAGTGCTGCCACACACATATGCATGCACATCCATGCACCCATGCACACACACACGATACAAAATGAAAAAGCAAATGTTTCAGTGAGAGTGTGCCAAACATTTCACCTACGTTGAGGACAGAGGCTGTACTATTACATTTGGCATTGTAAAAGTCAGTGACAGCCTTGATAAGACCTGTTAAAATAGAACCATGAGGGCAAAAACCTGACTGGAGTGAAATGAAAAACAAAAACTTATTGGTTACTGTTAGAGGATGTTAGGGAACCAACTTCTTGCTTTGCGAACTAACCCTGAAGAGTTGGGTTTCTCTGTTGTTTTTCTCTAAAAACAGCACTGCTAAAAAGCCACATCATAGGTTAGGTCATCACGCTAGTATTACAGCTAATAAATGAAGAAGGATCATCTTGCATAATACCACCACTTTGCCACCCCCAGGAGCTGCTAATGTCACACCAGGAATTTATCACAGTGTCATGCTTCCTAATGTGACCACGCACCATTCCAGTGATGTGTTCTTCAGTAACAAACATGTATGTAATATATTTGGATCATATTTACTCACTGTCCTCTTTTGTGCCCCTCAGCCTCTCCTAATGGTCCCCTTCCTTTCATAAAGTGGTTAAGCAAAAGAGAAACCAAGCCAAATTTCATTAGGTATCTAGAGCCATGTATTAATGTACAGGAAATGACACCATAGTGGTGAAGTGACTAGACACAGACTTTTTTGAAAAGTTATAGGATGGAAAAAAAGTTTGCTTAGGCATGGTAGCACACATGTTTATGGTAGGCAAAAACAATATGATCTCTGTGAGTTCCAGGGCCACATAGTGAGATCCTGTCTCAAACAAACAAACAAAAACACCAGGTTTTCCAACTGACAATCTTTAACAAAAAATACAGATTAACTCATAAAAGAGACATATCCATTAACTGCAACATTTGGACCTTATTGTATTCTAATTTAAACAAAATTGTCTCCAGTTTATGGCTTTCTTAAATAATCATGAAATAGAATTGTTACTGGATTTTAAAAATACTGAATTATGCCATAATAAACTTATACAATGTGTAGGATTTGCTTTAAAAATAATTTGAGAGGAAAATGTGTGAGAGGACAGATGAAAAATGTTATAATTGTTTAATTTTTACAGCTGGCTGATAGCTACACTGGAGTTGATTAATGTATTATTTATGTTCCCTAATATATGTTCTACTTTTATATATGCTTGACATTTTCCATAAAACAAGTCTTAAACAGACAATGCAAACAAGCTAAAATATTAATAGTTATTAATTTTGAGTGATCAGAATATGAGCTTCTATTATACTAATACAGCAGTGTTCTTTTTTTCTACAAATTTCACAGTATCCCAACAACTATGAGGCTTAAAGATAACAAAAGGATCTTAGTGTATTGCCTTGTATGTCTTCTGTGTAAATGAAATTCTTCTTATAGATATCAGGGAGTCCTGGTGTTTGCATAGGGTCGAGTCTCTAAAGAATTCTTGAGGGCCAGTGAGATAGCTCAGCAGGTAAAGGCACTTGCCAGCAAGCCTGAAAACCTGAGTTCCATCTCTGGATCTACATGGTGGAAGCAGAAAATCTATTCCCACAAGTTATCTACTGATCCCCACATTTGCCTCATAAGATGTGCCTCCACCATAATATTTAAATATAAAGCGAATAAAAAGAATTACTGAGGTTGGGTGTTTTGTTCTCATATTTTGCTATTTTCCTCGAAAATAGAACTCAAGAGAAGATTCTACAGCTTAAGAGAACACTCTGTTTGTTGTAAAGTTGTAGTTTTAATTTCTATTGCCCTCTAGCACTGTTCGGTCCTTAATAGCCAGCTTCATTCCCCAGATATGTATTGCTCCATTAATAAGAACAAATACAAGTATGAATGGGGTGAGAGAATGAGGAGGCAATAAATATAGCAAACTTGCATTTCTACATCTCTGCCATTTATTATTTTAATAGAGTGGAGAAAGAGGGCACAGAACTATGGGATAGAAATTTAATATAAATGAATGTAAGCAGTTTTTTTAATCAAATGTTGTATAGCCACAGCCAACTAGCACAGATGTCATCCTGAACAAAACATATTAAAGATTCAAGGTGGAGGCGTTCTCTTAACACAACCAAAAAGTTCAACCTGGTACTTGAAGTTTAGGCTGCACTCCTTGTTTAGGGTGGATCACCAGGTGTTTTAGCACAACCTCTGCGTTTAACTCCATCTGAACAGGAGAATGGCCACACAACCTGGACAGAAGTAGATAGGATTTTTGGTTTCATATGTCATATAACTACTGACATTCTTCCAGTGATGCAGTGCCAGGCAGGATGCCATTTCTAGCCTGGCTCATTGATACAGGCTACAGTGTCCATCATATGTCTCAAATGCCTGGGCAGCACACTGCACAAGTTTCTGTTGCCTGTCCTCCAACACATCTACATGATCACTGATTAACTGTGGCAAATGAGAGCCTATATGAGTGACTTCTCTGTTGTGATAAAAACACCAAGACCAAAAAGCTACTTCGGGAGGAAAGAGTATATTGTCTGCCTTATGGTTCATGACAGGTAAGACAGAATGGGAGCAGGAGCAGGATGCCGGCTGATCACATTTTCAGCTGTACACAAGAAGTATGGAGAGGGAACGGGAAGCAGAATGAGGCTGCAATGATATTCTTACTCCAGCAACTCACCACCTCCTAAAGGTTCAATAACAACCTCCCCCACAGTGTTGCCCTCAGTGTTCAACCAAGTGTTCAACTTCAAGTACCTATGGGGGACAGTTCTCATTCATCACAGATACCATAGAGTAGGTGTTGGCCCACGCAATAGTTTTCTGAGGGATTATGCTCAGGAGAATATATTCTCAATACTGAAAGCATGGCACATCTCTAGAATACTCTAAGAGACTTTAAACAGAGAGAAAAAGACGGCAGCTGCTACACAGCAAAGTGGCTCAAGAGATGCGTTTGCTCACTGACGAGAGTGATCTAAAATTTCAGAAAGAAAATAATATTTAGATGGAAAGGAACATTTTTATAGTCATTTCCTTGACATTTCCTTGAGTAGATGAAAGGAGATGGGAATTTAGTGAAGAAATTGAGGCATTGCTATTAGGAAAGTCATTTCTGCCATTGTGATTTATTTAGTAGCGGGAGACTTCAGAATGTCTTTCTATCTTCAGATCTCATCTGTTTCCTCAATGATACAGAAAATAAAAGCACAAATCAAAAGTGAAGGTGGTTAGAGGAAGTATGGGAAGTCTGAAGAGAGAGGGAGTACATAGAACCTAGTCCTCAGGGAGAGATGGAGAGTGAATTATGCAAATAAGTGGTTGCTAAGCAACTGGAAGGACTCATTTGTGCTCGCCCATCATGGTTTTAAATTGAGATCATCATTAGGCATTATGGTTTTCCATTTTGCCTTAGTACTATCTCAGCTGCAGGTGCCTAGTTGGCAGCTAGCTGAATTTCAAACGGTTGAGGTTCCTGCCAAGTGAATAGACAGATGCAAGGAGGACAAGGAGTTAGTGTGTATACACTGTAGGGATATGGAATGTAGGCAGTCCAGTGAGGGAAGAGGACAGGAAGGAGGTTTGCTCGATGGGAAGCCTCATGTAATCAAAAGATAATTAGAATAATACAGAAAAAGAGGCCATGAATTTCGTAAGAGTGAAGGGGCATATGACAGGTTGGAGGGAGAGGGGTAAATGATGCAATTATATTTTTATTTTTAAAATTGCAAATACATTTTAAAATATAGCTTGAAGCACCGTAAGAGTGAGCTGGACCGTAGGCCATTCACTTACCTACCTACCAGCCATGCAAGGAGACATTTTGGACATTTTAATAAAAATGATGAAATGCAGATCTAGGGTATAATCATGGAAGTAAGTGGTTGGGATAGATCTAAGGGCAGACAAGATTCTGAGAGGAGGAGAGGTCAAGGAAGTAAGAGGTCATAATGGGAGGATCTTGGGGATTTTTTGTTTGTTTGTTCGGTTGGTTGTTTGGTGGGTGGGTGGGTGGGTTTTTTGTTTTGCTTTTTATTTTTTGAGATAGGGTTTCTCTGTATAGCCTTGGTTGTCCAGGACTTACCTCTCAGACCAGGCTGGCCTCACAGTGATCTGCCTGCCTCTGCCTCCCCCAGTGCTGGGATTACCAGCATATGCCACCACACCTGGCTGGGAGGATCTTGTTTTATTAAGAGTGTGCTATATCCACAGCATATAAATCTGTATAATTTGAATGTGGCCCTCTGAAACTCATAATGGATCTGCATAGTAAGAGGTGAGAGCAGCTGGACATGTTAATCCGCGAACCCAGAAAACTGCGACAGAAGGATCAAAAGTTCAAAAGCAAAAATGCCTCAAAAAAAAAAAGAAAAAATAAGGCATGATCAGGTGGGTCATTTAAGAGAGTATTAGAGCTCTGCTTTCATGAATGGATTAATACAGTCATAAATGAATGGATTCATAGGATAGTAGGTTCACTGCATTGTAGGTCTGTTATTCAAGTCAGCTTCGTAAGTCTCTCTCTCACACACACTCCCTGTCTCTTTGTCATGTAATGCCTGTGCCACCAAGGGACACTGCCAGCAAGAACATTATCACCACATGTGCCCCCTACTGACCTTAGACCAGATCTAGTAGCTCAAATAAAGCCTTTTTAAAACCCACTTACTCAGAGGCATTGTGTTATTAGTAACAGAAAAATGGACTGGTATAGGACCATTTATGGGAACTTTGGAAAGCTGAGGAACTAATGTGCTGAGGAAAAGGAATTCCTGTCAAGTAGAGATGAGAAGCCCTGTGAAGAAAGTGTTTATGAGCTGAAAGAGATCTGATTATGAGTCATCTGTTTCTACAAAGTATACTCATTTTTCCCCTTCAAGGAGTATATTAAGTGTCATGTGCTGAACAAATAGAGAAGTCACCTGGATGATGTGGCCTGCTCATCCACTGAGGACTTAGTCTCCAGGGAAAGAGGGTGGAGCAGTCGAGGTGTGACGCAAACCTAAAGAAGCACTCCAACCTCAGCCTGGCCTTTCACTGGGGCTCCATCACCACTTCTCCATACATCAGTCCATTCTCCATTGACCCCGTGGAGAGGGGCTTTCACGTCCTCTTCTGCTGAACTAGCTCTTTCCAAAGGCACTATTGACCTCCCTGAACCCAATTTCCCAGTCATTCTGTTGTCTCCATCTCACTGTTCAGGAGTAGCACGAGACAGGAGGCCAGCTTCCGCCTTCTTAAGGAGGAAGCTCTTCCCAACCGCTTCTGAGAAACAGTTGCCTTCTTTCCTCACTGATTGCATCCCCTCCTGCGATGGACCTACAAATGGTGTGATTAGGGGGCATCAAAGCTCAGTTCTTGAGCTCTGTCTGCCTTTTCTGCCTGTTTCTCTTGAGATTGCCTCTCCAATCCTATGGTCTCAACCCGAAACAACTCTCAACTCTATGCTGACTGGCTGCCCTTCCTAGGTGAGAACTCTCTCCTGGGCTTTAAATTCCTATACTTCCATTTCCTCCTGGGCATTTCTTCTCAAAGGTGGTGGTGGTGGTTGTGGTGTGTACATGCATTCAGGGACACACTTGTACAAAGTCTGAAGGCAGTTTCCAGGAGTTAGTTCTCTCCTTCCATGATAGGTTCTGTGAATCAAACTCTTGTAATCAGGCCTATCCAGCCAGACTAGGACCCTTTTTACCTCCACATTTTGACATAGCACCCAGATTAAAAATTGTCGTCTAAATGCTGGATGAATGAATGCTGGATGAATTGAATGAATAAACTGATGAATGATAAAACCAATTAATTAAATGTCACCCTTGGAGGAGAGTGACAGTCATCATATAAAAGTAGTACACCAAGAAAGGAGTATATAAAATTTAGCACGGGTATAAGAGGGGCCATCAGTGGCCTGCTAAGCGCTGTGGCCTGCATTATTCCAGCATGAATCACTTCTGGAGAAGGTTCTTTTTAAACATTGGCAAGAAGTAGTTCAGATCCTTGCTATGGGAAGATCAACAAATAGATCCCCAAAACATAATGGGTTGAAGGGAGGGAATAGCAGAAGCTGACACCTTCTCAGAACGGTCTCATCAGAGTGGTGTAGACTGATTACTCTGTGACAGGAAAAGACCCAGGACACAGAGTTTCCAATAATATGCAGAAACTACATGCTATTTGGCTAATGATAAAGCTTGGGGCAGGACCGAGTTGTACGGATGTCTGCAGCCATTTTGAATAATCTCTCTTTTTTTTCTAGAGGGAAGTGCAATATTGGCTAACAGCCTCACATTCCATCACTGCCTTGCCTCTAGCTCTCTACATCCCCAAGTCCCTGCTCCACATCCCACTCCCACCCCCTCAGCACTAACAGCAACAGAGAATCATCATTTTACTCCCAGAAGTTCTTCCCAGAGGAACTTTTCCAACCTTTTAAGCAGAGCTTTTCACTCATGTAAATACTAAGAAGTGAACCTAAGCAGAGCCCTTGCCAAGATGGACTCTTTCTCTGTCTGAAGCCCCCTTGCTTTTCTGAAAATTGCAAAGCAAAGAAAGGGTTCTCAAGCAAGGAGCCCCCTCCCTACTCCTCCCTTTGGAAGTAAAACATGCCAGCTTGGAAGTCTCCCAAGGACCAGTGATGCCAGACTTCTTATGAACAAAGCCCAAATTCCTTCACATGCTGCCTGATTGATGGAAGAATTCCTGTGGGATCTGACCCTTGGAGGATTCACATCCCAATGGCGCCTGATTATTAAGTACTACCAGAATAATAAACACAAAGCTCAAATTATAAAAACAAACACCCCAAATCCCACTTGCATGCCTTTACACATACTGTTGTGGCATGGCACAAAAACAAAAGAAAGCATAATTCCTGCCCTTGGAAGGGTCTAGTGGACTGGACCACCATATGTGCAAAGGACATCACTTAATGAAGAACATGTTAATGCACAACAACATATTATCAGTAGTTTCTCTGAACTATCTCTGCCAAGGGGTCTGATGCTCTCAGCTCTCTTTTGGATAACAAGTTATGATGATGCAAACCCAAATCATAAGAACCAAGTTTCCACCCTTACTCAGAGTTAAAGATAACAGTCCAAGTTTAACCTCTAGTCCCTAGCACAAGGAAAATCTCAAGACAAAAAGAGTACCTTCTCTCATCTTAGTTGATTCAGAGCTGGGACACTGAAAATCTGAAAATGTTCATAAGGAATTTACAGCTGTGGCTCCAGCCCTAAATATTCATTGCTTCTCAGTCATCCATTTGATAATTCTCAATCATGCGAGAAAAAAAAAAACATTCAATTTAATGGGAGGGATATAAACAAATGTGGATCTGAGCAAATATTTCCTGATGTTGGGTATTGGAGACACCCGTAAAGGAGACATCAATAAAGCAAAGGGAACTCATAAGATTTAGATATATACGGGGAAAGGTTGTATCTTCTTCTTTTTTTTTTTAAGTGGAGTTTCATGTAGCTCAGGCTGGTATCAAACTTGCTATGTAACCATGGGTGAGTCTGAACTCCTGATTCTCCTAGCTGCACCTCCCCAGTCCTGCCACAAGTGCTGCACTCAGTGAAAATGAAAGAGAAAAAAGGGGGGGGGAGACAAAAAAAGGACCAAAAAAGTGGCTTAACTAGTTATCATTCTGCCTCAGGACTGACCACACAATATCCCCTTTGAAAAATGTGATTAAGGAAAATGAGAAAGCAGAACTGTAGAGCAATGAGTAGACATTTAATGGTTTTTCAAAACCACTAACCTCCATACTCTGTCCCCACAGCAGCCCCAAGCACATGGTGGTCCATGAGATGGAAGAGATCACCAAAAACTGCCATGCCCACTGCCTTTCCAGTCTTTCCAGTCTTTCCCAACAATGTCAGCCCCCCCCCCCCATGACATGCCACGTGCTTACTTCTAAGGAACTTCTTTTCTATATGAACCTGTCTGTGAGACACAGAATGGAGCAAAGGATTTCCTCCGCTTTAGTTCAGTCAAGTTTTAGCTGAACGGGAATAATACACCAAGCTACAGCACAATCCGTTAGCAGCAGCTGGAAGGAGACAAGGAATTACAGGACATACGGTAAAGTCATTTGAAGTAGGGGATCAGTCCCTAAACAGTGAGGCAAGAGCCACACACTATTTCATTTGAGGAGAAATGATATGACCCATATGCTGAAACTGCTCATCCAAATCTCAATAGAGGTTTCCAAAGCACAGTGCCATGATTTGCCTTGCAAAGGAAAAGACTACCTAGCTTCTGAGGATAGCGTACAGTGGGTATCTATCAGGGGACTGCCTTTAGAACCTACAGCTAATTCTTTGGATTAGCCTTGCTGCTTGATTTGTGTGGGTTTTGTTTAAATGGGCAAATATTGCTCAGCAAGGCAAATGTTCCAACTAGAGTGCTCTACCTTGGCTCCAGGAAGAAGGTGAAGCGGATTGTCTCAGGTGCGCTATTGTTGGCTCTGAGGAATAACAATGTCCAGCACCTTGGTAAGAACAATGGAATAAGGAGACAATCTCCCAGAGGACTTCTCTTTTTTTGGAAGCAAAGCACTCATTTACTACATGTGCAATATTTATGTAATTAAAAAAATAGAGGGGCTGGAGAGATAGCTTACAGGTTAAAAGCGCTGGCTGTTCTTCTGGAGGTCTGAGTTCAATTCTCAGCAACCGTATGGTGGCTCACAACCATCTATAATGAGTTCTGCTGTGCAGGTATACATGCAGCAGAACACTGTATACATAATAAATACATTAATTAATTTTAAAAAATTTAAAAAAAAATAGAAAAGCTCCTATGTGTTTTTTTCAAACCCACTCACTTGTTTCCTGTACACTATGTTTAGGATGACAGGAAGGGAATGAGTGGTGGTTCGCCAAGTCATGTGATGTCACTTTGTTCACAAGCTGCTTCCTAAGGTGGTTGACCTTGATGGCATCCACCTGCAATCCTAGCTCTATGGAGGTAGAGACAAAAAGGATCTGAAGTGCAAGGTTATTGTTGGCTACATAATGAGTTCCAGACTAGCCTTGGTTACATGAATGCTGTCTCAACTAAATAACAACAACAACGAAAATCAAGCAAAATCCCCGAGCAAACTTTTTCTGAAAGGGTCATATAGGAAAGTTTTTGAGCCTTCTGGGCCATATGGGCTCTGGCCTATCTACTCAGTTCCATGTACAGATGGTACAAAAATGACCATAGCCAGTACTGAAGCACATCAGCATGGATATATGCCAAGTAAATGTTCTATGCAAAATCAGCTGGAGCCAGAGTTGCAGGATTAGGTCCTCAATCCCTAGTATGCCAACCCCTGTCTTTGTGCACACATTCTCAGGGTTCTTGTTCAACATCTCCAAACAACTTACTGGAGGTAGGGAGCAAGCAGAGGTCCCCTGGCTCCCATAATCACTTTTCTCCAGCAGTTCTCAGCTGAATCCCATGATGTCATTTGGAAATGCAGTAGGTCGCTGACAGGGTCATATTACTCAGAGGAAAACAGGATGTTTGACACCTAAAACATTCAGAACAAGCCAGAGCTCATCTCTGGGAAAAGAAAAACCCTCTTATATAATGGGAAACAAGCAGGGAAAGGGAGAAGTAAGTGATGGAAGGCTGAAAGGGGGCAGCCACTCATGGAGAAGGGAGGTTGCTGGGATTGAGCTCACATGGTGACCTGCTGCTCCACTGAGAACATTCCTGCTTGCAGCTGTCACTTCGGTGGACAGATGACTTCATTTCGATTCCCCACAAATAGAGGGACAATAATCTCTCGCTTGGGAGAAATACCATATGGTTTGAAAAGTTGTAAGAGAAATTCGAAGTACTTAGGAGGAGAAAGCCACTTCCCAAAAGCATGAAAAGGATCAAGTGGCTTCTTTGAAACACCATAGCTTCCTAGAAAACTGCACGTAAAGCAGTGGGATTGGATGACAAGAGAGATATTATGAAGGCAGAGCACCAGGGGGATATCCTTTCTTGTGTTTACATACCTTTAGTGCAGCTCAGCTCCCAAACACTTCTTCCCCAGACTTTCTCAAGACCTTAGTTTCTATAGTCACCACTCTATCTGCAGACTCGGGCCTTGTTGTTCCCAGGCAGGTTTGTTTCCTGGCTCCCTCAAATGTGCTCAGCACCCCTATTGTGGGACACCTTGGGGATCTTGCTATATTTCTTCAGCTGAATCTACCATGCCATTTATCTGACACTGCATCTTATGGCTTCTGCTGATTTGTTGACAGTCTTGCCCTCTGACCAGTCTCTGGCTCCCCAGAGTGTACACAGTGCTGGGCTCATAGGAGCTTCACAAGCATTTGTGGAACTGGATGTTCAAGAATGGGAGTGGAAGGCTCCCCCACCACATCTTTTTCCCCTGGATCACAGCGATGTTTTCCAGGCTAGACTAAGTTGTCCTAGACTAAGTTAGAGCTTCAGTCTGAGGTCACTAGAACAGAAATATCTGCAGCCTTTGTTGTTGTTGTTCAGCAAAGGCTCTAAGCACATTACTTCCATTCAACTTGTTAACAAACACTTACGTGCTACAACTACCTGGCCAGGTACTGAAAGTCCACCAGCTAGCTCCTTATTATCCTTCTGTCCCTAACTTAAATGTTCCCTCCTCTAAGGGGCCTTTCCCCACTTCCCAGTCTCAGGTATGGCTCCTCATTCCTCTATTTTGGGTACAGTTCTGTTCATTGGTTTTCTATTATTTAATCACATTCTGTAAGATTTTTTATGATGTATTCATTATCACTAGTTCCCACACATAGGTTGGCTTCATGAGTATAGAGGAGGCTTTGAAAAGGAACAGGTACTGTCTCTGTCGTATCCACTGTTGTAGCCCTGGCATAGCACCAGACTTGGTATTTCGCAAGCATTCGATGAATATCTGTTGAATGAGTAAGTGAGAGCGTGCCATAAGGTATGAGTAAGCTAACACCCATGGAATGCCTCACCCAGACCCATTGCCTCCAGGCACTCAGTAAAAGCTCTTTATCAACATCTTCAAACACTGTAATCCCAGGAAGCAAGGAGACTGATGAAGTGACATCTCGCCCACTCCAGAACTCACAGAAACACATCCTTCCTCCTGCCTCCAACTGGAAAAAATGACAGGTGCCAAAAGGAAAGCAACTGGCATCATTGATGCAGCAGTAAGATGTGTGCAGGAGTTGACGGCATCTGTGTTCCCTTAAGTATGGCTTGATTAGAGGAAGACAAGAGAACACAACCAGAAAGGTGGATCTGAACACACACCACACGTGTTAATTAGCCAGGGTTCCTCATTTTAGAACATATATGCACTTCAAAATGTCATGATGTAAAGAATAAATAAATGTACACAATTTTATCTTTCAGCTTAAACATAAACACATTTTTTAAAAAGCGGATCTGAGCATGCTGCAGAGCAAGACAAGCCCAGTTTAGATTATGGCCATATAAGGCTTCCACATAGCTCCCAGGAGAGCCTGAGATAATTTGGCACCTCTTACCAAAGACCAACTGGATTGCTCTCAGGGCTTTGTTCACAAACAACCCCAAGTCTGCAGTCTACATTTTCAGTGAAGCATTTGATGGAAAACCTAATACTGCTCTAAGCATCCTAGGCTTCACACACTCTTGAAATAAGCACTTCAGCTCAAAGGCAGCAGCCACTACCCAGAATGCTCACTGAATGCACCTAGAGACCATCCCATGTTGCTGGGAAAGAGCTGCGGTGGGGGCAGGGCTCTGAATTCACAGATGCGCTGAGATCTGCTTCCCTTCTTGCCGGAGATCAGCACAAACTCTCTACTAAATTTGGGGATCATGTAGTCTCAGTCACTAAGAATCAACACTACCTTTTAGTGGAAAAGATTAGATAAAACGTGAATGACTGGATATGGTTTTGTCCTAGTCAAATCTTACTGAAGAACACTGATATATGAATTTAATATTTTACACATGGGATATAAGCATTCTTTTGATTTTTTTAAACCATTTGAAAATTGTGAAAAATATCTGTAGGTCTTAAGTAGTACAAAAAGCACACAATGAAAGCCAGGTGGTGGTGGCACTTGTCTTTAATCCCAGCACTTGGGAGGCAATGGCAGATAGATCTATGTGTTCAAGGTCAGCCTGGTCTACGACATGAGTTCCAGGACAGCCAAAGCTACAAAGAGAAACCCTGTCTGGGAAAAACAAACAAACAAAAAACAGATAGTGGGTCACATTTAAGCTGTGGGTTCTACCTGGCCAACTCTGGAGTACACAGTAATGTACAGTAATTGCAAAGAACACAACCCCAAGCATTGGACTTTACATGAATTGTTCAAGTTTATTTCTGTCACTTTCAGGCTACATGACTGTATTGGTTTGTTTTTCCGCTACTATAGCAAAACATCTGAGGCTGTGTAACTTTACAAAAAGAAGAGGTTTAGTTAGTTTCCAATTTCAGAATCTGGAAGTCCAAGACACTCTTCCTGGTTTGGTTTCTAGTAAAGATCTACTAGAAAAAAAACAGCAAAGGGTGGGGACAGTCTTGCTCTTTTTAATAATGATGTCTTCAAGACAACTAACTCAGGATTCCTATCCTGTTTTGCTTCTCAGCTACTGTACTAAAACACTGACCAAAAACAACTTAGGAAGGAAAGGGCTTTCCCATCAGAGTCCATAATTCTGAGATGTCTGGGCAGGGACTGAAACCAAGACCACAGTGGATCTGGAGCACTGCTTACTGGCTTGCTCTCCATGGTTTGCTCAGCTTGCTTTTTCAATACAATTCAGGACCACCTGGCCATGGAACCATACCACTAAAAGCAGGTTTGGCCTGCCCGTATCAACTTCATCTGATGGAGGTAATTTCTCAAATGAGGTTCCTTCCTTCCAGGTGACTCTGGTTTGTTTCAAATTGACTAAGGAGCAAAGAGTGTAATAGTTTCTTGATGAATGAATGGATAGACAGATAAACAATTACTGCCCAAGTCAAGGTATGGTTGCAAATAGGATGGTCCCCAGTTTAATATAATTTGATTACAATTTTGCTACTTTACGATGGTGCCAAGACATAAACCTTACAACCATTCTATGTTCTACTTTCTGTACCACATTCAAAGAATTGCATGAACATTCAAAGAACAGCATCAGAGGCTCTAACTTAAAAGCTTTTGCCTAACTGTAAACCATTGTAAGTGGTCTAAACATATTCAAGACAATCTAAGCCAGCCTATGATGTTTGGTAGTTTAGGCTTTTTTATTCACAACATTTTCAATTTCACAATGTCATTATCACAATATAATCCCACCAGAAGTCAAAAGAAGCTTGTTCTGTCCCCATCTCTAGAGTTTATATGTTGGAAAGTATTGAGCATGAGTTAGCCTCAGCAGTCCTTGAACCACAGAGAGCACCTCAGGTGGATCAGAGGTTCCAGCAAAGCTGTCCCTGAATAAGGTCTTTGCAAACCCAAGCCAGGCGGATAGGGTGTTAGTTCCCTGCAGGGAGAAAGGCAGGGAAATCCAAAGGAGTGCTGTGCTTGGCAGCCCAGGCCTTGTGTGACACTAAGCAAGAGGCTGTAGGCTATGTGAGCACTGAAGAGCCCCTTAAAGGATTCCAGCTTTCTTCCCAAGGAAGGCTTGACTTAGCTCACAGTACAAATGCTGTTGAGTTCATCAGAGATGCTTCACAGAAGCATTCAGAAACTGGAAAATGTTAGGGACATCTGTGGGAACTAAGATGGAACCAAGCACAAGCTCAGCATCGTTTTTCCACCACCCAAGGAATCACCTTCACAAGCCTCTGAGAAGATTGAGGGGAAACCAGGGTCCTCACATGTCTTAGGGTGCCTAGTAGAACTACTAGCTAAATCGAATGTCATTGCTTGGGTGTTCTCTGGAGCGCAGTCACTTCAGCAAGTCACTGTGACACCACAGGCATTCACAGCACCTCTCCCAGCCTCCTTTTCTTCCTGGCCTGTAAGAGAGGAAAAGTAGTGCTTATCTCAGAAAGTTGTTGTGAGATTCCATTAAGGCAGTTTGTGTGAAGCCCTGTGCCTGGCCCAGGTCAGCCAGAGTCAACAATCACTAACTGCTATTGTTACCTGTGAGACCTAGTCAAAGATTAGAAGCAAAAGCAAAGCTGATAGGGACTGCAACTACTTCCTTTGTCCTTCTCCCACTCTCAATTACCTCTGGTTCTTTGGAAAAAAAAATCACCTTTTTTCCAGTGTACAATTCACTGGCTTTTTGTACAAAATAATACATTTCAGCATGTCATTCGATGCATGGGCATCATTAGACTCCTCTCCTGATCACACCCCATCATCCTCCCTTCTCTCTCACTCCCCTTCTTGCTAGTCTACTTCTGTGGCCCAAACAGTCTCTTTTGGCTCCTACCATAGTATTTAATCAGACTCTTTCAAATCTTCTCCAGAGGCAGAGCAGGCAGGTGAAGTAGGTAGTCTACCTATAACAAAACAATGAAACAGACCGCCTCTTCCACACTTTCCATCTCCTTGACAATACAGCTTTGTCCCGGCTCCACACTTGAGACATGTTGTATAACAAGAAGTACACCTTGTACACCATTGGTGGGGAAGTCAATTGGCATTATGCATGATTGAGAAAAGTGGGGAGGCAGTTCTCAAAATTTTTCAAATTAACCTACCACATAATCCAAGCAAGCCCATTGCTGGGTATATCAATGCAGAAAAATAGTTCTTACCTTCAAGGAAATAAGAGATAGTTCATTCGGGAGCTAAATTTGAGTGACCAAGACCCAGGAACACAAAATCAGATTACTACAAATCCCATGTTCCAATGTGGTAGCAGTTTCATGAAGGTTTATAGTTTTACGGACCAAAGAAAATCATAAGGCAAGGCAAATTTAAAATACATTGGTGGTTACATTAAGATGGGGGAAGGTCTTTCTTCAGGCCTCAGATGCTATCTAATGACATTTTAAGAGCTTGGGTTACCGGAAACTAGTGGTCTGCTAAGTTAATTGATTCTCGAAGGATTTTATCTTTTAGTCACACGATGTGACTGAAAGTTCCGACTTAGAGACGGACTATCTAGAGAACTAAACATATCCTGAGATAAGGTAATTAGCCTCTCCACCTGCAACATTCCAACCTCCCCAGATATACAACTGCAGTTTTAACCGGTCAATCACTCTTTACAAACAAAGAGATTCTTTCCAGGAATTCTCATTGGCAGTTATATACCCAAAGAAAATGAAACCAGCAAGTCAAAGGGATGGCTGCGCTGCACTCCCATGTTTATCACAGCAAAAACAAACAAAAACAAGACCTTTCTACTTCTTTGTTAAACATTTAAAATCTACCACAATGAAAATATATTACTACTTGAAAAGTAATGTTATTAGTTTTAAAAATAAGAGAAGGCTGGCAAGATGGCCCCGCTGGTAAAGTCACTTTCTACCAACCCTGAAGATATGAGTTTGGTCCCTACACGCATAGTAGAAGGAGAGAACCAAATCTACAAAGTTATCCTATGACCTCCACACTTACACTGTGGCAAAAAAAAAAAAAGAAAGAAAGAAAGAAAAGAAAACACAATATAATAAGTCTGCATAAGGCTATATGCTTTGTGATTATGTTTCTATGACATTCTGGAAAAGGCAAAAACTATATAGACAGAAAACAAGTCAGGCTGTCTGAAGCATGAGGCCAGGGAGTGGGGTTAGCTTACAAAGGGGAAGGGTGGAATGTTCTGGAGAGTTGTAAATGCTCCATATTTTCACTGTGATGACAGTTACACGTCTGCCTTCACTTTTCACAGCGCTGTGCACTAAAAAAATATTAACTTTGTTGTTTGCCAATCCTACATCGGGATTTTGTTTTTAGAGTTTCTCTGCCTTGTTTCTCCAGTTCTGTTTTTAACAGGAATAAGACAGGCCTAGGAAGATGAAACTTTTGGAGAGGATGGTCTAGGAAGGCAAGTTAAACAAAAGGTGTCAAGCTCTTGAAGTTGAGCCACACACAACTAGGACTTGAGTTCTGTTTTTGGTTCTTCTTCTTTTTTTTTTAAGTCACTGGAGACCAATGTTTATGTGAAAAAAACATAGCTCCCCTTGTTATTTAATGAGGTAGTTTCAGTATGAATTCAAGAACATGATTTACAACTCGACTGATATCTTTAGGAAATATTTACATCTGTAACAACACCTCATAAGACTTTTTATTGGAATCATTGCTTATATGGTTAGTGTACACTGTCAAAATATTCCCTCTTAGACCAGTCCCAACTTTAATTGATAATGTATTGCTATCCTTACCAATATTGTATCTAAAGTCATCCTGATGAGGAATAGGAAAAAGGGAACACTAACTGCCATCATGTTCTTTGCAAATGCTGGAGTTTTCACTTACAAGGAAAATAACCCAAAGCTTTATTCACCTCAGTATTTTCAGTACCTAGAGTAGACAGGCACCCTAAGTCTGTTAAAGAAAGGAAGAAGGGAAGGAAGAGAGATGGAGAATGCTAATTGAGCCATTGAGCTCCTATGAAAGAAAGAGGTTTGACTCCAGCTACTGATATCCCTACCAATGGGCCAGAGCTGGGTAGAGCACAGTGTAATGAGAGCAAATGGATGGTTCCATCAGTACACAGAAAAGCCAGTTTTGTCAGGGACTGTAACCATTGGCTTACTGCCAACTTGAGGCAGCCATCTTGAAAATTAGTTGTGGACCATCTAAAGGAGTTGAGAACATAGATTGGCTAACTAATCCAGAGGGTGGTAGAGTTCAGGATCAGGAGGAAGACACTTTAATCTTGATGTCTTCACCTGACAGCCCTTTGCAGGTGAGGATTGGTAATACTCCAAGAACATCTGGAGTGGAGATATAGGAAACATTTTAATTCTCTAGGGGATACATATCTAACTACCCTCTTTAGGGAAAGGCTAAGGTGACCCAACAAAGTTGTCTTCCGAGGTAAATGGCTCATTTTATTAGGTTCTGATATATCTCTATCTATCATTATCTATCTATCTATCTGTCTGTCTATCAAGAGAGAGGAGAGGATCTGAGCATATCAGTCCTCAATTTCTAGCTGAAGGAATAAAATCCTACCTAGAAAGAAATGTGGTTGTGGTTTAACATAGGAGCAACTTTAAGAAATCTCATTAAAACAAAATATGTGTACATATATACATTTGTGTGCATGCATGTGTGTGAACACACACACACCTACTTCTCTGTAGATCATCTTTCTTCCTTCAAAGTAGTTTTCAAGTGAATTTGCCCAACTGCTCTGGAAGCAACCAAGTTTGGAAATATTGGCTGAGTGAGCTGGTGACTCACACCTCAGATGAATTAATAAAATTTGAGAAAAAAAAAACACCCAGATGTTTTCTTCATCTTAATATCGTGGGCTCTTTGCCTTTAAAAAAAAAATAAGCTATACTGTCATTTGCTGATTTTCTTCTAGTGAGATGCAAAATCAAATTTTAAAACATTTGAATGCAGGCATGTTCGGTGAAATCTCTCTCACCAGTTGCTACTTGGTTCAAACTTTCCCTAAAGTGTCAGCATAGATTCTGAGGAGTGAAACTTGTGAATGGCATGGGACATCAGAGTGTGGCATAGCCCAAGGCTTTGGTCACTCCACTGATGTGCTAGAAAATGTTCCAACAGTCTTTGGGGAAGGTGAAAAGTAAAAGAGTCTCAGCTTGCATGTAAATCACAGAATCAGAGAGGGTCTAGCCAACCAGCTGTGGCTTCCTTTCCACATCCAATAGTGATTATCTGGCCCTTGACCCTCTAGGAAAATACTAAGAACTGCATTCAGCAGAGCCTGCCACATAGATTTCACTCTTCTGGCTAAGATCAGTGATGGAGACACTAAGATCCAGAGTGACACCCTTTTTAAAGTTTCCCAATAATAACATCCATCATTCCTGAGACCGTCTGAAGCTCTGTTCCTTCCAAGGAGTGGAAATAATTTATTTTTCCTCCATCCATTGTGTTAAAGCGATTATTTTTCCTAGACACCACCCACAGGTAAAAGCTCTACATGTTCCTAGGTTACAATGGAGAATAGCTTATAAACCCTGGTGGTGTTCAAGCTTGTATTCTTTCCCAATCTCATTTGGGGCCCTCGTCTCTTTCTCTTATATCACTTATGTTCCTATTTTTAATTTTAATTAACATAATTGTACATATTTCTGGGGTAGTGTGATATTTTAATGCATGAAAGCAGTATACAGTGATAAAAGCAGGGCAAATCATGTTTCCATTTCCTTATCATTTTCTGTGTTGAAGCCTTTGAGCTCCTCCCTTGTATATTTGTAAAAAAAAAAAAAACCACACACAAAAATGCACTATTATAAATTATAGTCACCCTATTGTGCTGCCGAACACTAAAATGTATTCTTCCCCTTTGTGTTTACTATTAGCTGACCTCCTTCTATGTCCTCCTCTTCCATCCTTCTTTGTTTGGTCTCTAATCATTACTATTCTATTCTCTTCTTCTTTGAAATTGATGTTTTAAGCCTCCACAATGAGGCACAGCATGCAGTACTTGTGTGTATGTGTGTGTGTGTGCGTGTGTCTGACTCAGAAGCAAATTTACATTTGTTTTTACTGGCACACTTCATAATTCTTGGTCTAAATATATCTATATATAGTTTTAAAATTCTAGCTACTTCCATGTCTTGTATTTATTTGCCCAATCTGCATCACTCAGATCATGGGAATATGCCCCTTGCTTAATCTCCACATTTACAGATTGGTTTATTTTATTTTATTTACGCTTTGCCTTAATTTATGTTTGTGTATCATGTATGCACAATGTTCTCAGAGGCCAGAAGACAGTATCAGTTCCCTAGGGACTGGAGTTATGGACAGTTGCAAGTGTTGTGTGTGTACTGGGAATAGAATTAGAGTCCTCTGAAAGTGGCTATGTGCTCTTAGCCACTGACCCATCTCTCCATAACTCCCGACACATCTCTCTAGCTTCAACTACTTATTTAGCCAACAACTATTGTTGAGTCTACATACTAAATGTTCCCTGATCTCCTTCTCTTCTTTGTCCTCACTCACATTTCTCTAGTCCATACTACTATACGCTCTCTCACTAGCCAGGCTTTCTAATCATCATTTCTCTGCCCATGTTTGCCCTTATACAAGTAACCACGGCCACAAGGAGGGTGAACTTTATAAAACAGGTACAATTTTGTCCCCTATACACTGTCACTTTCAAGTAATATAGTGGACATGGTGGCTTAGGGAAAATCCTTATACATCCTGTGACATGGACATGACCGTGACAGCTAGATTAAAGTCACAGAAATGTCAGGTATTCTCCAGCACATACCCCCTAGTCTTTCCAAGGCTAGGCTCTATCATATGCACTCTTGTCCATCATGGTCTTCCTGTGCTATATCACAATTGTCTGTATGGCTCCTAGTCTCCCCTACCCAACAGTCTATGACCGGTTCATTCTGTCCCATGCACAATGCCTGGCACAAGAGCCTGGCACAAATGAGACGTTGGGAACGAGATAGGAACAGAAACAATCTTATTTCCCTCGCAGTCAGTTCGTTAACTTGCTTTCACTGCCATAACAAAGTCCCACAAGCTTTGTGGCTTAAAACAACACCAGTTTGTCATTTCACAGCTTGATAGGTCAAAGGTCTGACAAGGGTCTCACCGAGCTAACTCCACTGTGTCAGCAGGCTGCTCCAGGTTCTGGCTTCCAGAGGCCCCCTTCCTCTAGGTGCCAAAGGAGCCAGGTGGTGTGTGTCTGGGTTTGTGTCTTTGATCACCTCTCCTTCTCTGATCATGGCCAGAAACAATTCATAAATTTTAAGGACCTATGCAACTCAGTTGGGCCCATTTGTACAGCCCAGAGTAACCTCCCCATATTCCACTGGCAATCTTAGTTCCTTACTTCCCTGTGTGGGACATTTCTGGTGGGTCATATTCTGAAGCAATGTGAAGGACCCGAATTCCACCTATCAACCTCATTCTAATGCATACCCCACCACCGTGATGCACTTAGTTAGTCCACTGCCTTCTCCTTTTAGGCTCAAACCATGGTGTAAATACCCCTGTGTTGTTTTTCTCCTGCCCTGGGCCCAGCTCAAGTCTTAGCCCAGATGAGACGCTAATAATGGTCTGTTGACTGCAAGTTAGAATTTAAAATACTGGTTGGCCAAAGTTGTTAAATATCAAACTCCTGGCTCCTGTTTAAGAAATGGAACTTGAGTTTTCTTAAGTGTTAAAAAAAATTTTTTTGTAGCACACCAGGGGGTCTAATTGCCATTATCTTGCCTTCTCACACAAAACTAGCCCTGAGAAGGGGGGCCAGCTTTCATTATCTGACAGAAGTCTTCCAGATTTTTCAGGTGGAAAAACAGCTCATATATTTTTTATTTATTTATTTATTTATTTGTTTGTTTGTTTGTTTATTTATTTTTTTGCCTGGGCCACATGGGAACACAGCTGTTTAGGAGATTCAAATGAACAACAAAAATCAGGCAGCAAAGCCTCGTGATTCCCAAAGCACACAGGAACTGACTACTTCTCAAGCAATTTCTGCAGGTTTAGTATCTAAGCACGCAGTGAACCACTTCAGTTCTATCGGAACAGGTGAGATTAAGCCTCGTGTCCAAGAAGTACTTGTGCTTTTGATATATTTTTCCATCACTACAAAGGGAACGACTTGCACAGCTAAGTGCTGTCTCGGGACAGGGACTCAGTACAGCACTAATGGGAACTTAGTGTTCGAACACTGCAGTCAGGGCTTCCTAAGCTACAACCCTAACATGGGTTCTTAGTTAAAAAAAAAAAATGCATACTATTTTGGCCACCAAAAAGTGAACTCATGGACTTGAGGCTTGAGCTGTTATAACAGCAATGACTAAAGTCAGCTCTCAGTCTTTGCCATGGCAGCAACTGGGACCCTTCCAATGTGCTGGACTGGAGATTCTGAAGGAAAGCAGCCCAGAGAATCTGCAGTCTATGAAGTGTATTCCATATCATATTCAAAAAGCACCTCATCAGCAAAACCATACAGAATAGCCAACCTCACTTTAGTGAACATCACTTCATCTGATCCCCTAATAGGGCTGGCAGCTATTTGCAGCGGAAATCATAGTCCACCACCTACCACAGTGTCTGGCAGATAACTCAAGAAATGATCACTGAGTCTCTGACCTGTCATAATTTTATAAAGAAGCAGTCTCAGAGGTTCAAGTAGCTTTCTAAAAGTGCTCAGTGGCAAGCAGGACTAGGACTCTGACCTCCTAATAGTTATTACTTCTCCCATTATACTATGCTAACTTTCCAACTGACTCAAGGACAGGAAGACATTTTTTTCCTGTCAATATGCATTGAGCATCGCCTCTGAAGCAGACTTCTGCAGCACTCCTGTTCTCAACCTACTCAGTTGGGTGTTCTGTTTGTTTGTTTGTTTCTTCTGAGACGGGGCTCTTACATACAACAGGCTGGTCCCAAATGTACTCCCTAGCTAAAGCCAGGCTTCAATTTGTGATCCTACTGATTGCTGACTTTTTCAAGTTCTTCTGCCTGTCTCTTCCACTCTCCACCCCGCCCCTCATGCCCTTTACACTCTGTCCCATTCCTTGTTCGCTAATTATCCACCCTTTCATTATTTCATGTTTGTGTAATTTATGGTTTGCTTTCTCTGAAGGGAATGTCGACTTAAGAGCAGGGTGCCTTTGGGTCAGTCTTCCTGCCGATTCTTAGGAGGAGTTGATGTAGCCACAGAAACTAATCAAGCCAGGGTGGTCTCAGGGGTAGGGAAAATAGTAAGAGAATGAGGTTGTTTAGCCTGATGACACAAAGACTCAGAAAAAAGAAAATATCATCAGCATCTCTTTTCAAAGGCCCTTAGGGGTGACATAGAGAAGGGGGTCGTCTTACTCTGGGTAGAAGGAAGAAAGGTTGCAGGGGGTACAATTTGGGTCAAGGCATTCATTATGCTTGTGAACACTGAAACTTGGATTCTGTCCTCATGACTGATTTCTAAGTGCTGTAAGAGTAGCTTTATTTTGTTTCTTCCTGAATTATATAGCACAGTGTATATTTTGTCACTCAGCATACACGTGACTAAAGGAATGTCACTTCACTCAGCTGACCCTCGAGTTACTCTTGAGATCTAAACTTAAATATCACTTTATCAGAAAAATCATCTCCAGTCCTTGTATCACCAGATTACGGGGCCTCTGCTATCACCCTGGGGAGAACTCTTACATCTTGGTTATTGGTTTTGTATTTTTGCATTTGAAGTTATTACTTAAAATAAATTATGTCCCCAGTAAAAATCAAGTAGTCCTTCTTATATTGTGATCCCCAAGTACTTCAAGAGATGGCTGACAATGTCTTCTGTAAAGTACTTGGCACAAAACTAAGAGTGCTGTTCAGCTGGTTGCTGCTACCTCCACTTTAAGTGGCTCAACATGTGAGCTCAGATCCTTTCAACAGACAAGGAGAATAAAAAAAGTTCAGTTAAGTAAGGTAACTGGTCAACATGCTCAGTACCAGGGCCCGAGTTTGAACCTAATTCTGTATAACCCTAAAGCCTGGGTTTTCAAAACACTACGCCTACTTTTATGAATACAAAGCCATTTTTGATCACATAGTTTGGCATGAAAGATAGCCAAAATCTGGAAACAACCCAGATGTCCCTCAATTGAGGAATGGATACAAAAATTATCGAACATTTAAACATTGGAATACCAGTCATTAATTAAAAACAAGGAAATCATGAAAATTTGCAGGCAAATGGTAGGAACTAGAAAAGATCATCCTGAGTGAGGTATCCCAGAAGCAGGAAGACACAGATGGTATATACTCACTTATAAGTGGATATTAGGCATATAATATAGGATAACCATACTAAAATCTGAACACCTAAAGAAGCTAAGCAAGGAGAACCCTAGGTAAGATGCTCAATCCTCAGTCAGAAAGGCAAATGAGATAGACATCAGAAGAGGGAGAAAACAAGGAACAAGACAGGAGTCTCTCACATAGGGCCTCTGAAAGACTCTACCCTGCAGGGTATCAAAGCAGATGCTGAGACTCATAGCCAAACTTTGGGCAGAGTGCAGGGAATCTTCTCAAAGAAGGGGGAGATAGAAAGACCTGGAGGGGACTGGAGCTCCACAAGGAGAGCAACAGAACCAAAAAATCTGGGCACCAGGGTCTTTTCTGAGACTGATATTCCAACAAAGGACCATGCATGGAGATAACCTAGAACCCCTGCACAGATGTAGCCCATGGCAGCTCAATCTCTAAGAGGGATCCCTAGTAATGGGAACAGGGACTGTCTCTGACATGAGGTCAGTGACTGGCTCTTTGATCACCTCTCCTTGCGGGGGGGGGGGGCAGCCTTGCCAGACCACGGAAGAAGACAATGCAAATAGTCCTGATAAGACCTGATAGTCTAGGGTCAGATGGAAGGGGAGGAGGACCTCCCCTTTCAGTGTACTGAGGAAGGATCATTGGAAGAGAAGGGGGGGAGGGTGAGATTGGGAGGAGACAAAGGAGGGGACTATAGCTGGAATACAAAGCGAATAAATTGTAATAAAAATTTCAAAGGCTAAGAAGCAATATAACAGAGTGTAAGGCAGTGATGCTTATAAGCAAGCTCTACTCATAGACTGAACAAGATATAGGAGGAACCCTTGTTAAGGGTGTCAGAATGTCTCCATCCAGAGAGACTTGGGTAAGGCAGCCAACAGGGCAGGAAATGCGGGACAGAGCCAAGACCTCATGTCATACCCTGTCCCTATGGCAAACAGCTGGTGGGCAGCAGGTTTGAAAGCTACAACTCCCTGCCTCAACTTCAGGTTGTACTTCTAGATTAGTATAGAGCCTGTGCTTAAAGCCAGGAGGGTAGTGGCTAACAAACTGGATGTTTGATGTTAAGTGCCATACTCGCAGCTCTCCAGAGGCTGGGACAGGAGGCTCAATTGTTTCAAAGCCAGAAGAGGCTACAGACTGCATTCAAATCCAGGCTGACCTTTACGGCAAGGTCCTTTCTCAAAAACAAAACAACAGAAGCTGGACTTTTGGAATCAGGCTGAGGCTGGATTTGAGTCATAGTTCCATGGGTGACCAGCTCCGTAAACTCTGCACTTTTGTCTCAACTAAAATATGAGGGTACACTCATGTCAAAGAGTAAAACAATAAAAATACCTTGTAAACACATTACCTGTACCTAAGAGGGACTCAGAAATACAACTATTATTAAAATTTGCAGTTTGTTTTTAAGCCTCAATCCTGTACCATCTTGACAAGGGCTTCCCGTCAAGAATTTTCAAATTATTTCAAAACATCTACCCTTTCACATCCTTATATTCTAACACTAACTTAGGTTAACTGAGGTACTTGCTCAAATCTAATACATGGCTCCGTGTGGTAATAAAAACAAGTTGGTTGCAGGTAAGAGCCTTGGGTGTGGGTTATGTCCCACCTGAGCACATCAGAGAATGAACCCTAAGAAAGCTGGAATGGATAATAATACAACATACCTGACAGGATAATTTGTACCATTAACCAGTTTTGACAAAATTGTTGGCAAACTCTGTTATGGCTATTCTTGGTTGTCACCTTGATTACATCTAGAATGAACTAAAATCCAAATGGCTGGGCACCCCTGTAATGGACATTGATTAAGTCATTTGAAGTGGGAAGACCCACTTATTTTTTAATTAAATTATTTTTTTAATATTAGTTACAGTTTATTAACTTCGTATCCCAGCTATATCCCACTCCTTCATTCCCTTCCAATCCCACCCTCCCTCCCTCATCATCCTTACCCCTTTCCAAGTCCATTGATAGGGGAGGTCCTCCTCCCCTTTCATCTGACCCTAGCTTATCAGGTATTTTCAGGCCTGGCTGCAAAGCCTTCCTCTGTGGCCTAGCAGGACTGCTCCTCCCTCGGGTCGGGGGGAGGTCAAAGAGCCAGGCATTGAGTTCATGTCAGAAATAGTCCCTGTTCCCCTTACCAGGGTACCCACTTGGATACTGAGCTACCATGGGTTACATCTGAGCAGGGAAGACCCACTTATTATCCAAATTTTTGAGGTGGGAAGATCCATCTTTAATCTGGGCCACATCTTCTGCTGACAGCCTATAGAAAAGACTTAAAAGAAGGAGGCTTTTGCTCTTTGCCAGCTTGATTTTGCTGGCAAGTCCACTCCTTCTCTGGTATTAGAGCCTATTTCTTCAGGATTCTTGTGTATACCAAACACCAGCTGAAGACATCCAGCCTCATGGGACTGAACAACTACAAGACTCTTAGACTTTCCATTGGTAGGCAGCTTTTGTTGTAGTATCTGGACCAGCTGGAACCAAACCTGTAAACCATTCTACATATACATATATATCTGGGATTTATGTGTGCGTGTGTTATCAATTTGACTACATCCGGAATTAACTAAAACCCATATGGCTGGGAACATCTATGAAGAATTTTTTTTCTTAATTAAATCATATAAATTCTATAAGTTCTATTCCTCTAGAAAACCCTGACTAATATAAAGTCTAACCCACAAAACATCTCATGTACAAAGAAAGACATGCCTTTACCATGAAGGACTATTCATGTGGTCATGCTTTGCAGGCAAGTCTGGAACTGCCTTTCTACCTAACCTAATCCCCACAACTCTCCCAGGCGCTGTACAATGGAATTGTTTTTCATGACATTCTCTGCTGTTGCACTAACAGGCTACAAATCAATGTAATGGAACTTGATGGTTCTGACCAGTGTTTCTTAAATGGTACAATTGTGACCATAAGGAAATACATTCACCCTTATACCTAAGCACCTCAACTCTGCCACCTCATAAGTTAACTTCTGTCAAGTTTCTTTTTAAAACACCAGTCCTCCCCCTTTTTCAGTATGCATATAGGTAGAAAAATAAATGAAGTCAGCATTCTTTATGTCTCTCTAGAATATGCTGTGACTCAAATAACAGTGAATGGTTATTTGCAAGGCTATAATTTTTTTAATGACAGATTTTCCTAAAAGAAACCACTATAACATCTTTCCAAGCACCCCAAAGGAAAACAAAAAGCACATAAAAATTAGAAGTCTAGTACTTTAACAGCACACTGCTAAAAACAGACTAGGATAAATGCCAAAAAATCTTGAAAAATAACTCTGAGGGATGCAATGTTCAAGTCAATCAAACATGTAGGTTCCATGAACAACAGAAAAACAGGTCCAAGAGCAGTTCACTCATGCATGATGGTAACTCAGACTGTACTTCATCAAAGTTCATTCAGGTGTTTAATTACAATGGCTGCCTCAACAGAGATGGTTTTCTCTTTGCATGGGGATGTATACACAGACGAGTGAGGAAGAAAATCTTTGAATACATAATGAATACGTAAGCACAACAAGGTTGGTTCCCATTGATAAAGTACTGAAGGCAGATTTAGTGGACTCAAGCGTTACCAGTTTCCTTAAGGAGAAATCTTACGCATGCTGAAAAGAGACAAATTACATAATTTGCCATGCTAAGTATTTATAGCCATTTTCATAAGGTGAGCTCAGTAACCTGACGGAATAAAAAAATACAATAGTTAAATGACAACTTGAATTAACTTTGTGGGTCCATGATGTTGACATTCAAAATCCCTCACACATACGTTAACAAGAAAGTATTTACTGCATGAAGAGCCACATATCATATAAAACATACACTTCACAGGAGGAGTCCCTGCATAGCAGGGAGTCACTACCACTACATAACAAATGGCTATGCCAACAGTCAAGGCTGCCACGAAGGGTACAACGTGAAATCCCCTTAAAATCTCGAGGAGTGTTTACAATGGCGCAGAACCCTTTTGAGAGTAAGCACATGTTTTGTTTGGAAGAGTGTGTTTCCGTGGAAAATTTGAACATCACATATATAATCAATTTTCTAATTGGGTGAGATTTAAGGCAATTCTACTCAGACCTGAGGGGGGGAAAAATCCATAAAATTTGTATTTTTCTCCTAAATCATGAACAGGTCAGAATCAGCATCAAGTGTTCAATGTACCTTTAGGTATATGTAACATTACAAAATAGAAACCACTTTTATGCTATGAATATGAAATGAAAATTTGTCCTGTGCTCTTCCTCAAAAACCATCAAAAATAACACATGGCAGCTTGAGTGTCTATTATTAAAAAGTAACACTGCAATGAAGACAACTACACCCACTTTACACAAGAAGAATCCTTTCAAAGATGCTGCAGAGCACTGTATTTCTCTTACGGCTGCCTTTGGTGTAGTACAGAACAATTTGTGGGTTCATAAATTAACTTTTAACAGCAACTATTGACTAGCAATTAACCATTAAACATCTTGAGTTTAAAAATTTTACATTTTGCTCCTGTTTGGCTGCTAAAGAGCAGCGATTTAAATTGATATATATATATGTATATATATATATATATATATAAAACTTCTGATGACAAGGCTTGCTATACACACAAACAACATAATCAAAAATGAAGCAGTAATTACATTTCCTATTTCAACTTATCTGGTATAGAATATTTACATATTTGGGAAGAGAGACCTCCAACACCACCATCTTATGCCCCATGTGCACATGCTCCAGCGCCCCCAAATGTAACAAGTGCCCTGAAGTATATACACCTGTACTTTGGCTAAGCCAGCTGGATGCAATTCTGATGGTCTTGGTGTGAAAGAAAAGAAGTAAGGTCTTGAAGGTCATTTGTAGCCTTCTCTCTCAGAGCATCAATGTACTGTAGTCAAGAAATCTGTTCTTTCACATCAATGGGGTAAGAAAGGCCCCCACACTTCAGTCCCCATTCTGAATGGGGTGAGATCAAAATGCCATCAGCTCCTTGCACCACAAAGGGCCACCAGAGAAAAGGGAAAGAAAGAAGTCACGACAAAGGCAGCAGCAACCAACAAAAGTTTTCCAACAAAGCAACCTCTCCTCCCTGGGTTCCCGAGGGAATAACAGCTCTCCTTCCCTCCCCCTTCCCTGCTACACACAAATTAATTCACACCACAAGAAGTTGGTACTCCAGTTAAGTGTAAGATAAATATAAGAAATAGTCAATCCATCACTTTTTATACTTTAACTGAAACATAAAACTAACAGAACACACAACATCACTGTGAAAGAAACTTTCTAAAACAGATCCGGCCAATGTAGTGCAGCCAGCAAAACTTAACAGTTTGTTCACAATCTGCCTTGTACAGGGTATTTGTATTCTTCCTAGGCCATATAAATAGCATTTATATAGCTTACACATTCAGAGACATGCACTAGGACTTGTAGGTAGTACACATTTCTTCACAATCACATGTGCAAAGTTTACAAAACCACTAAATCAGTATTAGAAAGCTTAGGCTGGACTGTGTCTTGTGTCATCTAATGAATTTAATGCAGGTTCTGAGTCATCCATTGGAAGAACCAGGCGAGTTCCACGAATGACTAGTTCGTGGTCGCCAAATGTAAGCTCCCGATCCAAGGCATCTTCAGAACTGTTGCCCATAAATCTCCTTGGGGCACTGGCTGTTGCGGAGTCAGTGTTCACAGTAGAATCCCCATACGTCAAACTGATATCACCATCATTGAGAATAAGATCGGAGTCATCATCTTTCAATTGCTCCTGGTTCTAAACACAAACAATATAAGGTTTAAGAGTAGTTAAGCAATGCAATAATCCAAGCCAGGTAAGATGGTAAGGTAAGCCTAGGTCTTCAGAGAACCATTTCCAAGAGGAGATAATCTGACAACCCCAGGTTAAAATGCCTCACTGGTAGCTCATCATATTTGGGATAAAATGTAAAGTCCTAACCTTGACTTAAAACATAATGTGATGTCTTCCTTTCAGTTTTGTCTCCCATCCCCAGCTGCCTCTCCCGCTCCAGCAGCCCCTCACTGTTCAGGGTGGACTGAAACACTGACAGCTATCCCACTCTGCAGTCTTTCTCGTACCTCCCAGCCATTAAGCATGCTCTCCCTTCTACTCCTCTCAAGTCACTCATTTCTGCTCATGACTTTCTCCTGGCAGTCTTCTTTTTATGTTTCATCCCTACATTAGGTGTTCACTGTGTGTGCTCCAACCGCATTTGGTCCCGGGCCCTTTGCCTGCAAGTAGCACTCAATCCTGCACATTACCAGTTTGCCTTCATAGGTCTTAAAAGTCATTTCTCTGGGGCCAGGGAGCAGGGGAACAGAAAGTAGGGTTAAGATACAAAACTAAGTGCTTCCTATCCCAAACACATAACACGTTATGGGACATGGGGGCACATGGAAACTCTCACCACACAATTGTTTTCCAGGTCCATAAGCATTTATTCTAATGGAAAAAGGTTCCAAAAAAAGTATACTTAATACGGTTCTATAAAATGTGGGGAGGGGAGTTAATTATATATATATATTATTTGGCAAAGAAAAAAACATATATGTGGGTATAGAATGTTTGGAATGTCAAACTCCATAATGGAGTTTGCTGGTAAATTTTATGTGTGTGTGTGTGTGTATGTGTGCACGTGCATGCCTGTGTATCTATGTCTGTGTGTATATGTTTCTCCTGTCAGAAATTTACTATTGCTAGAATTTTTTTAAATACGCAAAGATTAAAATAAAAATTCAGTTGAAAAGGTAAGTCCATAGCCACCAATCAGCTGAAATCAATTCCTGCTAATATATAACTAGTAACAACAAACCTGACTACTGTCTGCCATTTGGTTGAAACAAAGCTCTGTGGCTCCTTTGCAGGTCAGTGGGGACTCTTTAGCACTTTCTAATAAATGTTTTCTTTATATTTGAGAAAAAAAATGTAAAAGGTGTATACCTTTTAATCTAATAATATCCCTTTAAAATCAATTCTACATACTTATAATTTATATCCTTTTTAATTTTTATTAATTAAAGTTTATGTGGGTTCATAAATTAACTTTTAACAGTTACAGCTCCCTCCCCCCTCCCCTCCCGATCCCACCCTCCCTCCCTCTTCTCCACCCATGCCCCTCTCCCAGTCCACTGAGAAAGGAGGACTTCCTCCCCTTCCTTCTGACCCTAGTCTATCAGGTCTCGTCAGGAGAGGCTGTATTGTCTTCCTTTGTGGCCTGGTAAGGCTGCACCCCCCCCTGAGTGGGAGGTAATTCTGTATACTTATAATTTATATCCTTCAACAAATTTGTATGTAAAAGTATATTAGTAAAACAGACAGTCACTGTAAGTGACTGCTTGTAATGATATAAACAGCACAAGCACACATGCATAGAGAAAAGATGCAAAGTGGTGATGAAGGCAGAGACTAGGCCAAAGCATCTAAATATCACACAATGCCAAAGATTGACAGCAAAGCATCAAAAGCAATGAGAGAGATCTGGAGGGAACCAATCCTGTCTCTATCTTAACCTCAAAACTGTAAAGCCATTTAGTTGTTAAGCTATTTAGTCTGTCATAGGAGCCCCAGGAAACTCATACAATGATGTATTGCTACATATCACAGGATACATAGTTGTTTTATTTTCATTTGTGGGTTTTTAATGGTTGTTGCTGGCAGATTTTTTGCTTGCTTTTGTTGTTTGAGATGGGGGGTCACAATTTAGTCCAGGCTTACCTCTAACTTGCTATGTATCTGAGGATGAGCTTGGAATCCTGGTCCTAACTGCTTCTACCTCCTAAGTGACTGGATCACAGATATGTGCCACCATATCTGGGACACCAAACACACACACATACATGTGTGAGCTTACATACATGCACAAACATACACAGAGCTATGGAACCTCTGCCTGAGCCAACAGCACCCCTATGCAGTCATGTGGTACAATGGAAAAGAACAATGCTTGAGTGCAGAGCCTGGGACACGTGGGAGGGAGACAAGGCAGCATGGAGTATTCTCCCCAAACTATAAACAAAATCTGTCAAATGCACAGTGACCCAAAACAAAGCTACTCACTACTACCCTTGCCCAGGTGCTACCCTTACACTGCCTATGGAATCTGCCCTAACAAACTGCAAAGGAGGACCTAATCAACCAAAAGTTCCATGCCTATACTGCTTCCCTACAACTTCCCACTAACCTGGCATTCTAAATGTTACACTAAGGAAGTCACCAATTATTTAAACATGGGGGAGAAAAGACACCATATGTTATTTTATTATTTATTTACTCTTTGTACAGTTTTCTGCCTGCATGTATGCCTGCATGCCAGGATAGGGTACCAGATCTCACTATAGATGGTTGTGAGCCACCATGTGGTTGCTGGGAATTAAACTCAGGTCCTCTGGAAGGGCAGCCAATGTTCTTAACCCCTAAGCCATCTCTCCAGCTGTGTTTACATTTTAGAATCCACACTAGTTTTACATATTTCATTTTCTTCTTGGTTGTAATGTTTACCAAACCATCAAATCGTGTTAGTAAATAGGTAAAATATATAGAATCTAAATTCTGTCTAGCTGTGTCTATATCCTCCACCCACCTGGACCAGGTATGGATGCACTTCCCTAAAATCCCAAAGTTACAGATGTTAAATCACAGAACATCTGTTGTAATTAACAGGCATCAAAATAGTCCAACAAAGCATAGTATGATGTAGCACACCCATTTCTACTATGATTTCTTTCCATTGGAGGAAAAGCTCCACAATATCACATTTTTCAGTTTAAATAAATGTAACTGAATCTAAGAAAAATTGTTTTGAGAACCCTCTCAACTGAACTGTGATAAGCCTAATGAAGACATGGAAACATACACACATACTGCTGACGTCAGGCCATATACTGCAAAGAAATTAAAGCTGGCATGGAAACAGGACAGCTTACTAAAATCACCTGTTGTAAGATAAGGAACTGGTTTGTTTTCAAAAGGTGTTATTTTCTACTTTAAAAAATATGCTAAATTCTCTCTCATGGGTTTTATACCTCAAAGACCAAGAAATTCAAATCAAAATAAAATAAAACCCATAGAACGGCTAAACCACACTTGCTAAAGAAGTCAGTAAGTACATAAAAGCCACTTTCTTTGGAGCAAGTTTGTACATGCCTGTAACCTCAGTTTGAGGCCAGCCTGGGCTATCCTGCAAGAACCCGCCTCAAGACAACAGCAGCAAGTAAATAAGTAGGTAAATAAACAAACAAACGCCACTTACCTCATATGCTTGGGGGCTGGTGAGGCACCTGGCAACAGGCCCGCAGCAGGCTGGGAGTGTGGTAGTGAGAGGAGGCCCACTGTGGGTCAGCAGAGGCTTCAGGTAGCTGTGCACACATGGTTAAGGAAGGGCTGTGCCCATTTTTTTTTCACATATTTAAGGGAACAGTGAAGCTTTGTTGTTGTTACACCGGTACTGGGGAGCAAACCCAGGGCCTTGCCTGTGCTAGCTACTTACTCCTAAACTACAGCTCAGCCCCAAACAATACACTTCACGATATTACTGCCACCACACACTGACCACATGTGCAAGCTCATCTCATTGCCATCTTACAGCATCAAGGCAGCAAAGGGAGACTTTTTTTAAAATCTTGATTTAATAGAGAGGGACACCGATACAGAGAGTGGTCAATGATCCACCTCAAGTCACACGATTAAGGAAATGGGGACACATCTGCTAGCTGACACTGATCTGACTTTAACTCATGAGACTATTACATGACATCCTATTGCTTTGCTGGTTTTAGAGACTGAGGAAACATATGCTCATCCTGAGTTTGGTACTAAAGAAGATAAGGGAAAAAGTAAAAAATAATGGTGTTCAGAGGGAGGAATAAATACTGCAGTAGCGTATACTAACAGAAACGGCTTTGATCATTTATTATAGATTCTATGGATGCTCTGACTTGAATTTCTGTATCATGTTGCTTCACTTCCTACAAACCACGAAGGAAGTGAAGGAGGAAAGAAAAATGAAATTCCAAGACTTCAAACAAACAAAAACTATGTATCATGAATTCCTATATCATCGATCCTTTTTTCAGCAGGTTTGGTAACTCAAGGTAACTAGAAGAAAAAAAAAAGAGGAAAACACAGAAAAGAATGGAGAAACAATAGCTACATATCACATTCCTTATATTATAAAATGAAAGCCTGGGGCATGTAACTCGTTGATGGAGCACGTGCTTATCATGCTCAAGGCCATGAGTTCAATCTCCAGACCTCATGAAAAGTTACTAGCTATACATAGTGGTGCAACACCTATGCTCCCAAACACTCAGAAGGCTTAAAGCAGGAGGAGCATAAGTTCAAGGTCAGACTGTGCTACATAGCAAGCTCACCTTAAAAACAAATTTAAAGACAAAAGATTGACGCTGGCAAGATGGTTCAAGGGTGAAGGCACTTGCCAACAAATTCTGAGAAACTGAGTGCCACCCCCAGGAGCCACGTGGTAGGAGAGACCCAACTTCTGCAGTTTGTCTTTCAATCTCCACAGCACCTTCCTTCTCCCGACATACATACACAAAATACATAAATAAATCTTTAAAAGACAACATTAATACATGCCTATATTAATAAATTCTGTATAAAGATTGAAGACAGATACAACAAATTCTCACAATACTGAATATAACAATAACTAAGGCCCTGTCTAGTAGTACTGAACAGAAAGTTCTTATATCAAATTACCAAACCAAGTAGCAAAAGAAAACTCTAAAGAGTTCTGTGCTTAGCCAGGCAGTAGTGACCCACATTTTTAATACTAGCACTTGAGAGGCAGAGACAGAGACAGGCAGATCTCTGAGTTTGAGGCTAGCCTATAGAGTAAGTTTCAGGACAGCCAGGACTACACAGAGAAACCCTGCTGCAAAAACCAATACAAACATACAAACACAAACACACACACACACACACACACACACACACACACACACACACACGCCCTATGCTTATTAGAAAAATTAAAATTAAGAAAAGGCTGAGCATGGGTAAACATGCCTGTATGCCTAGCACTCAGGAGGTAGACCTAGGAGGATCATAAGTTTAAGGCTAGCCTGGACTAACTAGGCAGGCTTTGTCAATAACAACCAAACAAGGACTAAGGCTTATCCAATATGCACAATACCCTAGATCTGAGCCCCAGTTCACTGAATTATGGTTATACACAATCTTCTTATGGTTAAATTATACAGATGCTCAGTGAAGGAATAAAGGCACAAAAAGAATAAGTATGATATATTTAAATAAAAATCAAAAGCAGATATAGCTAATTCATGTTGATGGCACTCAGAATTAGAGTTCCTCTTCTGGGTATGTTAGGGAAGGTGTTACTGATTGAAGAGAACACAGGGCACCTTCTGTTGTGCTATAAATAGTTACATATATATTTATATGGACAGTAGGTACACAGGGATAGATGCTGATCAAAATTATTAAACTGTATTTTTTAAGATTCACATACTTCACTGTATTTAAATTACAATTCTTATTGTAACAATCTGGCTAAATAAACTAAAATCTAGACTGATGAATAATTAATTCTACCATGGCTGTGGGTGTTAAAATTAATAGAGTTTAGTTTGATGTTTACTCCTACAAGATTATATAGGAAAGGAAGTTCTTTTTCTAAACTGGAATAATTTAAATTATTTTGTGAATTATGTAGAAAATATACATTTTATTATAGAAAAATGTTAAATAGGAGGAATGAAAAAGCTCCAAAAGATATGTAATGGCTCACATCCAAGATGCTGGTAATGGAGCCAAAAATGACATAATCTTTAAACAATTTAAAAAAACTGAGGCCCTCACTCCCTAATGGGAACCTTAATGCTACAGATATGCTTGAATTTTTGTATGCACACAGTAATTTCATTTTAAAGTACTTGCCAAAGAATGGAGAAGAAAATCCAGCAAACAGAATATAGTAAATGGCTTCTAATCATGAGGGCAAATGTGTTCTTCTTAAACATTCAAGGCTTCTGATCGCAAAAGCATTATGAACAGAGAGTGCTTGGAAAGATACACTCTCCCCTCACCCCAGCTTCTTGGACAGTGCAGTAACAAGCACACTGCATTTCACTTCAATCTAGTGTTCCCTCCTAAGGCTTCCACCCAAGCAAGTACACCAACAAGCAAAAAATTCCTTGCACAGGATTCTCCAAATTAGCCCAAGGACATCAAATAGTAAAGTTTCCTCAATAAATAAATCTATATCTTAAAAAAAAAAAAGAGACTACCCATGCCATTTAGGCTCTGGATTCCCTCAATAACCAGTGCCTACTGGTTCCCAAGGTTTGCAGAGGAATTCACTGGTGGGAAAGCCCTTTTCCACTGCACTGATGGAGAGAGTTACGTTCTGCTCTGGGGCTACAGCTGCAGTTCATTGGTAAAGTAAATGCTTGGCATGCACAAGTTGCTAGGCTCCTCTACAGTACCCAACTCCAACACACACAGATATGCTGGTTCTCACATGTGCACACATATGGGCACCAACTTGTTTCATTAAACTGCACCTACCCATGCCTGTACTATCATGCTTTATCATTAAGGATACTTATGGTCGAAGTTGTACCACATCCGAAACAGCCAGGCACTTTCTGCTTTGGTAGTTCTCCTTTCATTTTCAGGAATACCCTGCAGACAGATGATGCATAAATCAATACCCAAGATGAAGACGGGTTTATTTAGAGCCATTTTTTTTTTTAGCATCAGAAATAGAACCTCCCTGAAAGGTAGTGCCCAGCACAGGTAACATTAGAGATTCAGTGGCTTGTATACTGCAGCTTTGGTGTGGGAAATGGAAATGCTTTTCTAAGCATCTCTATGACCCAGGCAACATAACAATTTATTACTCTGTTACCACTTAAAAGTCAGCATGGGATCAATTAAAGAAAAGGAGGTCATGAATTTGAGAGGGAGAACAAGGAGGGAGGGTATATGGGAGAGGTTAAAGGTTAGAGGAAAGTTGAAGTGGGAAACAATATATAATTATATTATATTTTTTAAAAAGATCATAAAAAATCAGGGTGGGACCTAAGAACATGTCTCTGTGAGAAAAGTACTTGGCATGCAAGCATGAAGACCCAAGTTCAAATCTTCAGAACCCACGTGAACCCAGGCATGGCAACAACTCTCTGTAACTCCAATGCTAATAAAGTGAGATGGGAAGAATCACTGGAAGCTCATGGACCAGCTAACCTGGTGTACATAGCAATCAACATCAAAGAGATCCTATTTTACTATACTCAAGGTTGCTCTGATCATATGTACTGTGGCACATGCATGCCTGTGTATACACATACACACACGAACACACATACATATACATATTAAAGAAAAGCCAGCATGGACTTATTCACCTTCTCCAGTCTGAAAGACTTGCACTATCCACGCAGTGGCATGTACAAAAAGAAACACCTCACTCTATCTTTAGAGAGCTGTGTCATGGACTTCAAAAATAACTGGCATTTTCAAAGTTGCTACTATGTTCAGAACACAGTAGCAAATGAAAACAAGGACATTTTACGGTAGATCTCACTGGCCAGGAGGGAAAACTAACACAGCAAGCAGGCAGCTTCTAGATAGCTTACAAAAATACCAGCCGTCTTTATTTGTAATATGTTATGCTCAGTAGTCAGGCAGTTAGGCTATCTAGCCCAAGTCCTGGCTCCCTGACATTAACTAGTTTGGGCAAAACTCCTTCCTTCTCTGGGACTGAATGTCTTCATGTATAAAGTACAAGCATTACAGGTTCCCCAAGGCCTTTTCCAGAACTAATGTTCCATGGTTTTGTGATTTACTAAGGGCACAGAGTCTAGAATCTGGGTTTTGTCTACTTCCTGCCCTCCCTAATCCCAGAATAGCTCACATTCCCCTCAACATGTGTCAACACATACATTAAAAAGTATGAGAATATCTGAGAACAATGCATGTACTCACAAGCACAAAAGAACTTCTGAACTTGCCTATGCATCATTAAGTTTCTCATGCCTTCACTTCTTATTTTCTTGTTTAATTTTTGGTGCTAAGGATAGAAGCAGGACCTCAGGTAAACTAATTACACATTCTACCAATGAGCTATACTCTTAGCCTTTGGAAATGCCTTGTTTTTACATTTTTGCTTTCACTTCTTTTAAATTTTATTACTACTGCTGCGGCTGCTGCTACCATGGCATGTGTTAGGGGTTATCTTCTTTCAGCATGGGTTACAGGGATTGAATCTAAGTCATCAGACTTGCTCAGCAAGCACTTTTACTCACTAAGCCACCTTGTTTGGCCCTGCCTTCACTTCTTATAAAACAAATCATCTATAGATCTTAACCATTTAACTACTATGCACACAACCCCAAGCCCCATATGGACTACAATCTTCATAATGGACATAAGCATTACTGAGTAAACAATGCAAGTGAGATGTCCATACGGGTTTTAATTTTTTAATTGTATTTATTTTTACGTGTGTGTGTGTGTGTGTGTGTGTGTGTGTGTGTGGTGTATATGGAGGTTTGAGAACAACTTTGTGGTGTCACTTCCTTCATTCCACCTTACACGGGTTCTAGGGATTAGACTTAGGTTGTCAGGCTTTTCCAGCAAGTGCCTTTACCCATTGAGCCATCTTGCTAATGTTTCTACAAAGGGTTCTGAAAGTGATGGGAAAATATGCTTTCTGCTTGCCACAATTGGTAGTCTCCTATCTGGCTCTTTCTATACTTTTCCTTTTTATGACAGGGCTAACAGGGTTGCATTAACGTAATGTTTTATCGCAGAAGCACTGAGATACTACGAGCTTTTGTAACTATCCCAGAAGCTTGGCAGGATGGGAATGAATACAATTCTGGTTTATCCGGGGAATTGTACTTTAAGATTCTGACCATAAAACAGGCAACTACTTACTATATCACATACATACACACATAGTCATCACTCAAAATTAGCATTTGGGAAATTAATCAAGTAAACATTTTCATTTAAAGCACACACACACCCTGCAGAAAAATACACCATAAATTATTTCAGAAAATAATAGGAATTATGTTTCAAGAGATATTTTTCATCTTCCAAAACCTCATTTGAAATTTCTTATCTAATGTGTAATAGAGAATCACTTATTAAGTGGTGATCAGAAAACATTAAAAAGAGGGTGGAAAATACCCAAAAAAAGGGTGGAGGTGGGGGGTTAGTCTCACAAGGGCAGACTATATTTTTCTTGGTCCACAAGACTGGCAATCATAGGAGAAGCTGAGAAACTGAAGAAGTGAGGAGCTGTGTTTCAAAGGCTGAGGCTTAGAGTAAGAGAGTATAACCCCCAAAACATTCAGGGGAGACCAGCTGGAGACTCAGAAGCTTCTAGGCAGTTCTCAAGGGCAGCTGTTGGTCGTCCAATTTGAAAGCTACACAGGAAGAGCAGCTGGAGTGGGGCTGACATCAGAGACAAGCCTTCATGTGCAACTAGAGTGGAAAAAGGCTCCCTGTACAGGGCGGTCACTTGAACACCCAGGAACACTTAAGAGCCTATTATCCTTGGTGGCAGAAACCCAGATTGGCCAGAGATAGGAAAGCTGTCACCCTTGATAGCCACTTATTGCCTAAACTATGGCTCTGTTTCTATGGAGCAGTGAGAAAAGCCAGAAATGATGTCAGTTAAGAGCCGAGGCAAACAAAACAGTATCAAAAAAGGCATGAAGTCAAAGAGACAGTTCTCTTTCCAAATGACTGAACATTGGGCAGGAATGCCATGGACAACACAAGCACATATTTACCAAGTGTTCTTGGTCTGAATCAACACCAACCCTAAAGAAAAAACACAAAGAGCAAATGAGATTTTTGAACCCAATAGAAAGTCTATGCACATATATACATTGTCAGGCAAATACTTTTCTCAACACAAAAGCTCCAGAATGGTTAATGTTCTCTCTCTTCTCTACAAGTTGGAGTGGATATTTCTGGCATCTGCCATGTTCTTTAGTAACAAACAGCTTTGGGTCTAAAGCAAGCAGGGCAGAGGTTCTATTCCTAAAAACCACTTACCAGTTTCACTAAAATAGCACTTCTTCTCTGAATGTCAGCCCACTCTAAGCAGTGAGGAAGAGAAACACTGCCCCAATTGCTCAATAAGCACGATTAGAGAGTTTCACAAACAAAGCTGGCATACTGCTCTCATGGCAACATTGTTAGGATGATAGAAGGGGGTCCAGTTACAGGAGACTTCAGGGTAATTGCTAGACATTAGCCTTGGTTCTTCATAATTCTGTGTACCTACATGAAATTCCTTCTTTGGACATCCCAGGATTGTCAGTTCTCTAAGCCTTCTCTCTAGTCTCCAAATTTGCCAACTCTGTTCTTTCTCCCATCCTGCCTGACAGATCTCCTCTTCTGGACATCCCTGCTGTTCCAGCCCCCATTCTGACTCATGGGTTCTGTTGAGTAAGCCTTTCCAGCTGCCAGGTTTTCCCTTCCAGGGTTAACTCTGTAAAGCACGGAACTGTCTAGTTCACTGCTTCACAGAAGCTTCTGAGAACAGTTCACAAACCTGAGGGTCAAGTCTAAAGTCCTTTGTAGGACACTCAAAACTCTCTACACACTAGTGCACACCCCTTACTCCAACGTGCTTTCCCACCCCCCCATTGTCAGCCTTTTCTTCCATGTGCCCTAACCCACTTCTTTCCCCAGATACTTGTCAGCTCCAAGAGTCGATACTTTTTTTTTTTTGCTCGTGCCACTCATTCCCTTAGGTTGTAATTTGTGTCCCCTCACTTTTCTACTAACTTGTCAAGTGCCAAAGTAGCTGCTCTATGAGATGTCCACACAGAATCATTTCCCCTTTGTGCTCCTACAGCACTTTCTAAGTTCTTTATTATAAAACACACCACAGTACAGTATAGTTATTTACCTGTCCGTCTCCCCAAAAAGACTGTGAGCTCCTTGAGGGTAAAGGCCATGTCTCAATTCAACTCTGTATCCCCAGAGTCTAGCATAGTACCTGACACACAATAGGTGCTCAAATGTTTATTGATTCGGTTACCAACTACAGACAGCACAGACAACACAGAAGTACAAGGAGCTGTAGCAACAACATCTGCAAAGACAACACTCAAAGGAGGAAAAAGATACAAGACTACATCTGGAAGGCAAGGAAGTCATAGTCAAGTATTTGAAAACAGGTGGCTATGACTGGATTCGAACTCAAAGGCTCATTTTCACTTGGTTAAAACTGGCCAGACACACACTGAAGTCTAACCACATTTGTGCAATCTCAAGTGACATCTAGTGGTCAAGCTGATAGAACACTTAGAACATTCAAAGGGCACATTATCCAAAACCAATGTAATAAACATTTACAGAGCACTTATTATTTGCCAAGCACTGCGCTAGGCACAGGGCATAGACATGAATTAAACATGGTCGCTGTCCTCAAGGAGCTCACAGACTAGTGGAGAAATAGACCCAACTACAGCAGACTCCCAAAGAGTTTGCTACTAAGGCAGGATGGGGCTGGGACTACTCCTGAATAATTTCTACCTAGGTGAGTTCAATCAGGTTATGTGTCCTGAAGGACCATAGAAAATGAAGCTAATTATCACCTCAAAGTGTTCCTGCAAGGACTAAATGAGAAAAATGTACTGAAACCATTGAAAGTGCTTGATGCATCACTAGCGCTAAGTGGTAGGTAGCTCTTCTAGCAGGACCACATTACAAGGATGAATGGGATAATTGCTGTGATGGACAGACCCAGTGCTATACAGCAACTCCAAGAAAAAAGACTGGGGGAGGAGGAGGGTCACTGTGTCAATTCTTGAGAATGAAAGAGAATGCCAGGCCGAGCAAAGGCTCAGAAACAAAGAAATGCAAAGCATGTATGCTAGCTAAATTACAGAAAGCCAAATGTGACTGTTAAAAATTATGTGAAAGAATTCAAGCTGATTAATTCACTGCTTCCAAGACAGAGGGACATGATCTTTTTACACTGGAAATTAGATCATGTCATTCCCTTCCTTTAATATCCTCAAAGTTTCCACTGTATTTTCACATCCGAAGTCTTCAATATATACCATAGGATCCTACAGTAGGAGGGCCAAACTACAGTCCTCGTGCACATCCAGTGGTAAATAAGGCCTTGTTGGAATGCAGCCATACTACGTGATTCTATAGCTCTTGTGGCTGCTGCTTTCACACCAGATATGGGGAGCTGAGACAAAAATCATACAACTGGGGAGGTCAAACACTTTTGCTCCTGGTCCTTCACAGGTAATTTTCAGAATCCTGACCCCTTAGGGTCTTGTCCACCTTTTTTTTTTTCTACTTACCATTTGATCACTCTCACCATGTAAGCTTTTCTCTGTGTCAAACAGGCCACATCTGCTCCTGCCTTGGGGCCTTTGCTGCTGATTTTTCCCTCTGTCTGGACTGCTCTTCCTGGTCATCGTTGAACTGGCAGGGTCTTACCACTCAGGCAGACTGAGCTCAAATATAACCTCTCCAAGAGACCGTCCCTGGCTTCTTCATATTAATATACCCCATTTCCAGTCACTATCACAGCACCTTGATTTCTTTCACATTTAGTAATAACGTCTAACACTGTCATGTTCATTTATTTCTTTATTATCGTTTTTCCCACTAGATGGGAAAAAGACTTTTTCTTTCTTTTCTTTTTCTTTTTACATTTTCTTTCTTTTTTTTTTTAACTCACTGTCCTTTTGAATATGGTTACTTAATTTTAGCACTACTGACATTTTTGGCCAGATAATTCTTGAATTGCAGGTCAAGACAAGAGTCTATTCTGTGCCCTGTAGGAAGTTTAACAGGATGCTGACCTTTGCCAACTAGATAGCAATGGCAGCCCTTTCTCCTAGTTGTGGCCACCAAAAAATTACTCCAAATATTTTCAAATATCCCCTGAGGAGACAAAATAATCTGCTAAGACCCAGTGAGTTGGTGGCTGAAACAAGAGTGTCTATGACACAGCTAGTGCTCAGTGGATACTGACTGAGTAGGTATGTCAAAGGTATGCTTGAAATGTTGTGCAAAGAGCTTTGCAGAAACTAGCTCACCAAATCCTCCCAACTCCAAGAAATAGGTGTCATGCTGCAGATGTAGAAACTGAGGCTCTAAAAAGTCAAAGGCCTTGCCCAAAATTAAGGAGGGATCAAGAATGAAAAGGTTAAATTTCTGTGCATGAATGAAAAGGTTAAATTTGTGTGCACACAAGTCTTCAATGGTCCCAACTCATCAGCAACTTCGTGATTATACACAAAAATGAGAGGGAAGGAAAGAGACACTTAAAATATAGCCTATGCCTTTACTCCCAAATATAGGTAGAAAGAAAGGATAAGACAATGTCTAGGCTTTAAATGTCAATATAAACTAATAATCATTACAGCATTAGTAAATGCCACAAATATGCTGACATTTTCTATTTATGTTAATTATTAATAATTTACTAACAGTTAAAATAAAGATATAAGATTACTGATATAACTATTAGGTAAATATGATAACATTTTAAGCCAATAGTTTAAAAATTAAAACAATAATGTGAATTATAATGTAAAAATTAAGACTATGTTTCACAGCTGTTTGACATGCTAGTCTTCACTGAATTAAAAATATCCAGTAAGGACTATAAAAATATATAGTCTTGCTTGAGGGTGGAGGGACATGTGAGGGGCTAGAGGAAGGTACCTAGGACTGGAGGGAGGAAAGTGATATGCTTCTACTCCAACTAAAAACATGTTTTGAAAATTAACACATAGCATTGTTCACAAACAGCCCAAACCACTGCAATAAAACAAGAAACTAAGAAGTAGTCTAAGACAGAATGGCAATGGATATAATTAGGCCTCCAACTGTGCTGCAAGGCAAGCAAGCTGGGGCCAGCCAAAGAGCTTTCAAACCTAGTGATGTAGATAAAACACAGTGTGAGTAGGCGGGATTTTTGTTTCCTCGTTTGAGGGGGATGGTAAAACAGGGAAATATTGTTTGTTCTGTGTAGAGAGCCATGAAGGGAACAGAACTGATTCTCTATTGACGAGTATTAGTTCTAAGCTATCACACGCTTTGTTTTACTCTCCCTGGAAGAGTCTTTAGTTATAAGCTTTAGAGAAAAGGAGTTTAGTCCTTTCAAAGTTTACCACATTAATTTCTTGAAGTACCATTGTCTGAAGGCACTAAGCAGAGGCTACCATTTAATTATCTGTCTGATAGTGAACATTTAACAACCTTTTTTAAAGCTCTTTTTTTTTTGTAAAACAGTTACTATTATAAGATAAACATGTTAAACACACTTAACAGAATGTCTGGCACATAGTAGGTGCTTAATTAATGTCAGGTCCTCCTATAAGTAATAAGTAGGGTTAAAAAACATTATTGGACTTATAAAAGCATATGCTGCATTACATTATCTAGTACACACAGAAATAGCATAATAATTAGAAGAAAGGGATTTGAATAGTAAAGAGAGATTAATACATTAACAACATTCACTGTATAATTCAGTGCTAGCTTATCTTTGCAATAATAAAAGGCATAATAGAAAGTTAAAGAAACAGGTGACAGATTCTCTAAGAGGTGATACACTGTTTTTCCGAATGGGGCATACATGTCCCTGAAGTTTGATAACTCTTAACACCTATGAAGTTTCAGTCAAACACAGAATTACAAACTACAAAGGCTTCAGACACAAGCTGCTGTATCCATGGAAACAAATGCAGAACTCCAGAGAGACAAGAGAGATTTTAAACTGAACACATTAAGCAGGACACACTGAATTCCACTGACTACTGGATTTTGGCCTTTGTTGGCTTGTTAGGTTAGAGATGGTGCTGATCACAAAGATGAAAAGGAAAGCTACTGTCTAGTATCGATTAGCGTTGGAGTAAATGGGACACACACACTGCCGAAGAATCGAACCTGGTAACCTAGCCAAAAGCCTTAAATACATGCATAGCTTATGGATCAATTAATTCCACTTCTGGAAATGAATCCTAAAGAAATAATTAAACAGGAGCATGGCACAGTGTCATCAGAGCATTCATCTGGTAATAGTAACAGTGACAGCAAAGCCCTCAGATGGAAATAGCCAAAGCCTAAAAACAATATAAACTACCACAATAGGAATAAGCCAGGATACATACAGCTGTTCAAGTAATATGAAGTTATTTACCAGTGCAAATGTCCATGCTGTAGTACACTTTCTTCTATTATTACACTTCAAAACCAGGATAAAAGAGCACTTTAGTGTTGCCCATTTGCTAAAATGCATAAAATGCATAGCAAAGGTCTGGAATGCTAATCTTTCAAAATGGTAGCAATGCTTTTCATTTCTTTTTCTTGCAGTTTCATTTTTTTCCTATATTATATACTTTTTAGGGAAAAAAAAAACTTAGATTTCCCAAAGTTTAGAATCTTCTCATGACTAAAAATAAAAGTAAAGTGAATTAAAATGGAATATGAAGATGAGGTCCTCAGTTCCTACTTACCTTATATGCAAGCACGACAGCATGGCAGTGGTGCCACCACCAAACACCCACACAGTAAAAAACACAATCAGGAGTGTGGTACTGAACATCATTTGTCGTGCATAAGTGGCAGTATCTCGAATGGCCAAGGCAAATGCCATTGCACCACGGAGGCCTACAGGGAATACAAAAGTACTCATTGCCAATGCAGACTATATAAACTCAAGAGATATAAAACATAACCTCAATACTTAAGAAAATATATATACAAATATGAAATAAATATTAACACATGTAAAGAATAATCGACAGATTTAACATACAGTACTGGCTTTCATTGATCTTCTGTTTGATTTTCAGACAGGATTTTGCTAATATAGCCCAGGCGCTTCTCAAATTCCAAATACCAGTGACCCAAATGCTGGGATTGCATGTGCCTACTACCACACATTGATCTCTTAATAATTCTTTAAAATGTGGTAACTTATGTATAGTTAATTCAGCTTAAAATGTTTTGGCAATGCATAGAAAGGTATGGCCACTGCCACAACCAAGACAGAGCATTTTACTCTTCCTGTGCAAATTACTTGGTGCCATCTCTTAGCTCAACCTCTTCACCACCCTGACCTGCTCTCCATCACTAATATTGTGTGTGAGTGTTTTAAATCATTATATCAATAAAATCATACATGTAGAATTTGAGACCGTCTTTTATCATCCAACATAACACTTTTGAGACTCATCTATGCCACAACGTAAATAAATGTTCTTTTTATTATTTAGTAATTTTCCACAGCATAGATTTATCAAGTCCTTCCCTGCCCCATTTTCCCACTGAAAGACGAACAAATGCCAGGTCTCCTGATTCAGATCATGTAATCCCAGTTACATGGGAGACTCAAGCAGGACAGTCACAGATAAATTCAGGCTTCCTTGGACTACAGAAAAAGTTCAAAGCCAGTCTAAACAACTTAGATCCCATGTTAAAAAGCAAAATGTTTTGTTAAAAGGAAGAGGCTGAGGGGATGTAGATATAGATGATATTGATATACATATTTTATTGGTAGAGTATTTGCTTACCATGCATGAGGCACTAGGTTCAATCCCCAGTACTGAAAGAGGGAAACAAGTAAACTAGTTTCATGGTTTTGGCAATTATGGATAGAACTGCCATCAACATTCACTTGCAGGCTTTTCTGTAAAAAATGCATTCACCTTTAACTTCTTTACTTTGTGTGACATGTTTTGGAAGCAGAAAAGTTCCCATAGAAGGGAATGGGAGATGATAAGGAACGTTTTCTATTTGAGGATGCAGTCTCAGTGTTTCTGACAGCACTTCCATCGCAAGCATGAACAGTAGATTGGTGTGGGGGGGGGGAGATAAGAGAGAAAATTGAAACTTACCAGCAAACATCATCATGTGTTGAAAATTTGATCCAATCTTACTTCTTCTACCCAAATTAAGTAAGAGAGACAAGGGGTAAATATTGGCAGCTCTTCCCAAGAAAATAGCAATCTGAAATTATTAAGGGGTTAAGGATCATTTCTTTTACTACTGGTCATTTAATCTATACATTCAAGGAGGTGAGCAAGGACACTGTCTATTGTGTTTACAGAGCAGCTGGAATAGTCAGGATGACTTGAGAACTGTCCTTTTGATTTTATTTCATTTAAATGAATTTAAATTAAAATACTCATGCTTGGTTAGTTGCTACCAAACTTGATAGTGTATGTCCAACATGTAGGAAATTCATTAAGTGAAGGAAAGAATGCATAAATGAGAACTTTCTTCATTACAGCATCACAAAGTCATTCACTTCTACTGCAGTGCTGATAGGAAAAAGAGTCTAGCTAAATGTCCTCTTCCTTCCTAAGAACATAAACAAAAAAGGGCAGCTTTGCCACTTTATGCTGATGAACTTCCTGCAAAGCCCTGCTGGCTCTCACTAAATGTACATTCATTTCCAACCTTCAAAAAAGGTCAGATTTCATGTCAATTCAGATGGGACTTCACTAAGAAACAATTTTGGTGTCTTTTTCTCCATTCATTGTCTACAGAAACCTGTGCTTTGTAATTGCAAATTTTACTGCAGGGTTCACAATGTCATCCCCACCACATTTCCTGAAAGGATTAGAAAGGGAAATGTAATATTAAAAACAAAGTAGCATGGTTGAAATAGTGCTGATGTAATTACTGTTAAAAGACAGTGCAATTGTAAGGCCAAGGACAAAAGGAACTGCAAGTGAAAATTATATACTCATTAGCTGGGCATTAGAGGTAGAATCAGGAGGGCAAGAATTCAACATCGGCATTGGCTGAAGAGCGAGTTTAAAGCTAGCCTGGGTTACCTGGGACCCCATCTGAACAGTAACAAATGAAAAACCACCAAAAGGAGAGAAAAGGATATGCTGTTTGATGGAGTTATTTTCCAGGGAAATAATAGTTAACAATATTAGCACTCTCATATAGCCATGTACCACATAAGAGTTCATGCAAAGAAAGAGTGCTTATACCATGGTGGTCCCATCTAAGTATAATGGAGCTAAAGGGTCTTATCTTATTGCCTAATGACATCATAATATTATTCATGTGTCTATGCTGATGCTAGCACAAACAGACCTACTATACTGCCTTTTATACACAAGAACAGCATATACAATTATATGTAGTACATAAAATCTGGTAATAAGGGACTGTTACTGGTTTACATGTTTACTATCATACTTTCTGACATTATTTTAATGTATTCTTTCTACTTATCACAAAAAAAAATTGGGCACGGAAGATGGCTCAGTAGGTAAATGTGCTTGCTACTAAGTCTGACAATCTTAGGTCATTTCCTGGGATCCACGTAGTGGAAGGAGTCTTGAAAGTTGTCCCGATATCCACTTGTATCCCATGGCATGCGTTAAAAAAAGTTTACTATGAAACAAAATGCTGTTATATCAGCAACAGCCCTATATATCTCATCTATATTGAGTGTTCTAACTGAACCAACAAGTTCCTTTCAATAACTGATTTACATCATGTAGGTTTATGTAAATATATTCTATGATGCTCACACAATAACAAAACCACCTGATGACACATTTCTCCAAACGTAACCCCACCTTTAAGCAGCACATGACCATCTACATATACTGCAACCAAACAACTAAATAATTGGATGGAAGGTGCCAGCAGTCAGGTTTTTTTATGGTTAGGACAGAAGTGTACAGACCAACAAGGGAAGACGGTTGGCTGTTATTGGTAATAGGTTATAGTTGGAGACATCAGTACAACCCCATGACGGGAAAGGCAGACAGTTACAACCCAAAATACTTATGGCTGTATGTGTGTGCATGTGACTTGTTATATACGTGGATAGGACTTCTATTGACAGGGTCTAAAAAAAAAAATATTTGGTGTCCTAAGCACACCCAAAGCTCAAATCTTGGTTTCCTAAACCATTTTTCCCAATAAAAGGAACCAGAACTCTTTAGAGAAACAGACAGTTCTTAGGCTAAAGCAGAAAATGCACAAAATTAGCAGAAGCATTTTGCAGCTCCAGAAAGTAAGGAAGTGGTAAAAACATCCCCAAACTACAATGACAAGGCATGTCAAATGGAAGTGGGGATCTATGGAACAAGCTCTTAATGGCTAAAGCTGGGACAGTCTGAAAAACAAAACTTTTTAAAATGTTGTAAATATTTTAATGTATAATATAATTAAGTATTATTCATATAAATAATATATAAATGCTATAAACAACTGAACCAAACATCAAGCGAGGGAGATAAGTCTCCCATGTAAAGAGCTACAAGCAATTTTAGAAAAATTTAGTCCTATCTCCATGCTCGCTAGATGTGGACTGCATGGATGGTTCTTTTTGCAAGTAGGGCACCATAGAAAGAAAAGCACGAGGATGTTGACCTTTATGTAAACTTCACCATGAATGCTGGCTAGGCCGGAAGCTTCTTCAAGAAAGGAGATGTGGTCATTGTGCTGACCAGGTTGTACCTTGGCTCTGGCTTTACCAATGCCATGCGTGTAGTGCCTGTGCCATTATGGCCCTCTGGAGCCCCTCTTCTAGTCCATGTTCCATCCCCTTCCCCACCCCTCCATTAGGCCAGCAACACTTTTAGTGCTCACTCTGGGCAGTAGTATGGCACTGGTGGGCTGGGACACCAGACCAAATTAATGCCTCTGAAAAATGGAATAGAGGCTAGCTAGCTATCTTATGGCCCTGGCTGAGCTAGGGGTAATGGAGGACTGCAGGACCGGAAACCCTCTGACTCTATCACAAAAGGGCAGCAACATCTCTGTATACTTTGCTCCTGCAGAGAGCTGCCCAGAGCACTTCCAGTCCTGGCCTGGAGTCAGGAGACAAACAACAGTAGGCTCTTGATAGCCGAAGTCCCAGGGCTCAAGTGTACATGACCTTTGGTCCTGGCCCTGACTTGCTTTCTTAACAGCTTTGGCTTCTCCCATTCATCCTTGTGCACTCCGTTCCCCACCTTTGATTCTTTAGCATCTCCAGGCCTGTTGCTATAGTGCCCACCTGAATGTCAATAAACAGCAGCTGAAGCAGCAAAAGACAGAGAGAGAGAGAGAAGAAAGAAAGAAAGAAAGAAAGAAAGAAAGAAAGAAAGAAAGAAAGAAGAAAAACAAAACAAAACCAGGAGTCACTTCACAATGGGGAAACCTGTCAGCCATGTTATTAAGACTAGCATCAACTTTAACATGTTAAAATATATGTACCCTTGACATGATATAATGACAATGGCATTTAATTTCCTTAGTATTCCTCCAAAAGAATACATGTAATCCACTGTAATCCTGGGGGAATACATCAGACAAACTCCAATTGGAGAACACTCTACAAAACGCCTGGTCAGTCCTCTCAAAATTTTCGGGCTCATAAAAAGTAAGAACAACTGAGAAAATGTCAGTCAAATGGAAGCCAAAGATGCCTACAAAGCAAATATAATGCACTGTCCTTGGTGGGACCTTGATATAGCACAAGCACACTAGAAGAAAGGCATGGGACTTGGGATGAGCGTCAAGTTTACTTACTGCATCACCACAGGCTCGATCCTTGAGACAAATTGTATTATGCTGATGTGAGAGGTTAACAGGGGGAAATGGGCTATGGGGTATAGGACAGCTTTCTGAACTACCTTCATTATTCTTTTTGTAAATATAAAATATACTAAAATGACATTTCTGAAAGAAATTACATTAAAAAAGAAAGAAAAGGTACATGTAAGGCTACACGGAGAAAGCCTGTCTCAAAAAGAAAGACAGAGAGAGAAAAAAAGAGAAAGAAAGAAAGAAAGAAGAAAAGAAAAGGTAACAGCAGCAATAAGGCATGGGAGGCCATGTTTTCACAAATCCATACCTAGTCTTTTCTTCTAAGTACAAGAACCTCCTCCCTTTTAGCTCCAATTTTTGAGCATACAGCCACTCTCATAGAGAGTATGATTCTTAGCTTCCCTTGCAGGTAGGTGTTGCTGGATTTGTTATGCACTAGTGGTTCATACACTTCTGGATAGTGCCCTTAAAGGTAATTAGGAGGCACAAGGGTTAAATGCCATGGACCACAAGAATGCAGGCAACTCCCTAAGGAGAGCAACAAGCTCCAGGGCTGCCTGTGTTCCTAACAACTCCCCAGTCATACAAGCTCAGACTTTTACATAAATAAACTTTTGTTTCCTTTAGCACATTTTAACCTGGGTTCATTTTAGTTGTCATGTAACCCAGGCTACTAGAGACTGGACAATTTTGATCTGTTAAGAATCATTATCATATGGAAGGAGAGGAGGACACCCCTTCTCAGTGGACTCGGAAGGGGGCAGGGAGGAGACGAGGGAGGGAGGGGAGGATTGGGAGGAAAAGAGGGAGAGGGCTACAGCTGGGATACAAGTGAATGTATAAAAATATTTGAAAATAAAAAATATTTTTAAAAGAATCATTATAATAGATTCTTTATTGAAAATTTCAAATCCTAACAGACTCAGAAACCTCATGACTAAGCTTATTTCTACATTAACTGCTGTAGATTAAACAACTGTGATTACCTAAAAAATTCCAATAGTGACAAGCTCTTAAGCTACAGAACTCACACTTGCAGGACTTTCTCATTTTGCTATAAGACTGCAGAATGGCATGTCAGTAAAATCTCACTTTCTAACATAGATCTTGTATACTTTTAATTAATCTCACTTTCTAACATGGATCTTGTATGCATTTAAGTTTTTAAAAAATTTACTGCTCTCGCTTATATAGACCTAAAAGATATGATAAACATAATGAAATCTATACACCTAAAGAAGATAATCAAGAAAGCGGACACGAGGTATGATGATCAATCCTCATTTAGAAAGACAAATGGGATATGCATTGAACGTATGACAGGAGTCTACTGCAGAAAGCATCTGAAAGACTCTACCTAGCAGTATTCCAAAGTAGATACTAAGACTCATAACCAAACCTTCGGCAGAGTGGAGGGAACCATATGAAAGAAGGGGAGTTTGATGTGGAAAGGATAGGAGCTCCACAAGGACCAAACATATCTGGGCACAGGGTCTTTTCTGAGATGGACACTCAACCAAAGACCATGAGAGGATAAAACCTAGAACCTCTGCTCGGATGTGACCCGTGATAGCTCAGTAATCAATTGGTTTCCCATAGTAAGGGGAACAAGGACTATTTCTAACAGGAACTCAATGACTGGCTCTTTGACCTCCCCACCTCCCAAGGGAGGAGCAGTACTGTTAGGCCACAGAGGAGGACTTTGTAGCCAGTCCTGAAAATACCTGACAAAACGGAGTCATATGAAAGGGGAGGAGGTCCTCCCCATCAGTGGACTTGGAAAGGGGCAGGGAGGAGATGAGGGAGGGAGGGAGGGAGGGATTGGGGAGGGAATGAGGGATACAGCTGGGATACAGAATTAACAAAATGTAACTAATGAGACTAATAAAAAAAATGACCTGGGGGGGGGGCGGGGAATTTACTGCTCTCTTTGTCAGAATCTGGATTCTGAAGTGTGTTAACACTTCTTTTGAAAGGCACTTATTTAAGTATTCATTTCCCTGACTGCAATCTTTCCTTCCACATTTCAAGTTCAAGTCTCAGACTGTGATCAGTCCGGCTCCCTAGGCTCTTCAGTCCAAAGACTATTCTAAGCTTGCTTCTGATGGTCAGCCTCCTTCTTTCTTCACTTCACTTCTTCTCCATATGGTAGAGACACTCTTCCTGCAGCCTACATCTGCTTTGCTTTTTTTTTTTCCATTTCTATCATACTCTCTCAACAAAACAACAAACCTCAATGGACCCAATGCTTCTTTCTTTTCTGTGCTTACTGCTACATCTTTCTGGACAAAGTCATAAGAGATGGAAGAATAGTATCTTGCAAGTACCATACTCCTCAAAATCAAGTAAGTCCCCATTTAATGCTGTGCAATCATGTTGCAATTCTTTGGTCAACTCTCTCCTAATTTCCCATGACTATTTCATAAACTTTTTCTTTACCTTCCCACAAACTCCTAACTGTGCAAGCCAGCCTCCAAGATTGTGCCCAATGCCTGGTATATAGTACTCACAGGCTGTGTAATCCCCACTCATACTATATGGTCTGTATGTCCAGCAGAACACTGCTGAGATTTCACCTCCAACATTAGTCCATAAAAGGCACCTTGGCTTCCATTCTTGTATTCTTTCAGCTCACTCACTCTGTGAAATCCATACTGAAACTTCTGTGGAAAGTTCTTACAGAAAGACGGTCCTTTCTGTAGATAGTCATGTAAATGAGGTTGGCATGGTTGCTTCAGTACCACACTAGCAAACCATGTCACTGCAGCCTCCTGAAAGTCACCAGCTAAGATATCCCAGGGTTCTTAACCCCCGTACACCATTTGAGTTAAAGACTGGTACATTTCCAGATAATGTCTTACACAACAAATAACTTGTACACCTTTCTAGTCTACTCTCAGCAGGCAATAACATTCCCCACTTTATGAAAACAGAAGCCATCAGCTAGAAACCCCATGCTTTCCATATTTCTTTCACCAACTGGGGAAGCTGGCCCAAGCAGAGGCCAATTCATCTATATATACTTTAGAGTCTTACTGTCCCCATCTTTCATGTTCAAGTTGGTTTTACTTTTTTATTTATTTAGTTTACTACATTTATTTATTCATGCCAAAACACAAGTGTGGAGGTCAGAAGCCAACTTTCAGGAGACAGTTTTCAACTTCCACCACATGGGTTCCAAGGAATACACTAAGATTTTCAGCCGTGGTGACAGGCATCTTTATTCTCAGAGCTACCTTGCTGGCCCATCAAGTTGCCTTTAAAGGTAAAAGTGCTCATTTATATGAAATGAAGAAAAAGATGGGAAACAACATTCCTTATTCAACCTTTCTCATCTTTGACACATTGCCCTGTGGCATAGATTCTACGTGTTCCCATATCCAACTGCTCCCTCTCCCTATCCATCTCTCTCTCTCTCTCTCTCTCTCTCTCTCTCTCTCTCTCTCTCCCTGCCCACCCCATAGTAACAGGGCAGTTTTTGTTCCTTTGGTTGTGCTGCGCTGGAGATGAAAATCAGAGCTTTCCTCTAGGGAAGCAGTTTGCCCCTAGCTACTCCATTGCTCCATTTTCAAATTTGATTTTGACACAGGGTGAGTGAAGATGGCTTCACACTTCAGGTCTTCTCACCTTCACACGGATGACAGTTACATGGCACCAGGCCTACCTAAGAACAAATACTTTTACCTTTGAGGCAGAATAGGAAGAGACTTTTCTGTCATTCTAGTCTGCCAACATTTTTGGACAATAAATTTCAAATAGAAATAGGGCAGAAAAATAGATTAAAATGGAACTGAGTAAAACAGTTGATATCTTTGTTTTCCCAGAAAAAAAAAATACACACATTTAAATATTTTATCAACCACATGCACAGAACCACATGAAGATCTCAATTAAGTTTTCAAAACAGATATATGATAAAGGATACAAATGCTCCTACAACAAATGTTGGGTTAAAGACATGATTCTGGAAGGTGAACAGCGTCAGCCCCATGTAAGAAAAGATGAAATTCTCCGCTAAGAAGTTGAGAAGTTCAAACAACTGAAACGAAATTTCAAAGGTTCCAGTAAGCAAGTGTCACACTGTGAAAACATGAGTAACAGACATGTTAAACAAGTGCAGTTCATAGATACACCAGAAAGCACATGATTCACAAGGGAGCACATGTACAGATGGCATTTGCAAACCTACAGAAAGAGCCATAAATGTTGTGCACTCACCTTCCCTCATTAGCACCCCTCTCACAGTGCCCATCATCAACTACTCTCCTCCTCCAAACCCAATATTTCTTCTTGAGTGCCCTAGCCTAGCCTTCATCACTTTCTATATATGATTTTGAAACCTAAATGGTAAGTCCTTCATGCCCATTTATCATCCCTACCCAGTGAATCTCTATTAAAATGAGCTTCAAGAGATTTTCTTCTCTAAGCCACAAAACACAGTTCAACTTCTTTGCCCTGACAGAGGATGCTGGACGACATCTGTCATATCACTGCTGTATTGTTACCTTTACTATTTCACTAAGGTTGAGCCTCTCATTTTAGGGACTAAGACTCATAGAAACAGGGCTTCTCTATGATAGTATGTACTGAGCACCCTCCCCTGATGCCTGTCATGGCCTAGCCATTCACATCACTGTTTCTACAGCAAGTGTATAAGACTTTTCCAAGAAAATGAAGGCCCTCCATAAACGCTACCTTTCCTGTATCTTTCCCAGTAGTCATAACATTAGGAAAGAGATAACAATAGGGAAGAGATAGGGAACCTGAGCTCAGGAGTCTGAATGCCTAGGCTTAAAGCACACCTTCCCTACTGGCTAGCTCTGTTGCTTTCAGCAAGTAAGTTCCTGTTTTGAGCTTTTGTTGTTGTCTGGAGGAAAGTCTTGGAACAGAGTCTTACTATATAGCTTAGTGTGGCCTTGAACTCCACATTGTCCTGCTTCCAATTCCTAAGACATTCATTTGTGTGTCTGTGTACATGTGTGCTGTGTACATGAATGTAAACACATGTGTCACAGCATGCATGGGAAGCTCAGAGAGCAACATCAGGTGTTAGTCCTTGCCTTCTAGCTTGTCTGAGACAGGGTCTCTGTTGATTATTTGCTGTGGATAGCAGGCTAGCTGACTGTCAGGCTTCTGTAGATTTTCTTGTCTCTACAGCCCATCTTCTGTTAGGAGCACTGGGATTACAGAGACTCATGTCATGTATCCAACTTATACGTGCATTTTGAAGATCTGAACTCAGGTCCCCACACTTGCACATCAAGCACTTTTACCCACTGATTCATCTCCCCTATTCCCAAATATTTTTTTTTATTATAGGTATATGTTACACACCTGGCTTACTTACTTCTTTCAAAAGCAGAATTAAAAATGTTTTTAATGCAGATTTGGAAGGTCTGGGGCTATAGCTCAATGGTACAGCACTTACCCACCAAATAAGAGACCTGGATTCTATCCCCAAAACTGAACAAAAAAGTAGAATTGGCTTATTATTAAAAATAAGAACAAATATTAAGATAAGCATATACTTTCTATGAATTTCTTAACATATTCTTATTCCTATGTGCTTCTGTAATGGCAATAAGTAAAGTTTCTTTCCTTCTTACTGTGGGCCTGATTACAGTACTAAGTAAAGATTCCATGCACACTATCACATTTTAATCTCATGATTCAGGACAAAGTAGTACTACATCTTTATTTTAAGAGGACAAAACTGAAACACAGAGAAAAGCTGATAATAGATTTGGGGTGCAGAGCCATAGTGGATCTAGATCTACGTCTCAGCTCTAATTCTGAGCACAGGGGCTAGCAAAACCAAAGAGTAAACATGTGAAACTTTGCAAGCACAAAGTCTCTGTCACAACTCACCTTGGCCACTTTAGCACAAAAGCAGTCACAGTCTCTCTCTCTGTGTCTCTCTCTTTCTGTTTGTGTATTTCTGCATGCAAGCTTCACATCACAAACAAGGCTACAAGGTCTTAGTTTGCTGTTTTTATGCCCTATCTTGCTATCTAAAAATGACCAACTTTCTGGCTATTTTTCTTTGGTACATTTACTGTATTAAAATATTTGGCAAAAGGGATTTGTAACCTTCATGTAAATGGAGGGACCTAATTTCCTTTGAAGTGTCTTGGGGAAAACATGTACACTACTTTGCAGCTCCAGGACAAAGGGGGGCGAGGGAGGGATAAATGGAGGGAGGGATGAAAGGACAGAGTGAAAGAGAGAGAGAGAGAGAGAGGGAGAGCTGTTTTGCTTTAGCATTGGTCCTTTCTAGACTCAACTCACCTTTACTAGCCTTCTGCAAAACTGGAAGTAACTAGTTCTCACTACAGTCATCAAGTATGCACATATTCCTATAACATTTTGTTGACTAATTTTCCTTCTGTACCTCCTAAGACTAGAAAATTATATTCCTAATGTCTAATTCCTTCAGAATTATTTTCAGGTAGCCTGCTCATGAAGAGACCAGTCAATGACAGTCCCCTGAAGCTCCTGAAAGTAGCTGTATTGCAGGACCTGAAGGAAGACTGCAGGAAACTTAGTATCTGTGTAGCTCAGCAAATCCAGATAAAAAATTAACCTTTTTTTGTCAGGTGGTAGTGGTGTATGCCTTTAATCCCAGCACTTGGGAGGCAGAGGCTAGTGGATCTCTGTGAGTTCCAGGACAACTTGGTCTCCAAAGCAAGTTCTAGGACAGCCAGGGCTACACAAAGAAACTCTGCCTCAACAAAAACAACAACAACAACAAAATTAACCTTTTCTACACTGCACAGCCAAAAACTGAATCAAGTCAGAGTAGGCCTTCAAATCATTCCTCTTAGAAGCCCGTGGGTTAGGGAAAAACTAGGAGAAGAGGGAGTCAACTGACTGGGTATTGGAAGTCCAATAGTAACTGTGTCTGGTTGCTCTGCTAACTGATTGTTAGCCTAGGAGATGCTACCTGCAACCTGCCAGTCCCATCCATTTCTAGAGCCAAAGGAAGAGAATGTATCACCTTGAAATGATCATAGACATTGAAAAAATTTGTTTTGTTAAGAGGAGGAAAATTTTATTCACCAATTATAAAGTTTCCCTTACCTGCTTAGTTCTATGCTGAGACTCTGTGGATAAATTATTATACGTATAATGTGCTTGTGTGATGCCACAAAACAATACTGCAACCACACCTGCAAAGACAGAAAACTCCAGTTCACAGAAAAGGAGGGCTTCCAAATTTTATACTAAACCTCTTATTTCACAGTATATTCCATGCATAGTGCCGACATTCTCATTTAATTTGGAATTAATTGCTTCCACTGAAAATCTCTTTTACAAAACCTCCAACCTGTCTCCCAACACTGACAAGTGAGTTCATACACTAAAGTATTTGGTCCACTTAGAAAAGTGGCCCTCTAAGCCATTCCTTATAGGGGCTTACAATGCAAAGAAAGTTACCTACCTGTGAAACCCCATGCTTCTGCCAAAAGGAAGGTGCTCCAGGACATCAAGAAGAACAGACCTGTCTCCAGCAATTGGAATTCCCGCAGCTTGGTGAATTTTGTCACGTAAGACTGTTAAGCTTGGTAACAAGATCTCATATTCATACAAAAATACGACTAGAAAAATAACAGCCATGGGGGAAGATCCAAGATGGTAGTGCCAAGAACACATTGTGTCTGATCAGCAGGGCAGCAGTGACTGCACAGCTACCAACAGACCAAATGATAGGCCTCAAAACACCTGCAACTGTGTTCCCAGGTGACAGGAAACTCCATGGTATGGGAAGCAATCAGGTCTGCTCTCAGATCACCCAGCTAAACCCCAGAAGAGTTCCAACATCCTGACAGGCACTAGGTTGCCAGCACAGAGCCACAGGACTGTGTGCTCTGATCACCTTCTCAGACTGAACTGTGGGCCTCACAACACTAAAAACTGGGTTTCCCAGGTGAGAGCAAACTCCACAGAGAAGGAAGCAATCAGTGCTTATGTCAGGTCATGCAGCCAACTCCCCTCCCAACCCAAAAAGTTTCCAGGTTCCTGTAGCACTCAGTTAACAGGGCAGAGCCACTAGCCTGCTTCTGCCTGCTCTACTCACCATCCCAGACTGAACTGTGGACCCCAAACCACCATAGAGTGGGTCTCCCAGTCATGAGAAAACCCCAAGGTGAAGTAAATATCAGATCTGACCTCAGGGCACCCAGCTAATCTCTGGAAAAGTTCCTCAGTTCACACAGGCTCAGGGGCTCAGCCTCCAGCCAAATGCCTGTGTGCTGCACTCACCCACCACTGATTACCTCTTGGGTACTGGGGCACAGAGCTCCAACCTAAGACCCAGTGACACCTGGGAGTCACAAGATCAGCCCCCAGACAGTGCTTCAAAGCTCAACTTGTCTCCTTAGCTAGACCAAACCTCAGCACTCCCTGGTTCTTCAAGTGGTCTGTACTCAGCAAACACAGTGAGCAGCAGCAGCCACTCATTTAAATTCACAGCAAGAAAACCAGTGGCAGGGCAGCTATCTCCAGGACTTCTCTCAGAGAGAGGAGAACCCCTAGACTCCCAGCGAGCCCAGTGAGCACATAGGACTGTGTGTGCTGTGGCAATTCCCTGAGAAGCACCAACCATTTGGAACCACACCCAAAAAGCTGAGGAGGGTGCCTTCAGGAACAACCACTTTCTTGCCAAGGGGATTCCCCCCACCACAGGACTACAGCAGGCATCAGAAACTAACAGCCAACACCTGAGACAGCCAGATGAATAGAGGCCAGCATAAAAGCACAATCAACAAAAGCCAAAGCAACATGGCATCTCTAGAACTCAGTTATCCAAAGGAAAGTAGCCATAGATACACTAACATAAGTGAAATTTGAGAAGATGACTTTAAATCTATGCTTATGAAGATGATAATGGAGGAAACGAACAAAATCTGTAAAGAAATATAAGAAGATATAGCCAAACAGTTTGTGGCCTTTAGAGAGGACATCACAGAAAGAAATGAAAGAAACAAAGGAAAGTTCAAACAAACAGGTGAAGGAATTGAATAAAAACCAGGAAAATACAAACAGGTGAAGGAAATCAACAAAATGGTTTAAGGTCTGAAGATGGAAATGGAAACATTAAAGAAAACACAAACAGGAATAATGGAGAGGGAGCACTTAGGGAAGAAAATAGAAACTATAAATGTAAGCATATCCAACAGACTATAAGAGATGGAAGAAAGAATCTCAGTTGTTGAAGGTACACATGTCAAAGAAAATGTTAAATCTAAAAAATTCCTGACACAAACCATCCAAGAAATCAAGGACAACATGAAAATACAAAACCTAAGAATAATAGGAATAGAGAAAAAAAAAAAAAGACTCCCATCTCCAAGACCCAGAAAATATTTTCAACAAAATCATAAAAGAAAATTTCCCCAACTTAAAGGAGAGGCCTATAAGCGTACAAGAGGCCTACAGAGCACCTAATAGATTAGACCAGAAAATAAAATCCTCCTGCCACATAATAATCAAAACAGTAAGTATACAGAACAAAGAAAAAAAATACTAAAAGCTGCAAGGGAAAAAAGCCAAGTAACATATAATGGCAAAACAATCAGAATCATACCTGACTTCTAAACAGGGACTATGAAAGCCAGAAGTGCCTGGATGGATATCATGCAGACCCTATGAGAATACGGATGTCAGCCCAGACTACTACACCCAGAAAAACTCTCAAACATCATTGATGGAGAAAACAAGATATTCAACAACAAAATCAAATTTAAAAAGAACCCACAAATCCAGCCTTACAAAAGATACTAAGAGGAAAAATACAATCCAAGAAAGCTAACTACATCTAGGAAAACAGAAAATAAATAACCTCACTACAGAAAAAATAAAAGTAGCCAAGCACACAAATACACTACGAAAACCAACATAAAAAAGGATCTAACAGTCACTGATTATTAATATATTTCAACATAAATGGATTCTACTCTACAATAAAAAGATATAGACCAACAGAATGGATGTGTAAACAAGACCCAACAATCTGTTGCATACAAGAAACACATCTCAATCACAAAGATAGACATTACCTGAGAACAAAGGACTAGAAGATGGTTTTCCAAGCAAATGGACACAAGAAGCAAGCAGGAGTAGCCATTCTAATATCTAATAAAATAGACTTTCAACTAAAATTATTTGAAAGAGATGGGGAATTTCACTCCATACTCCTCAAAGGAAAATTCCACCAAGAAGACATCTCAGTTCTGAACATCTATGCCCCAAATACAAGGGCACCGGCATTTGTAAAAGAAACATTAATAAAACATAAACCACACATAGATCCCCACACATTAATAGTGGGAGACTTCAACATCCTAGTCTCATCAAAGGACAGGTCAATGAAACAGAAACTAAACAATGAAACTAACAGATGTCATGAATCAAATGGACCTGACAGACATCGACAGAACTTTTCATCCAAACACAAAAGAATTTACTTCTCAGCATCTCACAGAACCTTTCCAAAATAGACGATATACTTGGTCACAAAACAAGCCTCAACAGATACAAAAAGGTTGAAATAATCTCTTGTATCCTATCAGACCACCATGGAGTAAAGCTGGACCTCAACAACAACAGACATAGCAAAAAGGCTACACTTGCATGGAAACTGAACAACCCTCTACTCAATTACAGGTGGGTCAGGGAAGAAATAAAGAAATTAAAGCCTTCCTAGAATTAAAGAAAAATGAAGCCCAACATACTCAAACCTATGGAACACAATGAAAGTAGTGCCTTAGCACTAAGTTCATAGCACTAAGTGCCTTCATAAGGAAATTCAAGACAGTTTCTATAATTACAACAATTTGCATTCATAAAACCATGTAACTTCCATGGGGTGCCACATTTATTTGATCTTCTAACTAACATAAAGCATTCATTCCATGATGAAGAAACTGAGGCACTTACTCCCTTATACTAATGTAAAAAAAAA